>NC_141991.1:188786918-189482530 GCF_049901715.1 Pseudonaja textilis | reverse complement strand
TTGTTGTTTAAACTAGTGGGGGAGAAGGTAGCCTGAGGAATAAAAGCCATTTTATAGCTAAACCATGCCAATTATAGTGATCAAAAGCTGCATTGACAGGAATTCCCTCGTGATGGTCATGAGAGTTAACTAATCCTAAGGAAAAATGAGAAAACCTTTCATAGCACAGCCAGACCCTGGATGCATAGGAACTGGTAAGACTCAGAATTTTTGTTTGCTAGGTTTTATATTAAATTTCAGCTCTGTAAAATTCCTGATTTCTGAAAAATAAATTTGATGCAATTGATGGAATCATTATTTTACTTCAGTGCATAATTTACTACTTTGCTATTAAACAATACCACACTTTTGTTTTTAGACTATTGTGAAATCAGATTTTAGTGTTTTAAAATTTAGTATTAAAACTAACATTCTATGTATCTATAACAGGCAGTCATCAAAACGAATGAATTTTTATGGTGCTTTTGTTTGTCGCTGCTTTTTAATTGTGCAATCTTTGTTTGAAATAAAGTTAAATGAATGAATGCTCTTTTGATTCTGATCTTGCAGAATATTAGCCTCTTTACTGCCTTTAATTGGATTTACATAGCGTAATTGCAGCTGACCCAAAGTGTGTATATATTTTTCTAAGGCTGAAGTCACACAAATTAGATTAAACCATTCAGCTTGATTTAGTATGGATGATTGATTTTCTTAGGTATTTATACAAATGACAACAAAACAAATCCATTGAGAGGTTTGAGATATGATTACATTAGAGAAAGCATATCTTAACAAAGCTCATTACTACTCCTTGATTAAGAATATATACAAAATGAAATGAGTGTATTTCTGTTCAAGTTATGGAGTTTTTTCTGTGTTCCTTCACCACAATTCCTCCTATATCTCCACATTTGCTCAAGCCACTTTCTGAATCAGATTTAGAGAATTACAGAACATGCAAAAAGAGAGAAATAGCTTCTGTTGAGAGACACCAGTCTTGTAGCATGGACATTTAATTTTGTCTATATATATATTTTCCCTGTAGACTCAATTGTTCCACTCCATATTAAATACATTGTGTGATATGGTTGTAAAAATATTAGTCTGGTCTGGAGTTATCAGAAGCTATATGAATCAAAGATCTGAAATCCTTTTACTTGTTATAACTTGAACCATATTTCTTCAGTTTATAAATAAAAGGGGTTTTGCATTCAGATACCATTGAAAACTGGATAATCTGCTGTTGATAGCAAAATTTAATTGGAAGAATTTAATTAGAGTCCTGTTTTTGTCTTTCTGATACTGATTAGAAAGCATTTGTCCAGCAAGCTTGAATTGATTGGCAGCTGCTCTCCAGTTTTCTCTGTAAGTAAAGGCCTTTCACATTCTTCTGTGAATTGTTTCATTTTTAATTGAATTGTTGCATTCAATGGGCAGATCATATGTACTAAGTACCAGCTCTTTCAAATATGTAAACAGAATGATCAAGCTAATTATCACATGAGCTTTCTTTTTGAAATGAAAACAGCCTTCTGGGAAGAATCAAATTAGTGTTCTTTAAATAACAGTGTGCAGTATAGTATTTTTTCAAATGCACAAAGGCCATGTTTATAAGGGATCTGCACAAGCCCTAACAAGCACGTCAGAAAGCACCAGGCAGAGATAATAGGAGGAGATGTTTCTATGGAAGCTGAGTGTTTCATTTCTCCTAAGGCCTCAGGCAGAATTACCATGGAGGGCTATTCTCAGCAGCTGGAAATGAGCAGCAGCAAAAGGCTGAAGTAGCTGATAGAAATCATAGAACAGAGGTCTCCAATCTTGTCAAGTTTAAGGCTTGAGGAATTCTGGGAGTTCAAGTCCACAAATCTTAAACTTGACAAGTTTGGGGGGGGCTGTCATAGAATCATAAGGCTGGAAGGGACCTTGGAGGCCCTCTAGTCCGGTGGTCGCCAACCAGTGGGCCACCACCACTGGTGGTCTGCGAGAAAATTTTGGTGGTCTGCAGAGAAATGTCACCCCCCAAAGCACCTCCCAAAGCAATTAATTCAGGCTACGCGGGAACATAAGGCTGTGCCAACACAAGGCTTGTGTCGCTTGCATTGCAAACAACATGAGGTAGTGAGGAAAGGGAAGGAACTTGCCCCACGCACCCCATGCGCTTTGCCTGGCCACCGGGCTGCTTCTTTCCACTTCTTTCTTCTTATGCTTTTGGCTGCATGCAAGGAAAGCAGCAAAAGTCTTTCTTTCTCTCCCCCAAACTCTGCCAGAAATGAGTCTTTGGGACCCTGCAAGGCATCCTGCTCCAAGAGGCTGCACCGACACAACAAGTCTCACAAAGACTCATTTCTGGCAAAGTTTGGGGGAGAGAAAGAAAGACTTCTGCTGCTTCTGCTGCTTTCCTTGCATGAAGCCAAAAGTTTTTTTCTCTCTCTCTCTCTCTCTCCCCTTCCCTCCCTCCCTCCCTCCCTGAGAATGGAGCTAGAGACAGTATCCTGAGATCCCAAATAAAGAATGATTGATCAGTAGGAAAACAGGGTGGGGAATTTTCCTGCAGATTTTTGGGGGGGATTTTCCCAGGGTCTCTGGTCCGCGAGATTTAAAATTATGAATTTGGTGATCCCTGAGGTCCAAAAGATTGACCACCCCTGCTCTAGTTTAACCAAGACAGGAGTCCCTTATACCATCCCCTGACCACAGCACCAACCACAACACTGATAAAGCCTGCTGGATCATTCATAACCCTTATAAAATCTTGTTGGTGGAAAGGAGAAAAAAAGTACTTTAAAAGGGAAACATTTAAAGAGACTTTTAGATTTCCTCAGACGTTTGGGGATGAGAACATGGCATGATGATGCTTGTGCTATAGTTACACTAAAACACCTTCATGCTGCTGAAAAGTAAGACTATATTTTTGCATTTCATTTCAAAAATTCCATGGAAATATACTGTACAGACCAGACTTTGCTCTATTTGTTTTGTTTTGTTTAGGTGGGGCCTGGACAAAGCAAGATGCCTAGGGGAGAGCATTTCCTAGATGGCAACTTTGGTAGAGGGAAGGGATATGCTCTTTCTGCAGAAGGGTAAGCATTTTGGGACATTCCCCCCCCCCCCAATTCAGTGTGAAATATGTGCTTTTCATTTGGGGAAAGGGCAACAGAAGTGAGTGCTTTTCTTCTTTCGTCCTATTTTGACTCCCTGGTACTACATATCAGAGGTGGTATTCAGCAGGTTCTGACCTGTTCTGGAGAACCGGTAGCAGAAATTTTGAGTAGTTTGGTGAACCAGCAATTACCACCTCTGACTGGCCCCACCTCCATCCATTCGCTGCCTCCCGAGTCCCAGCTGATCGGCTGGGTCTTCTTTTGCTCCCCTGCACAGGAAAACAGAGCTGGAAAGCAGGTTAGTGGGGTGGGGAGGGAGTGGGATTTTGCAGTAACCTTCCCTTGCCACGCCCACCAAGCCACACCCACCAAGCCACACCCACCGAACTGGTAGTAAAAAAAATTGAAACCCACCACTGCTACATATGGTTCATTTGTGGAATTGCAGAGGCATTTAACGATTGCTACCCACTTCATTGTGGGATTGAAAATATAGAGCAAAGTTTATGGTAGATTGTACTATGAACTAACTATGGGTTAGGGTAACTATGGGTAAGCATTTCAACACCAGGAAAGGCAACCAACTTTTATCCACTTTTGTACAGGATTACAGGTTATTTTACAGAGATATGGGAGCTCTGTTACCAAAGCAACGAAGGGAAACGTTTTAAGTCCACAACAAACAGGCAGTATTTGTAAGTGGCTGCGATAGCACTTCCCTAATTCACAAAAATATAAGAAAGGAGAGGAAGTATAGCACAATCAGAATTGCAAGATTCTCAATAAATGCAGTTTCAGCCTTCTTCTAAAGTTGATTTCTTGGTCCTGTCTACCAAGACACTGGCAGACATTTCCTGATTTTTTTATAGTTGCTAAATAATTATATTTAATAAAATAAATAGGTATGCTTGTCATTTATATATCAACTCATTGGCAATTTACAGCATATATCACAAAAATACCATAACTGAATATGATATTATAATAGATGATATAATACAGTGCAATAAACTAATACGATAGTCTGATCAAGGCCAGAATCCCCCGGAGACAGGCTGAGTTAACCTCCACACCATACCTTTTCACACCTTCCTATAGAGTTGTAGATTAATAGAGATATTACATTTAGATTTTCTCTGAGTGATACCTCAGCTTTCTGTCTCTATCTTTGACAGACATGGAATTAATCATGAATTTCTAACATATAGTTTTTAATAGGTAAATGAAATTTCTCTGAATTCATTTGAATATTAATACATTCCTTATAAAACTATGCATTTATTAATAACAACTGTTATTTTATCTCCACTTAAATGATAAAGCTATATTTTGTAAAGCATGAAATCTCTTTTTCCTCTGCATGTACCTTTGAAATGTAGAATAGTTATTCCAAATCCTTAGCAGTAATTAGATCTATTTGCCTTTTTCAACAGGGCTACAGGTATTGGAATTCTAATAGTTCTTCTTGCAGTTCTACTGATTCTTGGCTGTTGGTGTTGCAAAAGGCACAGTGGTTATACAAGGCTTTTGGTAAGGATAAACTGCCTTCTTATTGCTTATTCAATTAGACCCACCTCTTTGAACACTTCTAAATTTCTACAAAATATGCTAAGCTCAAGCCTGCTTAGAATCCATACTATCTGATTCAGGTGATGTTCCTCTTTTTCTTTGATACATAAAAATATTCTGTAATGAATCACTGCCAAAGGAACTACACTCTGGTGTGGAGCTGTTTAAATATCCTTTTGTAATTACATTCACATAATGTGCTTAACCGGTGAGCCACAATCTTGTTCGCTACATTTGGACAACAGCTCAACTGGCACTTCATTGATTTTGTGGAGAGTGTGTTCATAGTTTTGCTATTTGTTTTTATCAATTTATATGGCTGTCCAACTCAGCAATGTATGTATGTATATATATATGTGTGTGTGTGTGTATACAAACACACACACACACATATATATACATAACACACACACACACACTGTTTCCCCAAAAATAAGACCCCATCCGCTTCGTTGCACCTGCTTGCACAGGGCAGGGTGAGACGCATGAGTAAAAATCAAGTCAAGGTGGGGATAGGGAGGGTGAGGAGCTGCTTACCTTTGGACAGTTGCAACCAGACCTTGCACACGCTGACACCTGCCTCCCCTTGCCTGCCCACTTCTTCTGCAACTGCTTGCTGCCACTTGTGCACATCACCCAAGGGTGGGATTCAAATTTCTTAACAACCTGTTCTGTGGGTGTGGCCTAATTTGTGGGTGTGGCTTGGTGATCATGTGACTGGCTGGGCATGGCTTGTATGTAAATATAAATATTTATATAAATATTGATTTTTTTTTATAAAAAAGCAACTTTTACCCAAAATCAGGCAAAGCAGGCAGGCAGATTGAATTGCTCACAGAAGCACAGATTCATTCAGAGATCTATCTTTCTGCAATCAGCTACCTGAGTCTGTCACATAAAATTTGCTTGTAAGCAAACTCAAAATTTGCTAGCAAGCAAACTCACAAAATTAACTCACAACATACTATTTATGTAAATATTGAATTTTTTATAAAAAAGGAGCAACTTTTACTCAAAATCAGGCAGAGCAGCAGGTAGATTGAGTTACCTCACAGAATCACAGATTCACTCTATCTTTCTGCCATCTGCTACCTGAGTCTGCACTGAATAATAGAAGCTTCAGGCTCAGTTTTGCTTTTAGATTAGCTAGAAAGCAAGAAATCCCACTGTTTCCTGCTTTCTAGCTAATTTAAATCTCTCGGCACAGCAGAACAACTGATGGTCGGGGAAAAGAAAGGAAAAATAGCAACTTAGCAGGCAAGTTTGATAGCAGACATGCCAGGTAAGGAGTGAATGGGCGGGGTGGGGCGGGGCCAGCCAGGGATGTGATTTGCCAGTTCTCTGGCAGGTAGAATTCCACCCCTGGTGAGAATGCATTTTGCACATGTGTGTAGACCATTTCCTAAAAACCTCAGCTGTGCTGCCCGGACAACCTGACAAGTGCTGCGCCCGGGTGCACGGTGTTTGAAAATCCTCAGCTGTGCTGCACAAAGCAGCTGAGGTTGAAAAAGCAGGAAATAAAGGACAGCCAAGAGCCCAGGCAAGCAGCTGGGCCAAACAGAGCAGCAGACACTGAACCAGTTTGGCGTTTGCTGCTCTTCAGAACTACCAATTCTATAGAACCAGGCCGAACCAGTAGCATCCCACCCCTTGACATCACCCCTGGCCTCCATTTCACCATCAGAGGCTTTCAGGAAAGGCCTGTGTAGCCCATGAAAGAGCTCTGGATCCGGAGCTCTTTTATCAGCTGCAGAGGCCTTTCCTGAAACCTCTGACGGCGAAATGAGGCTGGGGGAGGGCGCCACGTGCATCAATTCGGAACACATTTCTCAGATGCAGGAAAGGCCTCTGACAGCAAAATGGAGGCTGGGAGCGACATGCTCAAGCGGCAACAAGTCTCCGCTGAAGTGGGCCGGCAGCGGCCACACGGGCTCCTGTTCAGCGGGGCTGTTGGTACTACCACCACAAGATAATATTCCTCAATGCATCCTTCACCAATAGTGTGAACTTCACTCTTCTAGTCTCTTGCAGGGAAAAATAACCAGATCTTCAAGGCTTTCTAAAAGAGAAACAGAATTGGGGCCAACCAAATCTCAAGGCAGTATGATACTCTAGAGTGCAGGTACACCTATTATTTGGGTCCCATTATATGACAATCCCGAAAAGATGGATCTGGAGCATGCTCCTCTGTTGACATGATGGAATTGATAGTAATTGTGTGAATAAGACAGTCTTTCAAAAGTTCTGGCCCTATGCCATGTAGGAATTTGTGCGTAATAACCAGTACTTTGAATTATACCTGGAAGCAAATAGAAGGCGTGTTTGGGATGGAACAACAAATTAGATTCAGTTACAAATCAGATTTGATTTAATTAAGAATGTGTTGAAACAATTATTACTTCAATATATTCTCGTTGCTGTAATATGCAAAATTATGGTTTGCTGGCAAATTTGGATGGCTCTCCGAGAGCTGCACCCAAATTTTAAAGAGATCTAAATTAGTGGTCGCCAACCGGTGAGCCGTGAGTAAATTTTGGTGGGCCGCAGAGAAATGTCACCCCCAGAGCACCCCCCAAAGTAATTAATCCAGGCTGCGCAGAAACACAAGGCTGCACCGCCCACATGGCCCGCGGGAAACCTCCCCTCCCACTCACTCCTTACCCGGCAACCTTGTTTGCTAAGTTGCTATTTTTGCTTTTTCCGACCATCATATGTTCTGCTGTGCTGGGAGATTTTAAATTAGCTGGGAAGCAGGACTTTCTTGCTTTCTAGTTAGTCTTTAGATCTTCAGCTCTGCTTTTAAGCACAGCCGAACCTCCCTTAGGACTGAAGGTTCTATTATTCAGTGCTGACTCATGGCAAGGAAATTTGAAAGACTGAGCTAGCCGATGGCAGATAGATAGATCTCTGAATGAATCTGTGATTCTGTGAGCAACTCAATCTGCCTGCCTGCTTTGCCTGATTTTGGGTAAAAGTTGCTCTTTTTTTATAAAAAAATCAATATTTATATAAATATTTATATTTACATACAAGCCATGCCCAGCCAGTCACATGACTACCAAGCCACACCCACAAATTAGGCCATGCCCACAGAACCAGTTAGTGGTCCCTGGGATTTAAAATTATGAGTTTGGTAGTCCCTGAGGTCTAAAAGGTTGGCGATCCCTAATCTAAACCACAGGCCTTCAGGTTGGGAACATCTGATCCACTAAGCCCGAACAGCCACTGATGCTGGGCCTGGGCACAAATGCAGCTATGAGTTGAGTTACTCAATAGCCATTTTCCCATGAATCATTTTGCAATAACATAATCAGAATGCATTATCTCTTCTTGAGGAAAAGTGTTTCTAATGTTGCAGTATGTTTTCCTCCTTTGCATTTCAAGATCCCTTTCGTATCTCTTTTTTTCTATTCATTTGATTAATACCCTGCCTTTTTGTTCTGTTGAACTCTTTCTAACATTGGTCTTTGTGCCAAAGAGTAAGAATTTTGGATTGGCCTCCCTGACCACCTCCGAAGGCAGAAGCTCCCTCAGTGACTTCAAGCTGCCCTTGCGGGAATACACCAGCAGCTATAGTCATGTGGTAAGATGACTGCTATCATTACTTTTGATAAATGCTTTAGGAGGGTACAGTTTAGACAGTTAGTTTAAAAAGAGAGTTAGGAGAGATATGTGTCCTAAATGAGAATGGGCTGGATTTAGGTTGGTGAATATAATACTAAAATAAAAAATACAGTAAAAATTCTGTCTGCTTTCATTCTCCTAGCAGTCAATACACATTATATATAGCAATAGCACTTGGATTTATATACCGCTCTACAGTGCTTTACAGCTCTCTCCAAGCGGTTTACAGAATCAGCATATTGCCCCCAACAATCTGGTCCACATTTTACTGACCTTGGAAGGATGGAACTTTGAGTCAACCTTGAGCCTGGTGATATTTGAACTGTCAAATTGCAGGCAGCCGGTAGTCAGCAGAAGTAGCCTGCAGTACTGCAGTCTAACCATTGCACCACCACCCAATTTTGTAGAAAGCTCGTGCAAAATAGATAACCAGTCCCTTCAGACTTACATTTTACTTATAAACATGTTTCCATTTTTATTGAATATATTCAGTTACCATTGGCATTGTTGATTATCCAGCGGTGATCCGATTATTACACTTATTTACTTGTTCGTAAACTACTTACAGATTTGTACTGCAGCATAATTTCATCCAACTCTTTGATGAATTACAGAGCAGTTACTTTCCCCCATTTTATGATTGTGTTTTGGGGTTTTGGCTTAAAGAAAAACAGTCCTGGAGACCCAAACACTGCTATGTATATGCAAATGTTCCTTTTTGCCCTGTTAGTACTTGATAGCAGGTCCCTCCAAAGAAAGAGAAGGGCAGGATGGGAAAAAGAAACAGATTTAAGTGGTTAGTTTAGTGAGACATCTTTGTATTGTCAGTCAAAATGTATATTGTACATTTTGACTGACAATACAAGGATGTCTGCCTTAATTACTTTTTAGTTTTGGCTATTTAGCCAAATTGTTTAATCTATAAGAAATTGTGTTTTAAAACTTTGAATTCTAATTCAGCTATGATGTCCTAATTCAGCTATGCTGTTACTAAATTCATTTTTGAAATTCCTTTTCTTAAGCTGCCACCTTGAGGTCAGTGACAAGATCATCTGGGCACTTGAAATATTCTATTGATTTCTGGACTTCTGTCCTTTTTGAAGTCAATTGTATCCAATTAATTTATTATTTTCTCTAATTTATCCAGTTTGTCCAATGGAAAGATTAATAAATTAGGTCCTCTAAAACAGGGGTAGGGAAACTTGGCTCTTTTATCACTTATGGACTTCAACTCCCAGAATTCCTGAGTGAGCCATAAAAGGTTCTCCATCCCTGGCCTACTGGTTTTTCAGTTGTGGGGGAAATCAATTTTTGACTGGAATGGGACTGTTTAATATACAAATGTTAGGACATGTCCTACATTTGTATATTAAACAGTCCCATTCCAGTCAAGAATTGATTTCCCCCACAACTGAAAAACCAGTATTAAACAGTCCCATTCCAGTCAAGAATTGATTTCCCCCACAACTGAAAAACCAGTAGGCCAGGGATGGGGAACCTTTTATGGCTCACTCAGGAATTCTGGGAGTTGAAGTCCATAAGTGATAAAAGAGCCAAGTTTCCCTACCCCTGCTCTAAAAGACAAGAGATTTGGACCAGGTCTCTATGATTGTATCACAGTGGCATTCTGTTGCTTTGTAGCTGCTTTATGTTTCTTTTACACAGGTCTACTATCCAAGGCCCAAGAAAAGGAAAAGCCATTGCCCCAGAATGGACTGTTAGCTATATTGATGATAAATATGGTTTTGTGTGGGACTTGTGGCAATTAGTGACTTCTACTATTGGCCTATTCTGTAGCACAGCAGTCCCCAACCCTTTTGGCTTGTAGGCCTGGCGGAGGGGGGAGAAGGGATGGTTCTGTGTGAGTGGCAGGTAGATGCATTCATGCAAGGAACTCCATTTGTGCAAGCGGCCAGTGTATGCCCCCACACATAACTGGAGCTCCATGCATGAGTCTGCTGCTTGTGTAGCCCAGTTGTAAACAGGCCACAGCCTGGTAATGGGCTGCTGCCTGGATGTTGGGGACCCCTGAGGTAGAAAATTATTCCTGGGAATCATTGTTTTTTAAATTTATATTTAAATTATTATTTATATATTTAAAGGTTGAATATTGAACATTGAAATCTTTAATTTAAATGCTTGGTTGTCTGTCTTATATCAGAAACCAACGAACAGTACGCACACACACATACACTTCCAGCTGCCATCTATTTCTTACAAACTCTTTCTTACAATGAATGCTTACAAGAATTGATGAATATGAATCATGAACTACTGTGTTTCTCACAAAATAATGCCGGGACTTTTTTTTTTTTTTACCCCTGAAAAAATGGCTAGGCCGTCCTTTTGGGGGTGATTTAATTCCCCCCCCCTTGCATCCTTGGGCAGGCAGCGATGGCTTGGCTGTTGACTTCGGTGTTGGTGGGGCACTTCATATCGGGAGACCTTCCGCCATTGTTGCTTTCCCTTCTCATGCTGCCGTGGTGTTTAGAGCAACGCCGTGGCATTTGGAGCAGCCACGTGTGGCCAGACAGGGCTCCTCCCTGCAACCGGAGCCCGGAGGAGACACTTGGCTTCAGGCGCTCCTGTTGCTGCTTCCCCTTTGCCTTCGAAGGCAAAACCAATTCTTTTAAAAACGACGCCCTACTACTGGTACGACAAAGACTCCCCTGCCTGAGAGGGCAGACCAACCTCACATGGGGAGGTGAATCTCCCGGGGCTGCATCATAAGATCGACCCACCCTGGGAGAAGCGCCCAGGTGCCATCCCTGCCTGGTGCCAGGCAGAGCGTGAAGAGCTTCGCCTGGGGCACCCAGCACAGCTGACAGGCGGGCCCTCCTGTCTGGCAGTGGAGCTCTTGCCAAGGCAGTGAGCACCTCCCTGCCAGGCCCTCTACTCATCCCGCCAGAGCTGTATGGGCTAGGCAGATCTGGGAAAGCGAGCCGTGGGTGCGCCCACCTGCCAAGCAAAATAGCCAGGCCGACCCGAGCTTGGCTTCCTTCCCAAGTCCCTCCAGCCTGAACCCGAAGGGGCCACCAGGAGAGGCTGCCTGAGGCAGTGATAGCACCCACCCATCCGTGGACAGGGAGGCAAGGCGACGGCCTGTGCCATGTCCTTCTCTGAGCTGAGCCCCGCTGAGTGAGTGCCTCTGCCCAATGCCCGTGCTGCTGCAGCATTTGGAGCTGCCGGCGCATTTGGAGATGCGTGGGGATGGGGAAGGGCTGGGCGAGGGGTGGAGAGGACGGGTGGCTCCGGGGTCTCTCCGCCAGACCCGCCGGCCAGGGAAGCAGCGCTGCCGTTACCTCACCTCCCTGTCCGTGGACGGGTGGGAGCTATCACTGCCTCAGGCAGCCTCTCCTGGTGGCCCCTTCGGGTTTGGGCTGGAGGGACTTGGGAAGGAAGCCAAGCTCGGGTTGGCCCAGCTCTTTTGCTTGGCAAGCAGGGACACACCCGCAGCTCGCTTTCCTGGCTCTGCACAGCCTGCACAGCTCTGGCGCAGCCCTGGCGGGATAAGCGGAGGGTCTGGCGGAGAGGTGCTTGCTGCCTTGGTGAGAGCTCCGCTCCTGAGCAGGAGGGCCCACCTGTCAGCTGCGCTGGGCACCCCAGGAGAAGCTCTTCACGCTCTGCCTGGCGCCAGGCAGGGATGGCGGCTAGGCACTTCTCCCAGGGTGGGCCAATCCTGTGCTGCGGCCCCGGAGATTCACCTCGCCGCATCTGCCCTCTTGGGCAGGGGAGTCTTTATTGTACTGGTAGTAGGGCATCATTTTTAAACGCCGCGGCAGCACGGGGAGAAGGGAAAGCAATGGTGGCAGAAGGTCTCCCGATACGAAGTGCCCCACCAACACTGAAGTCAACACAGGCAGCACCATATCCAGGTATGCAACAAAAGTACTTCCTAACGGCAAGCCCACCCGCCATTCCTCCCCATTTCGCATGTTTAATTTAGGCCTTAATTTGGGGGGAGAGGCTTAATTTGATTTTATACCCATAAAGCATGCTGGGACTTCCTATTGGAGGAGGCCGTATTGTTGAAGAAACATGGTATATGCAACATACTACTTGCATAACTCCTTGATATGTTGACTGCTAAAAAGTAATATAATTGTGCCTCTGGAAATTGATAATGGTGGAGGATTATTCTTTGGAAACATTTTTATACCAGCATTGGGAATTTTACTTTGCTTTTCATATTATTAACTTCTCCCTTACTCAACTTTCATTGACACAGGTGCCAGATGCCCCACCAGCCTATGATAAGAGCTCCAGCAGCCTGTTGCCACCACCGTATGCACCATAAGCAGGAGCAATTAATTAAGTTCTTGCTTACTTTAAGTAATTTCTAGGAGCATCTGGAAGAGAAAACACAAGCTAATATGAATATTTTCAGAAATACTTGCTTAAGAAAATGTAACTCTCCTCTTTTGCATGACATGCCTAAGATGTTGAAACTATAGTCTATGTATCTTCATTTTATATATCGTCATTCAATATAAGATTAACAGTAACATACTATATCATTTATATATATATAATAAATATTACAAAAAAACAAAAAACAGTCTACTTGAAATCCATGGCAATACTAACAAACAGGGAATTGCAAAGGTGATTTTTCAAAAGGTAACTGGACTTTGGTTTTTTTAAAAAGATGTTCCACTTTTTATTCAAGAAGCTTCTTCAGCTCTGAAGCTTCTTGGATGATCAGCTAAAAGTCTTCAAAGAAAAACCAGAAAGTCCAGCTGCCTCTTGAAAAAGCACCTTTGGGACAATCATGACCTGGATGTCTAAGAATCTCCATAAACAAAAAGGGAATCTAGTTAACCTTGGATGATCTAGAAAATTCATCAGGATTATAGAGACCACCTGGGAAATCCAGAGCTATGAGCTAAACTGGGAAATAAAAAATTCCTTGGAGAATACAATGAAAAATACTTCTACATTATGCGGAGAAAACTGCAAGAATGTGTCTATAAAAATTACCAGGAGTTAAAGCTGAGGCAATAGACATTATATTAAAGGATGAAATACAATTTTCCCTGTATTTAAAACTTGCCATCTGATAGTGCCTATGTATATACAACTCATTAGCTTCTAATTTTTGCTAGTGTTGTCTAAAGAAAAATAAGATCTGAAATTATGGTCTGTCTTCAGTCCTGCCCAATCTGGTATAAATTGTGTACACACTCCCTTTCTGGATATGGTTTTAGTCCTTTAGGGTGCAAAAACTTTTAATGATCCTTACATTTTGTTCTCAGAATATGTCTTTCTGCTTGCCTTTTTCCTTTGGGTTGCCAAGGAATTTTGAATTTTGATCACATGATCATGGGGATGCTACAATGGTCGTAACTGTGAAAAATGATCATGTCACCCTTTTCAGTAATGATGTTGTAACTTTGAATGGTCATTAAATTAACTGTTGTAAGTCGAGGACTACCTGTACTCAGAGAAAGAATAACTAGGAAAAAAGCTTTGGGGAGGGGATTAAATAATTTACTATCAACATTTTGCTCTTTTGAAACCCTATTCAGAATAATTCACAACAACAAAATGAAATGGAAAACAACAAATTCAAATATTAATATGAAAGAAATAGCACAATTAATCAGGTATTTAAAGGCTCCTAAAAAAATCGTTTGCATTTTATTTGTTGAAAGGGCTTTGGAAAAGCTGCTAAAAATATGCTCTTCATTTTCTAGATTCTTCAGGTTTTTTTACAATAGGATTTGTTAAAGATCTGCTATTATCATTTAGTTTGCCTTTAGGGATTAAACTCCCTCTAACTCACACCCTTATGTGAGAGTGGTAGGTGAGAGTACTGGTAGGAATACTCAGACACTAGGGCAGGGGTCCTCAAACTTGGCAACTTTAAAACTTTTGGACTTCAACTCACAGAATTCCTCAGTCAGCTGGCTGGAGAATTCTGGAAGTCCCCAAGTCTTAAAATTACCAAGTTTGGAGACCTCTCTGCACAAGGGGTTAGATAACAACAATCTCCCTTAGTTTCCATATTTGTCACCTCCATATTTGTCAATGAACTTTGTGTGCAAATGGCGTTTTCTTGTTCTATATTCCATGGTATTTTGCACTGGTGTCACATCGCTATTGCATTCACATACACCAATTTAGGGGCTTTTGAAAAAGAAGTGGTATCTAAATTTTAAAAATATCTTTATTAAATATGCATTTAATTTTACATCTAAACCTGGCAATTTTAATTCAAATTTAGATACTTAAGCTGCGGCCTGTTACATATTTAGGGTAATTGAAGTGCTTGATGAAGATCTATTTGATGAAAGATCCAACTGGTTATAAGAGATTCAGAACCTTTCATTATTTTAAAATTACCATACAGGATTTGAATCAGGAACATAAAATTCCACTGTATTAACACTCTCCCTGTTATGCCCTCTTAAGCAATCTTAACTGGGTCATTTTCAGCAAAAGAGCAACAAGTTACAATGTCATCTGCAGCTAACAATAGCCTGAGGCAACAAATCTAGAAAATTGCATTAGGAAAGGAAGGATTAGTTACTATTTCCTGGGCACCACAGAGGTGGTATTCAGAAGGTTCTGACCAGTTCTGAAGAACCGGTAGCGGAAATTTTGAGTAGTTTGGAGAACTGGCAAATACCACCTCTGACTGGAGATTTTACAGTATCCTTCCCCTGCCACGCCCACAGAACCGGTAGTAAACAAAAATGAATCCCACTACTGGGGCACCAGTTTGTTTTTAAGAAAAAAACACCACAGATTTATTTGTCTCACCTGATTCCAAGCTATTTGTAAAGCAACTGTAGAGAAACAGGAGATCCAAGTTGCAAAGAATGTTGTATCAATTCAAAAATTATATTAAGTAACCACATCTGCCATACATGCCAAAGAAGAATCATCTCACCTTAATATTTTTAGTGATATGATCAAAGGATTGCAATATAAATATCATTTCCTTTTTTGAGAAGGGGGGCATTACTGTTTAATTTTCAGAAAGACATCCTGGGGCATACACCAGGATTCAGTGGTGGGATTCAAAAATTTTTATTACCGGCTGTGTGGGTGTGGCTTGGTGGACGTGGCAGGGGAAGGATACTGTCAAATCTCCAGTCAGAGGTGGTATTTGCTGGTTCTCCAAACTACTCAAAATTTCTGCTACTGGTTCTCCAGAACTGGTCAGAACCTGCTGAATACCCCCTCTGCCAGGATTATGAGGAAGATGATAACTGAAGTACCCAGGAAACAGGTGTGGAAGACTGGAAGTCTCAAGATACTATTCCAAATCAGGGGGTAAACCAGAGAGAAGCTTCAGAAGGCTTCTGGAAAGAAGGTTTGAGATCTATATACCCTTCTCCCTTATGGAATCAGCGATATTTATACTCTAAGGCTCACTTCATGTCCTCTCCGGTGAAAAAAATCTAAATCTCAGTTCCTTGTTTGTAAAAAATACACTTTTAAGATTTTTATATGTTGCTATGGCATTATGGGAATATATTTATAATCCCAAAGGCAGCCTTAAATAATCTTAATGAGAGGAATGTTTGACAGTTATGTACTATGATAATTCGGTGTTAACCATAGTGCTCCTATTTCTGATCCAAGAGGAAATCCTAATTCTGAAATCTGGAAGTAAATTTCAGATTAAGAGTGTTTAGCCATGAGCAGATCCAGGGATTCCATCCAAGAGGTACAGCTGCAAACCACCAATATGAAGCTTGTTATCAGAAGATACAAACCATGGTCAAACAATTGATTTCTCTCTGATTTGTTCCAGATACAAATACTTAGTGTTTTGAATTTGCAATGATATAATAGAAAATAAAGGCTAGAAGGTGGTTTGAAGTGGCAGGAGCTATTGGTTGTTTGAAGATAAAGTGGTTGGTGGCTATTGCATTGCTAATACTTGTCTTATAAGAACTACAACTAAACATATGTCCACAAAAGGGGGGAGAGATAGGAAAAAAACTTGTGATGCAAACTGTGCCCTTTAAAGTACTTGTTTGTGAAATCCTAATGAAAGTATGAATAAAGTGGAATTTATGGTGAGGAACGGATGACTGAGTAATATTTTCAATTTCAGCTATTCTTCAAAGCAAGTCAACTCTCTTCATTGTCTACCTCACAATTATTACATCATTGTACATGGTACATCATAGCGTGTATTAGCTAGTTAGGTTTCTTTGTCATTTTAATCAAGACAAACATAAATAATTAATAATTAATAACCCATTTGAAAATGTGAACAAATGTTCATGTTCTATGGCCACTATATTATATCACTTTAGGAGGTCTGTAAATGATACACAGAAGAGCTGTAAAATTTGCAAAATAATAATAATAATTGTGAGCCATTTACTTAAGGGTAAATGCCATGTTATATTGGACCATGTCTAAATAGCTATGCTTATAATATTTGGAAACCTCCATTGATTTCTTAATGCAAGTATGTTGATATCTTACTGACAAATATCCTTTTTCCACAGAGTATTATGAAGCAGAAATACAGCAACTTTGTTTATTACATACAGATCCTTCTGCATTATTGCTAAACAGTACACTTATCCAAAATTACTAAAATACTTAAAAAACTATACATTATGTAAACAAAACATAAATAAGACAGAGTAGTTCTTTTTACACATGGTTTAGTCCATACTGTTAAGGAATTGGGATTATGTACAATTTTACACCATAGATTGCATTTTTACAACACATCAATATAGAACATAGGAACATTTGAAAACAAAATAGAAAATTTCTAAATTATGAGAAAAAACAGATCCTAGTAAATGTGCTAACCAAGAACCAAACATTGCTTTCTATATCTCTGAACAGTTTTTCTCCCGCTTTAATAAAAGCCTTTAAAAGCTTTGCTCTGAAAGATACTTCAAGAAGTTCTTTCTCACCATTTTTGGAAAAAAGGAAACCGAAATGATCCTCAATCTTACATGAGTTTTTAAAAAAACCAATGATGGCTTTGTGCACACAAATTCTTGAGATGTGACAGATGTTTTAACAGGTCAACAGGTAACATTTTGTTGTTAACAGCAAACTGTGTAGCTTCTATCTATTGTCATCTTGAATCCTTTCCACTCATGAATTCTCAATGATATGCAAAAATATTTTTTTGCTTCATTGTTTTGTCTGCTCAAAACGTGCCATTACATGCCTTGGGTTCATGGACATAAGTCAGATGTTTCAAACAGTGTACTTTAAAAAACAATATAAATTAATTTTGTACACATACACACGCACGCACACATACAAATGCCCCAAAATTTCAACGGCTCATTTACGTGAAATTCAAGACGCAGCTGTGTCTGGAACACCTATGCTGGAGTTCAGAAAACTGGGGAAGACAACAGCAGAATTCTTAGTTGTAGAAATAAGATCAGCAGAGAAGGATGAAGACAGAGATGAAGTTTCTGATGTTGGAGTCTTTATAGCATTCAAAATGGCTCCTTCAGGGCTGACCATCAGTTTTTTAATAGATGTATCTAGGTGCAATGCAGACTTACTGTTTTGTAGCTGAGAGATACTAGTGTGGGTTGCAGGAGCTAAAGTTGTTTTAGTTTGAGTAGAAGATGAGGTGACCATTACCAAAGATGTAGACAGTGTTGTTGTAGAAGATGGAGTGCCTGACTTTGAAGTATTGGCAATTATTTGTGGAGTAGCATGAACAATAGGCACAGGATTTGCAATCCCAAGAGAGTTCACAATTTTGGTAGAGCTTTTTAAAGGCAGTTTTGATGGCTGCCAGCTTAAGGAATTACCCATCACTTGTGTAGTCTTCTGGGGAGTGGGAGCGGCAAACGATAATCCATGGCCATTACTAACAGTTAAGAGAGGTCCAATTTTTGGATTTGCAGAAATGAGAAGAACATGACTGCCAGCTCCAAGGCCCTGAGATGGAACAACAAAACGAGTACCACTGATCATTATCTGGGTTCCAGGTGCCAAAGGTGTACAGGTGTTAATTATTATTTTCTGCTGAATATGGGATTCATTTAATTGGCTGCTTACATTATTAACTATTGATGGTGAGGATGGAACAGCCTGAATTGTAGAGGTACCAGGAGCACAGGAGAAAGCTGAAACCGGCTTTACATTAAGTGGTACAGATGGGCAAGGCAGAGGAACTAAATTAGAAACATTAATCACTTTACTTGCATTTGGGGATGCTTTTTGAAGTTTCTGATTACTTCCATTTGTTGGCACTCCAGCTGAAATTCCTGTGGGCTGAAACTGAGCTAGTTTAGTGGACTGTTGACTTTTTGAATGGGGCACACATTGCGAAGTAGGTGGAATTGCTGGCAATTGAGGGACTGTATGCAACATTTTAGGGACACCATTCACTGGTCCAGACAAGGAAACTGTTACTGGCAACTGAAAAGTAGATGATAAACTTGAATGAGAAACTGTTGGTTGAGCCGTAGAAATCAGTACAGATGAAGCTAAGTGTCCTGTTTTCACAGTTGATATAGCCATAGTACTTCCAACATTAGAGGAGGGCAGCCGTGTAGTTAAAACTGGTATTACTTTTGCTGGGGGTTCCATTCCACCTGCCAAAATAGCAGGCTGTGTTCCAGTAGTAGCTCCACTCAGTGCCACAGAAGTAGGATTTAAACATTGGCTGCTGGTTACCATAGTGGTATTTACTGCTTTTGCTGCAATGTTTTGACATGCCAAACTTGAACATACAGGAACTACACTACTACTGGTTGATAATGGGAAAATTACATTATGGTTATTTTTGTCTTCCAAATCTTTTGGTGCTGTAGACTGCATAATGTTAACTGTTGAAACATTCTGAACATTACCTGTACTATTTATAAAGGCCTGACCAATATTGAGACCTATTTTTACATCTTTTACTTGAGAAACAGTTGGTGATGTATTTATTTTTAATGATGATCCCACAGTAGTTGGAAGAAGGATGAGCTGAGGTTTCTCTGTGCTTTTAACATATGTCTTGCCAATGGAAGGAGGAAAAGTCTGTTTAAGTGGTTCTGTTGTTACATTTGCATTTGACTGAATACTGGCAAGTGGAGTATTAATGAAAACCAGTTTCTGCGTACTAACACCAGTGGATGTTGGAGTAGGAATTAAATTGACTCCTGTAGCTCCACACACAGGAAGAAGTGAAGGATTTGTGACTAACATAAGTTTTTGAACTTGGGCACTACCCAGACCTCTGCTGGTAATGGAAGTGACTTCAGGCTGTGCAACAGAATATTTTGCATTATTTACATTGACTTGTTGATTAATAAAAGAAGCCTGGGTAGTACAAGTGGAACTCTGCCCAACGTTTTCTGTAGATAAACTCACTGCATTACCAGAACTGTTTGGTGGAGTTGTCATGACAATGTTTGACGACATGGAAGATAAGAATGGAGAGGCGGATCCATGTAGAGTTTTTGACACTCCTTGATTCACACCACTATTATGAGACTGCCCAAATGTGACTGTGGTATTTTTCCCCTTTTTTGGATTTGCACAAGAGGAAATAGTTGGGATAGAAGAAGTTGCTGGAGACATTTGAGCAAGTGTTGGGAAGCTAGGTATCGCTTTTGTCACAGCTGAAACAGTAGAAGTTGATAACTGTGTGGATTTGGGCATTAAAAATGCTTGAAGTTGGGGTGCATATGTAAAAACAGAACTTGGAGAGAAGCTACTAGCAGAAATTGGTTCTGAATTTGTCTGCACTTTTACAATTCCTGTGTTCCCACCACGTGTCCTGACAAGAATAGACTGTGAATCTCTTATGCAGATTGTTTTCAGCTCTTGTTTTGTTTCACTGTCAGCAGTATTTTGAGGGGAAGAATTGGTGTAAGAAGTCACACTCTGTGATACTGTTGTCAAAGTCTGAATTGCTGAAGAAACAATAGGTAAAGCAACAGGGGAGGCAGCAGCTGAAACGACAGTCTTGGTAATTTTTGCAGTCTCACTTTGGTTCATTTTCACTACCGATGCTAATGTGTTACTAGTGGAAGTGACAGAGGGCAGCAGCGAAATTCTATTCACTGAATCAGGCTCTTGTGGCAACTGTATAATATTTTTTTTAACATTTGTGTTAGGCAGAAGTGTAGAAGCAGCATTTATTGAAGAAGCTGGAATAGAAGGGACTAAAGTAGTGTTGGTATCTGTTGATTGTGGAAGAGAAATGCAGTGTTGCTCCATTGTATTTTGCTGCAGGGGTTGGTTTTCTTTTGCTCCACTTTTACTTTCTCTGTGCTGGATAAGAAAATTTTTAGGCAAAATAAGGACTTGCTGCATGATCTTCTCTCCTGTGGTTTTTTCTCCTGACTTACCATCAACCACAGGCTGCATCTGAATCTTCACTGAATTATTGTGCAAGTCTACTGGCATGCAATGGCCAGCTGGCATTTTGTACAACACTTGCAAAGAACTCTTCGAACTGGTCTGGCAGGGCAATTCTGGTTTAATTGGAGAAGAACTGATTGTTGATATAATCAGTTTTTCAGAAGTAAAAGTGCTTCTACCTACTGTAGATGGCAACTGACTTGTTAAGGCCACTTTGTTCCCAATATTCTTAGCAAGCAAGGCCTGGATAGGTTTGGTCCCTTTTATTAAATGTGGTACACATGCCGTAGAGTCTGTTATGTCCAATGATTCTGAAGCTGAAGATTCTATCTGCCTATTCAAGCAGCCCTCAGTTGACAGATCATTTTCAATACTACGGACAGTAGCATCATTTGTGCTTAATTTTAGCTTTTTCCTTGGTAAAAAATCATTTGTGCTGTCATCTAGGTAATAGTTTTGCCTGGATTGGCGTTTAACAGTTTTAGGCACTATCTTCTGCATTTCTCTACAAGTCAAATCTTTTCTAAGTGGTCTGGATTTTCCTGTACCAAGGTCCATTTCTGGTGAGTTCATGTCTTCTAGGAGGAAAAGAAGAACCAAGAAGGGAAGCATTTTTAGAAAAGCAAACAATAATTCTTAATTGATTAGATCACACTAACACTGTTGTTTCAATCAACTAAAAAGGTTTGGTAGTACAATTTATGATGGGCTCAAAAACTTAATTATTTTAGTTCTGTAAATCTTCATTCATTTTATACTCAATTAAATATTTAAGCATGTTCTGAAATTATTTATATCAACCCAACAGAGATATCTCATTGCTTATCCTGGGAAACAGGCGGTGTGTTTAAAAATCTGAAACTGTTTCCATCAAAAGTATGAAAAAAACACCTTGCCAGGGTTACTTACCAGCATCCCTCTCTTCCCCAAAGGGAAAGAAAGAAAGAAATTTTTTTTTTTACCCCTGGGACCTGAGAAAACCATGTGAGTTGATTTGTCAAAATTACAGCTATGCTGTAATTAATTTTGCTTGAATTTGCACAATACTCTAAAACAAAAGAAATTGATAGTATAAAACAGGTAACTATTTTGTTATCAAATTTCATTTTGGTAAGACAGCTGAAATCTCCACCAATACTCCACTCACAGAGTTAACAAATGCACTTACCTGCATCCAAATAGTCTCTTTTAAAAAATTCTGTGTGTTCAGAAGTTTCACTGGTAAATGTACTGGAAACTTCTTTGACAATGTTTATTTCACTGTCCTCATTAATCCACTGTTCTCTAATAAATTTATCATGATCCGGTTGCCGTCTGAAGTCATCATAGTCCTTTTTTAAGCGAGACCTTTGATGGAACGTAGATAGTAAGATTTTTTTTCTTTTCATATTAATATTTAAAAACAATTAAAAGATTGATGATTCTTACATTTTACGTTCACCAAAAAGGTTCAGTTAATTACCTGTTTCTATGAAATGCCTTCATTAATTTTGGTTCCCATGGTAACAACTCATTTAGCAGTCGTATCAAAGTACAGTGGAGTTCCTTTACAGCTTGCTTTCGATGATACCATCTTCCCTGTAAATATGAAAATGCTTATTACAGAGTAAATTTTAATCAATAAAGATAAAATGTGCAACTTCAGTAAGAACACCACTATGGATCATCTATTTTGCAGTAATCTGTTTCTCATTAATTACTGCAGGAGATGTCTAGTTTTCCACTGAATATTAGAGTAGAAAAAGAATATAGAACTAAATTACTACAACATGATTAATCTTTTCTTTTTCTCTCTGGAAGATGTTACTTTATTTACAATGTATGTACCAATTAACAATTACATAGAATGCAGATTAGAATTAAAACTATATAACATAATGAATGTCTATTTCAATAAAAATGCTTAGGTATCATAAATCCAGCTGCTGCTACAGAATGCCAGGTTAGTCCATAACAAGGCCTCCTCATCCATGATTTGATGATAGAGCCAGCCTGGAATGTATTACTGAGATCTGAAAATTGCCCAGCTGTGTTTAAAGTGTGGCATCGGCTGAGATGGGAGCAGGGGTATAAGAGGATCTCATATAGTTTTCAGGGGGCATGACTCAGAGGTCCCCAGTTGTGAGATCTTGTTCATCAAGCTGGATTCTAGGGATCAGTTGCGACTGCTGCTTTTGTACCAACCTCCCTGCTACCATGCCTAAGTTCCTTGATTCCTTTTCTGGGCTGATGGTAGATTTCCCCAGATTTATGGTTCTGGGGGACATAAATCTGACTTTCCTAGGAATAGAGTCTGAGATGACTTGGGAAATCCTGGTTTCTTTGGCAGCTATGGGCCTATTCTAATATCCAGAGACCGACCTGGGAGAATGGGAGACTTGGTGTTCCTATCAGAGCAGTGACAATGTGATCTAAAATTGGGGGAGCTTTTAGTGTCCCCTTTGACATGGTCAGATCACACCTTGATTTCTATGGGATTCTCTACTGCCGCCACTCACTACAGAGAGGTTGGACTTATCGGTCTGCCCCTTGCGACTGATGGACCCAGAATGGTTTCAGAATGAACTGGTGGTTATTCCTATTGGTCTGCTGCATTTGAAGCATTGGTCTCCACTTGAAATAAAAGGGCAGCGGAGGATTTGGATTGGATCATGTCAATGCAATCTCTCCTCTCACAGATCCCTTTACTCTCTATGGTTTATGGAAGAATTGTCAGAGATGAAATGGGAGACGTCTAGTGCAATGTTAGTATTCAATAAGGAACTTAACGGAACACAGGTTAGTGCTGCCATTAAGGCCTAACTAATATGTGGTAATGAAGCATTGGTACTTCCCTACCCTTTTTGCATTTGCAAATTGCTGCCCTGCAATCCTGTTTCAGGTGACCCAGGCCCTGTTGGATAAAGAGACCATGGAGAACCTCTTACAGACGCATGCAGAGAAATTTGTGCAGCAGTTTTTGAATAAAGTTGCTTGGATTCGTTCCCATTTGGAAGCTATGTTGCAAGTTGAGAGAAGAAGCCTATGACAGAATCTTGTCCGGTTAATTGGGAATGGTTTGAACCTATTGGATCTGAGGAAGTGGCCAGGTCCTTAGGATTATGAGCTTGGCCCTCTGCTCCTTAGATCCATGTCCCTTCTGGTTCATTAAAGCAGCTGGGGGATGTTGTGTGAGTGGGTTCTGACGATAATTAATTCTTCTTTGTAGGAGAGGATTGTCCCTTTGTCTTTTAAAGAGGCCTTGATTCATTCCCTCAAGAAACTATTGTTGTATCCCACCATATTGGACAATTTTAATCCAGTATCTAACTTCCCTTTTTAGGGAAAGTGGTAAAGAAAGTGGTTGCATTCAGATGACTTTCAATGAAGCAAATTATCTGAATCCCTTTCATCCAGGGTTCAGAGCCTGATATGGGATGGGAACAGCATTGGTCTAGCTTTTGTATGACCTCTGGTATGGGCAGGATGTGGGTAGTGAATCCATTCTTGCCTTGCTTGTCCTCTCAGCAAGTTTCAATACCATGAGTGACGGTAACCTCTTGGACTGGACTGGCTCAGAGGATTGTGGGTGGGTGGCATAGTGTTATGCTGGTCTGCCTCCTTCGTGGTTGATTCCAGTGATGATTAGGTGAAGTCTCACCTTTGACCCCTACTATATAGGGGGCAACAGGGTTTGATGTTTTCTCTCTCCTCTTCAACATAAGCTTAACTGTCACCAGGGGGTGAAGTATCATCAGTATGTGTATGATACCCAATTTTATATGTGCACCATCGGGGAATTAAGCAATACTGTGAAAGTCTTATCATGGTGTCTGAAGGTTGTGAGGATCTGGAAGGGGAATAATAGGCTTCAGATGAACTCTGTCTGGCAAGACTGAATGGCTTTGCTTTTGTGGGTCCATTGATTCTACAACTATGCCATTTTTTGTGCTAGATGGTGCTGCATGGCTGCAGGTGAACACAGTGCACAACCTGGGGGTCTTCCTAGACTGTGACTCCTGGTGACAAGCAGGTGGTGGTGGTGGTGGCTAAGAAGGCTTTTTCACAGCTTCATCTAGTGCGCCAGTTGGGTCTGTTCCTGGATCAGAAGGCCCTGCTCACAGTCAATCATGCCCTGGTCACCTCCAAATTAAACGACTGCAGTGTGCTTTCTCTGGGGCTGCTCTTGAAGAATACCTGGCAGATTTAGCTGGTTCAGAATTCAGCAGTGCGGTCTCCTAGGATAACAAATGTTCCGCAAGGCTGCATGGATTGCCAGTTTGCTTTCAAGTCCAATTCAAAGTGCTTGTTTTGATCTTTAAAGCCTTTCATGTTATGAGACTGGGCCATCTGATGGACTGCCTCTCCCTGGTTATACCTGTTAGATCTGCCAAAGAAGGCATGCTGCAGATACCATCAGGTGGGGGGGGATCTACATTTGGTGGGTTCCAGAAAATGTGTCTTTGCTCTGGTGCCTGCCTTATGGAACATTCCTCCCCTGAAATTAGATTAGCTTCATCCATTTTGATATTTTGGAAGGCCTTCGAGACCTGGTTATGTTATCAGCCCTAGAGCTCTCAGGGAACTGGAAAAAGGCTTAAATCATTCCATTGCTGAACTGACTATTTTTATCCTCTTTTCTCCCAAGATTTGAAATCAAAACCTATTCCATCCTTTTTGTACCTGCATATAATATCAGAACACATGCACAAAAAGGGTGGAGTTTGCATTACAATGACATGATTCTTTTGTCATGGGCCAGTCTTTAGTCCTGATTGTGGAGCTCACTTTATGTGGGCGGACAGGAATGTTTCCAGATAAAAAATGATTGTCCTCTAAAGCAGCGGTCCCCAACCTTTCTGGCTCCCTGGACCAGCAGTAGTGGCGGGGGAGGGATTGTTTCATGTACACGCCTGCAGCTTACCCAAACAGAGCTTTCTATGCTTGTGCAGCCCAGTTCCCAATAAACCATGGATGGGCATTAGCCTGATCCTGCTCGAAAAGTTTCTTATTGTAACAACAGCAACTACCATTGCTCAGTTTCCTTTGATATTGAGGGTCAAAAGGTGGTTGAAGGAAAAGAAGCAATAAAATGCAAATTAACAAAGGCTTTAAGTATGCAGGATATAAATGATTTTTGTAATATATATTTAAAGGGGGAGAAAAAAATCAAATAATCCTGAAATTGGCCTATTTATTTCCCTTCAGCTGCTCATTTACTTTCAGTCCTAAATTGCATATTCCTAGAGAAGTGACCAATCCTTTGCCAGAATTCTCCCATGATTGACTGACTATTGAGGTTTTCTACATGACCCATTTAAACCCATGTTCAATATTTATGGCTTGTACTGCCAGTTTAAAAATAAGGCACCTAACTTTAATTCCTTATAGCTACACTTTAAACGTTAACTTTCCAGAATGCATTTCCTTCTTATTCTGCCTTAGTTAGGAACAAGAGTTTAATAGGCAGCATATGTCAGCAGACACTTTCCCAAAATTTATACTATACAAAATAATTTTAACATAATAAGGTTAAATGGTTACGATCTTGAGGGGCCGCATTGATAGCTGTCCAGGCGGAGGGGGGGGGGGGGACGACACATTTACTGTAAAACATATTCCTGTACAGGGCATTAACTATAGCAGTAGCCCCCAACCTTTTCAGCACCAGGGACTGATTCTGTGGAGAAAGGTTTTTCCGTGGACTGGAGGGGGCATGGCTTCATGTGTTGCCCGCATCCCATGGATGGGGGCTTTGCTTGCTTACACAGCCCGGTTTCTGTTATGCCATGACCCATTGCCGGTCCATGGATTGGATGTTGGGGATCCCTGGACTGTAGGACCAATTATTACCATATCTAATTATTGATCTGCGGTTATCAACATTTTAGAATAAATAAATTATGGTAAGGTACAAACAGGAATATGAGTTTGAAAAAATGAAGGCAAAATACAATGGCAAACGTAGCATGAATGTAATCTCATACGTTACTCATACAGCCATATCCATATTCCTAAACAATTGTTTACTGAGGATTTGGAGGTGGCTGTTGTCATAAATATGAACGTGACCAAAGTATTATTAAAATTCTCAGGCATGCTGCTATGGCCCAGAAAACAAAAGTAATTTATTCTTCACAAGTATTTCATGACACTTAGCAAACCTGTTACTCTATGAAACAAGAGTGTTCAGTTAAAGACGGGTGAGTAATAAACTATCTTCTTTTAAATCCAAATTCTTTAACATACTTAAGATGGAGTATTGATACTTCTGCATTTATAATAAATTAAAACAATTCAGATTTAATTATGTGACTACTATTCTGTACTTGACTATGATACTGTTCAATATAAATGGTCAATAATGAAATGTCTGCCTATTACTGGCAAATATAAACGGATGTATGCAGAATTTACTTGTTTATGCAATGCACTCACCTAGTTTTCACAGCAAAGCTATCAATACATTATAGCTTTTTACATCTGCCTTGTATGCAGAGTCTGATACTGATTAGGACTAAGAGGGAGTAAGAAATAAATGAAAATGAGTCTCTGCAGATTGCCAACTATAGGGGTTGTTGCTCATCTCTGTTTCAAGGCCATTGAGCCAGCGCTGTCCGAAGACATCCCGTGGTTATGTGGCCAGCATGATATCATGGAGTGCTGTTACCTTCCCATGGAAGTGGTACCTATTATCTACTCACATTTGCATGTTTTTGAACTGCTAGGTTGGCAGAAGCTGGAGCAAGAACGGGAGCTCACCTCATCGTATGGCGCTCAGATATGGAACCTGGGCTTCTGGCTTTCTAGCTGACAAGCCCAGGGTCTTAACCACGGAGCCACTGCACTGATCCCTAAGAGGGAATGCCTTGCTCAAAATCTCCCATATGGTTTTCATGCTACAGGGAAAAATAGAGCGGGAACTTCCCTTGCTCCTAATCTAGCACCATAACATTTTACCATGCTGGATTTCACAAATGAAGAGAAAGTATTTAAAAAAATATCTCATCCCAGAATATATTTATAGGACTAGATGGGACAGTAGTTACATGATAGGAATCTAAATTTAGGTTAAAGAATCTGATTCAAATATTTTAATGGCAAAATCTTACATCTATATTCAAAAGTCAAACCCACTAAGTTCAGGATAGCTTAGGCCCAGATAAATGGGCCCTATATCTAAATATATTCCTGATCAGCTCACAATTGGATTGCTGTAGACATGGTCAAATGACCATGCCCTTTTCATTTATTTTATTATTTACAAGAATACACTAAGCTGACTGCTATTTTGTTCCCTGAACTTAATAAAAATGGAGACCACTGATTTTGTCTGCTTCAACTTATACTAGAATTCTTTGGGGTAAAGTGAAGTGTTGCAATACTTTTGGCCACATCTGTATAATGTGCTCTATATGGGTTGCCCTTGAAAACCATCTGGAAGTTACAAGTGGTCCAGAATGTGGCATCACAGACAATGAAGGAAATGTCATTTTATGTTCATTGCTTTCCAAGCTGTACTAGTTGGCTCCCATTCAATAGGCCAACTATCACTATCATTTAACAAAGCACTCCTTGGGGTACAGCCTGGCTATCTGAAGAACCTCTTATCTCTAATTGTTTCTGCCCATCCAGTATGATCAGGCAGAATGGATTAATTGGCTTCTCTTTATCTAGTTTTACGAATTCTGTAAACAAGTTATATTTATGCAAAAATGTTGACAGTTAAAAAGGGTTCACAAACTTTTTAAGCACCACTGTACTTGAATTTCAGTTATATGTTTACTTGCACAGAAATCCTACTGAAAGAAAAATGCTTACTTTTGAGTAACCTTACAAGAAATAACCTATAGTATTAACTCACATCCTAACACATGGCTGAGCAGAAGTCTTGTCTACTTGTTAAGTGAAACTTTTGTTAAGTGAAATTTTGCCCCATTTGACAACCTTTCTTGCCAGAGTTGTTAAGTGAATCACTACAGAGTTAGTAACACAGTTCTTAAGAGAATCTGGCTTCCCCATTGACTTTGTACGTCAGAAGGTGACAAAAAGTTATCACGTGACTCCAGGACAGTGCAACTGTCATAAATATCAGTCAGTTGCCAAGCATCCAAATTTCGATCATATGACCCATGGGGATGCTGCAACAGCCAAAAGTGTGAAAAACAGTCATAAGCCACCTTTTTCAGTGCCATTGCAACTATGAATGGTCATTAAATGAATCATTGTAAGTTAAGCACTATCTATAATTTCCTGCTAGTTTCATGAGATAAAATCCATAATGTACTTAAGTGATACAGTTATGTTTTCTATTCAGAAGTCTTTTCTTTGGTAAATCTGTTAGGAAATTGGAAGGAAATAGACAATATAGAAAATCGAAGTTATTTTATTTGGCTTATTTTAAAGGAGCCTCTGTGGCACAGTGGTTAGAGTGCAATAATGCAAGCTACCTCTGCAGCCAGCTGCCTACAATTTGGCAGTTCAAATCCCACCAGGCTCAAGATTGACTCAGCCTTCCATCCTTCCAAGGTGGGTAAAATGAGGACCCAGATTGTTGGGGGCTATATGCTAACTCTGTAAACCGCTTAGAGAGGGCTGTAAAGCACTGTAAGTGGTATATAAGTCTAAGTGCTATTCCTATTATAAGGTGTAATTAGAGATAATGTTCAAATACTGGTATCCAAATATTTTATTTCATTTAAATTAACTAGAAAACAAAATGTGCCCTAGTTAAAAACTTTTAAAGTTTTTCATGACTGAAAAAAATTAGAGATTAGAGAGACAGTTGCCTTCAAGTTGTTGCACTGTTCCAGGCAATATGTTCAATGGTGGAAGACACTAGGAATTTTTGTTCAATAACAGTTGAACAACCAGATCTAATTGAGAAACCATTGATAAGCTATCTAAAAGAAATGATCTTAACAAATAGCTTTCATATGATGCATTAAGAAAAATAAATAAAACACATACCGATTTCTTTTTAATATGCTCAATATCTTTGAGTTCATTCTCAGTTTTTCTAATTAATTCCCTGAGTTCATCAAGATTAGTGCAAATAAGCTGGAATAAGAGAAAAAAAGTTAAACTATTAAAAATCAGAGACATGCAGCACAAACTATTAGAAAATAAGTATTACTGCACTCAATTATTTACAAAATAATTGAATATATGTTGCAAATAGCACGTTAGATTTTGATTCCACTGAGCATTCTCTGCTATCATTGATCTGCTCATACGAGTTCTTCCCCTAAAGTATATCTGCACTTTTGTTAAGTTTTTATGCCATTTGGGTTCCATTAAAAAGCGGTGGGCAGACTTTGTGCTACATATTAGCCCCTAATGATGCTGAAAGCCAGCAGTAAAATAAAAAAAAAAATGATGTAATTTTTCAAGTTTGGAAGGATTTTAAGAATATGAGTGGTTGTTATTCTGCATTTCAGAGGCCTTCAGAGGTTGTTATTCTGCATTTCAGAGGCCTTTTCAAACAATTCTGATCCCTCTTCTGGAGGGAACAAATGTGGGAATCGCAGAATCCTTCCATTCCTCTTATACCACATACACACACAAGAGAACATTTATTTATTTATTTATTTAGCCTACTACCAGAGACTCTGACTGGCTATTTTAAAACCAGGCCAGAATATCTCAGTTGCATCACGTGCCTGGCTTGTGGCCCCCAAATTATTATATAAGGATTCATAGTTGGAAAATGACCAGTCCACCAATATATGTAATAAATATTAAATACATAATGCATTGCAGGGTCCATGATGCTCTCTGAGCTTGTAGATGTTTCACTACCCAACAGACAACATCATCAGTGTTAGAAAGGGAATGGGGTTTGCTTTCTTTATATATTGTATTAGTGGCTTGACAGTATTGGTGGGAGTGGTCTTGGTGGTTTCTTGATTGAGTTGCTGTTTACTCTTAGGTTGCTTGTCTGAGTTGGTAGTTTCTTGACTGGGATATTGTTTACTTTTTGATCATTAATCTAGTATTAATTTCTGCTCATATGCTTGGTGATTGCCGGTGAGGTAGTATTTTGGTCTTAGTGATTCCTTTTTGGCTTTTGATTGTCTCATTGAATGCTATTTAGATGTTGTTTATCTTTGATGATTGATTTGTCTCAGTGCCAGGATTCAGATTCTCTAGATTCCAACCTTTCACCTTCTGGCTTTTTTGATTTGTCTCATTGAATGCTATTTAGATGTTGTTTATCTCTGAGTGTCTGTTGATGATTGATTTGTCTCCTCCAAATGCCCGGAGGAGTCCAGAGGGTGTGGGGGGAGGCTGCCTAGGCGCCCGCCTTTTTTGCTTGGTTTGGCCTAGCCTGCCCCGGGTGCGCCTGCTCTAGCAGTTTTGAACTTAGTTTGGCCTAGAATGTTCACAGTTCCCCAGTTGAAGTTATGGTTAAGGAGTTTTAAGGAGTTAAGAGTTTTCATCATGTACTCTAACTGGTAGTTGGTGTTCATGGATATACCACTATCATACTATCATCATATAAGAGCAAATCTCATTCCTTTGTAGCGCTGCATCTAGGTTTGGTAGTGAAACATCTACAAGTAAATAACCAAGCTTGGATAGCATCAAGGTTTCCACAGCTCAACCCTGAGCTATAAATATTCTCTTCCATACAATCTTCCTCTGAGACCAATTCTCAGATTATTGTTACATGCACAGATCACTGGATCCTAACTAATACAATTCAGAAAAATCTCTATAATCTAGCTAAAAATTCTATGATCATTTCAGGACAAATTCTTTTGTTTATTATTAATTTGGTAATGTTAATTTAAGTATTTTTTAGAGTGAGGGAGATATTAACCAGTCATTGTAGAAGTTACAAGCTTTCAAATCATTTATTGAACCAAATAAAATCCAAAAGGTATTACCTGGAATTCTGGGACAACAGGTTTTGTAATAGATTTCCTTTTCTTTGTAACTGCTTTTTTAGATATGGATTTCTTTCCTTTAAAGGGGGAAAAAGATTTCCAACATAACTATATGTGTAAAAATATGGACTTGAAAATTAATTTGCAACAGTTTGTAGGAATCAAGAATGTTTCAGTCATAGTAACTCTGCAGACAACTACTATTGTAAGGCTTTGTATAAGCCTTTCATTCAAATTCAGGATTTGAATTAATAAATCACTCTTTGATTCTTCTCAGACTAGTAATATTCTAGTAATTTTGGATTTATATTGAAGGATCCCTTAACAATTAATTAAAAAAACACTAATATTCCCAGCTTCTCTCATATACATGTCCTTTCTCTTCTTCTATATTTACATACACAATTCACATCTTATCTGACAGAATTCAAGCCTAAAGTTTTAAAGAATTCAACATCTCCCACATCCAGAGTATTAAAGTAGATAGGAGCAGAAAATCCTAATTAAACTTAAAAATAATAACTGACATTTCAGGTCGCATTGACTCATAAATACAGGTAATCCTTGACTTCTGATGTTGAGCCCCAAATTTCTGTTGCTAAGTGAGATGGTTAAATGTTTTACCCCATTTTACGACCTTTCTTGCCACAATTGTGAATCACTGCAATTGTTCAGTTAGGAATATGTTTGTTAAGTGAATCTGGCTTCCTCACTGCCTTTACTTGTCAGGAGGTCACAAAAGGTGATCACATGTCCCTGGAACACTGCAACCATCACAAATATGAATCAGTCACCAAGTATCTGAATTTTGATGATGTAACTAGGGGGATGCTGCAATGGTTGTAAATGTGAAAAACGGTTGTAATTCACTTTTTTCAGTGTTGTCATAACTTCAAACAGTCACTAAACAAACTACTATAAATTGAGGATTACCTATATTATGCAGACTATTGTATTGGGATTCAGATTGGATAGCTGTTGAGTATTATAGCCTAGATTTGATGTGAAAAGAGATAGAGAAGCAAGATAACTTCATGTCTTCCAGATAGTTTACCCTATAACTTTCAAAATTCCTTATCATTAGGATTGCATCTGGAGGACCTCAGGCTGCCCCTTCTTGATCTATTTAGTTGCTATTCTAGTTGAATACCCTTTCTAACCATTTTTGATATATAAGTAAATAGTGAATACAGCTGCCTCTGCATAATGCAGTTAAACTGATGCAGACCAGAAAATTATCAGCAAGCATGAGAAAATCCCATGTTTGCAAAACCTCAGTGCACTTAGTACTCAAGGAATGCCGATTGTTAGATAACGGAGAAAATAAGACACAACACAGGATTGGGGATATAGATCAATATTTTAAAACTTTTCAAGACTATGGAATACTGACAGATCTATTAATTTTTAAAAACTGTATGACTACTGAAACTATGACTGGAAACATGCTTGGTGCAATCTGGCTTGGAGAGACAGATTTCTGTCTTCTTGCTGTGCCTCTACTTTCAACTGCTTTGTGGTCAGAATAGGGAATTCCGCTTGAGTAGGGGAAACAGTTCCATTTGCTTTATGAATTGAGATGGGCATTGCAACTTCCTTGCTTGAGGCACCCCAATGCTGATCAAAGCAATAAGTCAAAATTCCCCCACAGCTATTTGCCAGCAGTATGGGATCATGTGTATAAAGATGAAGTATTTTTATGAACGTTCAGTGCACATTTCTAATCTTTTAATGAAATACTACTGTTCCCAGAGTATACATCAAGAAACACTGGAATATTACTAACTAAAAACATTTCACATTTTATTGCAAGGTATTCTTACTGTTTGATTTTGGTAATAAACAGTCAGTTTGGTTGGAATATTTTAGACTTCCTCCTCTATTACCTATTTTATATATCCTATCAACCTATATCTTCAAAGATGAGATAGTAAATTCTTATAAGCAAACAGATGACCAAAAAAGCATTTATATTTTTTTCTTTTAGGTGTCATAAGTCATGCAGAAATGATACAATATAATATTCTTACATAGTATACATTACAGGTGTTTAAATTGCACTGAATATATTCCTTTTATGACCTATTTGATTGATAGAATAGAATGAATAAGCTACCCTCTGATCTTGAACTTACTGAAGGTCAAGCTAACCAATGTTCGATTAATGGTATTGTTTTAAAATAAACTTTTCGATGTGAATGTTTTGAGAACATGGATAATCAAAACTGAACACAGTTCTTTAATTTTTTCTTCCACATTGAACATTTTAAGAAAACCAAGCAGGCAATCATATATGTCACAAAACATATCCCAATATCAATATTTAGGGGCCAGATAGGGAACTCAAAAATTTTAAGAGAATTTCTGTCCATTGTGAAACTGGAAGTAAAGCTCATACAGAGCAGGACTTAAAATAGTTGAATTTTGCTTAATTTTAATCATTTGAGCTAAGTTTACTTAATATATCAATGGCTCAGAAACATGGACTCTGAGCACGTAATACATTATTTGAATGATGAATAGAAGCAATACATTGATGTTTACATTGCTGCAAAAAGACTAGAACACTTTTTATGACAGTAATGGGGAAGTTTTAAAAAGAATGATCTTCAAATATTGAAGAAATTGTTTTGCTTTTAAAGGCAGTTCTCAAAAAGAGGGGCCACAGAGACCCATAAGTTATTTATTTATTTAATTTATAATTTCCTGACAGTTAGAACAATTAATCAGCAGAACAACTTGCCTCCAGAAGTTGTGAATGCTCCAACACTGGAAGTTTTTAAGAAGAGATTGGAGAGCCATTTGTCTGAAATGGAATAGGGCTTCCTGCCTGAGTAAGGGGTTGGACTAGAAGACCTCCAAAGTCCCTTCCAACTCTGTTATTCTGTTATATGCCACCCATTTCATGCTTCAAGGTGACTCTGAGCAGTTAGTAATAATGTTGGTTCCTTCCTCTGGAATTTCTGCTGTGCTACCTCAGCATGGTGGTGGATGAGTGAAGAACATTGGGAGTGTATAAACAATATAAAGTAATTGATGATCATTGACAAGTGATGAGCCCCTTAGGTCAGATGGCTTTCAACATAGTACTGAGGAAGAGTTGAAGATCTTTCAGCGTGTTAATGGTGTTTATAATGTAGCTACATTAAAGCCTTCAGGAAGTCTAGTTGCTGATGTTGCCATGAAGGAAAAGAAAATCCAAAGCTGCAAAGACAGAATTAGAAAAGGAAATATGGAATGTAAGAAGCATGAACAAGCTCAGAACAGAGAAATATGAAATGAAAACAACTACACATTGCTATCTTAGATATTAGTAAATAGAATGAATTGGAATTGTACTCTGTGGGCATGTGGGAGAGTCCCCGGGAGAAGGGGCAATGAATTTCTGCTTAGGGAACACAGATAAGAGAGAGCTGGCTAGTGGATAGGGCAAGAGGCCCAGCAGGGACCCTCTTTGGTTTCTCAGGAGATGCTTCCTATCTGGTTTACTGGTAAGGCTATCAGATATTTTTTCAGTCAAAAGATCACACTGTTTACTACTTAAATGTGATGTCTCCCAGATATCTCCTTGGATGTTAGCTCAGGAAGGATGAGCCAATTCCTGGCACATCAGGATCCGGCTTGATGACTCTGAACGGCCCTCCGGAAGGGATTTGGCTGAGACTTTAGCTGGGGAAAGATTGCAGTGGCAGACAGCCAGTGAAGAGGAGGAGGAACTGCCTTCTTTCTGCCTTGATCCAGGGCAGAGGAAAGGCAGGAGCAGAGAAGGTCAGCCAGACTATTCTAGAGGAGAAAGCCTTGCCCATCTTGATGGGCTACACAGGAAGCTGGCTATTTATCACAGCAGACAGATGCATTGCTGGGAACGTGTTTGTTTTCTAGCTGTGTGTCTGGTCGTCATGATTTCTGCTTCATTCTGTATTGACCCTGTGTTTGGAATTGAATCATGCCTTGGAGATTCTGGACTTTTCTTGCCTTGCGAGTGGATTTAAGTTTTGCCTGGAGGATTTAAATTTGTCTGGTAGAGTTGTTTTGTTTGAGCAACTGTCAAATGCTTTGTGGACTATTGGGCCCTTGCTCTTTGGGCTAACCTCAGTCTGCTTATGGCTGGACTTAATTGGGACAGTTCTGAGTTTTTGATGAAGGGAATTGTTGGGGAATATTAACAAACTCATTAAATCAAAGTTATGTTTATGTGTGAGTGAGTGGAGCAGCACATCAAGACACAAAAAGAAGTCAGAATGATTTTACTTTTACTCTTAGGAAGGGTATAGTAAGAACAACACTTGATTACAATGCGATAAATGACCAAATAATCTACTGGTACCATGCTAGAAACTAGGAAATTATGAGCTCTAGTCTGCCTAGGGATGAAAGCAAGTTGGGTGATTTTGGGTCAGTCACTCTCTCAGCCCAACCCATCTCACAGAATTGTTGTTATGAGGAAAACAGGAGGAAAAAAGAGAATTTTATATGTTCATCACCTTGAGATATTCATAAAAATAATAAAAGATGAATTATTTTTTTAAATATACCAATTAAACTTTGTAAATAACCACTTAATATGATTATCCAAGTTTATGCACCAATCCCTGATGCAGAAGAACAAGAAACTGGTATGTTTCATGATCAGATTCAGTTTGAAACTGACAGAACTGTAAGCAAGATATTCTACCTGCATTTGGTGGTTAGAGTGCCAAACTTGGAAATATTATGGAGGAAAATATAGCTGACTGCATGGCCTAGGAAACCAATATAAAGCAGGAGAGCAACATTAATTGATGCCAATACAGAGCTTTATTCATTGCCATCATAGCCTTCAAATAACCAAAATGAGATTTAAATCACAGGGAGAGTACATAGAAATCAAATTGACTATGTTATTCGTACAAAGAGATGGAAGAGCTCCTTTATAAAAGTAAAGATATGGTCCAGGTTTGACTATGGAATACTTCACTAATTGTTCATGAACATCTTCCAGGTTAAATTAAATTGGAAGAAAAAAATCCAACTACTTTCCATCCCAAAGGTGCCTTTTCAAGAGGCAACTGGACTTCTTGTTTTTTTTAAAGGTTTCACTTCTCAATGAAGTTTCTTCAGTTCTGACTGGATGGTGGGGAATGGAAGGATTTATATTCCTTGCAAACAGCTGGTCATTTGCATTCTTTTAGTAAGTCACTTGGAAGTTTATCTGTGTCCTCAGGGTTACCTGAGTAGTGCAAATGGGTGTGGTGGAGCCTTTTTGGAACTGCTGAAAAGACAGTGTAATTCTTCCATTCCACATCATCCAACCAGAGCTGAAGAAGCTTCTTGGATGAGAAGGGAAATGTCTTCAAAGAAAAACAAGAAAGTGCAGTTGCTTCTTGAAAAAGCACTTTTAGGACAACCATGACTTGGATGACTGAGGATCTCCATAGCCAATCACTTTCCATGATAAGATCTTGATCATATACCCAATATTTTCAAAGAGAACATCCAGAATCATTTTGAAACCGTGAACCTTATGGATAGGGAGTCAGAAGAACTTTAGAATGAACTAAAAGAAGCTTTATGGACTGTAAAAAAGAAAGCATAAGATTAAGGAAAAGAAAAAAGCACATCTCAGAATGAATAGTGGAAATTGCCAAGAAGAAAAGAGAAGCTAAAGTCAAGAAATACAAATATCTCAGGAAGGAATTTGACAAAGAATTTTAGAAAGCCATTAGAAGAGACATAAAGCAGTGTTATGACATCTGTAAAGACACTGAAAATAGAAACAGAGAAAAGCAAGCAAAGTCTTCCAAAACATCACTGCATTGAGAAATAGATACCAACTTTGAACTGGAATGCTAAATGAGGATGCCAATGGAAGATAGTAACTTATTCAACTGATAATAACTGATTCAAAAAAGATCAGACAAATATGAAAGGAGTGTATTGTAAGTCTGTAAAGTACAGTTATCAATATCCAATATATCTTGGAAGACATTCCCAACTTTTAAAAACCTCTAGTACCAGAAGATCACTAGCGAGATCAGTATACTCTGGTCATTGCCAAATCAGAAGGTTACGGGAATAGAAAGAATATATTCAAAAATATGACAAGCAACAGAAGAAGAATCAGAAAGGATTCTCATCAAAGTGTGCCAATAAATACAGTATGTTGTGAGAATACACAGTGGCCAACAGATTGGAGAAGATCAACCTATATTTTAACAGCAAAAAAAGAAAATGTAATAGATCTGCAAACTATCATAAAGTATCCTTAATTTCACATGTTAGCAAAATAAGCCTTAGGGTCATCCAATGCAAATTAGAATCCTGTGTAAAAAGAGAGGTGGCCAGAGATGCAACCTGATTTCAGAAAAGGCTGGAATATAAGACATTATTGCGGATGTGTGCTGGATAATTAAGAAGCCAAAGAATAGAAAAAAAGAGTCATATATTTTATTGATTACAGAAGGACCTTTGATTATTTTGATCATGTGAAGCTACAGAATGTTGTTTAAAAATGGGAATCCTAGAATATGTCCTTTTCCTCATGCAAAACCTATATACCGGCCAGGAAACCACAGTTTTGATGGAATATAGCAAAAAAGACTGGCCCAAGATTGGCAAAGGAGTGAGAGAAGGTTGCATACTCTTCCATTATTTTTTTCAACTTATATGTAGTATATATATATATTGAAGGAAGCTGGATTGGAAGATGAATTCAACACTGGGGAAGAAACATTAATAGCCTATGTAGTGCTGATGACATGACTTTTGTAAAATACAAATAATCTGCAAGCTTTATATAGATAGTCCTCAACCTACGCCCACAATTGGGACCTGAATCTCAGTTGGTGAGAGAAACTGACATTAAGTGAAATGCTCATGTGACTGCTTCATTCAACAACTGCAATCCTGCATTCCTGCTTGTAGTCATTAAGCAATTTCCTAAGCAGATGGAGCGAAAGAGCTGCCTGCTGAGTTCAGTTCCCCTCTATGTGCAGAAGGGAACGCCTCTGAATGGTTGCAGGAACAGATTTCACATCTTCGGAATTTGAACTCCATTCCTACGGCCCTTTGGAGGAGTTCCTCTTTCCTTCAAAGGGTTGAGGGATGGAGGGATGCTATCTGTACAGTCTAGGTTAGAAAGAAAGTCAAAATCAGAACAATTTTTAGTGCCTTAAATGTTTAAATAGAAAAACAAACAGCAAAATTATTTTCCCCTGTTGCTTTATTCAAGTCATCTTACCAGATTTGTGCTTCTTGTGCTTGGCTTTCTTTTTTATCATGAGTAGCTTATTCTGGATCTCAGGTTTATAAGATTTTAATGAGTGGAGATGAATCTCGCGTTTTCTCTGAAGGCTTTCATTTAAAATATCTTTCAATTTCTTTTTCTTCTTCTTCTTCTTCTTTGCTCTTATTTTACTAAACATTAGTGTTTTCTGCTCTACCAAATTCTTTGAAGTCACTTCTTTAACAACTTTATGACAATTAAAGTCTGGATTGTCAGTTTGATTACCATTCAAATGCATCTGGCATGTTTTAAGTGTGTTTTCTTTTAATGGGATTGCCTCAATTTTGACAACTGAAGATTCACCACATTTTTCTTTGTTTTCTAGAATCCTGATTTCTCCTGGGCTAAGAGGTTCCCCCAGTCCATCTTCTGAAACAATGCCTTTATCTTGATTTTCTTTACAGCAATCTTTTGTAAAGTCACAATCCTTACGTGCTTTCTCTTCGCAATTGTATTTGATTTCATGTTCTGGTGTAACATTCAAGAGATTCAAGTGAGCCTTTGCCAAGCAAAGATTTTTTCCAGGTTCTTGTTTTGCATGGGGCAACAGCTCTTTAGCATCAAATCTCATTTCCCCATTGCTTTTGGTGCCATACTCACATTTCACCTTCTCCAGTTTAATGCGTGGTACTCTTTTTACTTTAATTGGAGGAATAGGAAATTCAGGGGCATGAAAAGGCTTTTGCTTATAAATCCGTACGTCTGCACCACAGAACTGTGGGAAGTGAACATAGGCATGTTCTAAATAATCATAACCCAGAATCACTTCTCTGCACTCATGAATAGGTTGACCAAGTACTGCATCCTGTACATCCTTTTGAGTCTCATATACAGAGTCGCAGAGGCCTTTAAGCAACCATACCTTCTGACAAAATGGAAGTTCATGAAATGGTTTTTCCTCCAAAGGATTGACTTCTCCAAGAACTGTGAAAAACTGAGGACAGAGGCCAAGTTTTTCTGCACAACTGTCTGGATTATCAGTTTGCCCAACTACTGTATACCACTGCTGTACTTTCTGTCTAAGTGCTGCTTCCCAAGTCCTGTAAGGAAAACTTGGTCTTCGATGCAAAGTAGATCTTCGATGGGGAGGACTTAACAAAGAAGTCATTATTTTAGACAAAAATGGACTACACTGAGGCATCAAAAGACAGCGTTCCAATTCATAAAATACTATTTCAGGCAAATTTAAAATATGTTGTGCTAAACAAAGAAAATGGCCAATAGCTGGAATTTCCCACATGTTTTCCATTTGAGTAGGTGCTGCTTGAGACAGAAGAAACTTCTCCCATTCTTCTACTTCTTTTTGACTAGCTTCTTCTGCCTCTTTTCTTTCTTGTTCTCGAAGTCTAAAAAAAATCAGGTTTAATATTAAAAGAAGGAAGACAAATGGAAAATAGTTTGTACATAAAAGCAAAAGAAATGGTATAGTAGCATAAGTAAGTTTTTGACTGAGTCTTGGATAACTCAATACTTCTGTAATACAAAATCCAGCAAAACAGCAACCTGATTTAGTTTGGGCATTTTATTATCTTATTGCCACTGGATACTGAGTTATCCTTCAAGTAGAACAAGTTTGTTATGTAGCATCTAGGGGTGCTGATGCAGCATATAATATTATACTTCTTTTGAAGCCCAAGATACATTATTCCTCACATCCTAATTTGCTATTTATTCTTATAGCATGATATAGTATAAAGATAAAATATTATAACAGCAGACATTTGCACTCAATGCATCCAAAAAAAACAAAACAAATAGTCTGTTATGGTGCCTGTGTTTAGTGAACAGCTGATGGGACTAAATGCTAGCAAAACCTTGTTATTTATAATATAATAAATATTGCATATTATAAACATAATAATTACTAATGTCTCAAATTAATTGTATTGAAATCTTACCACACTCATGCAGAGAACAGGAGTCTACTTCTAGTTGTTTACCATTATCAAGACTAAATACTGAGATCCCACAGTATTCTATGTAAAGGAAAAACACTTTCTCAGAACACTTGCCCATAAAGTATAGTTCCACTTGCTGCAGTCCACATAATCTCAGCTGCTATAGCCTCCTGGCTTTTATCCAAGCCTTTTCTTTTAAGAAGATTAACTGTAAGAAGACGAAGGGTGGGAAAGCCCTGCTATTTCTGCTCTTGTATTTTTGGGACCCAAGTTCTAAAGGAATACACTTTAAATCTTATCAAAGGTTTCTTCATTTATAAAGACCACCATATTGATAAATATATCAATATGCCTTTTAAATCACAATACTTAACTTTGTCACAATCCATATTCCCAATATATTATCAAATAATTGTTTAAATTTCAGACTACTGAATACTAAATCTTATGTTCTCACAATTGACTCTAATTGCATATCTTCAGTTTACTTTATATTTAATCTATTGTACAAGCTATTTAGCATCTGTTTCAATTACATTAGAGTTCTAATAACAAGGCACTTGGCCAAAATCAATTCTTTGTCCTCTTTCGGCAACAGGTCAATTTCAATATAAGAAAAAAGATCCTGAACTCATAAACATTGCAGCAGCTAACTATTGATGCAAGCACTATCCATTACATTCTATGCTTCAGTGAATCTCAGAGATGATTGGGTATAAGCTGTAACATTAATTGTACAGTTGTGCCCGTAAGTTTACATACCCTGGCAGAATTTATGATTTCTTGGCCATTTTTCAGAGAATATGAATGATAACACAAAAACTTTTCTTTCATTCATGGTTAGTGGTTGGCTGAAGCCATTTATTATCAATAAACTGTGTTTACTCTTTTTAAATCATAATGACAACTACCCAAATGACTCTGATCAAAAGTTTACATACTGATGATTTTTGCCTGATAACATGCACATAGGTTGGCACCTATGCGGTTTGAATGGCTGTTAAAGGTAACCATCCTCACCTGTGATCTGTTTGCTTGCAATTAGTGTATGTGTATAAAAGGTCAATGAGTTCCTGGACTCCTGACAGACCCTTGCATCTTTCATCCAGTGCTGCACTGACGTTTCTGGCTTCTGAGTCATGGGGAAAGCAAACAAATTGTCAAAGCATCTGCGGGGAAAGGTAGTTGAACTGTATAAAACAGGAAAGGGATATAAAAAGATATCCAAGGAATTGCGAATGCCAATCAGCAGTGTTTAAACACTAATCAAGAAGTGGAAAATGAGGGGTTCGGTTGAAACCAAACCACAGTCAGATAGACCAACTAAAATTTCAGCCACAACTGCCAGGAAAATTGTTCAGGATGCAAAGAAAAACCCACAAATAAGTTCAGGTGAAATACAGGACTCTGAAAACATGTGGTGTGGCTGTTTCAAGATGCACAATAAGGAGGCACTGGAAGAAAGATGGGCTGCATGGTCGAATTGCCAGAAGAAAGCCACTACTACGCAAATGCCACAAAGTATCCCGCTTACAATACGCCAAACAGCACAGAGACAAGCCTCAAACCTTCTGGCACAAAGTCATTTGGAGTGATGAGACCAAAATTGAGCTTTTTGGCCACAACCATAAACGCTACATTTGGAGAGGAGTCAGGAAGGGGATGAAAAGTACACCATTCCTACTGTGAAATACGGAAGTGGATCGCTGATGTTTTCGGGATGTGCGAGCTGCAAAGGCACAGGAAATTTGGTCAGAATTGATGGCAATTCTGCAGTATGTTATCAAAAGATACTGGAGGAAAATTTGCATTCATCAGCCTGGAAGCTGTGCATGGGACATACTTGGACATTCCAACATGACTATGATCCTAAACACAAGGCCAAGTTGACCTGTCATTGGCTACAGCAGAATAAAGTGAAGGTTCTGGAGTGGCCATCTCAGTCTCCTGACCTCAATATAATTGAGCCACTCTGGGGAGATCTCAAACATGCAGTTAATGTAAGAACAGCCCAAGAATTTATAAGAACTGGAGGCTTTTTGCCAGGAAGAATGGGCAGCTTTACCATCTGAGAAGATAAAGAACCTCATTCACACATACCACAAAAGACTTCAAGCTGTCATTGATATTAAAGGGGGCAAAACACCATATTAAGAACTGGGTATGTAAACTTTTGATCAGGGTCATTTGGGTAGTTTTTGTTGCCATTATGATTTAAAAAGAGTAAACACGATTGATAATAAATGGCTTCAGCCAACCACCAACCATGAGTGAAAGTAAGTTTTTATGTTATCATTCATATTCTCTGAAAAATGGCAAGAAATCATAAATTCTTGGAGGGCATGTAAACTTATGAGCACAACTGTATGTATACTACCTCTAGATCACAGCTTTTGCTAAACAATTTCAAGGAAAAAACCCCAGTATGTTCTATACAATGTGACATCACTGAAATTATACTTCCACACATAATAAAGCCAAAGAATATGTGTGTACACCTCATGGGTGTGTTCTACGCTAATGGGTGTCAAAACTGGATTTCTTCGAGGACCTGAGCAGCATTGGAAACGGGATGGATGCCTCCTGTAGCACCCTGCTGGCCAAAATGGGGCACGGGGGTTCACGTGGACTCACTGCACCCATTTTTGGCCTGGACGGCCTCCTGCAACATTTTGCCAGCCAAAACGAAAGGGCAGGGGGCCTCATGTAGCCCCCTGTGCCCTGTTTTGGCCAGCAGAATGCTGCAGGAGATCGTCTAGGCCGAAAATGGAGCATGAGGGGGCCTCATGATGCCCCCCGTGCTCTGTTTTGGCCAACAGTGCTTCAGAAGGTCGTCCAAGTGAAAAATGGGGCATGGGGGGCTGTGCCCCATTTTGGCTGCCAGAGTTATTGTTGACTGGTCCTTTGTTATTTCCAGGCCAGCCCTGCGGGCCAGGTTTAAGCACCCTATAGGCTGGATTCGGCCCGCGAGCCTTGAGTTTGACACCCCTGTTCTAGCTGAACATGCTCTTTCCTCAATAGTTCTTTGTCCAATTTAGAAGTCTATTTCATGGATATGGTTTCCCTTTTCATAATATTGATTTCTTGTAAACCAAGACAGCATAATTAATTAATTAAATTTAGAATATTAACTCCAGTGATTCTGCACAGCTTACATTAAAAAGATAAAAACAAGAAACAGAACACAAGCATTCAGTGACTATATGAATGTCATGAGGGTGGCAACTGGGTTCTCTGGAGAGGATGCTGTTCCTGAACATGGGCATTACAAAAAAGAAGACATGCCTCCTAGGTTCAAGTGATTCTCACCTTTCAGGAGATATTCAAGTTACATATAACTAGCATATCTGTAGGCACGTAAACTAGAAATTCTGAAATTTCTTCAAGAATAAAAATTGCAGCCAAAGGATCAAATCTCTTTGGATACATTGGTACATACAAATAAGGAATGCTCTCTGCGCTATATGAAAAATTGCTTCCAAGAATTTGAAAGTAGTTCATTGCTGCAATTACAAAAAGTATGAGAGGAATTAAAGGGAAGTTCAGAAGCAGAACTTTTCTCCAGTTAGATCTCAGCCTACATTTCATTCTAAATTTGTCTGTGGAGATTGCTAGAGTGGTCTATTGTAGCCTTACTTTTTTTAAACTGCCAGACAACTAGACAACTCCTGCTCCCCACTTCAGTGTCTTTCTCCCCAGACAAACTGCTAGTCAGCTAGCTGTCTTAGTTCTTGCTTCCCCAAAGAACTTTGATCAGCAAGTTTGTGGTAAGAGTTGTCATATTATACACCCTAGCCTACATAAAATAATGAAAATGGCAACTGAATATTTAATATAGATTAAATGTTTTGGTCAAAATTTCATTTTAAAAGTGGAAAAGAATGGAAGGCATACACAAATACAATTATAATTTTATTCTGTAAAAAATTAGAGCTCTCCTGCTCTTGAAAATTTAGGGAGACTGTTAACTGAGCGGTTCTTTTTTTTTCGTGAATTTTAGAAAGTTTGAGACATAAACAAGTTTCCATGCTTTCATCCTTAGAATAATTATGTGGACTGGTTCAAGATTGCATATGCAGTATCAAACAAGAAAATAGTATTTTGTACATTTAAAACTACCTTAGCTTGGTTCATACATCAATACTTGATTATATTGATATGCGACTGGATTTACAAATCAAAGTGCTTTGTTTAAACTGAGGTATTGACAATCCTCTAAACTGTATGCAATAACAATACATAGCCAAGCACTCCTAATTATTCTGTTCCCAGATATATTTGATTCATCTATAATTAATATGTTGCTCAATCACATAGAGAATGATGGGGATTAGACTCACATATATAGAAACTAATTCAGGGAAAGCTACTAATAATTAAATAATGATGAGAAATATGAACATAAAAGGATTAATATTAACTGGATTCTAACATCCTAAGTCATGGTTCATTTAGTAAGCCACAATTGCCTGGTTCATACAATACTTCAAAAATCATGGCTTGAAAAGCACAATAAGGGAGCTCCTATGTGCTGTATGGATGAGGCCATCTCAGAAATGTTCTTTAACAGCAAAAGTTGAAGCTAACTTAATAAAATGACTTTAGAATTACATACAAATGTAGAGATATAGATAAATATTTGTGAAATTTTAAATGTCAAATCCAGTATTAACATTTGAGTACTTCATATCAGAAGTGGGCTGCTGCAGATTCAGGCCAGTTTGCCCAAACCCCTTGTCCTGATTCTGCGCAATTTGGAGAACTAGCAAATCGGACCACCGGCTGGCCCCACCCCCTCCTGTTTTTTGGGCCATTTTCAGGCCATTTTTCAGGCTGTTTTTCCAGCCAACATCAGCCTGAAAACAGCCCCAAAACGGCCTGAAAATGCTCCAGAAACAGGCGGAGGTGGGGCCAGACAGTGATGGGATTAGCCCCAACTTGCTGAATCCTACCTGTTCCTTTGAGATGATTGGCCAGGAGGCGGGGCTGGGTGTGATGAATGACATCACCCACCCAGTCACATGACCAACCAGCCATGCTACTCAGCCAGAGAACAGGTTCTTAAAAATAATTTGCAGGCCACCACTGCTTCACATAATTAACAAATTACTTTTTGTAGATTAGGTGAATGAGTTTCTGGATCCCTACTGCAAAGGTAGTTGTAGCTCCTCAAACATTTGGCATAGCTGTCCAAAGCCTTACCAAAATCTTCTGTCTGAAAACAGTTGTCCTAAATATGTGAGTAACTGTTGTCTGCCATCACATCATGGTTCCAGATAACTTTGCTTGTGAATGAAGAGCCTCTCTCAAAGATATGCACAAGTCTGCTTACTTTACAGACAGGGACCAATGCACTAGATATTGAACATCTCCTAACAAATACTTTGAGCTATAAAGGTACTTAATATGTATCTATGGGACTGAAAATGTAAAGTGATTATTAATAATTGACCAATTAGGGAGATTTAATAAATTAATTCTATTCCTGATAGAATTTTGTCCAAAAATTGTACAAGTTTTCCATCAGTCATCAAGCTAAAAAAACAAAACATACCTGCAGATTTCCTATCTCAATATAAGAGATCTTCTGAAGTCCAGAAATTCAGAAATAAAAGAAGTAGCCAAAATGAAGGAATGGTGTAGTATGATAAGTTTTTCAGAAGAATGGTACAGACTAAAGACAAGAATTGTAGTATTTTTCTCCTCTTGTTGCAGAGGAAGATTTATGAAAATAATACATTCTTTACAAAAATAAAAAATTACTTATCAATAAAATGAAGATCTATCCCTTTGCTTACTATACCTCTTACTTTTTCACAAACTAATTTCTTATTTCTATGCATGTTTTTCCCTAAACCTTATCTATTAAATTTGTTATGTAACTTATTTTACAGGTTCACTATATTTTACTGTTTGCTATATTCTTATACATTCCAATGGATTTATTGTGAGTATATTTTTAATTTTTCTGAGTCTCTATATATTTATTTTCTTCCCTCTTTTTCTTTTATAGACAGAACTGACCTGTCTACACCAGTGTTAGTTACTGGGGCTTGGCGAGCAGTCCTTATCAACTCTCCTAGTTGTGGAATACACTGATAGCTGTCTTTTCCTCAATCCAGGCATTCTAGGACTGTTGTGTTATGGCTTAATCATAACACAAAACATGCTACATATGAGTCCTGAATATTTATTACGATTCTATATAAAGAAAAACTTGCAAAAAGCTATGTCTAAATTAATTTTAGCAAAAAAAAAGGTACATTCAGTTTATTAAACTTGGCTAGAAAAAATTTCCGGAGTTTATAATATCTGTATTTACTATAGTTACCAGACTAAAACAAATAGGAAATGTTGCTACCAACTAAGATAACCCTACATGCCAAAGGTAATTTTCATAATTGAAATGAATCTTTCTTGAAAGTTAATTTTAATTAATAGTGAAAGCTTTCCAAGCCAAGTTGCTCTACCAAATTAGCAGTTTCCTTCTTTTTCAGGTTGTTTTTTCACCTTCCTCCTGCTTTTAAATAACCCCATATATTAATGCTATATTAAACTTCATTGTAAACTATTAATAATGTAAAAGAAATGGAAGAAATGTTAACTGCGTTGATATTTGAGCTAGGGAATTAAAAAAACCTCAAAGAATAAAATGCTTTGAAATGCTTTGCTATCAAATGGTTGTTAAATGAAACGAAAATACATGTTTTTTGTTCCAAAGCAGAGTACTAATGAAATGAACAGTCAAGGCTACCACCACTATTATGTGAGTAGACATCTTGGTGCCTTTCTTTCCCCTGCATCCTCCCATGAATGTCTGAAAGCTGGTTGGGAGACATGCAGTGAAGAGAGACTGGGTAGGTGTTCTTTCAACAAGTACCCTTATGCCAGTATCTAGGCACAATTGGATGCTACCCACAAGAAAATAACGATTCAATTTTTTTTTATTTTGTAGTCTTACAGCAGTTTCTAATTCTTAAGATATAAAAGTATATTTCATATGTTTTGGTTCTACAAAAATGCCTTTATTTTTCTAAGAACAGATACAACCGCATAATTATCTCTTAACTATTTAGATTTCTTTTTGAAATCCGTTTTGAACCAGAAATGAGGGGCAAGTGAAATGTTTAATCTTTTAAGGGACAAAGCCTGGAGGGACAAAATAAAGAAAGAATAGCTAAACACATTCCACTTTTGCCTTTTACCTCTTTTCTTCTTTTGCTTTCAGTTGTTCTTCCTGTCTCAGAACCTGAACCATTACGGATTCAAACGCGCCTGTAGTCAAGCCTGCTAAACTGCGGGGTGTAGAACGACGCCTTGTTGAAGTACAAGCTGTTCCCTTCTCATCTTCCAGCCCATAGAACCCTTTAGATGTTACTGCTATTGCTGTCTTCTCTCTTAAATGCCTTGAAAGAAAAATCAAACAAATGCACAAGAATGTTTTCCTGAGCAGCAGTAATCCAGCAACTACACTTTTTCACATTTACAAAGGAAGCTCAATTAGACTACTCTCCAAGTGTTATTCTGACATGTATTCTGATAGCAAAATATGCTCTTCACTATGTGCTTTGTGTCATCATATGCTTTGTAATTAAAATGAAACAATTTTTTTTCTCTAAAACAGTAACCTGGATTTTATTTAATGCCACCTTCCATTAACACATTTGACCATTAATAAAACTTAAAGGAAAAATAAGAGACTGGGATAAATAAGAATGGGATAAATATTGCAACTCAGTGTTGAACCACTTGATCATGTATCTTCAGTATTTCTTTTGTGAGAAAATGCTCAAAAAGGGCGTTGGTACTTACCTGACACTCCCATTCTCTTTGAGCTGTGAAGAGCATCCAGTAGTAGTGGGAGGTACTTCAGTCTCTGCATGTCTAGGCTGGGCTTAATTTGTGGAACGCTCCTCCTCCTCCTCCACGTGACTCCTTCCCAGCGTTCCCCAGTTTTGGCGAAGATGAGATAAATAAACGCCCTTGTCCTCAATGCCCTAACAAATTCATTGGCCGAAACAGGACCCCACCAAACGGAAAAAGGGTGGGGCTGGATGCTCTAGACAGCTCAAAGAGAATGGGCATGTCAGGTAAGTACCAACGCCCTTTCTTCCATGAGCTGTTCAGAGCATCCAGTAGTGGGACATACCAAAGCTTGGCCTGTCCTACAGGAGGGACTCCATCTGGCCTGGAAACCCCTCCTGGTCCCTGTGGATCCATTGCAGAACTCTTCTGCCAAAGGAGGCCTCAGCGGATGCAAACACATCTATTTTATAATGTCTAATGAATGGCGATGGAGAGGCCCAGGTTGCGGCTCGACAAATTTCAGTTATTGGTGCCTGTGTGGCCCACGCTGCCGATGTTGCGGCGCTCCTTGTTGAATGAGCTGTTATGCCCCTGGGCACCTGCAGTGATTGAGCCTGATACGTTTTCACTATCACGGCCCGTAGCCAACGGCCTATTGTAGAAGATAAGACCTTGCATCCCTGAGTGTTGGGCTGAAATGACACAAATAAGGCTTCTGTTTTTCTGAAAGTTGCTGTGCAGTTAATATATATTCGCAATGCTCACCTCACATCAAGGCTATGCCATTGTAGTTCCAACCCTTGGGATGGTCTGGGACAAAAATTAGGAAGCATCAGCTCTTGTGCCCTATTAAAAACTGAGTTAATTTTGGGAATAAACGTAGGATCAGGATGAAGGACCACCCAGTCAGAATGGAAAACACAAAGATCTTGTCTGATAAGACAAAGCTGCAAGTTCCGAAATAGGACGAGCAGAAGTGATCGCTACAAGGAAAACTACTTTATACGTCAGAAATTGGAGACTTGATGATTTCAAGGGTTCAAAAGGGCCCTTAGTGAGTGTGACGAGGACCCTGTTAAGGTCCCAGGTGGGATAACGGTGTACCGCTGGAGGGCGTAAATTTGTGGCTCCTTGAATGAATGTGTGGATGATGGGAAAGAGACAGTAGACCTTCACAAGTGAGAACTGACGCCAAGGCCGCCACCTGTCTTTTCAACGTATTAGGTGATAATCCCTTGTCAAGTTCCTCTTGCAAGTTCCTCTAGGATTTGAGCCACAGATGGAGAGATGGGATCAATTTGAGACTTGGTACACCATTTGCAGAAACTGGACCATGTGGCATTGTAAATGCGAGTTGTTGAGGGGCGTCTGGTGGCTTGAATGGTGGCGATAACTCTGTTGGAAAACTTTTCGCTCTTCAGACGACTCCGCTCAACCTCCAAATGGTCAGGTGCAACCACTGAGGGTCCCGATGTTGAAGGAGTCCCTGGGTTAGCAAGACCCTGTCTGGCGGAATTCTCCATGGTGTTGATATGGATAGACTGCGGAGGTCTGCAAACCACGGCCGTCTGGGCCAGTAAGGAGCTACTAGAAGCAGTTTCGCCCTCTCATCTAGCAGTTTCTGGATGACCTTGGGGAGCAGTGGAAATGGAGGGAATGCATACAGAAGTCCCGGGGGTCAATGACAGCGGAGTGAATTGAAGTTCTCCGCTCCTTGCAAGGGGTACCTGGAAAATATCTCGGGAGCTGAGAGTTGAGGGGGGAAGTGAACAGGTCCACCACTGGCTGTCCAAATGTCCTGACCGCCTCTTGAAACAGGGTCGGATGGAGGCGCCACTCCGATTGATCGATCGTGGCCCTGCTTAGCCAGTCTGCCTGTGTATTCGACAGGCCCAAAATGTGCTCTGCTCTGATGGAAAATAGGTTGCTCTCCGCCCAATGACACAAGCACTCCACTTCCTGTATGAGATGTTTTGACTGTGTGCCCCCGTTTGATTATGTGAGCTTTGGATAGTACATTGTTGGTCAATATTAGTATATGCTGTTTGTGTACCTGTGGAAGGAAGCTGCGGAGAGCCAGGTGTACTGCTCAAAGCTCCAGCCAGTTTATGCTGCACGACTGTTCTATGGCGGACCAGCAGCCTTGGGTTGTGAGCGATTGAACGTGCGCTCCCCATCCAAACAGGCTGGCATAGGTGGTGATGCTAAGTCTGTGTGGCTCTTTGAAGAGGCAGCCTCTGTTGATGACTGGTCTGGTCCACCAGAGGAGAGATATGAGGACCTTTGATGGTACCCTGACCTTGTATTTGGAGTTGCTTCGGCTGGAGCGCTGGTACGGGAGCAGGAACCACTGGAGGGATCTAGTGTGGAGCCGGGCCCAAGGGATGATAGATATACATGAGATCATCTTGCCTAACTATTTTGATAGTTCCGCTAGGGACACCCTCTTAAGACCCCTGATCTCCTTAACTAATTGCTGAATGCTATTTAGTCTATCTGGTGCAGGTAAACTTTGCCTTCCACCGTATCTATGACTGCCCCCAGATGACTTAACCGAGTCAATGGTGTTAAATGACTCTTTTTCCAATTTATTGAGAACCCGTGTTGTTGTAGGGATTGTAATGTGTTCTGAGTATCTCTGACTGCTTGATGATCAGAAGATGACAAAATCAAGATGTCATCAAGATAACACTGGAGTCGTATGGGGATATCATGGAGATGAGCAGCTAGCACTGCGAGAACCTTTGTGAAGGTCCTGGGGGTAGAAGCTAGTCCGAAAGGAAGGGCCACATATTCAAAATGGTGGTTATTATAATAGAATCTCAGAAAATTATAGTGGGAAGGCCGAATAGCAATATGTAGGTACGCCTCCATCAGATCTATGGACATAAGTATGTCATTCTTTCTGATGCAAAGTAAGATAGATTGCAGGGTGTGCATTTTAAACTTGCGATATACTAAGAAACGGTTGAGACGTTTCAGATCCAATATTGCTCTCCACCCCCCGAACTTTTGGGAACAACAAAAAGATGTGAATAGAAACCTTGCCCTCGTTGATTGGTAGCTACTGGTTGGATGGCTCGTATGTCCAGTAGATGATGGATAGCTGTTTCCATAAGATTACGTTTAACTGGATCTCTGGAAACAGGGCATGACATGAAAAAGTCTGGGGGAGTGGATTGAAACTCCAGCGCAAGACCAAATCTGATCGTGTCTCTGACCCAGGAATCAGATGTTGAGGAGTCTTATTGGTCCGCGAATAATTTAAGGTGTCCGCCAGTGGGAGCTCGGTCCGGGGAGTTATCTTGGACGCCGGAAAGACCTATTTCCTGCTCCTCGAAAGGATCTCTTGGATTGGCCACCCCTTCTGTTCCTATCCCCGAAGTCGGACCTCTCTGGCTGCTGCCCTGGTCTGAAAGATGGGGGTCTCTGGTATCTGGGTGAGAAGAATCCCTGATAAAAGGGCCGAAAGGATCCCCTCCGAAAGGACTGAGGGTTTCTAGAATCTGACTTCCGAAAAAAAGGAAGGTAGAATTTTCTTTTTGTTTCGGGTTTCAATTAGCAGCGGGTCGAGGGCAGGGCCAAAGAGTCTGTCTCCCACAATAGGAGATGAAGCCAGCTTGCATTTGTGCTTAATGTCCGCTTGCCAATGTTTTAACCATAGTAAGCATCGTGCTGTGACATGTGAGGTAATGGCCCTGGCTGAAAACTTGGCCGCATGATAAGTTGCGTCAGTTGAGAATTCAGCGGTTTCTATAAGTTTTGCAATATCTTGGTGCACTCTAATGTTGGAATTAGGGACATGCTCCCATAAGAGACGGAGCCACCTGAGAGAAGCACGGGTAAAGAAGGAAGCGGCCGTGGCCGCTCTGATGGCTCACGCATCAGACTGATGGGCCCTGCATAGGGCAAGCTCGGCTCATTTTTCCTCTGGCTTTAATGCCTCCAGTGCTTCATGGAGGATGAGGACGCTAATCCCACTATAGGTTCGTCTACCTCGGGAGTATTCAACAATTTTGAGTAATCAGGGGCCAAATTAAAATATTTCCTGTCATATCCCATGGGGGCAGGCTACACTGTGGCAGATGCCCACTGTTTCTGTACCAGGTCTGAAAACATCTGAAGAACTGGAAACACATCTGCCTCGACTACCGGTTGGTTGAAAATTAGATCTTCTGGTCCCACTTCTGAAGGAGTTGGGAGTGGTAGAAGGGGCCGACTTGTTCAGGCGTGCAATGTTTTTTGCGTTAACAAAAGTGATCTGAGTAGTTGTGGGCGGAATAAGCCTGAAAATACCGGTTGATCAGGAATAAGGCCCTTATCCTCAGACATCCCACTTTCTAGGGGATCTGCTTCTGACAGGGCCGGGTCACTGTCATGTATTGATCCTGACCCAATCTATTCTATTTGATCAATGTGATCCACTTCTTCTGCCGCCTCCTCCTCCTGTGGCCCCTGGAGGGGCATGTCCCCCTGAAACTGTACCTGGGTATAGTGTTGCTCCGATCTGGTCAATGACCTTAGAGATTGAGAATCATAGTCAGTGGTTACTGGGTGTTCCCTGGATCAGAACTGCGTGTTGAAGACCTGCTGCAATTCCCTGGTGGATTGCCAGCTCCATCCACGCCTTCATTCTCTCTGGAACTTCCTCTGGAAGAATGTCGTCCTGTTGAAGACCTGCAGCCGTCAGAGTGAATGTAGCTTCAGGAGCCCTTCGTGTAGTCTGTGTTCCAGGTAACTGGGCCTGTTGACTCTGGGAAACCAAGCTGTGTCTGGATGAGAGGGAGAGATCTAGGGGAGGAGGAGGATGGGAAGAGGTAGACGGTACTGTACTGGGGGGCAGAAGGTCCTATGAGGCCCCGTGTGCCTCCCTTGCACACCTATCTATTTGCTTTTCTAATGCTTTATGGTGCCTGTTGGCATCCTTTTCTGAAGCTTTAGAATGACCTTTTGTCTGCTTGGATTTGTGCTGACATTTGGCTTTGACCCTTGAAGTTGAGGGTTGAGAGCTACACCGCCTGCCATTTTGAATTGAAAGAGATGCAGTATGCTCGTTATTCAAAGCGATACTGTTGAGGTGGTTGGCACGCCCAGGGGCCTGATCCAAGAAGGGACCGGTTGCCCTGATATCTTATCCCCTTGTTGTTGTTGTTTTTTAATTAGGATATATGTATATATAATATGAGTCGTATCACAGTAATAATATCTTTCCTTATTAAGATATTAATATTGAATATTTTATTATTATTATTGTTTTTGTTGTTATTATTATTATTATTATTATTGGACTGAATGAAAATCACCGATACATACATACATACATACATACATACATACATATATATATATATATATATATATATATAAATTAATAGAGAAACAGCTTGATAGAGTGAATATTCAAACAGCCAAATTTAGAACTCCTGAAAGGGCAAGATAATAAAGAGAGGCCTTCAATAGCTTCCCTGCACAGGCGGACATGGGCCTGGGTGCTCGCTGTTGTGCCGCTGGGTAAGGCTGTGAGGGTTAAGCCAACAATAATAGACGGATGGCCTCGAATCTAATAAGAAAATGAGGTGTAATAATTCTTTAGGTTATCAGAAGGAAAAACCTCTGATCGGGAAGGAAAACTACCTCACACAGCTCGAGTTACAAATAGCGCAGCCACGCAGTTCTTTTTTTTAAGTAAAGGCAAAAACAATGGCCGTTATTTTTGGCGTGTGCACGCTTCCCAGCAACAAACTCCCGCCACGTGGGGAAATGCCTCCGACGGCTTCTCCTTGTGGCTAAAAGGAGCGGCAGGGGAAGGGGTGGAAAGAATTCTTACTGCTTTCCATACCAAGACGGCATTCTGAGGGGAAAACTCAACGATACGACTCAGATGAGAGCGAAAATGCCCACGCCGCTATTGCCAATATAGAGAAAGGCAATGCGGAATCACAATGGCAGGGGGTAAAACAAGCAGTTGGGGGGGCGCTCGTAGCAATGCCGAAGCCGCCCGCCGCTTCGGGCGCGAAACAGCGCTGCCCAAAAATGCAAATGATCTCCAAAGACCAGATGGAGAGAGTTAACGTCGGGAGATCGTAAAGTGATTTGGAGGCTAAAAGCCTGAAAAAACGAACTGGACTATATCCCAACCTGCTGAGTAATACTCCTGTTTTGGCCAAGGAAGAACAAAAAGCACTGCCTATCCACAACGAGGCTGAGCAAAAACTGGGGAACGCTGGGGAGGAGTCCCATGGAGGAGGAGGAGCATTCCACAAATTAAGCCCAGCCTAGATATGCAGAGATTGAAGCACCTCCTACTACTACTGGATGCTCTGAACAGCTCATGGGAGAACTGCCCCTTACATTTAAAATACTATCCTATATATCTATATAGTCTATGTATGCACAGATATGATTGCCTGGATTCAGTCCTACTGAATCTGCAAGTATTGCCTTTAATTATACTTGCTTATATTTTTACCTTCTTGTTTGTACTTCTTCCCTCCAATTCAGAATCTCCCCTGCTTAAACTGTAAAGTTATAAAAGGAAAGCATCATCACTAGCACAATGTACTTTGTGGATACTTTATAAGAATGCAACATTTGAAATTGTGACTGTTTTCTCTCTACTATAGTGTTTTTGTAAAAATCAGAAGCATTAAAAACAAGCATTTCTATTCTGAACCAAAAACATCTAATCGATTTTTTAATGAGAACATGCTTTATAAAGATTATTGCTCATATAGCCCACACCATTTGTGGCTTCCAGGTCTGCTTTTGTAGCAACTATGGCTTCTTTTATATGCCATAATAGCTCACAGTTGTGCAAAGCACACTACAAAATTGAAGAGCGCAAGAGAGGTTGACATATCCAAATTCATATTGTTCAAGTCTACCAAGATACATTATAACAGGTTTTTATCCCCAGTTGCCTTTTATTTGTAACCTTTGAGTTCTGCCAGCTTACTATAGTTATTGCTATAAAAACTATTAGTCTGAATCAGCTATTTGCATTAATTGTTTCACTTTATTAACTATCCATAATAATACCAGAAAAATCTCACTTATGAATTAACATAATAACTGACAGATGCAGAGCTTAGCTAGACTTCTCATTTGTCTGCATTTCCTGGAAATGTGTATTTTAGGTGGAACTATTATTCAATCGCTTCTGCTTGACTCCTCCTGCCAGAAGCAGAACATATGAAAGCTCTTCCTTATCCTTGATTTAATAAGCCAGAATCTACAGTCAAGAAATAAACATGATTTCCAGGTATAGAAGAGCAAACAAGAGATACTGGTTCCAGCAACATTCTAAGAAACAAGGCAATGTGTTTTTTTTTATCTGTTTAGCTGCTCCCACTGAATGGAAGAGCCAAGTGAAAATGATTGAGCAGGTGTGGTGCAACAAGTTTATAATTAAATCAACTGTAATTCAAAACATTTTGATTTAGTCTGACATTAAATACAGCCATGCTTGTTTATCCCATTTTACAAGTACATTGGAACATTCTCTCTGTTTTTGAAGATTAAAGCTCAGATTTCAAAATGCCCTTTGTGTCATTCTACATAACTTCAGTAGTTTTTAGTTGTACACAGATATACTTAATCTTGGTTGACATGAGGAACCAGTTTACTGTTCAAACTCATTATACTCATAAAGGAATATGTCCTACTTAGTTCATTGAGATATGCTATTAAATAAACATCCCAATAGCTGCAAATGTTACTAGTTATGGAACTTCTAGGGAAGAAATGGTGAACTGAAGATGGCTGCACCAAGAGTGGAGCTGATAATCTGGAGTTGCCCAAAAGTGTTCCAGACAATTGCTCTTTGTAAGAACTGGTAGGTTTAGAGCTCTGGGAGATGACAAAATGCCTTTGTTCAAACTGCTGTTGGTGTCTTTATGGCCACATCCTCTAATCATTTTTGGAAATTGCTCATTAATTATTTATCAGCTATTAATCTTTGGAATGAGAAGTTTCCATAGCACTGAGTAAGTTTCCTTTATTCCTTCACAAAATAAAATTTATATATAACTTTTAAAACATTCTTATTTGGAATAGGCTTATTTGGAATCAGCAAAAGGCTGATTAGAACATTCATTTTGGAATGTTACAAATGGATTAAGGATCCAGATGGATTTGAAATAAGATTTTGAAATTAATAAAGACTCCTTCCCATAGAAAAGTGAGTAGATAAATAGGTATTATTTCAGTGGGAAAGTACCAGTTCCTTATTTCACTGTACACTTTGCGCTGTGGCATGCCATGTTGGCCACCTGATCGTGGAAACAACTTCTGACAGCACTGGCTCAATGGCTTAAAGCAGAGGTCCCCAAACTTGGAAACTTTAAGACCTGTGAACTTCAACTCCTAGAATTCTCCAGCCAGCATAACTCCAGCCAGTATAGCATAGCTGGCTGGAGAATTCTGGGAATTGAAATCCACAAGTCTTACAGTTGCCAAATTTGGGGACCCTTGGCTTAAAGAAACAGAGATGAGCACTGTCACCTAAGTCAACTATGGCTAGCAAAATAAAACCCGAAGGGACTCCTTTACCTTCTTTATTTAAAAAAGAATGATAGGATCGGACTTTGAAAGTTGGACATTAGCTGGACCAGAAGAAACCCAACATTACAATTAAAGGTAGAGAACACTTACTGATACAGAATAGAGCAAAATATTTCATTCATATTGATAGATATTTTTGAACAATGGAACCAGATGTTAATTTTAAAAGTGCCTGCCATTTTAGACAGGCTGTGTTTAAAAAAGGCATGGATGCTTTATCAGACTGAGGTTTATCTGATTTAAAAGTGACAACTACAGGAATGAGATGAAAAAATATGCTACACTGGATGTACCAATAAAACCATGTCTTAATAATTAAATGGGATATACAAATAGAAACTAAAATAACTATCTGGATCAGAGGTTGCCAACTGGTGGTCGGTGGACCACTGGTGGTCCATGAGAAAATTTTGGTGGTCCGCAGTGCATCCGTATCTGCAACAGGGATGATACCGGCGGCGGATGGCACATGGGGAGGGAAGGTAGCACGTGGGAGACTGCAGCATCAGAGCCCTTCCTGAATGTTCCCTGGCCTGCGAGGGGAGGATGCAATCTCCCACGCCCCTCCCCTCAGGAGCCGCAAAGCGCTTCCCTCTCCTCTGGCAGCCACCAAGCCTCCTTCCACCATGCTTCTCTTCCTCCTCGCCAGAAGTGCTCACACGCCCAGCAGGAAGGATACCGAGGGTTACAGAGGGGTGGCGAGCACTTTGCAGCTCCTGAAGGGAGGGGTCAAGCCTCCCCCTCGCAACATCTTCACCTGAGGGCATCGCTGGCAACCGCTTCCTGCAGCTCTACCCGATGCTGCTCGGCCTCCTCGGTGCATGGAAGCAGGAGACAGCAGCCATGACACAGGTTTGTTAGGGAGACTGCAGGATTGCCCCACCTCACCGCCAGCCATCTGGTCTTTAGCATGTGGCTCCACAGCCTCTGGACATCAGATTCCCACTACCCAGCACCAGGTCAGAGGTTTCTTTCCCCCACCCCCACTCCTGGGGATGGGGGGGGAAGAGAGGGAGAAACAAGACACACACAGAGAGACAGAAAGAGGCAGAAAGAGAAAGAGAGGGAGAAAGAGAGAGAGAGGGAAAGAGAGACAAGACAGAGAGAGGGAGAAAGAGAGGGGAAGAGGGAAAGAGAGAGTGAGAGAGACAAGACATATATAGAGAGAAAGAGGGGGAAAGAGAGATAGAGAGAAAGAGAGATGAGAGATCCTGGTGTTTTGTTTTCTATGGGAAACAGGTCCGAATGACTCTTTGAGTATTTAAGATTGCAGAAACAGGCAGCCAAGCTAAGTGCCTGAAGGACCCCATCCTGTCAGTGGGAGTTCAGGTGCTTCAGCGAGTGGCATGCTGGATTCATATTAGTGGTCTGCGGGATTCAGTGGTCCATGAGGTCCAAATGGTTGGAGACCCCTGATCCGCATAGCCTTCTTACGTTGGGTTTATAAAAGAAACGTTAGTTTTGAAGAATTTTGTGAAAAACTACAAAGGAAAAAATGAAAATAAATTAAATTCTATGAATGACAGCAGTCCCCCACCTCTCATGCCCCTGGTGGAGACTGACTCTGAGGGAGAGGAGGAGCAGCCAACAGGGAGTGGAAGTGTGGCTCCAGAGGTGGTGGAGGAGGCTGGGGAAGGGCAGAAGCTGGCTGAGCAGTCAGAGGAGGACCCAGGCTCATCCCCTATCCATCCTAGGGCATGCAGGGAGGAGAGGATCAGGAAAAAATGTGGTCTACAGGGGAGGAGAGGGCCATGATCCTCTTCATGGGTTGCAGGTGTGAGATCTGCATAAGAGTTTGGACCTGCATGCTAACAAACACTGGAGACAAATTAGTGTTTTATTCTTAGATGAGGTTTATCTTGGTTGGCGTTCTTCCAACGGACTGTACCTGGTTATCTTCCTGAAGTTTGTAATTATTTAGCCTGGTCTGTTGTGGAACTTTATTCAGTGCAGTTCGTTTTTTGTTTTTTTTTTGCTTTGTTATCTGCTCTTTGAATTTGAACTGTGTTTCTTTCTTTGGAATGTTATTTTGAAAATAGTTTAATCTTCAACTGTGAACAATTAAACAGTGAAGCCAAGTTGAAGGCATTAAAGGACCTTTATTTATGTTTTGGTTTTTGTTATATTTTTGATACACTCCGGGTCATCACACAACCTTTCCAGCTTGGCAGTTCAGCCCGGTGCAAGGGGAGAGTCATGTGAGTGGCAGGTGCTCAAGCATGCATGCAGCTTCATTTGTGTGAGCGGCAGGCACATCCACTCTCCACTCGTGTGAATGGAGCTTCACATGAGAGTGGAGGGTGCTTGTGTTCATGTGTGAAATGCCACTTGTGCAAGTAGAGGGTGCTTATGCTTGTGCGCAAAGCACCCTCAGCTCACACAAGTGAAGCTTTATGCACATGCGCTTGCTCATCTCTCCTGTGGGCGGTTTCAAATAGGCCGCAGTCCAGTAGTGGGCTGGGGCCCAGGGGTTGGGGATCCCTATTTTAGGATATTATTTGTAACAATTAAAGACCAAGATCAGAATTGGGCATTCTACATCATGCAGACCAATCCAGCACTTTGGTTGTCCTTGTTTGGCCCACCACAGCAGCAATAGTGACAGCGGAGGCTGCAGTTGCAACAGCAGCAGCAGCTCTATTTGTTTGACCCTCTACAACAGTCCCAGTTTCGCATGTGGCCCCTTAGGAATATTAATTTCCCATTCCTGATCAAGATTGTTAAAAGGAAGGAATATAAAGTTGGTTTATTTGATCAAGGTTAAAATAGATATGTTGTTATCTCTGGTAATCCTTAATGGACTTTTGCTGATTAAGGTGAATGACAGGATTTTAAGGATTTGTTTATAGATAAGAGATGTGATAGGGAAAGATCATTTATTTTATGGTTTCTTTATTCTTTATTATTCTCTGCAATTCACTACGGATTTCATACTCACAAGACCATCTGCTAAGAATTGGGCAATGTGTCCTTAAGGAGCAACATTCTGATTCCTTCCCCCCCACCCCCGTCTTTGCAAATGCGGAGGAGATTCTAAGTAATTCCCAGGTGCTATGGATTACAACAAAGGAAAGAAGTGGCAGCACCGAAAAAGGGGACAAGGTAAATGGGCAGGAATTTTAAACAGACTAAGGAATGGGGGGAAAAAACCCTCTCCCTTCAATCTTTCTGACTAAGTTACGCTCACTTGCTAACAAAATGGATGAAATACATCTTTTAAATAGATGCAATTCTGATTTCTACAATTCAGCAGTTCTGTTTTACTGAAACCTGGCTTAACGCAGAAGTTCATCATGACAACAGCATAGACATCCTAGGATTTCAGATATTTAGATCAGACAGAATTGAAGATTCAACAGGTAAAACAAAGAGTGGAAGATTATGTTTATATATCAACAACAGCTGGTCTTAGGATATAACTATAATATATAAATTCTGTGATTAAAATTTAGAGTCTTTACAAGACATTTTATTCTCCACCTGAGTTCTCCTCATTTCTCCTAATAGTTGTGTATGTTCCTCCACAAGCTTGTGTAAACAAGGCATTACGAACTCTAGCTGATCAAACTATGGAGGCTGAAGCCAAACACCCAGACTCCCTTCCCATCATTTTAGGAGATTTCAATCAAGCAAATTTAAGAAAAGAGCTCTCAAAATATTTCCAGCATGTAAATTGTCCCACCAGAGACAAAAATACTTTAGACCACTGCTACACACAGTATAAGATGCTTATAGGTCTTTACCATGAGCAGCTGTGGGACACTCTGATCACTGCATGATTCACCTTGTACCTGCCTACAGACAAAGACTTAAAACCATGAAACCAACAATTAAATCAGTGAGGACTGATTGGAATGTTTTTGAAGATACCTCTGCAGACCTAGATAAGCTCACAGATACTGTAACTTCATATGTCACCTTCTGCAAAGACTTATGTGTACTAACAAGGAACCTGCAAATATATAGTAACAATAAACCTTGGTTCACAGCTAAACTTAAGCAGCTACGTCGTTCCAAAGAGGAAGCCTACAGAAAAGGTGACAAAGTGCTATACAATCAGGCCAGAAACATATTAACAAGAGAGATCAGAGTAGCAAAAAGAAGCTATTCTGAAAAGTTAAGAAATCAGTTCTGAACAAATGAACCAGCAAAAATGTAGAAAACTCTTAAAAACATCACTGGCTACAGCAAATCTCCTTCCCAGGCAGAAGGAAATCAACAACTAGCAAATGACCTGAATGTGCTTTACTGCAGGTTTGAAAGGAAACTGCATCTACCTATCTCCACAACCCCCATCTCAAACATACCAACAACAGCCAAGCCTCCTACAATTGACCCGAATCCACTGGGTTCACAACCTCTGGTGGTCACAGAAAAAGAAGTGCAAGATCTATTTCACAGACAAAAGCACCAGGGCCAGACAAGAGAACTCCTTGCTTAAAAGTCTGTGCTGACCAATTGGCCCCCATCTTCACCCAAATTTTCAATAAATCACTAGAGATGTGCTATGTTCCTTCTTGCTTCAAGCGCTCTACTATAATCCCAGTGCCAAAGAATCCCTCCATCAAAGAATTGAATGACTACAGACCAGTTGCTCTAACATCTGTAGTTATGAAAATCTGTGAAAGGTTAGTGCTGTCCCACCTGAAAACCATCATGGATCCGCTGTTAGATCCCATGCAGTTTGCATACCGAGCAAATAGATTGACAGATGATGCTGTTATGTTATATGGCTCTGCACTACATTTTACAACACCTTGAATCTCCAAATACCTATGCAAGAGTCCTCTTTGTAGACTTCAGTTCAGCATTCAATACCATCATTCCAGACATTCTTCTAACTAAATTAAACCAGCTAGCGGTACCTGAACACACTTGTAAGTGGATCATAAGCTTCCTCACAGACAGGAAGCAGCAGGTGAAACTAGGCAGAATCACACCTGATACCTGTACAATTAGCACAGGAGCCCCCAAGGCTGTGTGCTTTCTCCACTTCTCTTTTCCCTATCTACCAATGACTGCATCTCAAACCATCTGTTAAAATACTGAAGTTTGCAGATGACATAACAGTGATTGGTCTCATTCGAGACAAAGACGAATCCACATACAGACAGGAGGTTGTACAACTTGCCTCTTGGTGTTACCGGAACAATCTGGAACTGAACACACTCAAAACCGTAGAAATGGTGGTAGACTTTGGAAGAAACCCTCCTATGCTACCACCTCTTACAATACTAGATAACACAGTATCAACTTCAAATTTCTAGGTTCTATTTTATCATTTGACCTAAAATGGACACCTAACATCAAAAATGTCATCAAAAAAGCACAATAAAGAATGTTCTTTCTGCGCCAACTCAGAAAGCTCAAACTGCCCAAGGAGCTGCTGATACAATTCTACAGAGGAATTATTGAGTCTGTCATATGCACCTCTATAACAGTCTGGTTTGATTCTGCAACCCAAAAGGACAGACACAGACTTCAGAGGATAATTAGGACTGCAGAAAAAACAATTACTACCAACCTGCCTTCAATCGAGGACCTGTATACTGCACGAGTCAAAAAGAGAGCTGTGAAAATATTTACAGACCCCTCACACATCCTGGACATAAACTGTTTCAACTCATTTCCTCAAACGATGCTATAGAGCACTGCACACCAGAACAAGTAGACACAAGGACAGTTTTTCCCCGAACGCCATCATTCTGCTAAACAAATAATTCCCTCAACACAGTCCAACTATTTACAAAGTCTGCACTACTTTTACTATTAATCTTCTTATCATGCCTTATCACCTATCCCCTCCCACTTGTGACTGTATGACTGTAACTTTGTCGTTTGTATCTTTACGATTTATATGGATTGTTTCCTAGTATGATTTGATTGCTTATTGTACCCTATGACTATTATTAAATGTTGTACCTTATTATTCTTGACTCTTGATGAATGTATCTTTTCTTTTATGTGTATAGAGAGCATTTGCACCAAAACAAATTCCTTGAGTGTCCAATCACACTTGGCCAATAAAAGAATTCTAATTCTAATTCTTTTATTTTTAGAAAAGATGGTAAATTGCTAAAATTATTTATGCATGTTGTGATAAAGGGGGAAATCATTGACTTATATATTCCTTTTCTTTTCTTTTACTATATTATTATTTTTTTTCTTCCTTTTTCTTTTTTCTTTTTCTTAGTTTGCATTCATTTTTATTTTTAATTGCAATGTTTAATAAAACATGTTATAATAATAACATGTTATTAGAGCTATGCAGCACATCAGATTCAAAGGGAAATAGTTATTCCACAACACAAATGGGCAAGTACACAGTTTAAACCTTTAATTAAGGGTATCTTTTCCTGGGATTTTGCTACAACTCAAGACAGCAGCCATGCAATCCTAGGAAATGAAACAGGATGAACGACTGTGACCTTATAAAAGACACATTTCCTTCACTGATCTACTGACAGGTGCTCTTTTTCCCTTGAATGCAAACTTTAGTAATTAGTGACAAAAGAGAAGACAGAGTAGGAGTAATTGTGCCAAAATTAAAAATGCGTTTTATGTGACACTTTTGAGAATTTCCATTATTCATAATGTTCTACCTACAGGTACCTCTATTCTCAGGGGCTTAAAATATATATTTAAAAAAAGGCCGATTGAGAAAATAAGCAGACATGTTTTCATTAAAATTATGCAAATATGCTATAATAGAAATTAGATGTCTGGAAAAATAGGTAAGCATTTGACAGATACGCATAGTTGCCCTTAAATTTAATATGCTTAATCGTGAAGAAACACATATTATTTGGGGATGGAAACTGATTGAATGGGCCCCATTTGCTAATTTGTTTATAATCTCTTGGAGATGCTTATGGGTACGATCAAATATATTGTTTAATTTCCAAATTTCTTCTAGGTTTCTTGCTGTGCTTATTCTTTATTGTGGATTTGAATTGTGAGAAAATAATTAAAATATCTTTGTGTCTTTCAAGAAGTTAAATCATCCAATTAATCTCTTTTACTTTAACATACTAGGTTCTCAAAGAAAGTCCAAAAATAATCCCCAAAATGGTTTTAGGCTGAAAAAAGGACAAAATCTACCCTGTAATGAGTTTTGGGGTTTTGACTTTTTCTAACAAATTTTATTATATTTCAATAACCCAAATTTTTCCTTTTTTTGAGAACCTTTCTCCACTAAGAGTTTTGCCATATTTTACATAGAAATGTATACATTTATAAACACATAACAAAAACTACTACAAATACACAGGTCCTCCTGAAGATGACTGGTGGTATCATTTTGGTTATAAATGTTACTTACGAAATGTTATTTAATAATATATTTGTCCTCCTAAAAGCAGAGGGAGCAAAGTGCAATGTTGGAATGGGAAAAACTCTGAGCAGTAAACAAATGTTAAGACCTCCTAGCGAAACAGATAAAATTTATATATATCAGTTTATACGTCATAGTGATTGCTTTAGTGAAAATATCCACATTTTTTCCAAATTAGGATTTGTTTAGTGTTCAGTACAGTTTAGAAGAGAATAAAAGGTTTGGAAGAAGTCTCATTTTTTCTTGAAAGGTCTTATACAACTAGAACATTACTATTGTATACTGATTTTTCCACTTAAATTTCACTATTAAATACACATAAAATGCTTTTATTTTGATTCTGTATCAAGGATCAAATTATGGGAGAAGCTGGAAGCTGCATCAATCAATAGCAATAGCACTTAAGACTTATATACCACTTTACAGTGCTTTACAGCCCTCTCTAAGCGGTTTACAGTGTAGCATATTGCCCCCAACTATCTGGGTCTTCATTTTACTGACTTCAGAAAGATGGAAGGCTGAGTTAACCTTGAGCCGGTGAGACTCAAACTGCCAAACTGCTGGCAGCTGGCAGTCAGGAGAAGTAACCTGCCGTAATGCATTTTAATCACTGTACTACCATGGCTCCATAGCTCTATCTACTACAACTCTTAAGGTCAAGTGCATTATGTAAGAGTTTCTCTCAAAGCTGGTTGCAGGAGGCAAAGGATGGAAAAACAGGGATGTACAAAAGGTTTTAAGAATATACAATTTTGGAATTACTGACAAAGCATTTTAAAAGTTAAGAGCATTTTAAAACTCACACAAAAAGCTTCAGTCCAATACACCATCTTGTGGGTTCAAGAATATGCTTAGTGAGATAAATAAAGGGACTGCATAACTTATTTTGAAGCCTTAAGAAACTTTCTCAACTGTTTTATCATTCCTACATCATTTAAAAACTGCACTCTGGAGGCATTTATTCAGCCATTTAAACAACAGTTACTATCCACTACTCAGGGTACATTCTGAAAATTAATAACATCTACCTTAGTTTTACACTGAATTGTAAACTAATGTATCAGGGAAGTAACATTTTGTCTTTGCTACATTTAAACATTACACAGTGAATAGATTTATATGTTAAACTGAGAAAGTATGATCATAACCAATATAAATCAATTTTTATATGCAAGGTACTATATATACTTCTGAATGATACATAGTTTAACTAAGACAGATGAGGAACTACAAACTCAGCAGCTATAATTCAGCTAAATGGCATTAACATGTAATACATTTGCAGAATGTGTACTTAGTCTGTTTATAAGACAGAAAATCTTAGCAACTGTAAACATTAACATTTAATGTATATAATATTGTACATAGAGTAAGAGCTAAGCATCTTACTTAGTACATTACTCATTTATTGGGATATCACTCTAAATTAATTTCAATTCCACAACTAGAACCCATTCCCTTGGGGAAATATAGATTTAATCTGAGAAAAATAATAATTTAATATAGCCTCTCAAGGTATATATAGTTACATTTTAAGAAACTGCTCCTATGCCTTGATAATATTTAAAGACATGGTGCAATAATGCAGTAAAGCTATTAAGCAGGCCAAAACTAGTACGATATTGAAAATTTAATAAAAATTTGAAAAAAATCACCTCCTGCTCAAAAGATCTGCAAAAACTTAGAATACATTGCCCTTCAAGAATCTTTCTATGAAAATTTAAATATTGCCTTTGAATCCAGAATTTATAAAGACAAGGATTAGATTATTACTAAGATAAATCTTCAAGGTAAGTCTAAATTAGTATCAAATGTTCTCAATCTTAGGAAAGTTTTATGAAAGACTTTCCAACTAAAGTAAACAATGGCATTAAAGCAGAAAAGTATTGATCATGAATTCTAGTAGTTTCATGATAAAGCAGTGGAACAGAACATAGCGGGTTTATTGATACTAGCTCCACATAATCTCTTGATCAAGCAAGCGTAGCTCAGATGTTTTCTACCAATTTCACCCAAAAATATTACCAACTAATATGTTAAAACCCCCATAAGTAATATTAGAAAATGCAGATACTATCAATTCTTTCAGCAAAGCAACATGGAAACGTTTCAAAGGCAAAATGGTAATTACTGTAGCTTTTTAGATACAAGGCGTTCTATGATGCTGCTGATGCTAAACATTACAGTACTGATAATTCTAAAACTTCCAGGTCTCATGTTACAAAACTAATAGCAGAGGAATTAATAACTTTATGTTTCCCTCAGATACTTTTGGTTAAAGATATTGTTAATGTTATGGAGTAAAGGAAGAAAGACTTTTTAAAAATCCACACTGATCTGAAAATGGTAGTGATTCAATTACACTGAAAAAAACAATCTTATACATCGATTGCTAATGTTAACTTATAACTTTAGTCCATATTTTAAATACAGATTGTAGGAGGTCTTTGATCCTTATTTTTTCCCTTTGAGATAGAATTCTTTTGTGCAAGTATTTTATTCAAAAATAAAAATTGTTATAATCTTTCAAATTTTCCATTTTCTTTAAGGGATTTAGCTACTTTTCCTTTTTTATTTTTGCAGAGAGGTAAGGATAATTTTGGTTACCTACAAATTAGAAGACAATTGTATATATTGTTTGTATAATTTAAAAAGACAACAATAAGCCAGTATAATTCTAGAATGTCATTTTTTAAAAAAAAATCAGACATGTTGACATTTAAAGATAGGAAGAAAGGAAGAGACCTCACTGCAAAATGTATGGGATACAGCCAAGGCACATCCTGAAAACAAATGGCTTTGATTTTCTTAGATGCGCAGAAAGCATTGGACAATGTAAACTGGCAATTTATGTTACTACAATTAAAGCAGGGGTGAGATTCTACCAGTTCAGACCAGTTTGGGCAAACTGATAGTTCCAGCAATCATTTGACCTCACCCACCCACCCCTGCTCTAATCTGTCTTTTATTTCCGTGTTTTGCAGCTCAGCTGACTTGCTCAGCACAGGATTGCCTCACCTCAGCTGTTTTACTCACCAGGGCTGCAGTAGAAGGTAAGTATTAGAGCTGAAAATGGATGGTTTTTAAACGCTGCATGCGCTCACCAAACCAACTGTTAGACCAGTTGAATCCTACCACTGAATTAAAGTATATGGAATTTGGAGAAAGATTTACTAATATAATCAAAGCAATATATTCCAAAAGACTGCAAGAGTGATTGTAAATGGAGACATGACAGAGAATTTCAATATTAAAAAAGGCACAAGTGAAAGACGTTCATTGTTCCCATTACTATTTATTTCGACATTAGAAGTGCTAAATAGACATGGTACAGAAATAAAAGGGATGGAAATAAAAAAGGAAAAATATAAATTACAGGCATTTGCAGATGACCTAGTATTTATCATAGAAGAACCACAAGAAACTGGAAACAAACTTATAAGGAAAATAGAAGGTTACAGTGAAGTTGCAGGACTGAAAATAAATAAAGAGAAACTAAAACACTAGTTAAAACCTTACAGATAAACAGACAAAAGATCTAATGAAGAAGATAGATATTCAGATAGTTGAATTCTCAAATATTTAACTTTCTTCACTATCAGCGAGATGTGCAACTTATAAAAGAAGGCAATTACTCTAAATTATCAGCCAAAGCACAGCTTTCAGAGAGAGCGGGGGGGGGAAGGAGGGAGGGAGGGAGAGAGAGAGAGAGAGAGAGAAATCCTGGAGATCGTCTACATTAGTGGTCATCAACCAGTGGGCCGCGTACGACTGGTGATCCGCAAGAAAATTTTGGTGGTCCATAGAGAAATGTCCCCCCACCAAAGCAATCCCCCAAAGCAATTAATCCAGGTTGTGCAGGAACACAAGGCTGCACTGCCCACCCGCTTCGGCCAAGGGCAAACCTTACCTTGAGTAGAGCCATGCAAGCTGGAACTGGAAGGTAAGACCAAAGACGAGGAAGGGAAATCCCCCCTGGGGTGGCTTGCTGACGTTGGTGGAAAAGTCGGTCCAGAGCTGTAGTTAGTCACAGGACTGGCCCTTTGGTCATCTTGGAACAGTTGCACCTCCACCGGGGTGTACCAGCCTGCCATGGACTGGAGGAGCAGTGGCTCCAGGATGACCAAAGAGCCAGTCTTGTGACTACTGCAGCTCTGGAATATGGGACTGACTTTCCCACCACCGTCAGCAAGCCACCGTCACTCAAAATTCATATTAGTGGTCTGTGGGATTTAAAATTATGAGTTTGGTGGTCCCTGAGGTCCAAAAGGTTGGCTACCCCTGCTCTACATGACAAATAAATATATGTGACACTTTTGTACAGATATACATATAAGTATACTTATCTCCCAGAAGAAAAGTAAAATGCATACATATATACTTACATACATACATACATACATACCCCTTTCTCTCAGTCACACAGAAACTAGCCTTACACATATACATCTTTCTCCATTTTCCCCCCAGAAGAAACAATTACAAAGAAAAGAGATGTTCCTGAAGTACAAATAATCCTCAATTTACAAACACAACTGAGCCTGGAATTACGGCCATAACTCTGCGATCATGAAAGAGGCACCCATGTGATCCCCTTGCTTAACAATCACATCCTGGTTCTCCCCGTTGTGCTCATTAAATGATCGTGCAGATCATTAAGCAGAGCAGAGGTGCCCCAGTAGTAGGAGGCCCTGGGAGGCCGAGGCCTGCACTGCAACACCTTCCCAACTCACAAGAAGCCTGCACCAGGCCTCCCAGGGCCTTTCCCACCTGAGGCACCCCTTGGGCAACCTCCCATCCCACTGGTTCTCACAATCTTGGGCCCAGCCTGTCAGTCCTTGTTCCACTTACCTCTTCTGAAGATTGCCTTTACAAACGAACACCTAGCCTGTGCTACCTGAGGCCTTCCTGCAGAGGCCAAGTTGTACCATTCTGGAGACAACTGCCATTTGTTTAGAATGGTATGGTTTTCCATCATGACCTTCTGAGAGACTACAAGAATGGCAGATGCTTCCAGAATGGCACAAGGCAGCCTATGCAAAAAGACCATGCATTGCATCAGCTAGATGCTTTTTTTTGGAAAGTCTATCCTTGGAAATTGCCTTTCTGAAAGAGAATCAACTGATGCTCCACATGGCCTTCCTATTACAGAAGCGCCTCATGCTATTCCGGAGGCAGGTACCATTTAGAGGTTTCTGCAATTCTAGGTAGGCCGCATAGTGTTTTGGCTGATTCGCTTTCAAGAAAAATGAGCTTCAGAAGAGGTAAGTAGAATGTGGTGGGTGTGGGACCCAGGGAGGTAGAAAGCAGGCCCAAGAGACTTAGCAGGGTTGGATGCAGGGGAAAGAGGGGTAGGGCAATTGCAATATCCTCACAGTCAGTCATAAAGGCAGGGGAATTGCTAAGTGCAAGAATGGGCGTTGGCAGAAGTTACCGTGAACGCCCTTTCTACCTATGCTGCGAGAGAGCCCAGGATGGGTTGACTCCTTCCGATGACATCATAGCTGAGTATGTACTAAGATATAAAAGCCAGCCCCTGGGAGAGACCCCAGCTTTGGTGAAGATACTTGACAGACTGAAAGGTGTCTCTGAAAGCACAAAATAAATACAAAAATATGTCTTACCCTCTCCAGACGAATCAAGGGAGGGGCTGGGCTCTCTCGCAGTATAGAAAGGGCGTTCACGGTAACTTCTACCAACGCCCATTGTCCTCCATGCTGCATCGAGAGCCCAGGATGGGACATACCAAAGCTTGCATGTCCACGGACGGGTCCTCGTCTGGCTCATCACACCGACTGTGGAACCACTCGTTGAAGCACCCATCTGCCGAAGGCTGCAGTCACCGAGGCAAAAGCATCCAGACGGTAGTGTCTGATGAAAGGATATCGGGATGTCCATGTGGCCGCATGACAAATCTCCTCCAAGGATGCTTGGGTCGCCCAGGCAGCAGAAGTAGTCGCGCTTCTGGTAGAGTGCGCCGTCAGACCTCAAGGAACCAGAAGGGCCGCAGCTTTGTAGGCCTGCTCCATGCAAGACCTGACCCACCTGCTAACAGTAGGAGAAGAGGGCTTGTGCCCCAAGTGAGAAGGGAAAAAGGAAACAAACATGGCTTCCGACTTCCTGAAGGAGGAAGTGTGCTTAATGTATATTCTAAGAGCCCTTCTTACGTCTAGCGTGTGCCACTGCCTCTCTAAGTCATGATGCGGGAGAGGACAGAAGTCAGGCAAAACAATGTCCTGGGACCTGTGAAACCAGATGTTAACCTTTGGAATAAATGAGGGGTCCAGACGAAGAACAACCCTATCATCGTGAAAGGAACAAAGGTCCTGTCTGGTGGAAAGAGCAGCAAGCTCGGAAACCGTCCTGGCAGAAGTGATGGCAACAAGGAACACTACTTTCAGAGTCAGGAAACGGAGAGACACTCTTCTAAGGGGTTCACAGGGGGGGCTTTGTAAGGGCATTAACGACCAAATGAAGGTCCCAGGAAGGATACCTGTGAACCACCAGAGGGGGCAGGTTGGAAGCCCCTTTCAAAAACCTCCTGACTGAAGTGTGATGGGATAAGGAAGGAAGTGAACCCCATGAAAGGACCGAGGAGAGGGCCGCAACCTGCCTGCATAAGGTGTTGGGGGGCCAAACCTTTCTCCAGCCCATGCTGAAGGAAGCTAAGAACTTCTGGCAACTGGGCTGAAGCAGGAGAAAGACCCTCCCTGAGGCACCATCGGGAAAAGGCCTTCCAGGTGGCATCATAGATACACCTTGTAGAAGGTTTGCTAGAAGCCAGGATACTGAGGATGACCCCTTCTGGAAGATCAGCCTCCTCTAGCTGCTGCCACTCAAGTGCCACATGGTCAGCTTGAACCACTGGGGCTCTGGGTGGAGCAGGGCCCCCTGGTGAAGGGAGATTAGATGGGCAGGGATCCTCCAAGGAGAAGCCACCGATAGGTCGACCAGGTCTGCAAACCAGGGCCTCCTTGGCCAATAGGGTGCCAGGAGGAGCTCCGCATGTTCCTCTAACATCTTCCGAATTACTGCCGGAATGATGGGAAGCGGGGGAAAGGCGTAGAGGAGACCCTTGGGCCATCTGCACCAAAGAGCATTGGTCCCCTCCACTCCCTGGCAAGGAAACCTGATGAAGAATCTGGTGACTTGGGTGTTTTGAGGAGTGGAGAAAAGATCCACCTCCAGTGTTCCGAATTTGAGGGAAAGATCCCTGAATAGAGACGGAGGAATGGACCATTCTGCCTGGTCGACTAGGCTCCTGCTGAGCCAATCGTCCTGGGAGTTGTCGACCCCAGTGATGTGGTCCGCCGAGATCGATAACAGGTGTTTCTCTGCCCATAACCCCAGCCGTAGAGCCTCTCTCATGACGGCTTTAGACCTTGTCCCCCCTTGCCGGCTGACATGAGCCTTTGCGGCCATGTTGTCCATAAGGACTAGAACATGAGAGCCGGTCACTGATTGCCTGAAATGCTTGAGAGCCAGAAAAATGGCTCTGAGCTCTAGCCAATTTATGGGAAGGGTCTGTTCCGATCTGGACCAAACGCCCTGAGCTATCTGGCCCTGCATATGGGAACCCCAACCCAGGAGGCTGGCATCGGTGGTTATCACTAGCCTGTCTGGGTCCCTGAACAGGAGTCCCCTCCAGATAGATGGGGAATGCCACCAATTGAGAGATCTCCAGATTTGTGGCGGGAGTGGGACCTTGATGGATGAGTGGCTGGTTCCTACTCATTGGTAGGGAAGCAGGAACCATTGGAGGGCTCGGGAGTGGAGCTGTGCCCACGGGACGATGCCAATACAGGAAACCATCTTCCCCATAAGTTTGGACAGCAGTGATAGGGGGACAATTTGATGTTGCTGGATCTGGCTGATGATCTCTGCAAGGCTCTTTCCACGAGCTGGGGACAGGAAAACCTGGCACGACATGGTATCAATGATTGCTCCCAAGTGTTGCAAAGAAATGGAGAAACTGGCGATGATGAGGCCAAATTGGGATGTGGAGGTAAGCCTCCATGAGATCAATGGAAGAGAGGAGGTTGCCCTCCTGAACGCTCTCTAAAATAGAATGCAGAGTCTGCATTTTAAATCGCCTGTATTTTACAAATTGGTTGAGAAATTTTAGATCAAGGATGGCTCGCCACCCCCCTGAGGCTTTGGGAACGATGAAAAGGCGAGAGTAAAGCCCACGTCCCCGTTGAGACGGGGAACAGTTTGAATAGCCCTGATTTCAAGAAGGTGCTGAATGGCCTGATTCATGAGGGCTTGCCTGGAAATGTCCCAAGACACAGGACAGATCAAAAAAATTTTGTTAGGAAGTCCAATTGTAACCCTGACCTAATAGTGCTGAGCACCCAGGCGTCCATCGTTGACTCCTCCCATTTGGAGGCAAAGAAGGCTAGGCGACCTCCGATGGGTGGGGAGAACGAGGGATTACTTAGAGCGATGGAAGGAATGACCCCCTCCCCCCCCCCCAAAGGGCCGTTTACCAGAAAGTTGTTGCCTGCCAGATGTTTCCGCCCGTCGGTCTTGGCGTTGGGAGTATGGCCTGTGAGAGTGGGGGAAGCGAGATGAGGTCTCCACTCGGAAGGCAGGAGGGCGATAAGGAGCAGAGTGATAGTCGGCTTTCTTCCCAGAGGAAGAGAGAATTTTATGTTTATCTCTGGTTTCAATGACATAAGGTTCCAGAGCAACCCCAAAAAGCTTATCGCCTGCGAAAGGAACTGAAGCCAGCTTCCATTTTCGGTGTGACTCTGCCTGCCAATTTCAGAGCCATAAAAGTCTTCTTGCTGCTATAGAAGATGCCATGGCCTTGGATGCAAATTTGGTGGAATTGAGAGTGGCATCCGCAGTGAATTCCACCACTGCAATAATCTTATTAAGGTCTTGGTGAGACCGAAGGTCAGAAGCAGGCAATCTATTCTGGAGTTGGCGCAGCCATCGTATGGATGCCCTGGTGAAGAAGGATGCTGCTGTTGAAGGCCGAACAGCCCAAGCAGCGGCCTGGTGATTGCACTTGAGTGTCTGTTCAGAACGTTTATCATCCGGTTTCCGGATATCTTCTGGCTCTGTGAGAGTGCTAGAAGATGAGAACGAGGCCAGAACTGGAATGTCAACAGAAGGCACTGCCAGGGCATTGTCCAGAGCTGCGCTGACATTGTAGAAAGGCTTATCTAGAGAAGATGGGCAAGGACCTGCCGAAGGAGCAGCGCACTGTTCCTTGACCATGTCCAGGAACAAAATGGGAGAAGGCAAAACCTCTGCATGCACTACAGGCTTGGAGAAGAGCGAATCCCCTTGGCTAGAGGGATTTCCTTGTGGCTCGGGAGCCGCTTCCTCCGGCGACAGCTTGGCAGTGACCAAGGCCTTGATGAGTAATGGTCTGAAGAGAGTAGGTTTGAAGACCAATGCAGAGGATGTCTGCTCTGGGGGAGAATCGTCTTCCTCTGAAAGATTTTGGTCAAAAATCTCACCCTCTTCACACTCTGAATGAGAGGAGTAACTGTGTTCAGATGGTGAAGGCCTTTCTTCCTCATCAACCTGAGGTCCTGAGGCCTGTGTAAATCAGGATGATGAGGCGAGGAACTTATAGATTGAGAAGGGAGAAGGGCCTGAACTCTTTCCAGAGGTTGAAGAATTTGCTTGAAGCCTTCAGCCAATCCCTGCCTAATGGCTGATGAGACTACATCTTGGATATCCCTTGGTCTATGCTCAAAGGTAGAGGCCGAAGGTTGAAGGCCCGCTGCTGTGGGAGTGAAGGTGGCTTCGGGCCTAGATTGAGGAGAGGTTCGAGGCCTGGAGGGAAGGGAGGAGCATAGGGCCCAGAAGCCTGTTGGAAATAAGGCCCAGATCTGCTTAAATCCTGAGGATCTGACTGTACAGCAAGAGCCTCAGGTGACCAGGATGGAGGATGGAAAGGCTCATAGATAACTTCTCCTCCCCTGGGAGGGCTTGGTTGGGGCCCACGAGTATCACCTGAAACATGCTGTAGTTGCACTCCCTTCTGTTGAATAGTTCTGTTGAACTGCTTCTCTAGAGCTGCATGTCTGCACTTCTCTGCCCTCAATTCAGCCTGAGCTGCCTTCTTAGGGGCTAGAGCCTTAGCTTTGATTTTAGCAGCCACTTCCCTCTGGGCCGATTGGGTGCATTGCCTACATCTTTTTCTCCTATTGGGCTTAAGACTGGGGGGGGAAAGCTCTGCCAGAGCCTTATCTTGCTCCATTTGTAAAATAAAAGCTCTTGAGTTGGAAAGAAGCTGTTTAGAAATTTTTCTATTAAGCCCCTTAGGGTATAAATGGCCCCTGGGCTTTCAAAATGGCCGCTCACCTCGTGGCGGAAGGCTTGAATCCAAGATGGCCACTGACTACAGGAAAACAGGCTCCAAGATCGAAGAATCGCTCCTTAGGCTATACAGAGCCCCGAGCGAAGTCAGCAAGGGAAAAACACAGCAACCAGCTACATGATCAGCTGGCTTGAGCTCTTATCAGTTTGCCGATCATGTTTACGATCCCTCCAAACTGCAGGCATGGGGGAGGTCTGCAGACGCTGCCCAGCTTGCCTGCACATAGCTCTGTAAAGCTGCTCCCAACTTGCAGGAGAGAGGAGAGAGAGAGAGCCCTGCTCTCTGGAAGAGCAGCTGCCCAGATCCCTGGGAGCTGCTTGAAGAGAGGAAAAAAGTACTGAAGATCGCTGGTGATTGCTATCTAACAGAACGCTTTCAGAGACACAGCTATTGGCTGAAAGGAGCTGAGTCAAAAGCTGGGGTCTCTCCTGGGGGCTGGCTTTTGTATCTTAGTACAGACTCAGCTATGACATCATAGGAAGGAGTCAACCCATCCTGGGGTCTCGATGCAGCATGGAGGAGAATTGTGATCACAGGGGACTATAGCAGATGTAATTCCAGACATAGGTCATAAGTCCCTTCATTCAGCATTGTCATAAATTTTAAAGGTTGCTGGAAAATGGTCGTAAGTTAAGTTACCTGCACTGTGAAAAAGAAGAAAACACAAGGGAGAAAACAAAAGAACACACAAATGAACTAGAGGGAAATGGTAACTTCATAACTAGGGAGAGTTGGGTGTGAGAGAAAAGTCCTGGCTCGGCATTGCAAAAATGATTTAATTCACAAAACAGCATCAGGCACCGTCTAATCTTTATCTTCAAAGATATTCATGCCATGCAGCATGCATGCAGCCACCTGTACCTCTCGTCTATTTATTTTTTCCCTAACAGCTTTTTCTTATCTTTGAATGTAAGGATTAAGAATGGCCACTTCTTCCTGTGGGACAAACTATTCTACAGGATAAGAGCACCGACACAGAATAGTCACTTTCATGTACTTTCCACATATGTTCTAATGGAAGGGGATTTCAACACATTATCTGTAATGATGTGGCACTATAATTACTAAAATAAGTATGTAGTGAAGGGCTTCTCCCATGTCACATCAGAGAGAAAGAGGCAACTGAAGGCAGAAGTTGGGAGTTAGCTCAGAATCATAGCCTTAGATAGCCTCAATCTGCCAATGATAAATTTATGAATACATATTTAGTGCCAAGAAAGGCAAGGATTGAGACCTTCTGGTATGTTAAAATATTAAGGGAACCCATTTATAATCATTTACAGTTATTTATCTAAAATTAAAAACAAATTGATTCCTTCTTTAAGCATTAACAAAATGACAGTGCTGTCTTCCTCATGGTTAAAAAGCAATAGATCCTTTAGACATCTCACTAGGTTAAAAAGATAATACTATAATTTTGAAAAAGAAAAATATGAAAAGGTCCTCCACACACTGAGGGTATGCAACATACTCTCTGCATGCATTAAGTAGGAAGATTCTATCTGGAATAGGTAATTTCAGAGATACCCAGACACCAAGCATAGAGATCTTTATAGATAAAAAAAACATTTAGAACTGCACCCAGAAACATACTGATAGCCACTGCATCTCAAATAATAATGGTGTAATGGGGTCTGATTATTTATTAGGCAGCTCCATTGTGCATTATCTGAAGTTTCCATGTGGTCTACACTCAACTGTAAAGTGACTTTGTATAGTCCAGAAATGAAAGGGGCACGAGAGACTGGCTGGCTGGGGAATTATAGGAATTGATGTCCACGCCTCTTCAATCTGCCAAGTTGAGAAACACCAATGCATAGGCTTAGATTACTATTTTGAATAAATTTTACTTTCATAAAAATGGGAAGAAATGATGGCCAAACAACCAGTAACTCAAAAACATGATCCATAACTGATTACAGTTGATGGCTCAGTAGTTAAAGAAGTTGAGTTTGTCATTTGGAAAGCTAACAGCCTGGGTTTGAGACCTGAACTCTGTGTGACAGGGCCGAGCCCCTGATACTTGCTCCAGCTTCTGCCCATCTAGCAGTTCAAAATCATGCAAATGTGAGTAGATAAATATGTACCACTTCTGTGGGAAGGTAACAATGTTCCATGCATCTTGGCATATAGTCATGCTGAAAGTATCTTCAGACAACACTGGCTTTCTTGGCTAAGAAATGGAAATGAGCACAATCCCCTAGAGTCAGACACAATTGGACAGGGGAAATTTTTTACCTTTTAATACATAATCTACTGGCAAACCCAGGAAAAATTAGAACTACAGCAGATTGCATTTATTAGTTGTCCAACTGGGGAGTTTTGGACTTGTCTGCTAAGGATCTGTTATGTTCTAAGTCAAGGGGGAAAATGTTTGGATTTCCTACTCAAAGTTCAGAAAAACAAAAATGATTTGTGAAAAATGTGTCCATACAACATAGCTATGCAACCATGCATCCCTCCATGTGAAGAAGCTTTTAATATAAGAAAATCTCTTTTAAAGAAATAGTGTCCTTTCTTTTCTTTAGATATAAAAAATAATTTATTTTAGAAAAGCAGAAAGCAACAAACATCTCAATAAACAACTTACATATTACCTACTAAAGTTTGGATCATATAGAGAGAAAAATTTGAGAGAAAGTGTTTTATTGCCTTAAATGTTGCTAACTAAATTCCTTCTTCAGAATAATATTTTCATAAAACTGATTATTTTGTCAAATCAAGTGATATCCTTAATCTCTCTGCCACAGAGTGAGATAACAAATTATAACATTACCTGATGGTTGCAACTAGGTTCTTAATAATCTGAAATCGAAAACCTCTTCTAACTGGATAAAGTTTTATCTAAAAAGGGTAAATGTTGAAAAAAATATTGTTCCTGGTCTGTTCAGGCTTTTCCACACAGTATCTGCTTAAATTTTCCCTCCTAGGCTGCTATTTCTGTTCAATTGTGTTCAATTCTTGGAGACTGTCTGGACAAGTCCCTATAGTCACCTTGGCAAGTTTTTCAGAAGTGGTTTACCATAACCCTGTTCTAGGACTGAGAGGAAGTGACTAGCCCAGGTCACTTAGCTGGATTTGTGTCTAAGGGGAGACTAGAACTCAGAGTCTCCAGTTACTCTACTAAATGCATTTTCTCTACTAAATGCAGATTATAAAATCTTTGCTTCAATATTGGCAGAAAGACTTAAAAAATATCTAAATAATTTTATTCATCCTGATCAAAATGGATTTCTGCCAGAGACAAATTAAAGATAATATGAGAGTAATCTTGGACACCTTGGTAAACAAACCAAATCTAGCATGGTCTCCTGCTTTCTGAAACAAATGGGATAAGGCAGGGAAACAAAAATGGCTTAATTTTTCATTCCATCAATGAAATTCTCCATTGATCAAAACTTTCTTGAATAGCAAGAGCTCCTTCATTTGAAGTATGCAAGATTAGATTCAAGTCCTAACTTCATAGATAACATTTACATAGTTAATTCTTCACTGTTTTATTAAACATCTATACTCCACCTTTCAGTTCTAATTGAACAATATTTGATGGCCATAATTTCCCTGGCCTAAAACAAAGAGACAAATCTCAGTTTCATCGTCCTTTTCTCATTTACTAAACTATGATGTTAAACTGAGTCCTTATTAATTGCTTCATCAGCAATTACTGGGATGTAATTGAGTGTTCAGCTATGGAGATAATATTCATTTATCCTTGCAACTTCAAAGTTGTAAGAATAGCTATTGTCACACTTGCCAGATTTAAAATGTAAACATCTGCTTATAAACAAAATTAGGGAATACACACACACGCACGCGCATGCATGCCCACCCCACCCCCCACATCTTGTGTTTGTGAACTTTAATCTATCCAAACTACTGAAGCTCATCTTTTAGCATTTTAGGACATATTTTGAACATCATTTGTCAGATATATTCACTGAAGATACTTGTTTTTATATTGTAGCACAAAACCAGTATCTTTGGTTTCTGGTCAGAGGAAATAATAAAGTGTTTCATTATAAAAACAAAAGAAAACATTATATTTGCTAGAAAGTTATGACCAAATTAATTATATATCAGCAGTGACTGGAATTTCAAGCACTGCTGGGAAAAAAGGGTATTAATGAGCTAGTGTAGCTAAACACTGACTTTATATATTTGGTATCTGCATCCAACCAGCTCATCCAGTAATTAAACATCATCTTTTCAACGCATAGTTATTTTCAGTAGATGAAAAGTAGGCATGCACATAGAAGTTATGTTCATGTTCTTCAATATGAGTTTTCACTGATCAAGAATACCCCTCTTTCATTTTCAAACTATCTTGCTTCACTCAAGCCATTACCTGTATCAGTCACTAACTCAGAACCTGAACTATTTCGGATTCAGAATTTAAGGCAGAGTAAAAATGTACTATCGAGCCCATGTTGGTCCATTGAGAAGAAAGGGGTTGATCTGATAAACCAATTTTTCAAATTTAGATCTATTCCTGTGACTTAACACTAATCAATCAGAACAATTAGAAATATAGATTTCTTCTGATGCTGTCAAGTCTTTACTTAAATAGGTAACTGCACACAAAAGCTGTAGTTCAGGAAAAAGCCATTTAGTTTTAAGAGTATGTATGCAGCGCAAAATTCAAATACTGTAAAACAGTATGCTAACTGGTAAAAAAAATATTCAAAGATGCTAATGAACAAAGAAAATTCTAGATTTTCCTTATACTTCATTTTTGCTGACCTCCATCAAGAATCTTTACCAAGTTTTCCAAATGAAGAAATGAAATACTGTATAGCTCATTAGCAATATATAGTATCTGTTTCATATAAAGTCTTGGATTAGACTCTGACTTCACTCAATTTGGCAGCTAAAACTGTGTAAGAGTATAGGCAAAATAAGACTAGTTGGGTCAAATGTACAAGGGAGATTCCTTTCCTAGCCCATGGGAAGCTTTTTCCTGGTATATATTATGTTATAAAAGTTGTGATATTATATAATACATTTTCTGACCAAAGCATCTTATAATAATAATTATTTCTCGAACTACAACATTAAGAAGATAGAATGCACAAAGAGAAAATACACAGGCATTTTGTGGTGATGCTCACTATAAATTATAAACATTCTTTTTATGGACATTTAGCCACTATCAGCAAAAAAAAAATCTTGCAGAAATTCAGAACAATGAATTCATAAGTATAAGGCCAAATTCTGGTGGCATAGTTTGCATTTCACACTAAATTCAAAGCAAGTCACTTTATGAGTCAGTTTTATATAAAACCAGGCCATAACTACATCACTTTACCCCACTTCTAAACTTTGTCATAAATGATCATCAGCTGTGCAGTACAACAAACTCTATATTCATGACCAAGATCTTATTAGTTTAGTGGGGCTTATTACTTACTTAACAGAACTGTAACCTCAAAAAGAAGAAAAATAGATGGTATGTATCCAGTTGTTGTTTTAATCTACAGTTAGTTTGTGTAGGACTCACACTCTCACAGCCTATATTTCACAAAAGAATTCCTTCCGCTCTATGTAAACTTTCTTCCTTAGTATTCCTATACGGCTGATATATTACACCTACCGAGAAAGCAGAGCCAGTTTCTGTTCAAGCATCATCTCCAACTTCTGGGCTTGTTTGGAGAGCCAGTGATCTACCCCATGAAGCCGATAGCAGGTCTCCAACATCAATCGGAAATCGGCCACAAAATCAGTGATTCCTCTGTACTGGCCAGAAGTAAATTTTTCTTCCATTTTCAAAAGCCACATCCCGGATAATTGCTGAGATTTGGGGCAAGGCAGAAGACAGCCACTATTTTCTTCCGTGGAAAAGTCGGCAGCGCCCGTTTGGCCGCGTTCAGTTTTTTGGTTTTCCCAAGATCTTAAGAAAGGAGCCGTCAGAGGCCGGTGCTTTTCTAAGAGAAACTCGCTCAGGATCCGATAACCCTGTTGCAATTCCGGGTTCAGGCTTTGCTCCCAATCGGGGTGGCCGCCAGCGCTCCCTCCTTCTAGCTTGTCTCCTGTCGGGAGGCAGCCGGTGAGCGCCGGGTCCGTTAATGCCTCCGTTCCGCGCTCCTGAGCTACGGCCGTCGTGGCAGCCACCGCCACCTCCTCCTCCTCCTTCTCCGGCGGCATCTCCATGTCGCCTTCTTCTTCTTCTTCTTCTTCACTGCCGTCGCCCTCCTCCTCCTCCTCCTCCTCTTCTTCGGGCTGCGCCGGATTCATGCCCCGCCGCAGCTGAGTATATCGGCGCCCGTGGAAAGCGGTCCCGGCATCCAAGAACTTGGAAGAAGTCGGCGCCGCTTCAGCCGGCCTAGACAGTTCCCGCCTGCCTCTTCTGGTTAGGCCGGCCTCGGTCAAAAAAACAAGGTGCAGCTTCGGCGGCCCCTCCGCCGCCGCTTTGCGCGCTTTGCCTGCCCCCCGAGATGAGGCGGCCGAGGCCTCTCGCCGTGAAGAGCCGTAACCTGTGGCGGCAGGTGAGAGCCCCTCTAAACTCGCCCGGGTCGGAAGAAACGGCTTCTGAAAGCCCGCTGAGAGTTCCCTCAGAAAAGGGTTGCCCGGGACTCCTCAGTCCGTGCGCTGCAGGACCGAAAGGGGCGTGAGGCAGAGCCGACGCGGAATACCTGCCTAAGTGGAAGGAGCGGCTGCCGGGGGCCTCCCCGGGCTCATTGCCTCTCTCTCCCCTCCGGACCGAGAGGCGACCCGACCGGTAGGGAGGCCTGTGTTCCCTTCCTTGCTCTGCACCCGGGCCCGAACGACGCTTCTCTCCAGCCCAGCTGCCTCGGCTGAGGGACGCGCAGACGAAGCCGGCGTGCTGTCAGTTAATGGGGGGCGCTGCCAGACCTGAGCAGTCCCCTCCCCCCCAGCCAAGAGACAGAGAGAAGTAGTGGGAGAACCCAACCTCCACCGTCTGCGCAAGCGCAGTAGCGGCAAACTCGCCAGTGGCGTTGACTGCGCGTTTTGTATTGGACACCTGCTGGAGAGTGACATCATCAGGGAGTGACGAGAGAGCGAGAGAAGGCCGGGCCGCCGCCCGGCTAAAGACGTTGGTGGCTGGTAACCGAGAAGGATGGAAACCTGACCGTTGGGCCCAGTGTGAAGAGCTGCTGCAGATGTGATTTCAAGTGAAATCATAATGCTCGTGTTAAGATCCATTGGAAACGTTAGAAAAGGACGGAGTTGCGTTGCTCTTCTACCTGCATTTCGTGAATCTTCCGTGCCACTAACTGCACCCCCTTTTGTGATTCAGGCGCGGCTTTGAAAACAGCCACGGAATAGAAGACCCCGGTTATAGGACTCTATCGATTTGAAGCATTAGGTAACTTCTGCTTGAATGGCAAACGCGGAGATTAATTCTTTTGAAAGAAAGAAAGAAAGAAAGATGGGGGTTTGAGGGTTTTTTTAAAAAAAATTAATTCGTTTCTCATCAGTTATTTCCGGTCTGTGACTGCCGCCGTTTGTATCAACAGGGACGGTTCATTTGCGCTACTCCAGGGAGCTCTCAGTGCCATGTAAATACTACATGGCTCATGTTTCTGCGTTCATAATTTAAGAATGCAATTGAATGCATTTGGAATAAAAAACTGACTAGTTGCTGGGATCGAAGGCTTTTTATTTGAAATGTATGTGTGTGTTTAATATGAATTCATATTTTGTGTGTACAATACTATATTTCTTATTCATTGTCCTGTCAACAAAATTTGTGAGAATGTAAGACTAACAAATACTTTACTGTTTTAATTTACATTGTAACTTATTATGGGGTCATTGTGAAAATGGTATATTAAGTGTCTTAAATTGAAAGCAAATAACGTTCTGATATTCTAGAATAACATTTGAAATGTTGAGGAGGAACAGAGAAGGCAGATTATCTGCAATTCATTCTGAACCTATCGTTCAGGAATTTACCAAGAAGGAATGGACACTGTTACAGGTAGTCCTCGCTAACTAACTGACCACTAATTCAGTGACCATTCAAGGCTAATTGATGCTGAAAGAGTTGTACTTACGACTGATTCTTTAAGTGCCAGTTGTCCCAGGACCCCCACAGTCATGTGATTGTGATTCAGGCATTTGACAACCAGCTTCCACTTCTGAGTTAAAGCATCTCCCAATCACTTGATCGCCATTTGTGCCAGCTTCCCACAAATAAAATCAATGGGGAAGCCAGCAGGGAAGTACACAAGTTGCTCTGGTAAGTCTTCTCTGCTGGCCTACAAATCATGCTTTCCTTTCCTTGGCTTCTCTGTGCTTGCCCTCACCCTCCTCCCCTTGATCTCCTCACACTGCTGCATTCTCCTTTCCTTGGCTTCCCTGCACTCACACTTTGCACTGCCCTTCCTTGGCTGCCACTCCACAACACCCCTTTCCCCAACTCATGTGTTGCCTACATCAGTTTTCCCTGGGCTTCCCACATCTCCCTGTGTTTTTGCCTGCGATTCCTGCCATTTTCCACTTAATGATTTGCATGCCTTGGGATCACTGTGGTAACCCTGAGAGCCTGGATTGCTGCCACTAAGTAATGGAGTCATGTGATGCTGCATTTTATGACCATATACATTAGTGAAAGCAGTCCCAGCCGAAATTGCTGTCTTAACCCAAGAACTACCTGTATTTTGTACATTGAGTTGTAAATACACACACACAGAGAGAGAGAGATAATGTTAATAGCTTACTACTAGAGATGTATAGACATACACAAACATAGGGGAATATACATAGCTCAGAGTGGAATTATGGAATGACTATATGCACATACGTGCATATGTACATACCAGTAGAAGCCCTGTTAGTCAAATATCTTTGAGATCAATTGTATAAGTAATCCAGTCACTTCTGAAATGTAATCTTGAGTGGCAAAACACCAAACAATCTTTTCCATCTGTTTTCACATGCATTTGGCATTCTGAATCCACTGAAAAACATTATTTTGCAATTTTGTTTAGATTAGCTCTAACAGTCCTTTAATTTATTTGTACCATTAGTGAAATCTTGCAGTAGAAATTAGAGTCACATTTAAACAAGGTTTGAATTTAATGGAGTTGGATTTTGTTTGAAATAAAATGGATATAGAATAGTAGAAAAGTCTTGAGTATTATGTTTAAAAACATGAAGAGCCTAACCTAAAAATAAATCCTATTGTAGACAAGACATATTTCTAGTACTTCAAGACTTCTCTCCTAGACATGTGGATGGGTCCTTTTGGCTGATCAAAAATTACGTATGAGGAACAGAGGAGCATTATTTGTTGCTTCCTTTTATGATCAAGATGGATTGACACCATGTGGGATACTGTCAGACATGTGTACTATGCTTTGACAGGACAAATTCCAAACCTATCAAGGACTGTTTCTTGGACATATGGCTGCATGTTTTTGAATAACTCAAACCCAACTAGAGTTGTATGCTGTGTTTCCCAAAGGCAGTTTACCAGTGCTACATCTGAAATACAATTATAAAAATGAAGAGATACTTGAGATTCACCATCTAACCAAAACTTATGTCAGAATAATCAAGAGTTGTGTAAATTCAAGATGAGCTTGAGCTTTTCTTAACTTATGGAGGAAGGTGTTTTGTAATGTGGGAATTGTCATTTGAGAAGGTGCATCTCTGAAGCCCCACCCACTTAACCTCATGTGGGATGAGTATCTACAGTACAGATAAACTTTTTCTAAGCCATGTAGAGCTTTTAAAGTTAATATCTTGAATTTGGCCTGGAGTTCTATTTCTAACAGAAACAGCAAGTTCTGGCTTCCTCCTATTAGTAGACCAGCAGTTGCATTTTGGAATAGTTACAATTTATGTGTTAAGAGCAGCCCCATGTAAAGTGCATTGCAGAAGTACAGCTGCAAAACCAGTAAAACTCTTACTATTGCAAGAGCTTCCCTTTGCAGACCCCTTCTAAGAAAAGTGAGGGTAAAATGCAAGGGAAGATCCTATTCACAGTGAAATTTGGAACTAGGGTTAGGGTTAGCATTAGGATTATGCTTCTTTGAAAACAGGGCAGAAAACCAGATTAGATTCAGATTCAATTCAAATTTAAAGAAAGGGAGTCTGACATCTTTCCATACTGTCCACAGTACAGACCACTGTAATATGCATGGAAAAATCCTATTAGTGAAAATTGGAGTTAGAGTGAGTTAAGAATCTTTCAAGTTACATCTGAAAAACTCAGAAATCAATTTGCAGATACTCTTTAACAAAAGTGAGAGTGACTGCTTTCCATTCAGACTTAGATTTGGACCACAAGAAAATGCATGGGAATATGATTTAAAATTGAAGCTGGGATTAAAGTTTGGATTAGGCTTCCCTAAACAAGTGAAGGATTAGATCCACAGAGTCTCTATAAGAAGTGGGAGGGTGACAGTTTTCTCTTCAGATTATGTTTGCAAAAGCAAAATGCACTGGAAAATCCTATTCCAGGTAAAATTGGAGTTAGGGTTAGAGATAGAAATACATTTGGGGTTATGGTTTCAGATGGAAATCCACTAGGTTTAAGGTTAGGGGTTAGGGTTATGGATGCAAATTTAGTTAGTGTTATGATTAGGGATGGAAATCGATTTAGGGTTAGCATAAACAGACAAGGTTCCCTAACAAAGAAGTGGGAAGTGCCTAACTAGTAAAAATTCTGCACATGAATTCAGAATATAGTCCATATTACATACACTCTGAAGGCTAAAAGGGTGGTGACAGATCTCAGTTCAGGAGGTAAAATGTTCTAGGGGGCAGGGGCCATGACACAGAAAGCTCTTCTCTTGACCATCGTCAGTCAAAATTCCTCAGCTGATGGGATCCGAAGAAGGCCCTTTCCGTCAAGTGTAAGTGGGGCAAGCCAGTCACATTGGGGCGAGATGGTGCCTCAGATAATTTGGTCCTATGTAATAAAAAAGTAGTTCAGTCAATGGATAAAAGGCACAGGATAGATATCATTGGCACCTAATGGATAGGCATCATTGGTACCTTTATCCTCTCTTTGCATTACTTTATCATCATTAATGCTAAAATGCCTGTTTATTGTTAATTCTTGAATGCTTGCAAAGTAAACTTGAAGAGATGAGGTTTCCAAGCTGATTGAGTTCTTATCTCAAAGCATTTTCCTGTAAAATACTCATTTTAAAAATACATGCAATTTCCTTGATATTATTCGATTTATTTATTAAATTGCAGAATTCATGTGACCACCTATCTCATACAATGATCATAGATAGCTCACAACTTGAAAAACACAACAATAAAGACAGGAATAAAAACAAAACCAGTGTTCCCACCAGGCACTAGTTCCTGACTCAACCCAATATAGCCAGTGCTTAGAAGAAGAGCCAGATCTTCACAATCTTCAGTAAGGCTAAGAGTTTAGGGATCCCTCAAACTCATATGGTAGACTATTCCAAAATGCTGGGGCAGCTCCCAAGAAAACACATCTGAGATCACATCACACAGCAAAATTTAAGGAAGTGGAGCAGGAGTAGACTTACCTTATCTAAACTAGTGGGGTGGCCTGATACCCTTAGAGAAAGGCTGTCCCACAAGTAGCCTGACTTTGCGTCATGTAGGGCTTTAAAGGTGAAGCCAGCATCTTAAATTGCACTCCGGAAGCAATTGGGAGCCAGTAGCAGGGGTGTTTCTCAGGTCAACTGTGGGGTACGCAAAATTGCACATGACACTGTATTCTGGATCAGCTGCAGCTTCTGGATGGCCTCCAAGGGCAGCCCCATGAAGAGCATGCTGAAGTAACCCAAATTGGAGAGACTAAGGCATGAGTGAATGTGAGCAATTGAAGAATGATCATTCTTAAAACAATGATCACTATTTATTTTGTTTAGGTACCCACCTCCAAAGCAACTATGGACAGCTAATGATATAATTACTGATATCAGGTAAACTTAAAAGGCAATTTTTGAGCTTTTGTCATTTAAGCCAGTTGTGAGGTCGGACTACCTCTTCTGCAAATAGGAGTAGTAGGAGTAGAGAAAGAGGATAAATTAGTTTATATAACTGCCTATCTTACACCAAGCAATTCTAAGCAACATATAACAAATGAAACAACAAGTATATAGGCAATTTAATATAGGCAATTTAATATAGGCAATTATTAAAAAAGAAGTCAAAATACAACCATCAGATACAGGAAAGAACAAATTAAACAATTACAAAGCTTGAGGCTCACTGCTGAATATTTCTGCTTGCTGACATCTTGTTAAAACTAGATAATGATATAACAGCTGAACACATCCAATATAAATCCTGAGAGTTAAAAGAAAAAAGTTATTTCCTAAAAGTCATGTACTGTATTATCTGATGTATTAAAATTAGTTGAATGACTGAAGTAAAAAGAAGTTTCTGTAGAAATAAAAGATGAACTATAGATTTTGTTAGAAGTGAAGATTCAAGAGAAATGCTTCACTGCTTTCGAAGGATTTTTTATCAAGTTGGAGGCTTTGGAAATGCTCTACTGCTTTGAAATGAGGTTTTCTACCAAATCTTAACATAGATGAAATAGTAATACTCAACTGAAAATAATGGGAGATTGATATCACCTTCAACTTAATTTAGGATTTGTCTGAAATGTTCATAGAAAAATAATGACAGATTTAATTCAAAGGATTAGAAATAATTCTATTTCTAATCCTTGATACGCCTGAAAGAGAAAAAGTATCCTGCATACATTTATTAGCAATCTGTATAAGACTGTCAAGGACAAAGGTGTGTCTGATTTTGGTTTAGGTTCCTACTATTTCAAGATGACAAGCTGCATAAATTCATTGTAGAGGAGGCAAGGCAGATGCCCATAACTGAACAGGCTTTTTCAGGGGGAAAATTGAAAAAAACCAAACAACTATAATCAAATACAACATCATAACTTTTTAATTAACAATACTATATTGAAAGACTTACGATGGGATGTAGCAGATTGTAATAAATAATGCCTTTTCTCTCTGATTTCAATGATCAGTCCCTGGACACCAGAAAATGACCAATCTAAGTATCATTTAAATAAAAGATTGGAGGGAAAACAAAGGGAAATAAAGGTCAGAAAATGTCTGTCCTGCAGAAAGTAACTTGGTTAGATAAAAAGCCAAAGTGCCTTCTACAAAAATAGAAGGGGTTTTTACTGGCACATCTCAATAGGCATGTACATAGACTGTTCTGATAGATATTGTATAGCTTTTGACCATGACCTTACCAGAGGATTCTAGGAAAATTAACTTCAATAGAAAAAGAGATCAGTTATTCACATGGATTTGCAACTGATAATGCATTGGAAATAGAGGGCCGCAGGAACAAATAGAAAATGGTGCTAAGTAGGCTTTCCCAAAGATGTGTATTAGGATCAGTTCTTTTTAGCTTTATGAATGAAAACACAATCCTGTAATCTGTTGGAGCATCCTTTGAGAGAAAGTACAGAATGTCTATTACATTTAAGGCTGACCCATTCCCCCCCCTGCCCCAATGTTGGATGGTCCCATGATCATCTAAGAGTACAGATATACATAAATAGGAAGATAACTAGAGGGGCAAAGGAATTTCAATAATAAGTCAATTTTGTCTTTACCTAAACAGAGAAACAGAATGACCATGGGTTGACAAAAAAGCAGTGGGAGCAGGAACAACTTTCTGCTGGCTTCCCCATTGACTTTGCTTGTAGGAAGTTGGCAAGAACACTGGAAATTGTGATATGATTGCAGAGACACTGCAATGATCATAACTTTACAAATAAAACTGGTCTGAATATCATGGAGTTTCAGGAGTTCCAAAGTAATGGGACCCAGATTTTTTACACATAGTTTAAGTTAGCAGATTTCACGTACCTTGATTCAAAAATTGTTGTGAGCAATGAGATGGCAAAGATTTCTGAAATCAGCAAATTATTCAGTGATAAGTTTAAAAAAAAAGATTCAGAAAGCTCCAAAATAATCACTCCAAGATGAAAAAAAAAGGTAAATGCAGTTCAGTCAAAAGCACACAATCAGTTATGTGAATTGATGCACCTTTCACCCTTTCTTTCACACTTTGATTGGGTGTGAGCTGGCAGTAGCTGATCAAGATAATTTATATAGGAAATCTTAGCTCTGGCCAGCTTGAGAAGTGGGGAGTCCTGGATTAGAGGTCAGAGTGTTCAAAGCAGTATTTAGTTATGCTGATTTTGGAAGAGGGAGTGGAATTTCTTTTTTTGTGTTAATAATGACAGGATCTTAGCTCTGGATCATGAAAAGAAACTAGTAAAAAGGAATAACAACAAAAGAAAACCTGTTTGCCTAATCTGTGGCTTTTAAAGTGTAATCTGCAGACATGGAGATCTATTCCTATACTGAATTCCAAATATCGTGATATTCAATTCTAGGAAGTAATGGATTTTTTTTAAATAATGAATTTACACAGAATGGTATTTTCTACAACGCATTTTATAAGGCGCTGCCTGTGGAGGCCATTTTTTGCAGGGCTGTCAGTAAGAAGATTCAAATGCAAATTGCAAGAGATTCGTGTGAACCTAGTCATTATATATTGCAGACAATAGCGACCCACAGATTCGAGTGTGCAATATATAAAGTGAATTAATACAAAATTAACAGGACGCATTTCAGATACATCCTGTGCTACGAAGTACGGATCTGTGGACACGAACGTCATCTGTAACATAACGCAGATTCTGGTGTTATTCAGTGCAAAACCCGGACGATTTGAGTTTTTTATGCCATGAACAGTAAATGTTAATTGTGGCCTTTGTGGTGTCTCCGTACACCGATCTGATACACATGTGAGTACACCGACGTAACCTGTGTGTATGTGTGTACACGCGTGCGTTTAATGCATCGCCACTCCAAGAAAGATAAACAAGGGATGAAGAGCATCTCACTGAATTCAGCGCCGCTTCTCCCCCAAGTAATGCCTACTTAGAGGTAAGGACGTTTACTAGACTGCAATCGCAATTGGTTGCAACGACGGCCAGACAGCGGAGTTACGCAACCTCCCACTTCTGCCACGAACATCAGGCAACGGTCCTCAGATCTGGCGCCTCGAGGTGTCGCGCGCAAAGGGGCGTGGCGCTAGGCCGGGCGTGCTCGGAGAGGCGCGAAGAGGGATTTGAGCACGTGAAACACCCCCTCCACGCCTCCCTTCCCCGCCCGCGGTTATTGTCTCTTTAAGGTCGTGTCGAGGGGTGGGGGCGCGCGTGGATGGCGGCGGGTTGTGGTGGTCTGGGCTCGTCTCGCGAGATCAGCGTTGGCGCCGTGACCTCCATGTGAGAGCAGCGGCGCTTTGGTAAACAGTCCTCGGGGTTAGGACATGGCTTCCGCCGGCGCCCGTTAAGCTTAGCCGAGCCGGCAGCACCCAACTAAGCTCTGACAGGGTTTGCCGCCATTCTGAGGGTGGCTCGCGAGAGCCGTTGCCGCTGGTGGGTGGCTTGAAAGGGATCGGCGGACGAACCTAGGAGGAGTCGAGCCTGCTGGCGGGTCGGGGAAAAAGAAGGAAGGCCGGCCGGTAACAGAAGCGGCTCGCGCCGCGGCGGTCCTCGAGATTCAGGCAGCAGCTCCTCATCGCAACCCCCGCATCGCCAAGTGGAAAAATCCGGAGGCAGGAACCTCCCTTCTGCTTTTTTTTTTTTTTAATTTTTCCCCCTCCTTCGGGAGCGCGCCATGTGGATCCAGGTACGGACTATCGATGGTGCCCAGACGCGGACTATCGACGACCTCAGCCGGCTGACCAAGATCGAAAGTCTGCGCGAAAAAATCCAGGAAAGCTTCCGTGTAAGCCCTGAACGGCAGCGCCTTTTCTACCGGGGCAAACAGGTGAGGCAGCCGCGACAGACACTCCCTCTGTGCCCCCCCCCGGCCTCTCAGGTGTAAGTTGCTTGCAGCTTGAACTGCCGGCCCGCTGCTACGGCTCCTCTTCGGTCGAGAGGGTTTTCTTTACCGCCGTCTGAGGGGAAAGGAAGCAGCCGGAGATGCCATTGTGCTGAGGGAAAGGGACGGCGGCGGCGGCGGCGGCGGTTTCGTTCCCCGCCTCCTCCTCCCTTTTCCCGTTACACGCGTCTCCTCATCCGCTAGCGGTTTCCCGCAAGGCCGGGGAATGGGGGTTCCTACGCGGGACTCCCGAGAAAAGCGGGGCGCGCGGCTTCCCTCAGGCGGGGAAAGAGAAGGGGCCGGTGGCGCGAGTCGCCTCTCGTGCGCCTCGCGCTATTTCCGGTGCTTCAACGGTCTCCTTGGCACTGGGGCGCGCGCTCCCCTCAGCTGCCGCTTCAGGGAAAAGGGCAGCTGCCCGGAGGAAGTTCATGTCTTCGTCGTCCTCATCGCTCTCGGTTTTTTACCCTCCTTCGTTTTTGTTTTTTTCATTCCCCTTTTTCTCCCCTATCGTCCTGGTGGGAAAACTGCTAGCCAGCTCTGCTGGTGTTAAAAGAAAAAGCTTTTTTCTTCCAGCCACTGTACAGATAATCCTCGATTTACATCTATTTGTTTAGCGACGATTGGAAAGGACAGTGGCTCAGGGGAAAAAAGTAGCGGTTTTTCACGTTATTAATCTAGGGCAGGCTAATATCAGTTTATTTTATTGTGCTATGTTAGGACTGTGTTCTGATGCAACGTTTTTAAGTTATTCCGGATATTTTATTGTGATGACAAAATATAAGGAGAACTGCCTGTTATTAATGCACATGGGATTGGATAAATAGATAAAATCTATTTGTTTTCTTTAATCCGGAGTTAAATAATATAGTAACACTTTGAGCGTGTAATCAAAATCATGGGTTTGTTACTTTATTACAACAAAAACCATACCTATTACTTACAATGGTCGATATTACATTATTTTAGGTTAAAATGATGAGGAACAACATGCACAGTACCTTAAGCTCTCAGAACAAAGATATGATGTAAGTGTACTAAATTAAAGCACATTGTGGTACCTTAAAAGCTGTCAGATTTATTAATGGAATAAGTCTCTTTCATAGTAAATATAGTTTAAAATAAATCTATACCATATTTTAGATTTCTTTTAGTGATTATGGCAGCAAAATTCATTAACTTATAATATCGATATTTTTACTGATTTATATAACTGTTTTTGTTTCTGCTTACAAGCAAACAGCACATCAATATTTCTGGTGCTTTCTAAATGGCCATGCTGCCATTTAATAGTCCAACACACCCAAAGGATATTAGATGTGGGTGTTTTGATCATAATCTGTTTTTAACTGCTATTATCTGGTAGATTTTAAAGACTATTTTTATAGGGAGTCTCTGTTTAAATTCCATAATAATGACCATGAACGATTGATTTGGACTAGGAGAAAATAACTGGCCTTAAAGCAAGTAGTAAGTTTTCAAGGTTAAAAGTAGACTTAAACCTGAATCTCTCTGGTCTTAGTTCAACATGTTAACCATTGCACCATACTGCCTATCTAAACTACAGTACGTGTTGTGTTAAAATATTATGGCTACAATGACAGTCACATGGTTGTATGTAAGTTATCAGATTACTGCACTGTAAATCTTAATATGAAGTTTACTGATACCGGTAGTAAGGAATCAAAAGCCAAGGACAGTTATAATGCAAGACAAGGACGCAGAAGAAGAATCAGTAATGGATGCTGTATGAGGAGTAATATTGCTTCAGCACTGTTTCACAACTGATTGAGATATATGGAAATATTGGCACATCTCATCTTTTGTGTTCAAGTGCTGGCTGACTCTTATCTGTTTTTGAGCATAGGAAAATACATGTTTTGCCGGGGTGGTCTAATGGAAAAAGTAAAGGAGGTACAGATTGTTCTATTCGCACTGATGGTATTAATGCAGATTTCATGTTAAATCATGCCTTGTTTAATTATTGCTTATTTCTATATTAAAATAGCTAGGTTTGTATAAAGCATAAAGCAAGCAAAGCTTACTATAGTAATTTGCAAACCTAAATCCAGCTATTTTCTCTTTCCAAATGTTTTCTTTTTCCATTACAGGTAGTCTTTGACTTGTGATCATAATCGAGACCAATATTTCTGTTATTAAATGAGACATTTGTTAATGAATTTTCCCCATGTTGTGACCTTTCTTCTGACAGTTGTTAAATGAATCACTGCAGTTGATAAGTTAGTAACTTGATTAAGTGAATCTAGCTTCCTCATTTGCAACCACAGAATGTTGCAAAAGGGGATCACATGACCTGGAACACAACAACAATCATAAGTATGAACTAGATGTCAAGCATCTGATCACATGATCATGAGGATGCTTCAAAGATCGTAACTGAAAAACAGTTATAAGTCACTTTTTCAGTGCCGTTGTAACTTTGACCGGTCACTAAATGAACCATTGTAAGTCAAGGACTATCTGTTGCATTATTGTAGAAGAGGATATTGTTTTTAAGTTGAAATTATTACCTTCTTGATGCCCATGTTTTTCCCATAAAGGAAAAAGCCCTCTTCTTCCTTTGAATAGTTACTAAATAGAAATGCCTAGTCTTCTATGATTCTTAGCATGCATGATTTTTATTACTGAATCGATATTTAGAATTATTCTCTAACATACTATGCTACCTCATCCTTCATCTTGATGACAGGAAGAAAAACTGTTATTATTTAGTTTCTCAGCTTGTAATGAATTTGCAACAGATTCTTTTGTAGTGTCAGCATGCCAGATGGATTGTGAAAGAAATTGCATCTTTATAGGGTTCACATATCATGTTGTTCGTAGGATATACAGTATTATTGTCAGATTTCTCTGCAAGTACATGTAAAGCTATAATGTGATTGTGGCTAGAAATGTAATTGGGATTACAGTACTGCATATATTACTTTTTACAATAAGCATGTTTGCAAAGCATGACCATCCTTGCTTATGGTTAATTATGCCTAGAGGATCCTTCTGTAAAAGTACCAAGTTGCCCACCTCTGGTTTTAGTCTTAATTTTGTTTTTTTAAGGTTTTCATATCATTCAGACAGATTTGTTTCCATTCTGTCTTGTTCCAACTGAAGAAAACATTGTGGCACATTTGTTATATAGTATGGCAACCTTAAATCAAAGTCTGCATGAGTAGTTTGAAACTATGCCAGTTGGGAGGAACCCTAAGCATACAATATATATAATTGAACTAAACTAGCCTTAATGAGTTACTTGATTATGTTATAAAGCTTCTTGTCCTAAGAATGTACTAAGAAAATACTAATGAGATTTGGATGGTGAAGCAAGGGTAACATGAAATGACTGTTTTTATTTTTTTAATGTTATTTCAAGTTTTAAAAGCTGCTTTTTTTAGGAATATTAAAAAAAGCATAAAAAGCAGTTTTCTTATTTCTTATTTATTTCTGGTATTACTGTTATAATGAAGATAAGAGAGTTCACATACTTCGTAATTTTACTTTTAGATAGAGGCCAAATTTATCCTCTTCAATTAACAAGTATTTATTTTTATTTGTAACTATTGAAAATAGTTGTGGCAACATTGGCCATGGTGACGCAGTGGTTAGAATGCAGTATTACAGGCTAATTTGGCTGACTGTCAGCAGTTCAGCAGTTCGAATCTTGCTAATCAAATGAGAACCCATATTGTTCAAGGCAATATGCTGACTTTGTAAACTGCTTAGTGATGGCTGTAAGCACTGTGAAGCAGTATCCAAGAGGTCTTTGACTTACGAGCACAATTGAGTCCAAAATTTCTGTTGTTAACTGAAACATTTGTTAAGTGAGTTTTGTCCCACTTTACAACCTTTCTTAGCACAGTTGTTAACTGAATCACTGCAGTTGATAAATTAGTGACGGTTATTAAGTGAATCAGGCTTCCCCATTGACTTGGCTTGTTAGGAGGTCGCAAATGGGATCACGTGACCTTGGGACACAGCAACAGTCATAAGTATGAACCAGTTGCCAAACACCTGAATTTTGATCACATGACCCTAGGATGCTGCAACGGTCGTAAGTGTGAAAAACGGTCATGAGTCACTTTTTTCAGCGTTGTAACTTTGAATTGTCACTAAATTAACTGTTGTAAGATGAGATGCTACTGCTATTACCTGAAAATTATGGCATGAAGGTTTTCTCTTCAGAAATTCACCTTGAATATAAAGAGGACAAAGCTACTATTTTGCGTTTTTCTTCCCCTAGTGTATTAATAAGATTTTGAAAGTCTGAATGGAACTTACATTCTTGTTGATAATAGATGAAGGAAATTAATACAGTCTGGACCCCAGACTGGATCCCTTATCAATAAGATGAGGAAAAATACCTTCCCCAACATGGTTTCCTGTAATTATACTAAGATCATATTGTAATTTAAAAAAAAATTGACTTGAACTCACAACATATATGAATGGCACATGGTCATAGAAGACTAAAGTAGAGAATGGGATTTGAGTTTGTGCCTCTAATATATTTGTTAAAGTTTGCTTTAACCTGCATCAATAAATGGCCGTTTGAATTCCATGTGTGGAAGATACAGACAATTCTTGACTTACTATGATGATTGAACTTTTAATATGATCATAAGTCATTGTGGTTGTAGGTCAAGGCATCAAAACAGCAGGTCGGATTTTTTGACATTTTTTGCAGTAGTGATTAAGTGAATCAATTTCCCTGTGTGTCTTTTGCTGGAAACAATGTAAATTACAGAAATCAGAAAAAAAGTGCATCATGGTCATGTGAACGTGGGACACTGCAAATGGCCATAAAGGTGAGCTGCTTGCTAAACACCCAAAATGCGATCACATGACTGCAGGGCAAGGGGTTCAGCAATAGTAACTTTGGAAACAGATTGTAAATAACTTTTCCATTGTAATTTGGAATGGTCACTAAGCAAACAGTCATAAATCAAGGACTGCTTGTAAAATGCTGAATTGTAGAATGTCTTCTGAAGCAAAACTGATGACTTTATCAGAATTCAGTGGCCTAGTTTCTATTGTTTTCCTGATTTTTCCTGAAGTGAAAGTGTGGGGAACTAAATTCCTAATGCCTTCCCCAGTGTTGCAAAACAGGACTTCGATATTAACTTGCTGTTATCATATCTCAAATTCACTTTCAATTTTGGGAAGAGTAGGAAATGTTTTAATTGCTTTTGCAGAATCTGAAAATAGGGTAAGGGCAAGATTTGGCAACATTGTTTGGCCCTAGTGTTGCTGGGCACGTGGCAGTGTCTTCAGCAGTAGAGTTGGAATAATAACTTGATAATCCCCTTTCTTTCACATGTTAGATATATCAGGTATTTACTGATATATGAAATTAAAGACTTCACTTTGTGTCGCTAGGTAATTCTGAGACTGAATATAACTGAAGAAAGTGTACATATTTAGAAAGTTTAACGCACCATTGTATATGAGATTACTGTATCTCCCATCTCTTTTTGTTCCTGTGTTTTCCTTCTAACAGGAAGGAAGTAGTGAATTAACATATCACATTTTAATTGGAGTTCTGGAATGGAATGGAATAGAATAGAAATAGAATAGAATTCTTTATTGGCCAAGTGTGATTGGACACAAGGAATTTGTCTTTGGTGCATATGCTCTCAGTGTACATAAAGAAAATAAAATACATTCATCAAGAATCATAAGATACAACACTTGTCTATCACTTGTCCTATTCTTAGTTATTGGATTATTAACAGAGTTAGAAATTGTAGAGAATATTCATAGCTTGGGTTGTAGATTTAAGCAGAGGTTCGTCCTGCAAGCTTGCTACTTGGCTCCTGGATGTTTCGTTACCAAACTAGGTAACATCTTCAGCAGAATTGAAGATGTTAACCTAGTTTGGTAACGAAATCTCCAGGAGCGGAGCAGCAAGCATGGAGAACAAACCTCTGTCTATAAATAGGGTTTTCTGGTATAGGATGACTTTTTGGTGCTTTTCCAGAAGTTAAATCACATAACTAAATCCTTTTCTAGTATCATTCTTTAACTAAGGAGTAGTTAAATCCAATACTAATCTGATATTTGGCTCCAGACTTCCCTTGAAGAGTACTTTGCTGTTTCTTCTATTGGAGAAAGTAGTGGTAAACAATTTTTGCTATTTCCTTCCATAGACCCTGAAAAACTATTTTGGATATCAAATAACTCTCTGGAATGGTGTGGAAAGTTTCCCTGTAAAGGGAAGGAAAATTTTGTTTTATGTTTATTTAGTTGTAAAATAGAAACAGAAATATACTAAATAAATAAGTATATTGTGGCATTTTGTTCAATGAAGCTTTTTACATTTTCATTGAGAGTTCTAAATCCCCTAAAAACCAAAGATAATATGTCATTAATACCAGCTATTCTGTACATTATAGATTTTATTTTCATGTAAGCTTTTTCTATTTTTAATTTTGAGGTTTTTGATTTCTTATAATATGTATTTTTCTGATGGATTTTCTTTTGCATTTTTTTAAATAGCTTGAAGATGGCCATACCTTATTTGATTATAATGTTGGACTGAATGATATAGTTCAGCTTTTGATACGCTCAGAGTCTGATGTTCCTTCTATAATTTTGAATAAAAAAGATGGAAAGCCTGGTCCCTGTGTGGTTACCAACTGTAAGAATAAAGTCAAACAAGGAGTGAACAGTGGATCATCAAATTTGCCATCTACATCATCTCGCTCCTTTCTTATAGATCCTGGTATTGGTGAATATAAGGTATGTTTTATTTTTTAATGTTAACTTTGTCTCCTACTTACATTTCCAAACTGGTTATGAATTCATTTTAAAAAAAATGAGGACTACTGTATATATTGAACGCCTGTTCTAAAACAGGAAATATTCTATAATGATTTCATCTAGTTTAAATCTGCTAGCTAGAACAGAGAAGTGTTAGTGGAAAAGCAACTTAATCATTCCCTCCTCTCCACAGCAGCCTCCAGCTTCATATTTTTTCAAAGCTTCAGGGCTTTCTAGAACAGTGCCCCACCAACCCTTTAGGTACCTAGGGCTGGTTCTAGGAGAAAGGTTTTTCCATGGACTGGAGGGTACGTGGTTTAGCATGCTGCCTTTAGCCCATGAGTGGGGCTTCGCTTCTTCGTGCGGACTGGTTTCTGGCATACTTCAGACTGGTGCCAGTCCACAGATCAGGGGTTGGGGACCCCTACTCTAGAATGAAGTGGCTGGTTCTGCTAGGCAAGTATAACAAAGAAGAAGATATCAGATGGAGGCAATTTCTGTAATCAGAAATATGAATTGGCCAGGGGTTTTATGCAGACTTTTCTAAACTGTCTCCTTTTATATACTGTATATTGGACCAAAAGCCCCATGATTCCAGAATTAAAGTCTGCTGGGTGGAAATTATGGGGGCAACAGTATATTTGCATTGGAATAAGTTTGCAAAAGATTGTTTAATAAATAATAACTATTATTATTTGGGGTGTCTTCCAAGTCAGTCTAGATTTCTGATAACTACCAGCACAAGGCCCTACAAATGTTTTTTAAAGATTTTGGAAATGATTTACCATTGCTTTCTTCCTAGGACTTCAAGAGAGTGACTGGATCATAGTCGCCTAACTGACTGTATCTGAGGCAGGACTAGAACTCATAGTTTCCCATTTTCTATCCTTGTGCCTTAGCATCAAATTAGCTCTCTTAAATTAACTAATTAAAAACAATTAGATTTCTATCCTACATTTTCTTTATGTGCTAAAAGTGAGTTGTCTTGCATCTCCATTTAACTCACAAAAGCCTGAAGAGGTAGGTTGGGCTAAGAGATTTTCTATGTTAGGGCCTTCGTGTTTCTGGATCCAGGGGTCTTCAAACTTGACAGCGTTAAGACTAGTGGACTTCAACTCCCAGAATTCCTCCTCCAGTCATGTTAGCTCAGGAATTTTGGGATTTGGAAGTCCACAAGTTTTAAACTTGCCAAGTTTGAAGACCCTTGTACTAGATCAATACTATAGAACACTGGTTATTTATGTAGGCCAGGGGTGTCGAACTCACGTTTTCATGGCGGCGGTGTGTGACATGTCGGAACTTTTTTCCCGTTCACTAAACCGGGCGTGTGACGCATCCAGCCTGTGGGCTGGGTATTTGACAGCCCTGATGTAGGCTATTCATATAGGATTTATTTTTGTTAAATAAGCAAAACAAAATTTTGTTAATTTTTTGGTTAAATAAAGGGAAATAACAGAGTTTTCTTTCTCACCCCATCTTTCTGCAGTGCATGTTTTTTATGTCTTTCCAAATGTTTTAATATATTTTAAATTATTAATAACAATAGTTGCCTTTGCATTTAGTATGAAAATCTGCCCTAGGCAGTGATGGATTAAGGCTCACTGGTGCCCTAAGCACTGACAAATCTCAGTCCCTTCCTTTGTACATACTGTACAAACGAAACCAAGCTTAGGCTACATAAAAGTTTGTGGTGCCCCCTTTTGGGCCTGGTGCTTAAGCAGACATGCTTAGTCTGCCCTCTTTTGGGCCTGGTGCTTAAGCAGACATGCTTAGTCTGCTTAATGGTCAATACACCACTGGCCCTAGGCATCTCGACATAATATGTTAGTTGATTGGAGACAATCATTTGCTTATGGATGTTGTGTGTGTGTGGGTTTTTTTCTTTTTACAAGAAATAGGACAATAGTTATATTTACTTTTCACCATTAATATTATACAGTACCTGGTTCTAAACACTCCATTAACCAAACAAAAACCAAAGATCTTTCTGCTAAGCTGAATTGACAATGAGAAAGCATGAGTTATTAAAAAGAGGGAAGTGATGGAAAATTTATATAACATTTATAACTAAAGATTCCTTTACTTCCAAATGACAATCACTTAAATATGAGCCAGCAGTGTCTCAACTGCTAAAAAAAGCCAACACAGTTCTAGGCTGTTTTAACAGAGATCAAGATCACTTGAAGTGTTATTACCACTTTATAATGCCCTGGTAAGACCACACTTAGAACATTGCATCCAGTTTTGGTTGCCACAATATAAAAAAGACATTGAAACCCTAGGAAGATTGCAGACAAGAGGAAGAAAGATGATTAGGGGACTGGAGGCTAAAACATGCGTAGAACAGTTGCAAGAATAGTATATGTTTAGTTTAATGAAGGACTAGCAGGATTCCAATATCTAAGGTCTGCCACAAAGACATGGTCAACCTATTCTTGTCCTGAGGGTAGGAAAAGAAACAGTGGATGGAAACTAATGATAGAGAGAATCAACCTAGAACTAAGGAGAAATTTCATGACAGTTGGAACAATTAATTGGTAAAAAGGCTTGTCTCCAGAAGTTGTGGGTGCTCCAACATTGAAAGTTTTAAAGAAGAGATGGGATAGTCATTTGTCTGAAATGGTATAGGGCAGGGGTTGCCAACCTTTTGGACCTCAGGGACCACCAAACTCATAATTTTAGATCCCAGGGACCACTAACTGGTCCTGTGGGTGTGGCCTAATTTGTGGGTGTGGCTTGGCAGTCATGTGACTGGCTGGGCATGGCTTTTATGCAAATATATAAATAATTATATAAATATTGAATTTTTTATAAAAAAGAGCAACTTTTACCCAAAATCAGGCAAAGCAGGGAGATTGAGTTGCTCACAGAATCATTGAGTGATCTATCTATCTGCCATTGGCTAGTTCAGTCTCTCAAATTTGCTTGCTGTGAGTCTGCACTGAATTTGCTTGCAAGCAAACCTTCAGTCCTAAGATTTGGCTGTACTTAAAAGCAGAGCCGAAGACCTAAAGACTGGCTAGAAAGCAAGAAATCCAACCATTTCCTGCTTCCTAGCTAATCTAAATCTCCCAGCACAGCAGAACAGATGATGGTTGGAAAAAGGAAAAATAGAAATTTAGCAGGCAAGTTTGCGGGGTAAGGAGTGAGTGGGCGGGGAAGGTTCCCACGGGCCATGTGTTTCTGCGCAGCCTGCATTAATTGCTTTGTGGGGGTGCTCTGGGGGTGAGATTACTCTGTGGCCCACCCAAATTTTCTCATGGCCCACCAGTGGGCTGTGGCCCACCAGTTGGCAACTGCTGGTGTAGGGTACCATTTGAGCAGGGGGGACCTCCAAGGTCCCTTCCAGCCATTCTGCTTACTGAGATTAAACTTTTTATCAAAAAATTTCTTTGTTATGGAAGTTTATCAAGAGAGTATTTAGGGTATCAACTGATTAGGTATAATTTCCAATTTAATATATTAGCTATTTCTTGTATTAAAGAGAACAAATGATATTTTTTATTAAAAATATGAAGGCAAGACCAAATCAGAGAAAATTCAAAATAATTATTATTGTGCCATAAGCAATAATAAAACAATTAAGTAGAAATAATGCCATGCTATATCTGTACGTATGCCTGCTGGTTATCTGTTTGCAATATCCAATTGGTAGGAATGGTGCATCACAGGACAACAATTGTTGAATTAACATACCTCAAATAGACTAACTTGAAGAATGCATCCAAAATTCCAGGCCTGTTGTAGTTCCCTATGGCAAAGTTGTAGTTGCTCTAGGGCTTCCATGCCTCTGCTGTCTGCCATAGTCACATAATTGTAATTTCTAATGCTCTCTTCCAGCTTCCTACAAGGAAAGTCAGTGGTGAAACCAGCAGGAAATTGGAAATTGTTTCTACTCTCACTACTTTATTGTCTCCCATGGTCATCATGTTTCTCTGAAATAATTACCCAATAGGTCACAGTTTGTCTAGTTAAAGTTTAAAATGTCTGTTGACTAAATTATATGGTGTAATGCTTGATGTGTGCAGTATTGGGATTCTAAATCAGGCAAAGAAACTTCGAAACCCTAACCCTAACCCTGATGTAGCTTCCCTTGAGGTACCTGTCAGTAGTCCTTAAGGAGCTATGTTTTTTCCTTGGCTTGAACTGTAACCACCAGGGCTCAGGAAAATAGGAACTATTTCTTGGTTTACCCTTTTGGTTCCTGATTTTTGTTGAAAATTTTTTAAATAATGATTATGGAATCTCTGAAAATTAACATTGATAATGTAACATTGAGAATTTTATTACAGTACCACAATTTGATGTTTTTATTGTGACTGCAATTTTTTAAAATAATACTTTGCTGGTTTCTGACATGCTTTTATAAGCTGTATTCCATGTGAAACTATGTGGCTGAAAATGTAAAAGCCTTTTTGCCTTGTTTAATATTCAGTTACCATAGAAATTTGTTGAAATGCTGCAGTTAGAACTCAAACATTGTTAATAGTTCAGTTCTTAGAAGCCATTTACCTATGCTTCTAACTTCAGTGCTGTAACTGAAGTACAGTCATAACTCTTATTCTTTTTATGTCAGAGAAGTGCTATTTCATTTGTGAAGTTTATGATCTAGTAGTTCCAGTGAATGGATTATGACCAGATTCAGTCCTTAAATAGTTTCATCCAGCTCATCGTCTGTTAACTTATCCCTTCATTTCTCTGTACAGAGGATAAAGCAAATGGAAGCAGTGTTCAGGTTCAGAGGGACAAAGTAGTAGGCATATAGAATGGCTGGAACAAGAAGGCCCATCATTTTATAAAATAGTACTATATGTGGCCCAGTATTTTTGTTAGGTTCAAGTTCATATATGAATTCAGCTCCTACTATTTGTCTGAATGTATTTTGGAATCAGAGGTAGTATTCAGCTGGTTTGGATCGGTTCTGACATACCGGTAGCGGAAATTTTGACTGGTTCAGAGAACTGGCAAATACCACCTCTGGCTGGCCTGCCCACCCACCCCCACTCTTAACTCTCCTATTTTCCCTTATTTTTTTAGTTCAGCTGGTTTGCAGGGCAGAGCGGATTGCTGCACCTCAGCTGATCTAAAAAACAGCACAGCTCACCAGCATTGATACAGAGGGTGATCTCTGAGCCCTGCGTGTGCACAAAGTGCATGTTAGGCGCGCATGCGCTTTAGGTGCGCCTGCACAGCTCACCATCATTGATACAGAGGGCGGTCTTTGAGCTTTGCATGCACAAAGTGCATGTTCGGCGTGCGGGCTCTCCAAACCAGTAGCAAAAACATTTGAAACCCACCCCTGTTTGGAATCTATATAAATTCTCACACATACACACATGCACACGCATCCACGTGTCGTTCTTTGGAACCTATTGGTTTTATAGCCGGCTATTCCCTTTTTTCCAGTTATATGCTGGTCCTTGTGCATGGGGCATTTTTCTTTAATCCGTTCCTTCCTTTCATCAACTTTCTGCCTCATATCTCTTTCCTCGTATAGAGGACTATCATATCTTATTTTGCCTTTAAGTAGTTCTGAAAGTGATTTTCACTGTAGTAGCGGATAATAAAAATGGATGCTATCTGTCTACTTTCATTATATTTGTATAGAATTGTTTGCCTTTAAAAATGCAACATTTAATTTGGGTAATAGTCTTTATTTATAGTCCTTAGTCCTTATTTATAATTATTGATTTATGATTGTACTAGATTTCATTTACTGGGAAAGAAAATTCAAGTCCATTTGATCCAGTTTACTTTGATGAACTATCCAAACAATTTTCCTCTCCCACTCCCTAAATAATAATTTCCTTGAAATTATAAGTGCCTCTATAGTATAGGAAAATTCTTTTAAATTTGTATAAATAAGAATGTGCAGGGAAAGGGAAATACCTTATAGTAATTAATGCTTTAACAGATTCTGAGAGCTATCTTGTCTATTAGTGCTTAAGAACTACTTTGTAGTTCAAAGACATTAAAATAATCCAACTTTTGGAACAGTGGCATCTAGTAACATCTAGATTAGAATAGAATAGAATAGAATAGAATAGAATAGAATAGAATAGAATAGAATAGAATAGAATAGAATAGAATAGAATACCTTTATTGTCCTTGCATTCCACGAATACAATGAAATTTGAAAGCTACTCCAGCACAGTGTCCCAAACACCACATCACAATCACACTACAGAGTTTTAAAAAATATAATAATAATAATAATAATAATAATAATAATAATAATAATAATAATAATAATAATAATAATAATAATAATAGGACTAAATCACAAATGCACTGTTTGATTCAAGACAATTATTGCCTTGGAAAAGAAACTGTTTCTCAATCTATTAGTCCTCATTTTAAGACACTTCCCTGATGGTAGCAGATCGAAGTATAAATGTCCAGGATGAGAATGATCTGTGGAGATTATTAGTGTTCTAGAGAGGAGTCTGGTCTTCGCAATCTCTTCCAAAGAAGAAAGAGAGCAACCAATGATTTTTTGTGTTTATAACTCTCTGGAGCATCTTATCTACTGCAGAGCATCCAGCATGCCACACCGTTACACAGTATGCCAAAATGCTCTCGATGGTAGACCGGTAAAAAGTAACCAGCAACTTCTCACCCAAACCACTCTTTTTTTAGCAACCTCAGAAAGTGCAGGCACTGTTGGGCCTTCTTTGCAGTGGCCATAGTGTGGACCGACCAAGTAAGGTTGTTGGAAATGTGAGTTCCTAGAAATTTAAAACTATGAACTCTTTCCACACAGTCTCCATTGATATATACTTGGAGAGGCTCTGCTTTGCATCTTCTGAAGTCTATAATCAATTCTTTGGTCTTTCTGATGTTCAGGGTGAGGTTATGACTCTTATACCACAAGACCAGTCTGAGGACCTCTGACCTATAATAGGCCATCTTGTTTCCTCCTGATATGAGACAACAACGTGATGTCGTCTGCAAATTTTATTATAGAGTTAGTGGGAACAAGAGGGAGTGCAGTCATAGGTGTAGAGTGAATACAAAAGGGGACTCAGCACACAGCCCTGTGGAGAGCCAGTGCTGAGAGCAAGAATGGAGGAAAAAATAAATTGGAGAGACAAATTTTACATATAAATATGTGCAACAACTATCTTTTTAACAAAGAACAGCTTTGTGAAATGAAAATTTACAGATGTGAGAACACTGGGTTTGTGTAGGTGCTTGTGCATGTAGATTTCATTTCTGGGATATCTCCATTGTCAAATCCTGAATTTCCCATTTAAGATTGCAAAAGTGTTTAGCTTTTTAAAATTATAGTTATCATATATATTTATATAGCGAAACCGCCTCTCCTTGTTTCCATGCCTGTTTCAAGGCAAAACTTTATATAGAGGTGAAATCTCAGAAGGTGGCAGCACTTGACAGACCTTTTCTGAGCTCATCTTTTAAAAAAAACGTGACCATGGAACCCTATGTAAGTGGCCTGCTGCTTCAAGCCTTGTGATCTTCACTTCCAAATAGTCCCAGTTTACTTTTTAGTTAATCTACAGGGGACTATTTATATCATTTCCCCCTACAAAGATACTTAAAATCACTATATTCTTGTTATAATAGATGAAATATATTAGATTTAAGCATTTTTCCCCTGTGGCTTTTCTTTCCTAACAAATTCATTAAATTATTTTTTTGCAATTGGCAGCAGAGGGACAGTGATTTTAAGCTAATTTCATGTAAAAAGAAAGAGACCTTTCTCCTCCTGGAAAATATGTGTGTATATGTATATATGTGTAAAAAAAATAAGTGTGCACATAAAAAACGGCCATTGAATCTGTGTGTGCTATTCTGTACAGAAGTGCAGAGACTGAAATTTTGGCCTAGTACTTAATACAGTCCTATGACAAGTTCAATGACTTTTTAACTTCAAGTTGCAACACATCTTGGTATGTACAATAAATGTGACTGAACCTGGGAAGGTGACAGGGGAGGAGGATTTTGGTTTATTTGTGAAGAAGCAACACGGGCCAGATCTGGGCGGGGTGAAGCAGTTATTTCAAGGATTCTGAATTTATGCACTGCACATCTGCCTGGGAATTTACAGCATTATATCTTTTATCTTGGCTAGCATTAAATATGTATTTCTGAAATTGAAGTAGTTTTACTACATAGTGATACTGTTGCACGAAGTTCACCAGTATTTTATAAAATGTAGTAAATTTATAGACATTGTCACGAAACACATGCTTCTGAATACCTCCAGGCCTCACTGCTGCCATCACCTCCCATGATTTCACCACTGCTAGCCATAAAAAGGTTGATCAGGACTCCAAACGCTTGGGAGAAGTACAAGAAATTTTAATTTATCAACATGGCCTTTCTTCTCGATAATTTGTGCTCATCTGATCTAAATTCTGAGTGTCTAGTGAAATTACACATTCTTAATCATCATGTGTAAAGTTAATCAGGATGTTAAGTTGCTAGGAACATCTTTAGGAGCATGCCTGGGGGCTACAACAGAGGAACCATCCGCTTGAACTATTACATACAAAAATAACAACACAATTTTAGCCCCTAGAAACTTTTAGGGAAAACATTAAATTGCATGGTTTTGTCATGAAAGAATTTATTATGGTAATATAAAATGTTTGGTCTCTGTTAAGTTATTATGTTCAGATAGATTTTAAGCACAAATAATAGTAATAACTAATAGTGAATATTAGTTGATTACTTTCACTGTCTCTGAAAATTTATCTTGGAAATCTGTGCTTTAGATCATTGGTTTACAATACTATATTTTAAACTGTAGTTTATCTATTTTAAAAGACGTTGTCTATGGATGTCATTGGGTGTCTATATAAACAGACCTGTGTACAACTATGTTAATCCTTCGGTGGAATGTGTTACTAAGAATAAATTTCTGTTTCTGTAGCTTTCCTAGATATGGTGTAGAGGTTGGGTAATCTGGGGTATGGAGAAAGCCAAGGAAGTTAATCTGACTAATTTCATGACAATCTGCTTGAATGACATTAATCTATAATGTGACTTAAATTAGCATAGGTTTAGGAACATATTTTAAAAAGATATTAAATGCATTTTCCAGCAAAATGTAGGGGACTAAAAAACAGTGAAAATTTACTACATGAGCGGAATTTGTTGTTAAAGGCTGGTGCAGTGGTGATGGTTGAGTTCATGATTTGGGGTGCACAGCATGGCTGTGTTGTTTTACATAACCTTTGTTATTTAAACAAACATTAATTAATCAGTCTTAAATATTTAGATTATATGCAAACTATTAAGTGTATCTTTCATTAGAGTATGGTACATAGCAAGAGGGAAATAAAGTATTCTTGATTCAATTATTGTATGATGAAGGGTTAATTCTACAGAAAATATAAATATTAGGAAAACAGTAAATAGAAACATCCAGTTAAAATAGTGGCAACAAATAAAACATGGGTGTCCAACTGTCTGGCTTGCCTGGACTGCCTTGGGCTGCATATAAATATAACTAATAATGTTAGTTATAAAAATTGCATAATGTTAAAAAAGTTTATAATCTTGTTTGCAGTACTAGCTATCCAGGGCTTCATGCAGCCCACGGGTTGGACATACATGTATTAAAAAATGGCGGTTACGTTACATTACTTGTGTTAATAGTATTATGACGGAAGAATATTATATATAGCCCAATCATTCTATTGTCATTAAATATATGGCTTCTGTACAACTTCTGTTTTAAAACAGTTTCTAACAATAGTTTGCTGCTAAAATGGCAATAGTTTGCTGCTAAAATGGCATCCACCAACATTTCTTTATTCTCACACATTTCCTGCACGATTCCAGATCTGCTTCACATGTTGGGGGAATTTCAGTAGGTCAGAACAAAGGGCTATCCTATTTTATGAAATCTATTTTTACAACTTTCAGTATAGGTAGTAGAAGAGTGTAGAGATAAAAATGCCAAACTAGAATTAAATTAGTATAAGTGTAAATATAGTTAGCATAGAAGCTCAACATCATCACATTAGTTGTTTTTTTCTACAGCATAACATTCACTAAATGTCAAATTTATTTTTAGATAAATGAATTGGTGGATGCCCGAGATGTCACTATTGGATCCTGGTTCGAAGCTCATATAGAAAATGTAACTCGAGCAACAAAAGGACATAAAAATGGAAAAGCTCAAGGAAAGAGTGGCACTAATTACAAAAGGACTAATGGAAACTTGAGCCAAGATCATTCTAGAGAAAATACAAATAATTTGGACAATACACCTTCTACATCTTATACAGATTATATGGATACTGAAGATATTATTTATCGTATCAAGTATGATGAGTAAGTGCTGCTGATATTATTATGTGGATGCCATTGAGTATATGATTGATATAAAATAAGAAAATGGGATCCTTAAAACAGGTTCACATTTTGACTTCAAAGGAAATAGTATTTTAAAAGTTATGAATCATGTCTGATATCGATAGATAGATAGATAGATAGATAGATAGATAGATAGATATACAGAGAGAGAGTGAGAGAGAGAAAGAGAAAGAGAGAGAGAGATGATTTGGGGGAAAGTTTGGATATAGTATTTACTTTGGATGTTTTTCCTTTTAAAAGTTCAGTTGGCTGTGAGACATGAAGCCATATTCAGAAGCCATATTCAGTATTAGAATTAGGATGGGTATATTTCTTGTGGAAGATATTAATGTAGTTAAATCAACACTTAAATTGTTGAAAGGTACCAAACAAAATTGAGATACTCTTTAAGATTTGGGATTCTTTTTCCAGTGTTTATTAATATTTATAATGTGTTTTTATCTGGGTAAACATGAAAATCTTATTTCCTTTTATTCAAGGAATCAAATAAGATCCATATAAATGCTTTACCATGAGTAATACCGAAGGGAGATGGGAAAAAATTACTGGATTTACTTACAAAGGAAAGCAACTACAAAATCTGTGTCTAAAAACCAGAATATTTTAAATTATTACATTACATCAAGGCTCTTCAAACTTGGCAAGTTTAAAACTTGTGGACTTCAACTCCCAGAATTCCTGAGCTAATATGGCTTGAGGAAGAATTCTGGGAATTGAAGTCCGTAAGTCTTAAAGCTGTCAAGTTTGAAGGCCCCTGCATTACATCTTATACACACACACACATACTAACATCCTATAGTTTTAGTTGGCTATTCTCCCATGAGCTGTTCAGAGTATCCAGAAGTGGGAGGTGCTTCAATCTCTTCTGGAAAGGCTGGGCTTAAAACTCCAGGATGCTCCTCCTCCTCCACTGGACACCTCCCCAGCGTCCCCCAGTTTTAGCTCAGCCTTCATGGTAAGAGGTTGTGCACTCCCTGACTGGAATGGTTTTCTGATTCAGCTAGTCAAAATTCAGGTTTGCTCTTGGGTTAATTCGGCTTGTAAATTTTCCCCCAATTAATTTGGCGATTTCAAGGCTTGTGGCTCTATTAGGTCATCCCCCCGATCAGTTTGAGAGCAGTTCTTTGTGGCTGGCAGAGCCTGCCACTCCGCAGGCAGCCTGAGACGGCTGCTTTAGGCAATTAGCTTATCTAATCCCCCGATCGTCTTATCTCTGCGATCTTGGCAGAGTGCTCGCAACCATGGCTCACTTCTCCTTGCCATTTCGAAAGACAGGATCATATATCTGACAATTTAGAGAGTCAGCAGCAGCAGCTCGTTAAACTGCTCAGGCAATTAACATCGGAGATTCTGCTTTCCCGCCATTTTCAACGGCTGGCATCAAGTTCATGCCTAAATATCACAGGCGCCATTCCCCACTGGTTTCCCTTCTTGGGGACCGGGGCAAGTACCTTCCCACTCCACTTCCCTGGCATTATTTCTCTTTTATCTTGCTGGCGTTGGATAAGCAGGCTAGTCCTTGTTGGGGAATGCTCTACCAGGGAAAACAAGCTCCCAGTTCTAAGCACCTTGTGGGCTGGATCTGGCCCCTGGGCCTTGAGTTTGATATCTCTGCCATACACCACTGCATGTAGGCAGTGGTGGGATTCAAATAATTTAACAACTGGTTTGCCCAGGGTCAGGTTGGCTGTCATGAGAGGCGTGGCCCATCCCCGTCCTCCAACTCTGGCACACATGGGGGACGAGCCTCCTGTGACAGCCAACCTGACCCTGGGTGAATCAGTTGTTTAATTGCCGAAAGGCTGTTTCTGAGCTGTTTTTCTGCACATTGGTCTCGCAGCTGTTTCAGCCTTCAGGACGTGGCTCCTTTAAGAGGTGAGGTTTCCGAGGAATGAGAGTTACCATAGAGACAAGGAGTTGTTGCTCATGTGGGAAGGTGAAAAATTGCAGGGAAGTGGAGGGAGGGATTCTTCCCTCCGCGTGGAACTGCGTGCAGGAAATGTTGATCAGTCTGAGCAAAAGTGAGAGGGGTGAGAAATTAAGTTGGCAGCACAATCAAAGCTAGGCCCAATGTAGGGGAGACTGCAGGGTTAGTTTGGCAAGGCAAATTATTATAAACCTCCCTCCCCCACCCCTACTCCCACTATCAAGCTGGATCCTTGGTGCAGCGCAGTGCTGCAACAGAAAAATGGGCAACCGAGCAGCCAGCATGAGGGAAGGAGGAGGGAAAGCGACCTTCTCAAAATAAATGATTTAGGAATTAAGTAAACTGTAGCAATGTAAAATATAAAACTTAGGAAAATCTAAGTTGAAATAGGAAGGGGGTTCTATTGTGATATAAATCTGTCTATCACTTTTTTGGCAAATTAGTTTTGAACATCATATGCAGCAAATCATTTATAAACAACATAGGACTGAGCTCTTGAAAAAGAAGGGTCCATTGGCATTTGTAGAACCTTGACACATGCCTAAATTGATTTAAAACATCACATGGAAGAAGACTAATTTCATTTTAGTTATCTATTTACTTTCTGGCTCCATAAAATTTTAGACTGAAATAGATTTTTATTATGAAAATAACCACTAAAATTGACTGAAATGTTAATACAAAATAACCACTAAAATTGACTGAAATGTTAATACAAAATAACCACTAAAATTGATGGAAATGTTAATGCAGGTGGGGAAGCTTACAGATCTGTTGGATTCAAAGTTCCATCAGTCCATGTTGGAATGATCAATGACAGAGGTGATTGGAATTGGTTCTTGGGTATTATAACAATTCAAATCTGTTGTTAGCTTGACTCTACTGTCTTGTATGTTTCACTGAATAAATTTCTTCCAATAGATTATGTAGGAAATCTATATTACTGATATATGACACAATATCAGTAATGAAGTTCAGCATTCATTTTCCTGGTTACATTGAGCATCCTAAATGACTACATGCTGTGTAGATGTTCTGTGTGTAAGCAAACTATCAAGCTTTTCTGCTTATCTGTCAATACTAGAAACAGCCCAAATTAATCCACTGTAGAAAGAAGACCTCTTTAGCTGCCTTCCAACTTCTTCAGAGCATTGCAATTTCTTTTTAGTTTAATCTATCAGCACTATATGATATATCAGACCAATAAACACACTATGGCTATAGTAGAATCCTTTAAGTCTGAATGTACTTTATTCCTCCCTCTTTTACCTTTAATTGAATGGGGACGGTACTGTTAGAAGCTTTTTCATAAATCTCTTTCTTGGTAGGAGATCCAGCTTTAATTTTATGTGACTGTCATCAGATCTTTCCTTAAATCGTCAAGAGTCTAGTACAACCATTGGAATATCTCTTCCAGACTTGCTGAAAATGTTTTGGTAAAATTAGATTACCTTGTTAAACTATTTTTTATGTATTGATGGTGAGAGTCTTTACCTGGATGGTAGCTCAATGCTCCGTAAACATAAAAAATAGCATTCAATTTAACACTGTTTAGTGAAGGCTGTGTAGTTCTATCTAGTATTCATTCGAACATGGAATAGTTTGCTGAACTGCTTGTATATAATCTGTGCTGCTAATTCCACCCTTAAAGCTAGGATTTTGTGATTGGGCAAAGTTCAGTGGTTTTTTTTAACCTGTTTTGAAATAATTCATAGGAGAAGTTGTATAGATCCGAAACAATGGTCATCAAATGGTAACTTTGGAATCTTTTAGGTATAAAATGCACCTTTGTGTGTAATTATTTTGTTGACGTATTTCTTCATTGTAAGCAACAACAAATTTTGGAAGTATTTTGTGTATCTAATTATACTATGTTTTGAGATATGCTATATATTTATGCATTATTGATATATCTGCTTCTATTAGCAATACCACATAATTTATTTTACAAATAAGTACAGGTTTATATTTCAAGCTGAAGTTTTTACTTAGAAAACAAAAAATGGCATTGTATGGCATCAGACTGCTTTAAAGGATATGCTGAGTTCTGTTGCTCTGTGCCAGGGATCCTCAAACTATGGCCTGCAGGCTGGATACGGCCTGCTGAAGCAATTAATTCAGCCCACACAGCACTATGAAGCTGCCCTGGCCACATCACCGTGCTCACCCACCGGCCCCTGCCCTTCAGCCAAGTGCAGGTGTTACTTTCACGGCAGCCTGTGAGGCTCAACTGGAAGGTAAGGCCAACAGCAGGGGAGGGAAATCTGCTCTGGGCCCATTGCACTCAGCTGAAGGGCTGTCTCAGTGGTTGGGGGTGGACATGACGAGGCTCAGCCACATTTTGCTGCTCTGGGCTGGGCAGCAGTTCAGCTTTTCCAGCTGGCCGCGCCCACTGATCCCTGCCTATTCTTCCTTTTCTCCTTTGGCTGGTGGCAGAGAAGAAGGTAAGACACCTCCCAGCCCATCCCCGCTTGGACTCTCCACAGTTTCTGGGCCTCACCTGCTGCAGCTGCCAGCAGCCAGGGAGCACGAGGCTATACCGCCCACATTGCTCCTCCCTGCCAACCCGTGACCTTTTGCCAAGCGCGGGCCTTACCTTTGCAGGTAGCCACAATGAGCAGAGCGCTGCGAGCCCCGCTGGCTGGAACTGGAAGGTAAGGCCAACAGCAGGGGAGGGAAATCTGTCCTGGAGCCACCGTGCTAGGCTGAAGAGCTGCCTCAGGTGCTGTGGATGGCGAGCCTCAGCTGCCTTTCAGGCCTGCCTCTCGGCTTCCATGGGGCCTCTGGGCACTTGATGCTCACTCCCTCACCCCTCTGCCTCAGGCCCTGCATCCAGCCCGCGACCGGGGGATGTGCCACCCAGTGCAGTGCTTTTCCCTGAGGGCCGCCTACTCAACTATCCACCGGCTGGACTGGCCTGGAATCAGCACGTCACCCTGCACCTGTCCTTGACCTCCTCCCGCCCACCCGTTGGCTTCTTGACGCGACCAGAGACTGCTGAAGTCAGGGGAACCGCAGCACTGGGCTCCCATGGCTGCGAGTGCCAAGGCGTAGCTAGAATTGGAAGAAAAGGCTGTACGGCTCTGGCGGAAAGAACCGGAGCACTACCCGGCAGCTTGGATGAGAAGGTGCAAACGAGGCAATGGCTGTTCTTGGTAACAGCCCACCATGCCAATTTGTGCCTTACTCCAGTTGGCACGCTGGGCTCAGTTTCTGGCGAGAGTATCCGCCACCCCACACCTTCTCATCCAAGCTGCCAGGTGTTGCTCCGATTCTTTCTGCCACAGCCACGCAGCCATTTCTTCCAATTCTAGAAGCCAGCAGCTGGGTGGGAGGAGGCCAAAGACAGGCGCAAGGTGATGCTCCGCTTCCTGGCCAGTTTGGGCAGGGACTGGAGAGGCGTGCGGGGATGGCTCACCCCAAAAAATTATGGTGGAGCCTTGCAGCTTTTATCTGCCAGCTGGCCTCTGGGCAAGTCCCCTCCTCCCTTCCCCTTCCCACAGTGTCCTGTTTTTCCAAACACCCAGGCCAGGCCTGGCAGCAATTCCCAGGGAGGCACCCTGACCGAGGAAATTTAGGCTATATCCTGCAATTTGCATAAACTGCTCCCTCCCTTTTCGAAATGGCCACCCAGTGCTTCTGTCGGGTGCCCAGGGCCGGTATTCTGTTGCGACCCCAAATGACTAGCCTTGGGTGCTTTTCCTCACCTCCCCCCCCTAATAAAAAAAAAACCTAGAGCAAAAACTTCATGCAGTCTTAAAAAGAATAGAAAAGGGGGTTGCTGCGTATTGTTTAATGGAGAGCTAAATTGGCAAAATAGACTGCCATGCCTACCCAGTCACATGACAACGGTTATGCCCACCCAGTCACATGATGACTTAGCCACACCCACCCAGCCGATCTGGCCCTCCAACAATCTGAGGGACCGTGAGTTGGCCCCGTTTAAAAAGTTTGAGGACCCCTACTCTGTGCCAACATATTTAATTCTCAGTGCATCCAGAAAGCACAGTCAACTAAATGTTTATCTTTGATATTGTTTTGTGCATTGTTATTATCTTGGAATTCTACTAATGAAACATATCATTTTGGATTCTTGTGAGCGTTTTTACACTGCTAATTCTTCTGAAGCAGTAATCTTTGCTTAAATTTTCCCACTATATAACATCTAAGAAATGCTTCACCTAAATAAAATCCAGGATTAGTGGTTATGATAATTCAAAAATCTATGTAAAATCATGTTGCATTTTTTCATTTGCTTCCTTATTAAATACTTTACTCATAACATCACCCAGAAATCTGTATTCAGATTTCAGAAAATTAGTGAGAAAATATGGCGTCTCAGATAATTATTATTTTTTTATTATTGCTAATTTATATAACCAGGAACTGATCATTAGCTCGCAGTATCAATTTATTCATTAGAGCAAAGAAAATCTGGATGATATCCTTTGCATTTTTTTCTCCTTTCTGCATTAATTTTCATCCCAAAATATTAAGCTTACTTTTTTACTGTTCTCACTGAAGGTTTTTCAGTTTGCTACAATAAATAAATTTATTTTAAATACTGTTATCTTTCTATCATACCCAGTTAGACAATTTTCCCCTATAGAAAACATGCATAGCAACCATAACTATACTACCAAGTTTCTCATATAATAAGGCCAGGTCTTTTTTTTTTTTTGAGCCCCCCCAATGACTAGGCTGTCTTTTTTGGGGCGACTTAATTTTCCCCTCTCCCTTGCATCTTCGGGCGGGCGGCGACGGCTTGGATGTTGACCTCGGCGTTGGTGGGGCACTTCATATCAGGTTCAACACAGGCAGCACCATATCCAGGTGTGCAATGAAAGTACTTCCTAACGGCAAGCCCCCCCCCCACCATTCCCACCATTTCGCATGTCTTAATATAGGCCTTAATTTGGAGGGAGGGGCTTAATTTCATTTCATGCCTATAAAACATTCTGGGACTTCCTATTGGGGGAGGCCGTATTGTTGGAGAAACAGGGTAGATTTATGGATCCAAGGTGAAAAGTATTGTTCATATTCTGTCATATTTGCATTTATGTAGTTCATCATTGTGAGGATTATTTTGGAGCATTTGTGTAAGACGTTCAACCTAAGGAATTCAAAATACAGTACATACCAAATTCTGAAAATTTAAATCTTCAGAAAGATTTCTGAAAGGGAAATTGTGCATTCATGCTATACGAATCATCATGTTAGGTACATATTTTATAGAACAAGTGTGCTTCCAAAATCTCCACCCAGTGCTTCTGTCGGGTGCTGCCAGCTGGCTTCTGGGGCTGGCTTCTGTCGGGTGTTGCCAGCATGTTTTTACTGAAAAACATGCTTTCATCATTTCTGATTAGCTTTTTGGGATGAAATGAAAATCACTTTCACTTGATTTTTCCTGTGTTTTGGCAGATAGTTCTGATTGTTAGACCTAACTATGCTAATCTTTTCTACCTTAGTTAATACATAGATCTGTGCATGAACCCGGCCTTGCATTAATGTTTTGTCTTATATAGGTTGATGGGAGACAATGTTCTTGCAAATCATTTTTAAAAAACAAATTTGTTTAACAATGAATTGTGTTAGCTTGAGAACTGTTTAATATTTGGATCTGGCATAAATAGTTGATATAGATTCAAAGAAAATAAGATTAAAGCATATATTAAATTCCCAAATATTTATAAATAGAGAGTATGGGTTTTGTTGTGGATCCAAGTGGTAAATGTAATGTAATGTTTTTATCTTCAACTAAAGAACACGTGAGAAAGGGATGAAGGGAGTCTAAAATCTTCTGCTTCAGAAAAGGTTTAAAAAAAATTTTTTTTTACATAGGGTTAACATTTTTGCCTGAATCGCTTTATAAGAATGTAGAAATGCAGGCTGTGGTCAAAGAAAGCTGATAGTCTTTTCTTAATAGGTAACCAATTGCTAAGAAAGGTTACCATAGAGATGAAGCACACACGAGGGTTCCGCTATGTTAACATTAATATTTAAAATTAAAACAGGTCTGTAGGGTTGCTTTCAGAAAGCAACTATATTGAATTTGCTGGACTTTTAAAAATTGAATATATTCATGCTTATGCTCTGTATCTCTTTATATCCATCCCTGTGATCTTCAAACCCTGTTTCTTTGACAGCTTATGAATGTCCTTCATAGCTTTTTTGTCTTTTCCCTTTTTGCTTGGGAGTTCACGAAAATTGGTTTGGATATGGTGGTAAACAATCATTCACTTAAAATTAAAAATGTTTTTTTTTTTAAAAAACTACATTTTTACATGAGAAGAAAGGCTTTTTTTTTCATTTTTCAATCTGTGGTTTAAATGAAAGGAACATTATGCTCTGCTGTCCTTTCTAATCTACTAGTTTTAACATAGCTTGATTTTTATAGCACTTTCTCCCACGATAATTTTCTTAATTTAGCATGGGTGAAAATAAATATGTTTTACTCCATTATAAAACACATTACAATTATTTCTCTTACAGATTTTACATACTGTATTTTGGCTAGTTGATATGTAATCCCAGTACAAATACAATATTTTTTTCTCACAGCTTTGTGTTTATCTTCCATAAATTGTCTTTACATTCTTCCAGATAACTCTGCCATTTGTTTCTTTAGAACAATGTATAATACAAGCAAATGGAAGTTGGAAAATAGATGAATAATTTTGTTGTTGGTCTGAAATTTGAGTTGGTGTTTATTATGTCCTCTAACTTATTGGAATATACTGTTGCAGTCTCTTTCACTTTGGTGAAGAGCTTAGAGCCCAGTTCAGGTGATATACATTGCCCATTTATGATGGGGGCCTGAGATTAGTTATTATCCATGTTACTGTACTAAATAGTGGATAAATATTATGATTATATGAAGAATATTATGGTTCTTATTTTGCTAGTGGCATAGTAAAAAGTGCTTATTATAATATTAACTATATTTTTCTTTTGATGTTGATTATGTGTGTGAATATTTTGAACATTGTCACAAAAATTTAATTGCAAGAGGTCAGATGTTCTTGTGCAGCACATTTGATTTTTAAGTATTTGAAAAATATGGACAAAAAATCAAGAAACAAATGTAGCCCTTGGTTTTAATTTTCATACTTCACTTGAATTTCTACAGGTACCTAGATTGTAATATGAAACAATGTCTTTTGTCCAGTTCATATTTTGTACACCATCATTCCAAACAGCAGAGTGAGGAAACTTCTCCATCCTCACTGGGACTACACTGAACTTCTCCCCACCAAGTGCTATCAAATGTGTGAAACTTTGCCAGAGAAAGCTTCCACTGAATAATACATGAAAACTAGAAAATTGGAACAGAAATTTTTATATAAATAACAACAGATTTATTTCCCTGCTGAGATACATGGGGAGAGAATACGTTTCTGCTTCATGCATGAAAAAATAATAATGCTTTCTGTGTCTTATTTTATAAAGAAGTTGGTAACTTTTGCATGTTGAAGGATGGAATTTCAAGAGACTAGAAAATTTTTCACTTGAGGCTTTCCAGGTTGAATGATAATGACTTGGGGGCAATTAGCTTAGACCTTTAAGGTAACCATTCTCAACACTAAGAACTTCAGTGCTGAAACTGCATATTTCAATCATGAACATGGACCAAATAATTGAGGGCCTAATGCTTACTTTGAATCACATGTTAGATATGGTTTTGTCTTGGGGCTGTGGGAACTTGATCAGAAGTTGGGAGTTGTCATTGACAGAAAACTTTTTAATTGCTTTAGAATTCTCTATATCAGCTCCCTGTGGCAGAGAGGAAAGATCCATTGGATTGGCCCATTGGATAAATCTTATGGGTTTCAGAGGGCACATGGGAAAGTTCCCAAGATCAATGCATAATTCAACTGAAGTTTAGTCTCCTTTTGGAATGAGACAGTGGTTGAAGTTTTGGATTATATTGTACCTACATGATCTTTCTCTATACTTGGATCACAAAAGATCCCCTGGTTTTACAGGAACTCCAAAAAATGAAATGGCAGAAGAAATGCCTTGTGCATTGCTAGAGGAAGGCAACAAGCTAGTCTAACCAAACATGAGTAAGAATGTTTGTGTGGGTTGATTAGAATGACAACTAGCTATTTTCCTACTCTTATTACATCTGCTGCTTGATGTTTTGCAGTCTGTTTAAGGTAATCCATTATCTCCTTAGGAGGATGGGTCAGAAGATCACCTGAACAGCTGCTGTGAAGATTTTTCAAGACATCTGTTAGATAAAATCTCTTTGGATCATCACTTTATCTTCAGTTGGACTCCAACTGTGCATGACCTGTAGGTTGACTGAGGCACAGTTTTGTGTGGTTATTGGAGTCCATTGGTCCTAAGGAAGTGGGCATGGTCCTTGGAGCTTAGAGTGTAACTACCTGTCTTGGCTGATCAAGGCCTCCTAGGAGGTGATGTATGATTGGATATAATGGTGGTGGTGAGAAATTCATCCTTGAGTAAAGAGGCAGTTTCACCTTTTCTTAAGGAGTGGTCTGCCCTTTCTTTAGATCTCTGGATCTAAGTGTTGGATAATTTGTGGCCTATATTTAACCTTCTGTTTTGGGCAAGATTATTGAGAAAGTGGTTGTCAGTAGATTATCTGGAAGCAGATTATCTGGAGACCTTTCAGTCTCCATATATAGGAGATTGAATCCTATAGGCTTGAAATATAGTATCAGATGACATTGATTGTTCTTCTGAATGATCCCTGGTAAGACTGGAATGAGAATGGTGCATCCATCCGAGTTGTCTTTGATTTCTCAGTGCCTTCAGTACCACCAATCATGGTATGCTTCTGGACCAGCTTGGGGGGTTGGAAGTGAAGATACAGTTTTGTGGTGGTTTTTCTTCCAGGATCAGTTCCAGTTAGTGTTGGAAACAGGGAGATATCAAACCCTTGACTTGATTTATGAGGTACTTCAGTACTTCTTTCTCTACTCCCATAACATCCACAAGTATTTTGGGCCCAATTGGCGAAAGAAAGCACAAGAACATATTGGTTGGAAACATGATGTAACATTTTTCATCCTGCAGTAGATAGACAATGGCTAGGATGATGATGATGATGACGATGATGATGATATCAGTAGAAATCCATTGGGTCATCTATTGGCATGGAATTAAATAGATAAGTATACTAACTATATACCTCAACTTCTTGCTGCCAAGTGATGCCGTTAAGGTTCTCAGTCACTAATTGTGTAGGTCAGCAGTGTTTTTATTGTAAAACTATAGCAACTATAGTCTGAATGAAACTTATATTCATATTAGGCTATACTCTTGTTCCAAACTCAATAAGTGACCATTGCCTTGGGAACAATTTTTCCTCTATCTTTCAAGGCCTTTCATTCTGTCCACTATACATTTTATTTTGTGCATTGTTTGTGCCCTTTCCTGGATTGAGAGGCCGTACTAACATTCATGCATTGGTCATCTCTTATTGCAACATACACTCCAAAGCTGCTCTTGATGATTTTTTGGGAGCTGCAGCTACTTCAGAATGTAACTACATGAGTAGTTATGAGTGTACTTTGGCAACTGGTGGTCCACAGACCACTAATAGTCTGTGAGAAAATTTTGGCGGTCTGCAGCACACCTGTGTCTGCAACAGGTGATACTGGCTGCAGATGGATTGATGCGCGCGGGGAGGGAGGGTAGCGCACGGGAGATTGCAGGATCAGAGCCCTCCCCAGGTGTTCCCTGGCCTGCGAGGGGAGGATGCAATTTCCCACACTTCTCCCTTCAGGAGCAGCAAAGCGCTCACTACCCCTCTGGCAGCCACCAAGCCTCCTCCCACCACGCTCACATGCTCAGTGGGAAGGAGGCGGCTTGGCGGATGCCAGAAGGGTGGTGAGTGCTTTGCGGCTTCTGAGGGGAGGGTCGAACCTCCCCCTCACAACATCTTCACCTGAGGGCATTGCTGGCAGCTCAGGAGGTCTGCACTCTTCCCACTGCTGCTTAGCCTCCTTGATGCATAGAGGCATGAGGCAGCAGCCACGACATGGGTTTGCTAGGGAGACTGCAGGATTGCCTCACCTCCCCGCCAGCCATCTGGTCTTCAGCACATGGCTCGTCGGCCTCCAGATATCAGATTCCCACCACCCAGCACCAGTTCAGAGGTTCCTTTCCCTTCACCCCCACCTCCGGGGACAGAGAGAAAGAGGGGGGGGAGAGAGACAAGACAAACACACACACACAGAAAAAGAGGGAGAAAGAGGGAGAGGGAAAGAGAGAGGGAGAAAGGGAAAGAAAGAGAGGGAGAAGGGAGAAAGAAAAAGGGAGGAGAGGGAAAGAGGGAGAGACACGACACACAGAAAAAGAGAGATAGTCAAGACAGAGAGAGAGAGAGAGAGAGAGATGAGAGATTCCAGTGTTTTGTTTTCTGTGGGAAATGGGTCCAAATGACTCTTTGAATATTTAAGGTTGCAGAAACAGGCAGCCAAGCTAAGTGCCTGAAGGACCCCATCCTGTCAGTGGGAGTCCAGGCGCTTCAGCGAGCAGCATGCTGGATTCATATTAGTGGTCCACAGGATTTAAAATTATGAATTTGGTGATCCCTGAGGACCAAAAGGTTGGAGACCCCCTTTAATGTGCATCTCTACTTTGTAAGCTACATTGGTTGCTAGGGGGCTTCTGGGTGGAATTCAGAATGCTGGTTATTCACCATTAAAACCCTTCATGAACAAGACTAGATTATTTGCACCTCTTCCCTTTTGATGATAAGAATTGGCATGTCTTCATCTCTTAAAAATGCAATTCTTTCATTATGTATGTCTTATGGAACAGCATTACCCTGAGATTTTGGTAACCTCAACCCCAGCCTATCTTTTCTAAAGACCTGGCATCCCTCTTTCCCCCAGACATGGGATTTGAGTTCCTGTCCAATGTGACTACCTCTTTGGTAAAATATCTTGGAATTTTTATATCAATGTTATATTTTATGCTATATTTTATGCAGTGTTATATTTTATGCTATGTATTTTGTTTATTGTTCTATGTGTACGCTGCCCTAAGGCATTTGAGAAAGTATATAACTCATCTGAATAAATACAATATTCATTAGATTCCACATTTTCATCTTTTGCTAGATTAAAAATTCCCTAATATTATGAGATTTCAAAGTCATTAGTATGAGCTATGCATACTTTATTCGGATTTTTACTCCCATTGTGCACTTTTTAAATTGCTGCTTGGCATGTAGAAGTGTAGCATTTAGATTAGTTTCTGCCTGTAGATGAATTGCTTTAAAACAGTGTGTGTTACAGTTTGTATGGTTTTTACATCCAAGGCCTACTTTGATTGTGGGACAGAGAATCTGTTTTCCTGGAGGCATAATCACATTCCATTCTGCTGTGTATGCTTTGCTGGTTTTTGGCTTAATACAAATGGAAAAGATGAGAAATCAAGTTTCTTTATTATAAAGTAGAGAAAGGAATTGGAACTGTCCTTGTTGCAAGGAAAGTTTTTTCTTCCATGAGCAATTTCCTGATTTTTTTCATGCTTGTTGGTATGAAAGTAGCTCCTCTTCTAAATATGAACTATAGGAAAGAAGATCTTGAGTAGAGGTGATGGATGGATGGATGGATGATGGATGGATGGATGGAGAATACAATGGCCAATGGACTGAAAGGTCTCCAATTGTGATTTATATAAATGCATCATTATAAAAGTTGTTTTCTGAACTAGAATTTTAAGAAATTTCAGTGGTTAGATATTTAATTCCATTGTATTTAATCTTTTTATAAAAGCCTTTTTTGATAACTGATATAACCAGAGATAGATGTGATTGTATGATATAATCATGAGTGTTAATCTGTAACACAGAATGTGGAGAAGCAACCCCTTTCTATATAAATAGAGTTTGTTTGTTTTACTGATAGAGATAGGTTTTCAAAAATACTGTATATTCAATCTGTTTTTATAAGTAGTTGTACAACTAAATTCATGCAGCCAAATGATCTTTGGCTTTCTATCTCTTAGAACAGAAACCTACCAAAGCTGTAATCATTTTGATAACTATTAATGTTATGATATGAATATATATTTAAAGTTTGAAACCTGTAGTTGTTTTTACATGTAAGAACTTCTATCTAAAGTCTCTCAATATTAGCCTAGACCAGGGTTGCCAACCTTTTGGACCTCAGGGACCACCAAATTCATAATTTTAAATCCCATGGACCACTAATATGAATTTTGACTGACGGTGGCTTGCTGACATCGGTGGGAAAGTTAGTCCCATATTGCAGAGCTGCAGTAGTTACAGGACTGGCCCTTTAGTCATCCTGGAGCAGCTGCTCCTCCATACGGGTGCACCGGCCTGCCCTGGACTGGAGGAACTGCTCCGGGATGACCAGTCTTGTGACTACTGCAGCTCTGGAATATGGGACTGACTTTCCCACCAACGTTAGCAAGCCACCCCGGGGCAAATTTCCCTCCCCCACCGTTGATCTTCCCTTCCAGTTCCAGCTAGTGTGGCTCTACTAAAGGTAAGGTTTGCGCTTGCCAAAGGGTGGGGGCCAGCAGGTGGGCAGGCCATGTGTTCCTGTGCAGCCTGTATTAAGTGCTTTGGGGGGAGTGTTTTGCAGGGGACATTTCTCTGCTGACCATCAAAATTTTTTTGGGAAAGGGGCATGTCGGATGATGAGGGCCTCATTTCCAATCAACCGATGTTTACGGGTCTGTTCCGCCCTTAATTATTTAAGTCACTCTTGTTCAAGGCTAAGAACACCGCACACCTTGATAAATCGATTCCCTCTTCACAACCAGCAGTTTTACAGGAGGAGTCAGAGGACTTAATTTTTTCCCAACCAGTTACTGAGGTGGATGTAATCCCAGTTCCACACATGTTCTCTGACCTGGTACAAAAACAATGGGCTTCTGCAGCGGTGTACCCCACCCCCACGGGATACGATAGGAAGTTTTACAACCTGCCACCAGACTTTTCCAACTCCCTAAGCACACCAGAAGTCGATGATCCAGACGTAGCCTTAGCATCTTCCTCAGCTATTCCCAGTGAAGCAGAGGAGGCGCTTAAACCGGAAGACAGGAGAGCTGAGTTAGCTCTTCGTATAGCACATCAGTCAGATGTGTGGGCCATAAGAGCGGCTACAGCACATCAGGACATTGCCAAACTGATAGCTGCCGCAGAATACTCTGCGGATGCAACATTCAGTGCGGTTTAATTTTCATTAAGAGCCATAGCATCCCAGGTTACAGCACAGCAATTACTATGGCTCAAACACTGGCAAGCTGACACCAAACACAGACTAGAAGCTTGCCTCATCTCCCATTTCGGGAGACAAATTGTTTGGCTCTGCCCTTGATCCACTCCTGATAGAAACCAGAAGTAAGAAAAAGATCTTCCCCTCTCTTTTTCATAAATCAGACAACAGGAATACCCAGTCCTTTCAAAGGGGTTCCTTTCGTCCCTTCTATCAGGGACCATATTCCCCAAGATTCCAGAGAGCCTCAGGATACAGATAGGGGCAGCAGTCAGAAAGATCAGACTTTGGGGACAGAAATAGAAGGGGTGGACAAGGTAAGAGACTGTTCCATGGGGCAGGAAACGGCATTCCGCCATCCCATATAGGGCCAATGTTGAGGCTCCCATTGGCGGATGGATGAAATTCTTTGGTGACCAATGGGATTCCTCTACCTCTGACTCTTGGGTCATGGATACCATCAGATTCAGTTTGGCTCTGGAATTCCAATCCACACCCACGAATGTCTTCACGAAATGCCCAGTTTCTAAGGACCCTGTTAAAAGAACTCTTATGCAGACAGCTATCCACCATCTGCTGGAGATGTGGTCCATTCAACCAGTGGCACCAGATCAACAAGGGCATGGTTTCTACTAACACTTTTTTGTGGTTCCGAAGAGTTTGGGGGTGGTGGAGGGAAGTTTTGGATTTACGACTCAATCGCTCTCTATTGTACCAAAAGTTTAAAATGAGCACATTACAATCTATTCTGCTCAGCATCAGACAGGGGGACGTTCTAATGTCTATAGACCTAAAAGGCATATTTACACATCCCAATTAGGCCCTCACACAGTAAGTTCCTCAGATTTTGTTATAACAATCTACACTTTGAGTACATCGCCCTTCCTTTTGGTTTAGCATCCACCTCCAGGACCTTTACTAAGGTTCTGGCAGCCCTGGCTGCCTATCTCAGGGGTAGACCCATCCGACTGCAGTGTTATCTTGATGACATTTCACTTTTGTCATTATCTACTCAACAGGCTGTAATAGATACACAGATCACCTTACGGTCCCTCCAACAGCACAGTTTTTCCATAAACTGGGCAATGAGTCACTTAACTCACTTAATTCACTTGGGTGCCATTATAGACACTGTGGAAGGGAAGGTTTTCCTCTCTCTAGATAGGCAAGAAAGCATTAGACAATTGGCTCAGGAGATCAGAACACTCAAACAGGTTCCCTAGGCTCATTTATCTAAATTATTGGGGAAAATGATCTCCTGCATCTCTATTGATACCTGGGCCCGGCTTCATGCAAGAACCCTACAATGGTTCCTGCTTCCATACCAACGGTCAGGAAGAAGCAACTCCTGGGTCACCGTACCATCGAAGGTCCTGATATCCCTTCACTGGTGGACCGTTCCGACCATCAACAAAGGTTGCAATTTCAAGGACCCCCTCAGATTGACCATCACAACAGATGCCAGTCTGTTTGGATGGGGAGCACACCTCCAGTCCCTTACAGCTCAGGGACATTGGTCCATACCAGAACAATCGTACAGCATAAAGTGGTTGGAACTCGGCAGTCCACCTGGCTCTTTGCAGTTTCCTTCCATAGATTTGGACCCAACATGCCCTCATCTTAACCAATAACGTCACAACGAAAGCCCACATAAACAGGCAGGGGGGTACCCACTTGAGACAACTCATGAGGAAAGCGGAGAGATTGTGCTTTGGGGCAGAAAGGAATTCGCTCTCCATCAAGGCGGAGCATATCTCAGGTCTGTCAAATACCCAGGCAGACTGGTTGAGCAGGGCCATGGTTGATCAGTTGGAGTGGCGCCTGCATCCAACTCTGTTTCAAGAAGTGGTCCAGAGATTCAGTCAACCAGTCATAGACCTGTTCGCCTCAACTCTCAACTCCCAAAGTTGATCTCAAAGTACCAGTCTCAAGGAGCGGAGAACATCAACACTCTCGGTTGTCGGTGGACCCCAGGACTTCTATATGCATTTCCCCCTCTTCCAGTGATTCCCAAGGTGATCCAAAAGCTTCTGGAAGAGAAATAGGAGCTGTTGTTGGTAGCCCAGACGGCTGTGGTTAGCAGATCTAAGGGATCTGTCATCAGCGGAACCATGGAGAATCCCGCCGGACAGAGTCTTGCTGTCCCAGAGTCTGATTCAACACCCGGACCAGCAATGGCTCCACCTAGCTGTATGGAGATTGAGCGGAGACAACTGAAATGAGAAAAGCTTTCAAACAAAGTGATCTCCACCATCCAGGCAGCCAGGCACCTTACAACAAATCACATATACAATGCCACATGGAATATTTTTTGTAGATGGTGTGCTAAATCTCATACTGATCCCACCTCTCCATCAGTGGCACAAGTACTAGAGTTCTTACAAGAAGGCCTGGACAGGGGTCTCTCACTGAACACTTTGCAAAGATAGGTGGCAGCCCTAGATTTGGTTGTCTCCTGGGGAGATCTGCGTTCCATTTCCCATCACCCACGCATTTGCAGCTTTATCCGCGGTGCCACAAATTTATGACCTCCAGTGGTACACTGTTATCCAACTTAGGACCTTAACAAGGTTCTCACCGCTCTCACAAAGTGCCCCTTGAGCCCCTGCAGACTACGAGTCTCCACCTTCTAACGTACAAGGTGCTTTCTTGGTAGCAATAACATCCGCAATACAAATATCGGAGCTAGCCTCCTTATCTGTCAGACAGGACCTCTGCATTTTTCATTCAGACAAAGTAGTTCTTTGCCCAGATCCAACGTTCATTCCAAAAATTCGGCCTTTCACAGGGCACAGGAGTTGGTCCTCCTGAACTTTTGTCAGTGGCCAACTCAAGGACTTGAACGCCAATGGCATCGACTTGAGTGAGGTGTGCTGTACATATATATTTAGACTGAACATCAGTCTTTAGGAAAATGGAGGTTCTTTTCATATCTCTTCAACATACCACTCAGGGGCGGGAAGACTTCTCTTCGACAATCGGCAGGTGGTTGAGAGCCGCGATTGCTAAGACGTATGAGACTCAATCATTACCAGTGCCCAGAGGCATAAAGCACATTTGACCAGAAGTGCCGCAACATTGGCGGCATGGGCCACACAAGCTCCAATAGAGGAAATTTGTCGGGCGGCACCTGGGCATTTTCATTGCCTTTCATCAGACACTATAAAATAGATGTCTTTGCCTCTGCTGAGGCTTCTTTTGGTAGAAGAGTTTTGCAACGGGTCCACAGAGACTGAGAGGGATCTCCAATCCAGATGGAGACACTCCTGTAGGACAAGCCAAGCTTTGGTATGTCCCACTACTGGATGCTCTGAACAGCTCATTGGAGAAAGGGCATTGGTACTTATCTGACACACTTGTTCTCTGTGAGCTGTGAAGAGCATCAGCCTCACCCAAATTCCATCTGGTGGAGTTCTATTCTGGCCAACTGTTAGGTAGGGTGAAGGAAAGAAAGTTTCATCACTTTGACTTTGCCAAAAATGGGGGATGCTAGGGAGGAGTCCCATGGAGGAGGAGGAACGTCCTCGCAATTGAACCCAGCCTATCCTAGCAGAAACTGACCTTCCACTACTGGATGATCTTCACAGAGAATGGGCGTGTCAGGTAAGTACGAATGCCCTATATCTGCTAAATAACAAAAAATTAGGGAAAGTTTTTGCATTGTTAAATGAACAAAGAAAAGAGGGGTGTTATATACACTGTTCAAAAAAATAAAGGGAACACAAAAATAAGACATCTTAGATCTGAATGAATGAAATATTCTTATTAAATACTTTGTTCATTACATAGTTGAATGTGCTGACAACAAAATCACTCAAAAATTATTAATGGAAATCAAATTTAACAACCCATGGAGATCTGGATTTGGAGTTACACTTAAAATTAAAGTGGAAAAAAACACTACAGGCTGATCCAACTTTGATGTAATGTCCTTAAAACAAGTCAAAATGAGGCTCAGTAGTGTGTGTGGCCTCCAGGTGCCTGTATGACCTCCCTACAATGCCTGGGCATGCTCCTGATGAGGTGGCGGATGGTCTCCTGAAGGATCTTCTCCCACACCTGGACTAAAGCATCCCCCAACTCTTGAACAGTCTGTGGTGCAATGTGGCGTTGGTGGATGGAGCGAGACATGATGTCCCAGATGTGCTCAATTGGATTCAGGTCTGGGGAATGGGCAGACCAGTCCATAGCATCAATGCCTTCGTCTTGCAGGAATTGCTGACACACTCCAGCCACATGAGGTCTAGCATTGTCGTGCATTAGGAGGAACCCAGGGCCAACCGTACCAGCATATGGTCTCACAAGGGGTCTGAGGATCTCATCTCCGTTCCTAATGGCCTTCAGGCTACTTCTGGTGAGTACATGGAGGGCTGTGCGGCCCCCTAAAGAAATGCCACCCCACACCATTACTGACCCACTGCCAAACCGGTCATGCTGGAGGATGTTGCAGGCAGCAGAACCTTCTCCACGGCGTCTCCAGACCCCATCATGTCTGTCACATGTATTCAGCGTGAACCTGCTTTCATCTGTGAAGAGCACAGGGCACCAGTGGCGAATTTGCCAATCTTGGTGTTCTCTGGCAAATGCCAAACGTCCTGTACGGTGTTGGGCTGTAAGCACAACCCCGCCTGTGGACGTTGGGCGCTCATATCACCCTCATGGAGTCTGTTTCTGACCGTTTGAGCAGCCACATGCACATTTGTGGCCCGCTGGAGGTCATTTTGCAGGGCTCTGTCACTGCTCCTCCTGTCTCTCCTTGCACAAAAGCGGAGGTAGCAGTCCTGATGCTGGGTTGTTGCCCTCCTGCGGCTTCCTCCACATCTCCTGATGTACTGGCCTGTCTCCTAGTAGCGCCTCCATGCTCTGGACACTACGCTGACAGACACAGTACACCTTCTTGCCACAGCTCACATTGATGTGCCATCCTGGATGAGCTGCACTACCTGAGCCACTTGTGTGGGTTATAGACTCTGTCTCATGCTACCACTAGAGTGAAAGCACCGCCAGAATTCAAAAGTGACCAAACCATCAGCCAGAAAGCATAGGAACTGAGAAGTGGTCTTTGGTCACCACCTGCAGAACCACTCCTTTATTGAGGATGTCTTGCTAACTGCCTATGCTTTCCACCTGTTGTCTATTCCATTTGCACAACAGCATGTGAAATTGATTGTCAATCAGTGTTGCTACCTAAGTGGACAGTTTAATTTCACAGAAGTGTGATTGACTTGGAGTTACATTGTGTTGTTTAAGTGTTCCCTTTATTTTTTTGAGCAGTGTATAAAAGAATGGATTTTGGCTAAAGAAATTTTTAAAGATAAAGATGGTAGGATACTGATGGAGATAGAATTAGAAAACAAAGATTCTTTTGGTAGAAATGTATGCTCCATATGGCCCGCAGGAATTTTTTTTTTCAAAAATTGTATAATAAAATTAAGGATATACAATATGAAGAGATGCATCCTAGGTGATTTTAACACGCTCATAGATAAAACATTGGATTATAAAAGTGATAAGAGAATAAGAAAGAAAAAGGTATTACCATTTTTTTTTTCATGATTTGACAAGGGAAGCTAAGATTTATGATGCATGGAGAGAACATCACCCAGATAAAAAACAATTAACTTTTTACTCTACTAGACATCAATCTTGGTTGAGATTAGATATGGCATGGATGCCTAAGAATCTTAATTCAGAAATAACCAAAATAGAGATTGAACCAAATCTGTGGGCAGATCATAGCTATATTAAGTTTAGCTGGAAAGGTCGACCCAAGCCCTCAAGATGGACTTTGCAAAGAGCAATTTTAAAGGAGGAGGAATTTAAAATTAAAATGGAAAAAGATATGAAGCTCTTCTTTAAAGAGAACAAAGAGGACACATCCCTACAAAACACCTGGGATACAGCGAAAGCATTTATGAGAGGGGTGGCGATAAGCTACATGGCGAATAAAAATAAGGAAAAGAAAAATACTAGAAATAGAAGATGAAGCTGCAAGAAGAACCAAAAATAATTACGAATGGATTTAACAAAACATAAAATAAATTTGCTGGAGAAAGAAGAATTAGCCCCAAAATTGAAAATGATAAAACAAAATACGATGGCTAGCCTGTAAATTGAAAAAACAAGCAGAAAAGAGATGGATTACTAAGCTACAAGATGAACAGTGGGAGATATGCTATCAAGAAGAAGCGAAAAGAAACATAGCTCAGAAATTCTATGAGGATCTATACAAAGAAGAAGAATACTTAATAGAAGAAAAAGGGATAAATTGCCTAAAGAAAGCAGAACTTCCAAAAATATTGGAAGAAGAAAAAAGTATGTCGAATAGAAAAATAAGTCTTGATTTGGACAATAAGCAAACAAAATAATAATAATAAGGCATCAGGACCAGATGGACTTCCTGCTGAATAAAAAAGACTGAACAAGATCTACTAAGCAACCGATTGCTTAAATTATTTAATGAGGTTTTAGACGAGGCAAATATTTCACAATCTTGGAATAAAGCAACGATTACAATTATCCCAAAAGGAAAAAATGATCAGACAAATTTAGGAAATTATAGGCCAATATCTCTCTCAAATATGGACTACAAAATTTTTGTAACTATAATAGCTGAAAAACTCAAAAAATATTAAACAAATTTATTCATACGGATAAAAATGGTTTTCTCCCACATAGACATCTCAAGAACATTAGGGCAATCTTAAATATTATAGAGTATTATGAGGAGCATAGTGGCGACCAGGTAGCATTATTGTTTTTGGGCGCTAAAAAGGCATTTGATAATGTAAAATGGAGTTTCATTTTGCAACAAATTAAGTATATGGATTTTGGGCAAAAATTCTCAAATGTAGTATCGGCAATATACAATAAACAAGAAGCCAGGATATTGATAAATGGTCATACAGCAAATAAATTTGAAATACAGAAAGGAACAAGACAGGGATGTCCATTATTGCCATTATTATTTATTCTGACACTAGAGGTATTAACAAGAACAATCAGGAAAGAAGCGGAAATAAAGGGATTAAAAATAAAAAAGAAGAGTACAAATTACAAGCCTTTGCTGACGATTTGGTTTTTATTTTAGAAAATCCACAAAATTCGGGACCAAAACTCACAGAGCAATCAGAAGAATTTGGAGAAGTTGAGGGGCTAAAAGTTAATAGGGGAAAACCTAAAATACTTACGAAGAATATGACAAATAAACAAAAAGAAATTTTAACTAGGATAATGGACATCCAGATAAACAACGTTAAATACATGGGGATTATGATTTTGGCAAAATGTGCAACACTTAAGGAGTATAATTATACTCTATTAATTAAACAATTAATGGAAGATTTCAGAAAATGGGATAATTTAAGATTTTCTTTCATGGGGAGAATAGCATCCATAAAAATGAACACATTACCCAAATTATTGTTTCTTTTCCAAAATGCTCCTGTAAAATTGGAAAAATATTTTTTTTTGATTTATTGGACAAATTAGTATCGCAATTTATATGGCAGTAGAAAAAGCCCAGAATCAAGGTAAACTTGTTGCAGGATGCTACCGAAAGGGGAGGACTTGGCCTACCTGACTGGGAATTGTATTATAGAGTGGCTACTTTGACCTGGGTTAAAGACTGGATAAATGTAAAGAATAAAAGAATGTTAACACTAGAAGGATGCAATCTACAATCAGGGTGGCATGCCTTCCTGTGGCAAGACAAACAACAAGTTCACGGATACTTCCAAAGGCATAAAATTAGGCAGGCTCTATTAAACGTATGGAATAAAACCAAACGACAAATGTATGCTGAAATACCAACTTGGTTATCCACATTAGAACCATTAATGCACCCACATGTACTTCGCCGGGGGGAGGTCATTACACATGAGGATATATTAGATGAGAAGGGAGAGTTAAAAACAAGGCAAGAGTTGAAAGACTTGGGATTGGAGATAGAATGGTGGGCTTATTTGCAATTACAATCAAGTTATGGTAAAGATATGAAAGAATGGGGAATTAGTAGGTGGAAAACAAAATTAGATAAAATACTATTGGGAACAGATGAGAAATTGATTTAAAAAATTTATAAAGTGCTATTGGAATGTAAATTGGAAGAAGGAAAAGTAAAAGAAACAATGTTGGCCTGGATGAAAGATTTTGGATATGGGATAAATTTGGATGATTGGCGAACCTTATGGGATAGAAATAAAAAAATAACTTTGGCGGCACCATATAAAGAAAATTTATATAAAATGTTTTACCGATGGCACATCCCACCATCAAAATTGGCAAAAATTTATCCGAAACTATCCCCCAAATTTTGGAAATGCAATAAAGAAATTGGAACATATTATCACTTATGGTGGAATTGCAAAAGAGCCCAGATATATTGGTTGAAAATTAGAAATTGGATAGAAGAGATGTGTACAATTAAAATAGAATTTAGACCTGAAATCTTGTTACTGGGAATTAATATGGGAGACTATAATAAAGATGTAACATACCTAATAGTCCATGTCACTACTGCTGCAAGGTTAGCTTTTGCCCAAAGATGGAAAGGTAATGAAAATAATGAGGAAAATTTGGATGCGCACTGAAATGGATAAATTAACTCAAAGAATTAAAAAATAAGACTGAATCTGATTATTATAAAATTTGGGAAAAGTTTTACCACAGGTTGAAAAGAAGGAACAAATAAGTGTATCAAAGATGATATGTGTGTGTGTGTGTGTGTATTATTCTTTATATTTGTCATTTAGTGATGTAAGATAAGCAGGTGTGTCGGGATGTATACACAACATTCATTGTTTTTTCCTTTTTGTTTGACTAATAAAATAATAATTTTTTTTTCTCGCGGACCACCAGTGGTCCCGCCTACCAGTTGGTGACCACTGGCCTAGACTACTGTTGAAACATCATCACAGCTTTAGATGCCTCTTGAGACCTTTTGTTATCATTATTTGTGGAAACGGAAATGACACTGAAATTCTAAATCTTATGTTTTACTGAAATTACTAGGGTTTATTTGCAAATACATTTTAGAACTGTGTTCTTCTATATATCTCAAAATAAGATAGTTATTCAGATTTATGCTCACTTCTTTATAGTCACATTAAGAAATAAGAGCATTTTTCTGTCAATGAGTTATACTGTATAATACCCCATTGATATTTATTTTATGTGTTACAGTTAAAAGCCAGTTCAGTCCCATCAGCGTGTCACATAATTAAAAAAAAAACAGCACAGAGAGATTCTTTAAATATCTTCACAATCCTTCATGTGCATTAATGGTCTTTGGGGAACACTTCTCAATTGACAGTAAAATTCTGCTATGTTTCAAAAGCAGGTTCCCATACATTATGGACTTGATTTTTAAGGATGTTACACTGTTGTATTATATAGATTTTTAAAAATGTCTATTATGATATTGAGGTTATTACAACTTTTGTTTTCATTCTTTCTTCAAGATACCCAGAAAGTGGCATTGTGGAAATGAATGTCCGTAATCTGCGGCCTCGAGCAAGAACTATTTTGAAATGGAAGGAATTACATGTAGGTGATACAGTAATGGTTAATTACAACGTAGAGAGTCCAGAAGAAAGAGGATTCTGGTTTGATGCAGAAATTACCTCTCTGAGAGAAATTTCAAGGACTAACAAAGAGGCTTATGCTAAAATTATGCTGGGGTAAGATTTTATTGATTGATATTGCAGTCTATCTATATTTTTTTACATTATTTCAGTAAATAAAACCTTTCAGTATAGCACAAAACTTGTAATTTCTTTCAATGTTATTTTTATAGCAATAAGTTAAACACAATATTGCCCTGTCTTTCTAATATTAGATTTATATCCTACTTTCATTTTGGGACTCAAGGCAGCATACATGGTGCTCTATCGTCCCATTTCCCCACTTCCCCCCACCCAGAACAATAATTTGTGAGGTAGGTTGGATAAAGAGAGTGTGACTTGTCCAAAGTCATCCAACGCATCTCCATGCCTGGGAGTAGACTAAAACCAGGGTCTTTCTTCCTCTCGCTCAACACCTTAACTACTATATCATGCTTTCATTCATGTTGTTCTCTTTCCAACTATTATTTGAAATATGTAAAGTACAATTCTGGAGAAGTTTGCTCAGTAGTAAATTCTGTTGAATTCATTACTGACTTACTTTTGATAACTCAACATAAATCAGCCTGATTTTCTTCATAATGGTAGGTCTGGTTTTGTAGCACAGTGGACACGTTAATTCAATTTACACAGATATTAAGATTCTTATATTTTGATTTTTAGAAATACCATGAAATTACAAAAGGAAACGATACACCAAAAATATGACAGCATTGTAGTGATTTCTGTGTTTCAGGAACATAGCAAGACATTTCAACCATGTTATGCTTCTGATTTTCCAGATCATTTTGGCTTTTGGGAAATAAAGAGTATGCAAATGGAGTATTTCACCGTGGTAATTTTCCTTTCCAGAAGGAAGCATTCTCTTCTTATATAGTTAATCAGTGTTCCCAAATCCGAAGTAGACTTAGGTCTCAGAACTGAACTTGGCGAAAATAGAAATTACTCAGCACAGAAAAATTGGCTGAATTAGCAGTTTGGACAAGAGCCAAGAGGAGGAGGTGGATGTATCTACTCTACCCCTTTCTCCTCAGCTTAAATGTTTTTTTCCACTTTGCAACAAGTCACCAGTTCATTAGTTTTCTTTCCCTTAGATTACGCTTATTTCAGCATTCTCATAATCCTGTGGAATGAAATATTTTGGCAATGGTACTGATCTTCATTGTGATAGCAGAGGACTGCCAATATCCTGAAAGAGAAGAGCCTTGCTGTAAAATCAGAAAGAATAATAAATAGGATGAACGCATCTGCAAAAAAAAATGATAATAGGGAAAAGCAGCACAGTTAAACCTTAAATAATTTATTTTTTCTTACATCAGCAGACTCTGAATATCTCTTTGAATGCATTAGAAAAGATAAAGTTATTCATAAGTTTTCTTCATGGAAACACCTCTAGTCCTTTGTTCCTGGAAGTGTATAAAGCTAATGCTTGCTAATACTGAAGAAAAATTAAAAGCAATTTACATTTGAGATATATTATAAATCCTGATGTATATACTTGAGTCATTTTTGCCCACCTAATTGATGCTACATTTAGCAAGTGTGTAGCCATATGAAATAAATGAATAAATAAAGTAAAATAAATTATTTACAGTTACTATTTCAATCATTAAAAAACCCTAAATGATGAAGCCATTAGAGGTATTTTGAGTATGAAGTATGTTTCAAATTTAGGCAAACATTATTGCTGGCAATCTGTAAGTAATGTGTGGCAATTCATGATAAAAACTAAATTTGAATATGCAGCGTTGCCCATAAAGCAGCATAAGATACTAATAAGGGATTTATGTGAAGGGATGTAATTTATGCAGGAGACTCCTTTTTGAAGACAAAAAAATAAGCAAGTTAGATGGTTAACCTTATGTTTTTCTGTATGGAACTCTTGCAATATTATATAGTGATAGGAAGGCTAATTAGAAGGTGTATTTCATTAATTAAACTACTATCCAGTATTATGCTCTGAAAACAGAGTATTTCCTGCTAGAGTTGAATATGCTTGTCCATTTAATTACACTGAAATAAATGAACAAATATTACTTGTCCAAAATAAAGAATCAGATCTATAATCAAATTTTAATTTTTAACTTCATGGTTCTGATTTAGATGTCAGCTGATCAGTTATTCTAACATCTTGTTCTTTAATTTTTTTTCTTTGATTTCCCCGATTTCTAAATATGTTTTATTGTTGGCTCTTTAAAAATATATGCCCTCAAGCATATTAGTATCCTTCTTTACTTTGTTCCATTTCTATTAGCATCAAATGAGTTTATTTAAAAGTGCTTTGTATGGTTGTATTTATTTCTATATTGATCATTAAATATATATGGCAAAATGAAAATAAAATTTAGGTTGATCTATTATTGTTTGATCTATTTTCTGGTTGATGGTATTGCTTATTTGTGATTTTTTTCTTAATATAGTTAATATGTAAATTGTTAATGTTATAGTATGATATTTCAAGTAGATGCATTATTTGCTTTTTCTGTGAATATAATAGTGAATATTTTCTGGATTAATATACAGTAATAATATTGCTATTTCACAAATGAGTTTGAAGCATGCTTTTATTTAGTTTTTAGTTCAGTCCCTGAATCTTATTCAAAAATATAATGTATACTTGCACAGTAATTTCATGTTGTGTTCCATTGGATAGCATTCAAGTTAGACTGAGATAAATTCAGTTGAATTTTTTTTTATAAAAGTTTTTATTTTTTAAGACAAACATATATGTACAAACAAAACATAAAAACATAAAACCATCTTCCATTTTATATACATACAGTGTGTCAGTTGGTTTCAAATCTTTTGTGTTATCCTTTCGTAGTCATGACTCACAGTTTATGTAATTTTTCACATTGTCAAAGTAACATATGCTTATATATTTATCAGTTATTAATCATCCATGACTAAACTATTTCTTCCATCATTTTATACGAGATATTCCAAATTCTATTTTAAAATTTATATTGTACTTTCATCCAATGGTTATATATGTCTATATTATATTTTATATCAATCTATTGAATTTCTATTACAAAATTATCTCTTACATTACCATGTCTTTTTGTCCAACCATTGATAAAACAAATCCCATATCATATAAAATTGTTTATCTTCTTGCTCTCTAATTTCAAATGTCAATTTACTCACTTCAGCACAGTCCATAATTTTCTTAATAACTTCCTCCTGCATAGGTATTTTTTCATTTTTCCAATTCTTAGCAAATACAATTCTAGCTGCTGTTAAAACATTTACAATCAAATATTTCAGCTCTGTATTGTATATTTCCGGTATAATTCCCAATAAAAATATCTGGTTTAAAGTCTATGTGTTATTTTATCATTTTTTCCAACCATGTGTGGATTTTAGTCCAATATCTTTTTGCATCTGAGCATGTCCACCACATATGATAATATGAACCAGGTATCTGATGACATTTCCAACATTTATCCAATTTGTTCTTAAACTTTCTTGCAATTCTCATTGGGGGTAGGTGCCACCTGTAAAACATCTTATACAAATTTTCTTTATATGCAGTTGACATTGTCATTTTATAATTTTGAGACCACAATTTTTGCCATTTCTCTAAATCAATCCCATATCCAAAATTTTTCCCCCAAGCAATCATCATTTGTTTGACTTGTTCTTCCTCCAACTTAAATTCTAATAAATGTCCATAAAGTTTTTAAATTACCTTTTCATCAGTACCCATCAGAATTTTATCTAAATCAGTCGACTTAACATTAATACCTTCTGTTTTAAAATCTTTATCAAATCTAAATTGTATTTGCAAATATGAAAACCGATTCATTTTTACACCTTGTTCTTCCAACGCGCATAGATTTAAGTTTACCCTTTTCATTCAATATCTCACCATATCTAACTGTTCCTTTTTATATATTTTTGGGTAAGAAAAAGCTTCGATAGTAGATATCCATAATGGAATTTTTAAGTAATATTGTCTTTTTATCTTCTTCCAGTTCAAAAGCAATACCTCTCTAATGTAATGTCTTCTAAAATACCCCTGTGTTTTAGTTCTCTTATACCAGAGGAAGGCATGCCATCCCAGCAGCAAGTCATGCCCTTCTAAGGTCAATAATCTACTGTTCCTTAAAGTTATCCATTCCTTTACCCACATCAAATTTGTTGCTTGATAATATAACTCCCAGTTAGGCAAGGCAAACCCTTTTATTCTCACTTTCTTGCCCTGCCAAATATATGTCAGCACAATTCTATTTAAGTCTTCAAAAAACTCTTTCCCTAGTCGAATTTGAATTGTCTGGAATAGATATAAAATACATTCATCTTAATTGTAGATATTCTCCCAATCAGTGATAGTTGTAAATTTTCCCATTTTGCCAAATCTGTCGCAATCTGCTGTTTGAGTTTAAGTAATTATCCTCCTTCAGTGTGCTACATCTTGGTGTAATATATATCCCTAAATACTTAATCTTATTTGTGACCTGTATTTCTAAAATTTCTTCAAACTCTTTGTTTCGTCTTGCTAACATATTCTTTGTTAATATCTTTGCTTTATCTTTGTTTATTTTCAAACCTGCTACTTTTCCATATTCTTCTATCGTTTCTATTAATTTAGGTGCTGTTTCCAATGGGTCCTCTAATATAAATACCAGGTCATCTGCAAAAGCTTACAATTTATACTCTTTCTTTTTAATTTTCATTCCTTTTATTTCTTTTTCATCTCTAATATTCCTATTCAACACTTCCAATGTTAACACAAACAGCAGAGGTGACAGTGGACAACCTTGTCTTGTCCCTTTTCTTATATCTATGGATTCTGTTAATTCTCCATTTACCATCACTTTTGCAGTTTGTTTATGATATATCATTTCAATGGCTTGGATAATTTTTTTTACCAAACACATTTGTATCAATTGCAGTAAGATGAATCGCCAACTCATATTGTCAAAGCTTTTTGTGCATCTAAAAACATCAAGGCCATTTGCTTTTCAAGATGTGCCTCATAGTATTCCAAAGTGTCCAGAATTATTCTCACATTGTCTTTGATTTGTCTCTTTGGCAGAAATCCATTTTGATCAGCATGGATAAAGTTATTTAAATATCTTTTCAGTCTTTCTGCCAAGACAGAAGCAAAGATTTTGTAATACTGAATTTAGTAGGGATATAGGTCTATAAATTTTAACTTGCTGCAAGTCTGTATCCTCCTTCGGTATAATTGTAATATATACTTCTGATCATGTGAGTTGAATATTTTGTTTCTTAATTTCAGGGGCCCAGAAGATGTAATAAATGATTGCAAACTACGTTTTATAGAAGAAATATACAAGATTGAAAAACCAGGAGCATATCCATTGACATTTGCAGATGGAGAGTTCAAAAGTAGGTAATTGGTCTGCCTATGAAAGGTTTCCCATTTTTGAATAATATTTTAAACATGCTATTATTAAAAGAAATATATTTGATTAATATATTTTTCAAATAAATATACAATTCATAGAAATAACTTTATATTAGAATATGATTTAGATATTTGTAGAGAAAGATATATGTAGAGAAAACCAGAAGACAATGATTTATTATCTGCAAAGGTTTGCACATTTATGCTGCCACTGCCATATATTTAAATTCTGCTTATTTGCCAACCTCTTTTGCTAATTATGGTCTTTTATAGGCCCAAGGTGGCACTAGAGAGTAATCTTACAGTCTTACTTCAGTCCTGAGTACTGTAATAAATTGCTTGATTGCATTTAAAGGAAAGAAAAGAAATTATAGGAGGAAGAGGACATATTGAAGGAATGCTCAGATGACTTGGATAGTCTTTCTGCAGCAGACATTTCTCTAAGAGATATAATCAACAGCCCAAGTAGCTCTCTTCTACTTGCCCAAAGAACGATCTTTTCCCCAGGTCCTTAGTGAGGAAGGAAAGAGATTTTAGATAGATGAAAAACTGTCTTACCAGGGACTCAGTGCAACTGTTTTTCAATGTGATTTGACATTCCAGGCAACAGCTTCAAAGGAATAAGTTTGGTCTAGTTTAAAGCACCAGGTTAGTAAATAGGAGTGTGATTTCTAATCCTACTTTAGGCATAAAAGATGACTGGGTGACTTTGGGTCAGTCATTCTGTCTCAACCCAACCCACTTCATGGGCTTGTTGTGGGGAAAAATGAGGAGAAATGAGTATTAGGTATATTGGTTGCCTCAAATTATTTATAAAAAAAACAAAGGTGGGATAAAAATCTAATAATAATAAATACCTAATATTATTCTCCTATTTTCCCAAAACAACCCTGTGAGATGAGTCAGACTGACCAGAGAGAGCGATCCAAAATTACCTAGCTGGCTTTCAGGCCTAAAGCAGGATTAGAACTCAACAGTCTCCCGGTTTCTATCTTGGTGTCTCCTAAGTCAGTATTATCCTCCAGTTACTTTAAGGAAATAGGCCTTTTGGTGTCTCTTTAGATCAGATACTGATTGAAATCAAGAGGAAGATACTCTTTCTTCTCCACTATAAAACCACCAAGTGCAAGAAATCCAGATAGCTGAACTGAATTGCCACCTAAAGAAGCAGCTAATGCACCAGCAACAGTTTAGGGACTAACTTTTCTCTGCCATGTTTGCAGGAGATCCAAGTGAGTTACAAGTTATCAAGATCCCTTCCTGGAAGGAAAGCTTCACCTCGTCTTCCAATATTGATTTTCCATCTCCACAGATACCTGGGTGCTTTGCTTAGTTTATATATATTGGACCATGTGTCCCTGTAGTTTTAAATATTTCTACAGGCATTGTGGGAAATCAGTAAGACAATACGCATTTTTAGTAATATGGTAACATTTTGTCTGCCTTTTATTTACGTGCATCAAGACACCAAAAATGTGTGATCTAGCTCTCTCTGCAAATGTTTTTTGGCCAATAACAAAGAGTGAACACTCCATAGTTCATGATCTTGAATGAATGACTGTCTGGTAGCCTGCAATTGCTTGCATTTAAATTTGTTTTCCTGGTGGCTGTCACCCTAGGAAGTCAAGCTAGGGAATTTTGATGTATTTGCTTTTTCAATGCTTATTAATATTTTCAATATTTGTTGGTTTATATAATTAATTTTCTGTGCAGCTGGTGTTCAAGACTCTTTTTAATCACCTTATTTCCCCCACTCTCTTTTTTTTTCTTTGCAGGGAAGAGTGGTCCTGAATGTAAACATTGCAGAGCTGACCCAGATAAAGAATGTCGATTTTGTTCTTGTTATTTATGTGGGGGGAAACAGGATGCACACATGCAACTTCTCTGTGATGAGTGTAATATGGCTTACCACATATATTGCCTGAACCCACCACTTAGCAAAATACCAGAAGATGAAGACTGGTAAGAAACGCACGCGCACGTGCGCGCGCGCACACACACACACACACACACAGAGTCTATATATATTCAGTTTTATTGCCAATATAATTAAAATTCATTGATAGAGGCTGTTATTTCTAATGCCCTTCTAGTGCTAAAAGAATGGGAAAAATCATTTTTTCCCTCTACACTAAATACCAGATGAAATCATACTAGTAACCCTTATTTATACATTTTATGCTTTTAGCTTTAGAAATTCTTGGAGTTCTTCTTATATGTGATATTAGATATTGAAACCACTGCATAGTAACCATAGGCTTGATGCTCCTGTTCCTTTTACCAGCAAGAGTTTCTAAACAAAGATCAATTCCTTCTGTAATTTATAGATGTGAAAATTCAGATTTTTGCTTTACCCTGTTGTACTCAGAATTGAAAGAGATCGTTTGTTCATAATCTTCAGTTCTGTGATTTACTTAGCTACTTCTTCTGACAGGAACCAAATAGAAGCTGTGTTTACCGGGAGATTGTTTGCAGTTCATTCCAAATGTTCAGAATTTTAAAATAATTGCAGTCTTTTAGGAACTGCAGTCTTTAGAAGCTAAATTTGGAATATCATATAATTTTTGTAAAACGATGAATTTTGCAAGTATTTGCTGAGATGGTAGGGTTTTTTTTTGTTCTGCTTATCGTAGAGAATATCCAGGAGTTGTTGAGCATAAAACCTGTCTAATTAGGGTAACTATCATTCAACAGTTCTTGCTCAAAATCAAGGCTTAATTGTCTTGGACAGTGTAATTGTTACATTGTTCGCTTAGCCAGCTGCTACCAAATGTGAAAGTTAGATGCTTATCCTAAACCTGCAGCTGCAGGAGAGAGCGATGATCACAGCTTCCCTCATATAATTTCTCTTCCACTGGAGATATCTATCAGATTTGTCCTAGTTTGTTTTTGTTTCTTAATGCTGTAATGATAATATGGGATCATGGTTTAATTTTGCATTTTATAGAACACAGTGTCAAATCCAAGCTTAAAGCCAAGAGAGAAGCAACAAATTATATCTAATTTTGCCCTGTTTATTTCAAGACCAAACCCCTCATACAACATTTACGGTTAGAACAACAGCCCCATCTCATAATACTGGAGGAAATGCTCCCCTGTGACCGCATGATTGCAGTCTAGGTGCTTGGTAACCAGTTTCTATGAATGACTGGTTTCAGTGCCCCATGATCACATGGTTGCCACCTGCCACCTAACCTAGCAGCTTCCCCAGAAAGTCAGTGGGGAAGCTGTCAGGAAAGTCTCAAGTCACTGGGATAAGTCTGTCCCACCTGTGTACTTTCCCCCTAGTCCTTCTGTGTCAGCCATTAGTGCATGGCTCTTTTCATCCTTCTCTGCATTCCCTTCCTCACCCAGCATTAGCCACCTACCCAGCTGCCAGTCTAGGACTTGCAACTTTCCACTGGCTTCCCCACTGACTTTGGTTATGGGAAGCCAGCAGGAAGTTGCCCTCATGTAACAACCATAGGCTTCAGTTAATGAAGGCAACAGATACTGGAGGGATTGCCATCGTTAAGTGATATGGTCACACTTTATGACTGCATCAGTTAGCGGTAGAAATTCCAGTCCCAAATATCACCATGAGCCAAATAATCTAGTATAGACCTTGAACTGAGACTTTGGAGGTTTAATCAGTCATGGAGTTCGCTGGATGATGTTGTGTCAATTTGTAAATTAAATCTCTGTTACATGATACTATGACGATAAAATTATAGCCACGAAGAAAAAATAACATATAAATGCAATAAATAAATAATATCCATGGGATTAAAAGAAGAAAGGGGTTTACAAGAAATTTCAAGAAATGTAAATATGAAATATAAACCCACAAGGAGTTGTGTTTCAGATGCATATTGCATAAAATTCCTATGTTGATATTATTCATATTTTATTTATAGTTTAATAGATTAATAGATTTCAAAATAATTAATGTTTTAGGTACTGTCCTTCGTGTAAAAATGATTCTAACGAGGTTGTAAAAGCTGGGGAAAAGCTCAAACAAAGTAAAAAGAAAGCAAAGATGCCATCTGCCTGCACTGACAGCCAACGAGATTGGGGCAAGGTAAATAATGTTTAGATACCTTTGAATGTATTCTCTCTAAACATTTATTTGTTTCCTTACTTATAAACTTCAGACAATTTCAAGAATCTAAAAAAGTTAAAAAAAATGTTCCCTAATGTCCTCCATAGTGTCATAATCCAAGTATGAAATGTAATTCCCACATAAAATAAACAAAAAAACCCATTAAAAAATAAAACAAAAACCCAGAAACAAAAACTCAGACAAGTTACCTGAAGTCACTAGTAGCTGCTACTTCCTCCATCTCAAAATAGCATTTTTAATTCAGTTTAAACATCATACTACAGTGTGATTTTTAGTAAACATAATATGGAATTGAAATCATGATTAGGAGTTATAATTAATGATGTGCTTTTTTTCCTTCCATTTTGCTAGCAAAGTCAAATGAATGTTGTTATTTTAGAGTGGTTTTTAAAAGTAATTACAGTCATTTTTAAAAAAATCTGGTTTGTTTATTTATTTATTTATGCCACAGAACCCCAAACTAATTATTTACAATATCTTCTGCATTTATTTTATATTACTATGGCACTTAGATTCTAATTACATGAAAATAGATGTTTTAGTTCTTTTAGCATATTATTATTGTTTTATTTAGATTATTTCTCAAACATGATATTGCAATGCTTTGTATGTGGAATGATTTTGAAAAAGAGTATTTCAAATATTCAGATAGTTGAAAATACAATAGTGAAGATGGATAATACTTGAATTAAAGTCTTAACTGGGTTCTGGTCAGTTTTTGGGTGCAATTTAATAAACCTATGAAGTTTTTGGTAGCTTGCCCTATGGCACCTAAAAAACTTCCCTGCATCACTGTGAACCTATCTCTTTTTTTAAAAAAGTAGTGAGATGAGGATTAATAATGGAATTTAATCGAGACAGCTGACTGGTTCCAATGAAATATTTTGTTCTACCTATTTGGGATGGAGAATTCTGAAAATTTTAATTAAAATGTATGTTATCAAATATCTAAATATAATCATCCACATTTATCAATAATGATTGGGCCAGGACCACCCTCATTCAGTGATAATAAGGCATAAAGTCTTGTGATCATGCTGAATAATTACAGCAGTTCTGGTAAACGATTTAGTTTTTATGTTATCTTTTATGTGCTGCCAGTAGGGAAGTTTGCTGATTTTATGGTAGTAGCTGTTCTCAAAAAAAATTAGCAAAGCCAACTGAAATAATTTTTTAAATTGATCAACATACTGGTTTCAAAACAGCTCTTGAATACCCTTATTTCAATAAGCTATGAAATAAAGCATTGCTAAGACCCGTATTTGTTCATAAACTTTCAAAATTATTGTGATTAATTGCTTGCCTTGTTCTCTTGATGGTAGGGCATGGCCTGTGTTGGCCGTACTAAGGAATGCACTATAGTTCCTTCTAACCATTATGGACCTATACCTGGTGTTCCTGTTGGAGCAACATGGAAATTTAGAGTGCAAGTATGTAGACATATTTTCTATATATTGTTTTTTACTCTTGTTTCACCATTGTGTCATTTGCATGAGTGCATAAATCATTACTTGGGTTTTTAATGTAATATTTGAGGTCAGTTAGTTTTTATGTTGTACTAGTAGCTGCTTTTGAAATTTTCCCATTGTCATGCTGATTTATTGACAGGATCCCATCAGTATATTAGTATAAGATAATCTTTTGTGATCCTGGGTTAATATCTTTATTGTAAGATAAATCTTTTGTCTTGGATAATTGCCAAAAATAAATTTACTGCTCTAAGGACTGAGATTTTAAATTTACCTTTTTAAAAATGTCAGCATTATAATATATGACAAAATATTTTTTGAAATTGAGTGGTGTTTTGAGTACAGTTAAATAGCTTTTGAATACATTTTTTCAGGAAAACAAGATTAAAGTATTTTAACTAAATGCACTAATATTTCACATACGCTATTCATAACAGGAACATATTTTAAACTTGTTTATTTTAAAGGTGAGTGAAGCAGGTGTTCATAGACCTCATGTTGGTGGAATCCATGGACGTAGTAATGATGGAGCGTACTCCCTTGTGTTAGCTGGAGGATTTGAAGATGAAGTTGTAAGTTCTGTATTCCGATTGGTTTATGTATTGGTGCTCTATTTGATTGTTTTATCTCATGTAAAAATATAAAGATGATGATAAAAATGTTTTTTTAATGTTTAAAATGGATTTATTTTTGTGTTAGCAAAATGTCAGTGGGTTCCAGCATTCAGCTATACTGAGATTCTGACTGGAGAAGGAGAGAAAAATTATAGAGGTTTATTAATCTGACAGCTCAAATGATTCACCTTCACCAGCCAGATCAAAATTGATGTTTAGCCAGAAGCAAGACATGGATACTTCTTTCTGTTGCTAGGAGTTGTTTTTGGCAACAGATTAGTATTGGAGTCTTAGAATGAAGTTTAAGTTATGTTGTCCTACTAGAGACTGGAAAATACAATATGAGCAATAATTGTAAAAATGTAAAGCGAACTTTGAATATTTAGATAGTAGTTAATGTTGGAAGAGAAATTAAAAGAACCAGGAAAGGTATGTAAAAGGAATATATGTAAAAGAAAGGAACTGTACAGAATACTTCTTTTTTACACAAGATATTCTATTTTTTATTTCTGACTTTTATACAGGGCTTATGCAATAATTGTAACAATAAAGGGAAAACATTTAAAAAGAAAGACAGATGGGTAATTTTGGGCCAATCATATTTTCTCAGTCCAATGTACTTTGCAGCGCTGTTTTGTGAAGAAAATGAGAGGAAGGAATAATTTTATTTAGTAGGGGTTTTTGACTTTGGTAATTTTTAAGACCTGTAGACGTGAACTCGCAGAATTCCTCAACCAGTATGGCTGGCTAGGGAATTCTGGGAGTTGATGTCCACAGGTCTTAAAGTTGCCAGGGTTGAAGATAGCACTTTGAGCTGCACAAAATAAAGATGGGAAATGTATCTGGCAAATAAAAATGAAAAAAAAAGGCATTTCAGCGGTGCAACCAAAAATACATTCATATAATTTTATTAGAATATTTACTAACATTTTGGCTTTCATAAGTTGCTTATGAAATGTTATAAAACATTTCCATTTACTAAATAATTCATTAACAGATTTTTATTGTGTAAATCCAGATTATCAACTGCTACAACTTTTGGTTGATTTAGTCAGATACATCTGATAGCATTGAATTGGTGCTAACTGACATGCTTTGATATTTAATTAATGCTTTTTATTTATTATTCATGGTTCATGTTTTTATACAAAGTAGCTCAAGAAGATATAACGTACTTGTGTGTTTTACCCTATTTCTTCAAGCCTATAATTTTGTGATTATTGTTGCAGATTCCTTTTAGTTTATTGGTATCATTTGCCATTAAATGCTAATTAATTATTACTGAGATGATGTGAAGGTAAAGTGCATTTTTACTGAATAGCTGATGCCAAAAATCAGAATACTTCAAAGGAAAAGAAAGGTGCATAAGCCTTCAAATATTTCTCTTTATTTCCCAAAACAACCACAGAAGACTAGTAGCTCTCAAACAGATTTAATTCATGCTCACCACCCTTAAACCAGTTAAACTTTTATGTCATGCTAAATTATTTTGGAGGGGAGGGTAGTTTACATCTTGTGGAAAGGGTATAGCCAGGGAGAGAAAGATTAGTAATTTATCATATCTGTAAGGTCCAAATTCACCCAAAGTCATTCAACTCTGTTTAAAATTGTTGAAATTCACCCTTCTGAATGGATTTGCTAATATCATCTTTCCCTGAAAATACGACCTACCCCCAAAACAAGCCCTAGCTGGATTTTCACACATGTACCTAATATAGCCCTGCCCCCAAAATAAGCCCTAGTTAAGCCCCGCCCACCCTCTGGTTGTATGAAGTAAGGTGAGGCGGCGCATGGGTAAAAATCAAGCTGGGGGTGTGCAGCTAAAAATCAAGCTGGGGGTGTGTCCACACCTACTTACATTAGGACCACTGCAGCCAGGCCTCCCACACTCTGACACCTATCATGCTGCTGCCCAACTTCTGCTGCATGGCTCGTTGTGCAGTCCGTGCAAGCTTTCTCTGAGCTGTTTTTCAGTTGATTAAAACAGTTTTAACTTCTGGTGGATTTTTTTTAATGAAATTATGTTTTAAAAAGCTATCATTGGCTATCCTTTTCCTTTTGGCTAAACTCCTTTAAGTGCACTGCGACCATTTCCACTTGACTGCACTTTATTTCACTCTTGCTTCCCTTCTGAGAAGGCAGAAAAAAATGCAAGCCAAGTATACGTATGTTATGCCACCACTCGTGGCAGAAGGCTGTGTGGTATACTGTGCCATTATGCATGCAAGCATTGGTACTGGCACAATGCGCCACATGGCATCCTGCCACGAGTGGGAACATACAATATGCATATTTGGCTCTCATTCTTTTCTGCCTTCTCAGAAGGGAAGCAAGAGGGAAAGAAAGTATAGTCAAGTAAAATGTTTGGAGTGCACTTAAAGGAGTTTAGCCAAAAGGAAAAGGATAGCTGATGATAGCTTTTTAAAACATAATTTTCTCAAAAAAAACCAACCCAAAACCCCACACCAGAAGTTAAAACTGTTTTGATCAGCTGAAAAACAGCTTGGAGATAGCTTTACAGCTTGGAGTCAACTTGCACAGGCCACGCAACAATCTACTTGGCACACAGGCCGTGCAACAAGGCTCTCGATGTCTGGCTGCAAATGGCCACAGAAGTTGGCAGCAGCGCAAGAGGTATTGGGGTGTAGGAGGCAGTGGTCCTAAGGTAAGTGGGTAAGACATCTCCTGAAAATAAGACCTGGTGCTTATTTTGGGTCCAAAAGGAAATAAGACTGGGTCTTATTTTCAGGAAAACATGGGTAGTAGACTAAAATTAATAAGAGTAATTACATACATATTTATATTATGTGGTACAACTTCAAGAATTGTAATAAAACAAAAAGGCAGTCATATACCTATAGATGCACAAAAACAGAATAGTGGACCTTGTTAATGCATACTGCTAGAAGATATTAAACTTTTTTTTTTTTTTAAAAAAGAGATAATATGTAAATATGCCAAAATATATCAAGTACAATAGTTGAATTGTTTTAGAATAACAAATGCAATAAAATATTTAGGAAGTTTATAGACATATTCACAATTTTTACAGTATAGATAGAGAAGGTACATTGATATATGTTGATGTCCTTGCCCACCCCCAGTTAATGATGTTCTTGGAAAGTTTTTGCAGGTCTTTTAATCCTGAAATTTGAGAATAAGATACCTGAGAGAGGCGTTCCCTATATCTTGGCATATAGAAATCTGTAATTAGATCCAGCTCTTTGCCACTAATTCAAATTTGGTGCATTCACATCTATCCTGGATATAGAACAGATATAATGGGAGAGTATGGAATGTGAGGATTTGGATTGAAAAATCCTTCCATTTATACTCAGGATGAAAATGTCATTAGTATTCTGTTCCTCTCTTGCAGTCCATGTAAATTGGTCCTTCTAAAACACTGCCTACTGAAGTTAATGCTTTTTGTGTTTTTAGGTAGACACATTTGTATGCAAACAGATATGAATATGACCACATACAAATACAGCCCCAAATATCTGTGGCAGCACCACATAAAGTGTTGGTATAGTTATATATGCACAACTGTTATTGCATGGGACTCATTTTCATCTTCTACTTGTATATTTCAGACTATCCTCAATCATAATTTGACATTTTAAAGGATAATTTATCTTCTTATATAGGACCGAGGTGATGAATTTACTTACACTGGGAGTGGTGGAAGAGATCTTTCTGGCAATAAAAGAATTGGGGAACATTCATTTGATCAAACTCTAACACACATGAACAGGTGCTTTTAAAAATATTTTCCTATTTGTTTTTTAAGGAGCAAGCATTCATTTTTAAGGAAAAACTGCACTTTCAAACAGGTAGTCATCCTAAGTCTGTTGCCTCTTATAGGTTGCTAAAGCCTCTTAAGGGTCCATTGGAAAATTAAAGTGCTATGAGAAATCAAGATGTTAGGCAAAAGTGGATTGCAGCTTTTCCTGTAGAGAGAAAACAATATTTCTGCTTATTGCTACCCTGTTGATGAAAGAATAAAGCAGAACGGGTTACAAAGGGGGAAGACCTTTAATGTTTAGTTTTAATGGCTGAGTAAAGTTAGGAGCCCTTCAAATTGTGAAACACCTGCATCTGGAGACTGAAGCTTTGAGTGCCTGAATGCAGCACTCTTACGTTTTTGTGAAGGAAGAAAAAGGAGGATCAATTCAGGTTTGAGATGGGCATACTGTTTCCATAGGAACAAACTGCAGTTGATTCAGTAGTGATTCTATGCTTAACTAGCCTGCTCTGCTAACTGTAGAGTATCAAATTGCAATAGTTTGGCATGTCATGGTAAATCCTCACTGATAGTCTAATACTTTAAGAAATATTTTGTTATGTTGAAAGACTTAAAAAAATTTTTTTTTTTTCAGAGCCCTGGCTCTAAATTGTGATGCTCCATTGGATGACAAAAATGGAGCTGAGTCTAAAAATTGGAGAGCTGGGAAACCAGTTAGAGTTGTTCGCAGTTCAAAAGGTCGAAGGATCAGCAAATATGCTCCAGAGGAAGGCAATAGATATGATGGCATATATAAGGTAAGTATTGTTCTTCTGTTTGTCTTGGAAAATATTAATAACGAAGTACTTTTTTTACTGCAAAACTTATTGATCTAAAAGATGCATGTGTATACTTTTTGTGATTTCTGGATGTTATTAATGGCACATTTCAAGTAGTCAGTGACCTTCTGATCTGTCACAGAGGGTTTAAAGAATGCCCTTTTTCACAGCTTTCTTTCATGCAATTTTGGATTCAACGCACTCTAGAAAGTACGCTCAGTTAAAATCAGTAATCAATTTATTGTACTGTTGTATTGGTTGTCTATTATTTCAGCTTTTGCACAACGTATCTGAGGTGATGAAGGGAGAGAAAGAATTGATAAGTTGAATATATTTTCAGTAATTCAATAATATGTGCATTTAAAAAAATAGGATTTCTGTTTATAGCATAACAAATATAGTTTTCAGCTGTTGGCATCTTTTTGATGATTTATGTAAAAAGCCCTCTAAACTTCTCCAGCTAACTTTGTCTATTATTTATGCTAATTTGCAAAAATTAAATCTGCCACTACCAGAAAAAAAATGCCTTGATTCTTAGAAAAAGTGGCATATATACTTTTTAGAGAAACAGTCTGGTTATCAAAGATTACTTATTGTGGAAGTCAATATTAAGTTCTTTCTTTACAATACCATTGCTTAGGAAGTCCACTACAACACAGTGGAGATGATCAGAAGCAAGATAGATAAATTGAGATCAATACCTCAATTTGCCTTTGTATGTAAGTTGCTTTTCAGATAGCATAAGTTTCTTTCCTAGAGCTAATGTATATGTAGAGAGAAATTGTTATATCTAGATATGCTTGAATGAAAAAGATTCAAAATCAACATCAACTTGATACTTAGATCTGGTTTTAACAAGTCAACTGCTTAGTATTTTTTGTGATCTCTACTGGGAGGGAGATTAGGAAAATATATCCTAGTTACTTTTCTGGGATCTTTATTCTATGGCTGTTCATTATTTCTTTCTAGACAGTTTTCCTGAATAAATTGTGGAAAAAAGTCAATTTGTGACTAAAACTGTGAAAATTTGTAGCTGAGGCAACTGCATCAGGTGGAGCATTCCAGACTTTGACAACTCTATTACAAAAATCACATTTTTACAGTCAAGTTTAGAATGGTTTACATTGAGTTTAAAACGGTTTGAGCATGTATTATTGTGATTAAAACAGAAAAAGTCATTTACAGGTAAAACGTTACTATGCACAATTTTGTATGCAATACCTAAGTCCGACCGCAAGTGATACAGTCCCAGGTTATCCAAACCAAGAATTTTGAGCCTAGTAGCATAGGGAATTTGATTATGTACAGAAGAGTGCAAAACCTTTCTCGTAAAGTACTTCTGAACCTGCTCGATTGTGCTAATATCAAATATATGCTGGGGTGGGCTGCTGGGGGTTCTCAGAGGTTCTGGAGAGCCCCTAGCTAAGATTCTGTGCAGTTTGGAGAACCTCCAAATCCCACTCCTGGCTGGCCCCTCCCCTCCCTCCCCCCCTCCTCCCAGGAATCCCCACGTGGCTTGTTTTGGATGCAGGTAAGTGCAGGGCGCTCACGGAAGCTCAGGAAGGCCAAAAAATGGGCCTCCTGGAAGTTTGGGAAGGCTGGAAATTGGCCTCCAGAGCCCAGGGAGGCTATTTTCACCCTCCCAGAGGCTCAAAGAAAGCCATGGGAGCCCGGGGAGGGCAACCCTCCCCCCACCATGGTGCAGGAGGGCATGGCCACACCCACCCAGCAACTGGACAGAGAACTCTTTGCTAAAATTTTTGAAGCCCACCCCGGATATATGATAGGGATTCCAAACAGTTGAACAGTACTCCAAGATTGATCTAGCATAAGTTTTATAAGCTCTAGTTAGCAATACAATGTTTCCAGAAAAAAAACTTAGGTAGAATTAAATTAACAACTCTTTAACATTGGTTTCAGGCAACTACTTTATTACTCTTCCAGTTATTTTAATGTTAACTTTTGGTTTAAATACAGGACTAAAACTATCTTAATGGATTATCTATGCTGAAAAATGAATAGGATTCATGACCCTCCTAATTTCTCTAGGCTATCTGTTTTACAGTAGTTTCAAATCTTTTGCTGTTGCGCTTCTGTTTCACACTAATGTATCCAGGTCATTCAATGAGACTCCATCTTGTTTCTCATGTTCTTCAGTATCTACTTGAACTTTGGAGTGGGATGTCATCAATATGCTGATAGCACCAGTTTGCTTGCCCTTAAGGAAATAGTCCTTGAGGGCAAATGCTGAAGTTTGATAATGGGCTAAATCCAGATGAAGAAACAAATGAAATCCAGGCTTATGTTAGTTGAATCTTGGGTACCTGGATGTTGAACTTTAGCTTGTTGTGGATGTATTGCATCTCTTCCTTTTCCACAGAAATAGAAGATCTCATTAATTAAGGTTGCATCTGTGATAAAGAATCCATTCCACTTGCATTGGCAGGATATCTAATCATTGTTAGCTCCTTTTTGATCATTGTGATTTATCCTTAAAAAGCACCTGGAAGTTTTAGTTGGCATAAAATGTGGCATATAGGTTGTTAACTAATAAAATAGTTGGGAATGATGCGAAAGATACAGTGCTACTATTAAATTTTAGAGTGTGTGGGCTTATAAATTTAATAAAAAATAGGAAATAATAAAACTATAATACACAGTTTAGGACCTGACTACCTGAACAGCCTTTTCTTTAACAAGTCTGTAGAAACGTTATGATTGGCAGAAGAAGCTTTTTTGCGTGTGTGTCCCCAGACTCAGAAGCTCTTCTGTACCACATTCATATTATGGAATGTACTCTTTTTGGCTTTTACTCTCCCTCTGTTTCTTAGAGAGCATTCATGATGCAACTCCAGGTTTTTAATATTTGATTATTTCATACTTTAATTTTATATTTTGTATTTTGCATTTTAATTTTATTAGCCACTTTGAATGCGCAACTAAGCAAAGAAGAAAATCATAGATCAATGCTGTAGGGTGGTAGTCTAAATCAGGGGTCTCCAACCATGGCAACTTTAAGACTTGTGGACTTCAACTCCCAGAGTTCTTCAGCCAGCAAAACTTAAAACTTGCCATGGTTGGAGACCCCTGGTCTAAATAAGCTTATTTCTACTGTTTTTTGTTTTGTCCTTCCTTGACTATCATTTTACTTAATGTACTGGATTAAAAAAAAAAAAAACCTTTGTAGAGTTAAGTTTAGGAAATTCTTTATGACAACCTTAGATTAAACATTTTAGATTCAAATATTTGAAAGGTTTTCTAAGCAGCCAGTCTATACTTTATAATTCAGGTGGTGAAATATTGGCCAGAAATTGGAAAATGCGGATTTTTAGTTTGGCGCTATCTTCTGAGAAGAGATGATGCTGAACCTGCACCTTGGACTACAGAGGGAATAGACCGGTCCAAGAAATTGGGCTTGAGTTTACAGGTTAGAACTTAATGTTGCCATCGTTTTTATGTTTTACTAAAACAGATAAGCTAGTCAATACTCAGCCGAAGCTCTCTTGGAAGATTTTCTTCAGATTTGTTTTAAAGATGTCAGGTGGCTTGGATTATATTTTCTGTATAATGTTCAGAAGTCCATACTTTATTTCATGAAGATGAGAAGGTGACAACGTATAGGCTACACATGGACTACATTTTTATTCTGGTCCCATAATTTTTAAGTAATAATTGAAATTCAGTAACCAAATGGCTGAATTTTGACAGTATAGTTGAGGACCCTTTTTCATATTTTGAGATGGTTTTTAGATGGGAATGAACAGTTTATATCAGAAAATTTCTGCTCCTTAACTGTATATAAAGAATATAAATCTTTATCCTAACTGCCATTCCTGGAAAGAAATGGCTCAGAAACTGTTGATTACACATCCTTAGTTCATCAGAAAATCCAGAGACTGAGATATATGGCTTACTATCCTTCAAATACAAATCACTCCCAATGTAAAATGTGTTGAAGTAGATAAACTTAGTACTTACTTCATTTGTTAATATTTGGATTCCTAGATCAATTGATAAAATATAGAAAAAGGAAAACAGCCCTTGATTCCTTACCAAAGAGGAAACCTGGTAATTTCAACCAGTCTGTTTGTTATAGTTAGAAATAAAGGCTCAGGATTCATCTTGGGCCTCAAGGAAATCATGACATTTTGTGAATTAGTTAACTCCGATTATACTTTTTTTTTTTTTGGCTCCCCTTCGAGCACTGGAGTTGTCTTTGAACTAATGGATCTTATGAGCATACTGCTATTACAGGTGCTCTTGTTTTGATTGCAAGCATTGCTGAAAATACTTCTCAGATGTGATGTTCTTCTTTTGTAGTACCCAGAAGGCTATTGGGAAGCTATGGCAAATAAAGAAAAGAAAGATAAAGTAAAAAGGCAGCCTGTGAAACAGGAACAAATGGAACAGAGCAATGGAAATCAGAAAAGACCAATTAATGATGGTATGTCTAGTAACTTTAATACATTAGTTATCAGATAGATAAGATATTTCAACCCATATTGAAACATAATTTCTCTGGATCCCATCAAACATCTTAATATGTCTTTCAGCTTAAAGAAATTAGCAGACATATCACAGGCCAGTCCTTTGCTGTTTCCAGGGTGGTCCTGCGGGCCAGATCTAAGCACCCCCCGGGTCTTGAGTTTGACACCCCTGATTTATAAATAATGGCTTCAAATGAAAATAGATTAATTAGGAATCAAGTTTCATCCAAAGTGTGTAGTTTTAGATTGCATTAAATTCTGGTAAATGAAAAAGACAAGAAATTTGAGACCATAGATCTGCTGTTCCAAGAGGCACTGAGTGTCATTTCAATTTCATAGGTACCGTATTTCCCCATGTATAAGCACCCCCTTTGTATAAGCCACCCCCCCAATTTTTGGACTGTGAAGTTTTGAAAAAAATATTTTATTAGAGAAACAAGTTATGAAGAAAGAAAATTTACAAAGAAACAAAATTCGACGTCTAGATCTACAACCGGTCATGGCGCGAAGCGGTGCGGCGCGCTAGCAATCTACGCATCGGGCGAGTAGGAATGAAGCATTCAGGCCGATGCCTAGCGTATACATTTCTATCGCGTACTCGCACTCGTAATCGTATCATCATGTACAATTTTTACAAAAAAGTATAGCATACTGCTGGAAAACCAGTTTATTCCTACTTTATTATTTTATGCATTTTTCACGTATAAAAAGTGTACCTGCTTTGTATATGCCACCCCCCTACTTTTTGGGCTTGAAAATTTTGGAAAAAAGGGGTGGCTTATACATGGGGAAATACGGTATAACTTGGCTAGAAAACAGTCAATAAATACATGTTCTTTTCAGGTCAGGACAATGTTTTCTTAGCACTGTAAAAATGTTTGCTTGTAGCTTGCTAATTGTTATCATATGCAGGGTTCCTCTTCAATCTGCTAGCCATAATTTATTTTAAGATACTCCATCCTGGTTCCTCATTCTGAATTTTCCAATAAGTTGGCATTCTGTGTCCAATCATTCTTTACTGGATTGCTTGCAATTCCCTGCATTATTTTTCTTCTGCTTCTGCAAACCTTAACATTCCCATAGAGATGCCAGGGCTTCCCTTAAGGATGGATGCTGCTGGTGCAGTAAATACACAAACCGACATATTTTAAGAATGAGTTTTATTTAAATATTTAAGATTTGAATAAAATATCATACTGTTTTACTTGTGGTGAGCTACTTGAAATTTATCCCTCATAGAAAAGGAAATCTCTACTTTTTCTGTGAAAGTATCTTTAAAAGAAAAACAATACTTTCTGTCAGACCTGGATTCTCCAATCCCCGGTCAATGCACCAGTACCATTCTGAGGCATGCCAGAAACTGGGCCTTGCAAAAACAAATGAAGCCCAATCTGCAGAAACCACGCCCCCTCCTCTCTCCATGGAACCGGTCCCTGTTGCCCAAAAGGTTGAGGGGCGCTGTATCACTAGTTGTGTTAAAACTATCTTTGCAAATATTGGGTTGTAAGCTGGACATATTTGCAGAATCTATATATATAAAAACAAAATATCACTCATGCATTATCACAAAATTATCCGGAACTGTATAACCTACAAACTTGAAATTTGGCACGTATGTTCCTCTTGGCTTCTAGGTGCTCACCTAGAAATGATTGTCAGAGCATTAGTATTTTGTATATTATTATTAATACACACTGATGTGAAGGAGTTCTATTCTCCCTCCCCACCTGAAAAGAAATCTGTTCCAAATGCACAACACAAGCAGAAGAGAGGAGTTTCAATTTTAGTTTCATAGCAGCAACCAACTGTACTACAGAACAGTTGAGGTAAGCCACGCCCAGGCTCCTTGCTGTTTCCTTCTTGCTCATACAACAAATAACTGTTTCAATTTCCATGTTTCAGTTTCCAAACAGCCCTCAATTCTCTCACACACTGACAGGACTCTAGCCAGATGAATACTGATGGATGCTAGTAGGCAGAGGCACATATTTTTCCCCTTATTTTCCTCCCCCAAAACTAAACCCAATCACAGAATTTCATTGCGAAACACAGGTATGGAGCTAGCATAATATATTACATTCAAAATAACCAGAAACACGAGTACAACAGAGGATGTATGTTTTGGAGAAAGTTTTTAATTTAAGATTATTTGGGTGTTATTTTATATTTTCTGATAAATCTAATCAGTAAGCCTGTACCTGTAGTTGAAGGCACCAGTGTAAATTTATAATTGTAGCTTGATAATGTTTTTTCCAGACAATATAAAGCAACCTACGAACACAGCCAAAACGATGAAGCTGAGCGATGGAGGGAAGGGAGAAGCTTTTCAGCTAACGCAGCAACAACAATGGTTGATACAGGAAGACTCTCCAAACCAGAAACTTTGGGATGAAGTTCTTAAATTTCTTAAAGAAGGACCAGTATGTTGTTGTTTTTTATTTTAACCAATGTTCCGTACTGTTTCCTTTTAATGTCATGCCACTGGATTTTTACTGAAACAAGGACTTCGTTCTACCTGCAGCTTTTCTGGAAAGTTTCCTCACCATCCAGAGTGCATGAGGAGCTGCAGGGAGTGAAAACACAATTTGGCTAATATGTAGTATATTTATTAAAATATAGTATTTGAAGTATACTATATTCCAGGCCTGAAAAGAAGTCTGGATTAATATAGGAACAATACTATTTTATGAAGAGTTCAAAAGCATTTCAGCATTTGACTTAATTATTTTTCCCTTATCCTGTCCTAGAATTTTTTGAAGAAACTGGAACAATCCTTTATGTGTGTTTGCTGCCAGGAGCTGGTTTACCAGCCAGTGACCACAGAGTGCCTGCACAATGTCTGTAAAGTAAGTGTCCCGTGGATCATTTTCATATTGTCCTACTGTAACTTGTAAAAATAAATAAACTGATATTTTAAAGAAGAAAAATTCTGTGCTGCTGTTAAGGTAAGCATATGCAGTAAGTCAGCAGTTATCTCAAGCTAATGAATATTATTATTTAGTTCAAACAGTAAGATTATGAGTATATCGAACAGATATATCTGTGACCTGGTTTATTGCAATAAGTTTCATAGTGCAGCGAACAAAACAGTGAAGGATCTTGTGGCATGGTACAACCTAACATTGTACGGCAATGTAAAATTCTTTTGGACAAGACAATTTCATCAGGCCTTATGCTATAATGAGTTGAATAATTTTAAGTGTTAAAAATAGCACTTAAAAATTATTCAATTCATTATTTTTAAAGATAACAGTTTCAAGTTTTTTTTGGTAAGTCTTCAATGTTTTTATATAGTTCCTGAACCAGAAAATAATTCAGGCATAATTTTAGATTATAATTACATTTATGAAATAATCTTTTGATTATTTTCTACTTAATAATCTTTTATACTTTCTATATACTTTTGAAGATGGTGTTCAGTTCAATATGTTAAATGCTTCCAAATCCTGAATGGAGATTAATTGTTTATCTGTTAACGTGTTTTCCTGAAAATAAGACCTAAGCTGAAAATAAACCCTAGCCTGATTTTTAAGCATGCTCCTAATATAAGCCCTACCCACAAAACAAGCCCCATCAGCTGTGGTGGGTGCGTGGGCCACCAACCCCAGAGGTGGCGAGGGTGCGGGGGCCAATATTTCAATAGCCGCAGCCTATGCAGCTCAGATGAGTTGTCCAAGCAGCAGGCAGACACAGGACGGGGGGAGGCATGTGATCAGAATCTGTTGCATGGGCTGTGGGAAAGCCGAGAATCGGGCTGGAGTAGGCAGACAGTTGCGGGAGAGCCTTTCCATGGTGGTACTGGCAGCAGGCGGAGGTAGAGGCACGAGGAGGAAGGAAGGCGACTCTGATGCGCCATGTGGGCCGCAGGGAAGCCAAGCAACAGTGGGACAGAGTGGGTGTCTGGCTGCAGAAGGCTTGTCTTTGCATGGTGGCACTGGCAGCAGACAGAGGCAAAGGTGCAGGGGGGAAGGAAGGCAGGCGATTGCGAGAGACATGAAGATGAGCTGACCAAATCCACATTCTGGATCTAAACATAGCCTGCCCCGAACTGTTTCAAGCACAGAATATTCTGCATCTGAATATTGCTGTAGTCTCTAAGTAATATACCTGTCTTGTGAACTGGATTTTAACATATGTATGTTTCCCATGACTTTAGAGTTGTTTACAGCGCTCTTTCAGAGCTGAAGTCTTCACCTGTCCTGCTTGCCGACATGACCTTGGGAAGGGCTACACCATGGTTCCCAACAAGATACTGCAGACACTACTTGACCAGTTCTTCCCTGGTTATAGCAAAGGACGATGATATGTATTTGTAACCTTATTCTCCAAATGACTGAATAAACTAAAAGAACAAACCATCTAGGAAAACAGTGGACCAGCCATCTTGAGGGAATTCATATTTACTATCACATTGTGAAGCCGCTAATTCAACCCTTTTTCCCAGTTAGCAATCTATTGTGTAGTAAGAACTTCAAATTCCCAGCTTCCTTTTCACAAAGGTAGTTTTGAACAGATGACCATTAGTTTGTATGCAGGAATAAAGGCTTTTCTTGGCTCTGGCCACCATAGTAGCAGGTCTTCAGTTGTTTTTATAACTACCTCAGATGGAGAAAACAAATTTGGGGGAAGTTTAACAACACATCCAATGAAGTTTAGCTACACACTGCCTCCTGAGCATTAGTTTTGCCTGGTCCATGCAATTTGATTTTGCAACAAGAAAACAGCACGTAAGAAGCCAGTTTTGTTACAGAACATCAAATGCTGTGGTGTGCAAATTCTTTATTGTGTTACCCCTCCTGCTGTGTTTCTTACTCCTTTTGCAACAACAAGCTTTTAGTCTATTTTTGTGAACGTTATTGTGCTCTCGTATCTTCTGCAAGTTGACTACTAAGGACTAAGAATGATATGAATGCATTGTTGCTGTTGATGTAAAGTGATTTGTGTTTTTTGCACTTAAAGAGGGTATTCAAGACGCTCTTAATTGTGTAAAAACTATTTCATATAAAACAAGCCACTTTTGTATTAGGTAAAATTGTTTGCTTTTAGTAGGTCTTGTATTAGTGGCAATACATCTTATACAGCATTGAAAGCAGTGCTAGCTTGGAGAGGGCTCAAATTGCTTCATATTGTGATCTGAAATTTTATATACAGTATATTCCCCACCCCTGAATATACTTATTAAATATTTTATGATTCATAAAGTGTTGATTGTTTGCATTTTACACCCATAACATGATAGCAAGTGATTTCCTAAAATAGTGTTTATATATATTACATAAAATTCCATTTGAAATTTTTATAAATGGGATTAGTAAACCTGAAGTTTACATTAGTCCTTTGGGCATTTGCCTTGCAGAGTTATATATTTTAAAATACATTTTTATAAGGCTTTCATTCTGAGGAGATTACATTTTCATATCAACTTTTGATTATAGATAGCAAATGACTAGTGACATCAGAACAGATATGTTTGAGTACTTACATACTATTTTAACATATACATAGTTGTTTGTGCATTGTTTGAGTGGGGAAGCTGGTATTATTCTTGTATTACAAATTGAAACTGAAGCTTTTTTATTTCAAGTCTGTTTTAGGTATGGTACTGAATATTGGATTACCATTATTTAACTGGTTTCAGTTTACATTCCAGTCTTTTTCCATTAGCAGAAAGAAATGAGAATTAAAATAGGATATTTTAAAAGATAGTTTAAAAGATGTAACACTGTCAGAATGTTTTGCTTAACAGGTTGAAGCCATAGAGACCTACTTTACATATAACACACTAAGTAAAACAGAAATCATTATGGATAAACTGGGCCAGTATCAAAACTCAGGTTGATTTATATTATACTTAAGTCAATCAGCCAGGATAACAAAACTATAATTAAATATGACTTATTTACATTATTCACAGATTAAATGAACCAGAATTTTTCAGCTGTGATAGTAATAGGTATCTAGTTAGATAAAAATTGAAAGCAGAACTTTCCTGTTTCTCCCTCGGATACACAAATATTGATTTTGCTACGTCAGCCAATGGCCTTTTTAGTCATAAGAATTTATAAATTTGCAGCTAAAGCAGGATAAGAAAGCAAAGTTTCATAAATAGTTTTAGCTTCTCTGGCAGCAATAGCAGTCTCCTGAGTGAGCTGTGAGATTGAAAACTTCTTTTGGGCTTTCAGTCATGGCTAGTGAGCATATCTTCAGCCTAGATAAAGGTTGATCTTTTCATGCCCTGGAAACCCAGCCTGCCTATACTGGATTCTGAGCCCCATTTGTCATGCCAATTGGACCTCCATGATGAGGAATGAAATTGGGAGAGTCAATTCTCCAGCTTTTATCTAGAAAACCAGTTTCAAACTAATAAAAAATCCTTGTTTATTTTGTAATAACAGTTAATATTAACCACTAACTGATTGAAACCCAAGTCACATTATGGGCATGAGCTTATGCCCTCTACTCATAAATATTAAAACTGTAAATTAGCATTGTGTTTAAACCAGAGTACAGTTAATTTTAATAGAGACACAATGGCCCAAGTATACTGCTGCCTCCTATCACCAAATTAAAAATGTCAAATTTTCTGGAATTTTGATTACTTCGAGTTGGCTGGAAATTTGTGAAAATTTGGGTGAATTACATGTTGGGATTTTCATGCAAGATGTCAGAATTTTAAAAATGCTGAAAAAAAATAATTTTGGGAGGAGGGCAATTGCCCTTTTCTGCTCCCTGTCATAAGTCATGGCCTAGGAGGCACAACAACCAGTTTTGTGTACCACACTAAGCATAAACAAAGCACAACTTCTTTTTGGCTTGTGCAAGACCTTACCATGTCTACTTCAAAATGTACAAAATGTACTTTGGTCTAGTGGTCAAGGCACCAGGCTAGAAACCAGAAAATTGAGTTTTAGTCCCATCTTAGGCATGAAAGCTGGTTGGGTGACTTTGGGCCAGTCTCTCTCAGCCCAACTGATTTCACAGGGCTGTTGCGGCAAAAATAAAGAGGAGAAAGGAATATTAGGTATGTTTGCCACCTTGAGTTTTTTGTTAAAAATAATAAAGGTGGAATATTTTTTTAGTCTACCAGTATATGTTTTCTAAGTTAGCTATCTTGTACTAAAGTTAGCCAAAAGAATAGCCAAATAATGCTAATGAACTGCTAATAAAATGTTGATCATTTTTCTGATACATTAGAACAGTTTGCTGTTACAGAGTAACAGTTTATCCCAAGTTCATTTTCTGAAAAATTACAACCTCCTGGTCTACTGGAGCATTAAAGGAGACTTTTCCCCCATAAATAATTGGTTGCTAGCATTATCATATATAGGAGGCACTTTATCATTCATTTCCTATCCCTGCAAGCTTCTCTGAAACCAGAAGTGGGAAGCGCCACACTAAATGGGGTGTTTTGTGGTTCTTTTTAACAGCTCTTGAGGCAATTTTCATAGTAGTCAGCTTGCCATCAATGTCTTCAAATTGGAATTCTCTTTTGACAGTTGTGGGCATCTCTTTGTTCAATGTGAGATAGCTTTTTAAAGTTATGTGCTTTTGATGTGTGCTGTAAAGGAGGTACTCTCATTCTTTAATTTCAAATAATAAATTCAGATTGTTGCACTTGCATTTAATTGCTGTAGCATATTATAATTGATTGAATTCGCAACTACTGTGATAGCACTGTCCCAGATCAGACCACATTACACCAAGATTTATAGGAACTCATATTGTGAGAAGTGTGTCTGACCCGCATGGATGTGTGTGTGTGTGTGTTTGTATTTGTGGCTTTCATTGGTTAGGCCTTAAGCCAGTCTACAAAACTGTGACAAAGAAACTGGGAATTAGTCTTGCACTGAATGAGTTAAGTCAGTTTTACAGGTAATGGCTGACTGATTAAGAAATATTCGTCAATAATTAACCTAAAAGAGAACAGGGCTTTCTCATTTGCCAAACAATGTGCCCTTTAAATATCTGTATCAGAACAAAATGTATTAGAAAGCTTAATGCTAGCAATCCTGCAGGCAACCTTTTGTTCTCACAAGTGTAATCATTTCAGCCCTAGCAAAGTCTCTCAAAATGTCTCACTTAAGATAGGGTGTGTGAGATCGTAAATACTGCTGAGCCAAGTGTCCTGTGTCTGTTTGGCTAGAGTTATAGTTCATATTCTGAAGAAAATGACCTGTTTTTTTGCCAAACGGATTGAAAACAAACTTCAAAAACTGGGAAGCCAGCTAGTTTTTAATTGGAACATTAACAAGAGAAAATTTAAAAAATACCAGTTCTAGAACATATAATTATAAACAATAAAGATACGTTGCCATAATCTAGAGTGTGGTACATACTTTTTTAAAAAATAGCCACCTGCATTCAACCATATCAAACTGTGTTAATGGTTGTCCATGACTTCATTTCATACAAAATGAACAGTAATTCCATTTTACCTTAGCCCAAATACAAAGGAAATACATTATAAAACTGTCCTAAAAAATTTGGGTTAATTCTATATCACAGAGCATTTGGACAAGCAGGTGCATAGTCATGACACTGTTTAAACAGTGTACTATATTGCTTTTTTCATACAGTTCAATGCTTATTATTAAATCACAGAAAAGCAGCCCTGATAGAAAAGAGGGCCTTAATTAAGGCCACTTCAGCATGGATTGACATGGAAACTGAGGCACTGTATCAGATCAATTGCTGCTTAATAAAAGTATTTTACAAATAGCTGCACAGAAATGTAATTAACAGCATGGAGTTTTCAAAAATATACACTGTATATAAAATATGCTAACTGGGCTGAAGATTTCACCTGTCTTCACAGAGTGCTACAAATACAGTGAGAAAAATTAAGCCCAGTGATCTGAAAGGTAATTCAAAGGCTGGAAGGAAGCTGGTCCTAAGATGATGCTCTCTTCTGCTCTGCAAAAGGAGACTCATAGACCTCCATTGGTGGGCAGGTACAGATCAGATGCTGGTCCCCATAGATGTCATCAATTCTGGCAATTGTAGGCCAAAACTTACTTTCAGGTTTCACAAACGGCTAAAGAAGAGGAAAGGAGTATTTAGAAAAGCTATATGGTACAACATCTAAACAACAAAAATTAGTAATTACAGTATGATTGTGTACATTAAAAAAAGATAGGCAGTAAAATGCATCAAGGAAAGCTTTCAAGGCAAGGTTTTGATTGTAAGCCCTACATGATTTGGAAAAATGCTATCTGGATTCTTTTTCTTTTGAATTTTTTGGAAGTCTTTCCATGGCTAGGCCAGGAGTTTGAGAGATTTGAAGTTGTTCTACTCATTATTTTAAAGACAGGTTAGGTTACCCTGCGTTCTGCGCTTTACCCCAGCACTCAAAATATTCTGCCAATGAAACTCAGCAGCATATTTTTTTTTGTTGGTTGTCCAAAATAAGGATGGAAATATAAATGGGAAGCCTCTGCAGGTAAACTTCCATTTTGAACCTTCATACGCCACCATAAATGATCCCAGGTTGCACTAGTGAAACGACTGTTTTGCTGTTGAATTTCAGAATTACCATTTTGGGCTTTTTCAGAAGTACCGGAAGATGGAAGTAATTGGGCTGATGAGCCACTTGCAGGTTTCCCACGTAACACCTTCCAATTCCCCATCCCAATAAGTCTCTACATCTAGCCTTTCCACTTATAACTATGGCCCTCCTCTTGGTCAGGACAACCACTGTAGTTTAAACCAAATGTTCCTTGTTTTGTCCCAAAGGTGCTTTTCGAAAGGCAACTGGACTTTCTTTGTTTTTTCCTTGAAGATGTTTTACTTCATGTCCAAGAAGCTTCTTCAGTTCTGAACTTCAACTGAGAATTGAAGAAGCTTTTTGGATGAGAAGCGAAATATTTTCAAGGAAAAAACAAAGACCAGTTTTTGAAAAGCACTTTTGGGACAACCATGACTTGGATGACAGAATCTCCATAGATGTTCCTTATTTTGCTTTGGACATCATTTTCTTGTTGGTACAAAGGTTTTGTCAGATTCTTTAGGAGCTGAAAGGTGAATAAATGAAAACCAGATCAAAACAAAACAGCGTTTACTTCTTTATTTCACTTCTTGTGATGGAAACAGTCCTTTTCATCAATACCTCTTGACTGCAACATACTGCTTTTAAACTTACCAGTTATTGCTAAGAGGTCTAGGTTTTTGTTTGTTTGTTTGTTTTGAGAAAAAAAACTTGAGACTGCTGAAAATTTGCAGAATTACTTGTTTTGTTTCTCTTTAATACTGGAAATATTTGCTCAAAAATACTTGAGCAAATATTTCCAGTATGTATAGAAGCATCACCTCAAAAAGGCAGTTTGAGCCACAGTAGATAGGACTCAAACATAGAAAATAAGCTATGTTATACTTTTTTGTTAAATTTGTACTATGCTCTGCTGGGTTTTTTTCTGGTCTAGAAACTTCCCCCATATACAGACCATCTGCCATATTCAATGCAAGAAAGGTATCTGCATTTTTTTCATGCTGGTACGTTCTTTTGCAGGGCTTATTTGTAGAGCTGTCAAACTCCCAGCCTTTGGGCCGGATACGTCATGGGCTGGCCACTTGCTTTAGTGAAGGGGAAAAAAGTTCCAGTACATAATATGACACCGCCATGATGATATGAGTTTGACACCCGTTCTAATTTTAAACTTGATCATGATGGACGTCTTTCAATACAGAAAAAAATCATATACTTTTCCTCTATAGCAGCCCCAAAGAAAACTCTTTGAATGCAGTAAGGTGAGCATGGGCGGTCTGGTTTTCAAATACCCACTAGAGGTTTTTTGGCACATCTGGATGGAACATATTGTTGGTTTTTAAAATCTGACCAGAACAAATCTAATAAAATAATTGCTCAAAATATATTTGTGAAATTATAACTCATTACTTACTAGTGGAAAAGCAGCCACTTCCCTAGAATATGGGCGATCCCAGTTGGGTGCAGCCAGGCAGGTCAAAGTGTGTGGGGCCATCTAAGTCAAAAGAAATGTAGTTTAGAATGCACAAAAGGAAAAGAGCCCTCACCCATGTTTTGGGTCAAACTATTTCAGTTTTGAACAAGGAGCACCTGGTAGAAGTCTCACATAAATAAAACCCTCCTGAGCTTACCTTTAAGGGGTTAACTCTAGCATCCATCCTTCCTTCTTCTATATCAGCTACTTCTTGTCGAATACTAATCATGGCATCACAAAATCTGTCTAGTTCTGCTTTATCTTCAGACTCTGTTGGTTCTATCATGAGGGTCCCAGCTACTGGCCAGGACATTGTTGGAGCATGGAATCCTAGGAAACATGAATTCTAATTGTTCACTTGATGTTTAAAATAATGAACCTCAACAGTCAGAAAACATCCTAACCATCTATCCCCCGCTAGATCAATCTCTGAGCTAATCTGCTTTATAAAGACAATATGAAATAAATACATGCATTTATGGATTTTGCTTAAAGCCATTTGTATGTTCTCTACTTTCCTCTTGATACAGAGAAAAACAGCAGCAGCCATGAGCAGCTTTCTCCTTCTGTAGTCACCCTGCAGCAGCATTAAAATATCACATCTCTGCTGTTCGTGAAATGTGTAGCATTCAAAACGAAGAAGTGGTTAAGAAAAGGAAAAAAAAATCTCACCATAATCCTGAAGCCGCTTAGCAACATCCACAGCTTCAATATTTGCAGTTTTCTTAAAAGGCCGAGTATCCAAAATAAATTCATGAGCTACATAACCTGTTTTAGAGTAAAGATTCAGACACATGAATCTTTTTTGAGAATAATAAAATACGAGTATAAGGCAAGATGGTAGTTCCCCATTTCAGTGGGCTCTAGAGAGGCCTTGCTGAGCAGAGAAGCATCTGCTGGAGATTTTAATGAGTCTTCCTGTTTTGAGTGGGTAAAGGTGGCTTATTCTGGCTTTCACTAAAAGCTGTTCAAACTAAGCTTCCTTCACTCAGTTTGTTTCTTTCATTTTTGCTAAATGTCAACATGCTGGTACAATAGTTAACTCTGCTAGGCAGAAAATATTCCCAGTGATTAGATAAGATAAATTTATTGTTATTGTACTCAGAAACCTGAGAACAACGAAATGAGGTGCTCTTTCACAACATACAACTGAACAACACCAAAAGACATATACAAATAACAATGTAAAAGCAAATAAAAAACAAATAACAGTTAAAAACTGTACAACCAGAATATATATATGTTAAGACCACCAGATTCATAACTCTGCATTTAACCTGATCACAGCACTTGGGTAAAAACTATATTTAAATCTACTTGTCCTGGCTTTCAGCACTCTATATCGTCTTCCTGATGGTAGGATCTCAAACAACGAGTGGCCTGGATGCGAAGGGTCTCTCAAGATCTTTTGTATCTTCCTTCTACATCCCATGTTATACAACTCCTCCAATGAGGGAAGAGGACATCCGCTGATCTTTTGTGCCCTTTTTATCACTCTTTGGAGTGCCCTTTTCTCTGTACAACTCCTAAACCACACAAAGAGGCAATAAGATAAAATGCTCTCTATAGAGCTTCGATAAAAGGCAACCAACAGACTCTCTGGCAGTTGTTGCGATCTTAAAAGTCTTAAAAAATACAGTCATTGATGAGCCTTTTTTTCTAGGGCTAAAGTATTTGCCCCCCATGTTAGATCTTGTTTCAGGGTAATACCTAAAAACTTACATTCTGCCACCTGTTCTACCAAAACACCATCGATATACAACGGCTGGATATCCGAACTGCTCTTCCTGTAATCCACTGTGAATTCCATAGATTATAGTTTATATTCCATAGATTATACTTGCCTTTGGAGCCTCTAAAGAGGATTTTGTAGTGGTTCTCTAGTCGCTTTGCCATGTAGTTAGCATTCAAAATTGCAATCTCAGAAGCATGTTTTAGGCCTTTGCCTCCCATCATCTAAAGAAGCAAAAACATGAATGAAAATGGAGGGGACGACCATGACACAAAACCATATTCCTGATGTAGATGATTAAACATTCCATGTTGTAAAATTATTACTGTAGTAGATGATTAATTCATTCTATTTGTTCAGTATTTAGTTTATAAGCTTAGATTCCATCAGTGTGTGAATGGTTTTGATGGCTTACACAACTCATCGATAAATCAGTCAGAACCCTTCAGGCGTGTATAGCATATAAATTAGTACTTCCTTGGAGATCTCATCCAAGAAATTATTTTTTTAAGTAGAAATTTTTTAAAATGATCAAATAACTTGATTTGAAAGGTATAAATCATCTTGTTAAATTTGATTTGACCCTGTTATTGATATTATTATTTATCATCATTTCTATATATTTTGAAAGAACAGGGAAGTTTCTTGTAGCAATATCTTACGGCTGCATCTGGTAGAATACCGTTTACTCTTTCAGCACTTGCTATTAAATCCCTTTAACTGGGGTTGTCTCAGATGGGACTTAAAAGCATCTGCCATTGTAGTATGATGGTTAAAGAGTTGGTCTTGGAATAGGAGAACAAGTCAACTCTATCTTGGAAACTCAGTGGATGACTTTGGGCCAGTCACTCAATCTCAGCTCAACATGTCACACGTTTATTGTTACTGGGAAAAATAGGAGGATACGTTTGTTGCTGTGAACTTCTACAAAAGATGTGGGCTACAGATCATTGTAGCACTTCCAATGTGTTTTTTTTTTTAAATGCTCACTTTGTGGGAGACTGCAGTGGGAAGGAGGGATTGCAAGCCCCTTTGTGCAACTAGATTAGGCAATTCCTTCTAAATACAACCTATACAATCTCTTCTCCTACAATCCTGCAGGTCTTTAACTTTCTGCAGATCTCTCTTATCATCAGCATGAGAATCTACTAGTACGGAAGAAGAAACCAGGAGCAGAAATTATGAAGTACCTTGATATAAACCCAAGAAATAGGCAAGATGGCACTGGATCCCCAAGGGGCAGCACTGATGGTGCCTAATGGGCTTGAATGTGCATCGTGCAGTGAGGCAATGACAGGGTGGCTAGGCAGGAAAGGAGCCAGGTGCATCTTCCTAAAAGGACAGCGAGAAAAGAACTTGAACATCCAGCTTCCCTCCAACTGTAGCACCAACAGCTATAGCACCATGTTTTAATTAGCCAGAATCAAAAGTCTGCTTAAGTACATTTCACCCTGACCCTCTAAAACAAGTCAGGAAGAAGAAAAAAAATCCTCTTGGACAGCATCTAGCTTTCTGCATTTCTATCTATAGCAGTGTTTCTCGACCCATCCGAAGATGGATAGACTTCAACTCCTTCCTGGCTGAGGATTTCTGGGAGTTGAAGTCTATCCAACTTGCCAAGGTTGATCTATATACAAGAATAATTAGCCAATTTTAATGGCCAATATGATTGGTTCCCAGAAAGCAAGAGAGCCTCCCTTATCAGATAAAGGGAGGAGTGCATTTACAAGCAGAGGGGCATATATTTTACTCAGCGGATACCTTTTCTGGAAATACTTACTTTAATGCAAACATTTTTGAGGAACATAGGTAGATGCAATGACTTCTGGCTCATCTACCTCAATTTAAATTTTTCCAATAATGCTGTTTTGGTTACACAGTAATCCTAGCTATGTCTCTTATTCCCTAGTGGGCGTCCTTAAAATTTCTGCTTTAAAGTCTTCATGAAAAAATAAAAATAAAAATACATGCTCTTATCACAAGAAGTAGATACTAACACTCCAATCGGTCCCATGCCAGGTCCTCCTCCACCATGAGGAATGCAAAAGGTTTTGTGAAGATTTAAATGAGAAACATCTGACCCATAGTCTCCAGGGCGACACAGACCAACCTGTCGGGGGAAAGGAAAACAAGATGTTCCCAGTCCAAAATCTAGATGTTTTCAAAGATATAGAACATTGGAGGTGGGGGCGGGAATGGTGGCGACAGACTACATAGCCTGGCTTGCAGAGACGACTGCCAGCAGCGAGCCAAAAAAGTCAAGAGAGCAACCATGGTGGTGCAGTTCAAACTCCCTCTGTTTTGAAAATGAACTTTGATTGCACCAACAGAAGAGAATATGTTTAGCTGAAGGTTGAACTGTGTGGGTCCTTGGTGTTCACTGAGTTGGGTTGTTTTCTTGAAGACACTTCATCATTACCCAACTAGCTAGCATCATCAGGGCTAGAAGAGAGCGGTGCTCTAGCACTGACAATGTTACCTAGGTCAGGGGTCTCCAACCTTGGCAACTTTAAGACTTTGCTGGCTGAGGAATTCTGGGAGTTGAAGTCCACAAGTCTTAAAGTTGCCAAGGTTGGAGACCCCTGACTTAGATAGTAATGAACTATCTGCAAGATACCAAAATTTGCAACACTGCCATATGGATTTGTTTTTTCTTTTTGACAAACATAAAAATGGGCGCAACCTCGCTTGTACCATAGTGGTTTCCATTTTGACTTTTTTTGACCATTAGTCCTGCTGGCTTGTCAAATGGTGTGAGCCTACTCTTTCTCTGGCTATCTCACAAACAACTTCTCTTTTTTTTCTTTTTTTACTTTAGGAAGGAATTTGACTTTGTGGGCTGCTCTGATGTTGGTTTCTAATAGCTACATTCTCCAAATCTGGTAGCCAACTGACATACATTGTGAAATACTTTCACGTGTTTCTATCACATGTTACTTTGTTATTTTGTTTTTCAGTGGAACCGAATGATTTAAACACGGGGAGCTGACTATTTGCTTTCTCCACACCACAATGTCTCATTATGTCTTATCCTTTTTTAAAACTATAAAGATCCAAATATTACACTTTTCCCATATGGACGCCGTTCTATAAAATTTTTCATGCCAAAATTATGAAAAACTAGCATGAGAGTGATCCAAGATTTCAGTCAGGAACAGATATTCAGGGCTACAATGTTACTGAATATGAGAAATCAGTCATACTCGTGAATCTCGATGTTCCCACTACCAAAATCCCATGCAACAGAATCCCATTATGCCTCAACCATTTCCCAGTATTTTAAAAAAATCACTATTGAGTATATGAACTAAAAGGATTTGCCTGTATCTATTTCTCACCTGAGCATTCATATTTGCTCCATCTAAATAAACTTGGCCTCCGTGTTTGTGAATCAGATCACATACATCACTGATCTGCTCTTCAAAGACACCATTAGTGGATGGATATGTGATCATGATAGCTGCTAGGTTTTCTTTGTGCTTATCTACCTATAAGAAGAAAGGGAAAAAATGACAACAGCGTGACATAACGGAGTGATAAGAACAAGATTCTTTCCTCATCAGTTTGGCATAAAAGGCCTACTAAATTAGATTTCCTTAATTTCATTTGGTCTTTGCAAATTCATCATGCAGCGGCTTCCAGCAAAGATTTCCTCCTTTTCCTTTAACTCAACATTTCTCAACCTTGGCAACTTTAAGATGAATGAACTGCAACTCCCAGAATTCCCCAGGCAGCATCCCTGGCTGGGGAATTCTGGCAATTGAAGTCCATCCATCTTAAAGTTGTCTAGGTTGAGAAATACCACAGAAGATGATCAAACGTCTACCCACATGCTAAGTACTCTATCTGGTACCTGAAATTTTTCATAATTATTTATTCTTTTATGCAAGAGCCACCGTGGTGCAGTGGATAGAATGCAGTACTGCAGGATAGTTCTCCTGACTGCCGACGGCCAGCAATTTGGCAGTTGGAATCTCACCGATTCATGGTTGACTCAGCCTTCCCATCCTTCTGACATTGATAAAATGAGGACCCAGACTGTTGGGAGCAATAGGCTAACTCTGTAAACCGCTCAGAGAGGGCTGTAAAGCACTCTGAAGTGGTATATAAGTCCAAATGCTATTGCTATTTTCACTTATATTCAGTTTAGTGTTAATAAAAAGAGGGGAATAGTAAATAGCCACAAAAGTAGACACAACCGTAGCATATTGATTCTCAAAAAAAGAATATTTCAAAAATAGCCAAAAAGTTATGTGTCACAAAAACATTTTAAAAGACAAATTTTCTCTTTTGTTTTTTCTAAACATTCATAATTTATAATAGAGGAATGTATTAGGACAAAGGGCAGTAAACTAACCATTGCTTTCAGATGACTCAGATCAATGCTCCCATGTTTATCTACTTCTATTGGCTGGATCTTCATCCCTGCCATTTGAGCACTTGCTGGGTTGGTACCATGAGCTGATTTAGGAATAAGGCAGACCTTTAGGAAGAAGAATATGTAAAATCAATAGACTGTCATGAACTGAATGCATGATAATTATTGTTCGGGGTGTAACCTTGTTAAATCTTGAAGCTGTCTGATTAATTCCAGCTTGATTATGTTATGGACTAAAACACATTGAAAATATTGATCTAAGCAGTAATATATTTCCCTTTAGGCCAAGTAAGAATGAGAACATGGCCGCTGGGAGTGGTTAAATCATGCTGACAGTTTTGCATTAATTATCAGTCAAATAACAAGAATAATGAAAGGCAGGCAAAAAGGTTACAAACAATACTTCTTTTATGAGTTGTATTTCTTCACAAGGAAGCAATTTAAAAGCATATTAAAATCTCCAGCTTGAGAGCAAATATATTATCAGATACAAAAATCTCATGATTTCTTCCCTCAGTGATTAAAAACAAAGTCTTAATCACAATAGAAAACCCTTTAGATTGCCCTTCTGAGCATCAATTCAATGGCTTCACTTTGATTTTAACTTACCTTTTGCTTTAAGGTTGCTATAGTGAATATAGGTCTGCTCACATGATACAAGAGGCAGTATCTCATTAAGAACATCTTTGTTAACAGCAATGAGCCACTTAGGTACAGTGGTCAAAGCAACAGGCTAGAAACCGGTAAACAATAAGTTCTAGTTGTGCCTTAGACACAAAGCCAGCTGAGTGACCAGGGGCCACTCGCTTTCAGCCCTAGGAAGGAGGAGGCAAGGGTAAACCACATGAAGTGTTCAGTATTTCATATATAAACCCTTGCATGAGTGGAACACATAATATTGTGTCTCCTGATCCCCTCCTCCATTTGTTTCAGGAGGAAATGGAAAAGGTAAATGTGTTTGTTCAGTCTGACAAAAAGAAAAGAAAAAGAAAAACCGAGTGTACTTTCTGTGGAATTTTTGCAGAACAACTAGTGTATCTAAAGGAGGAAAAGGCTTTTAGAAGCATACAGAAAATAGTGCATAAAAGCTAGCAAAAGTAGGCAGATTATCTCACCTAGCAACCAGCAAACTGTGCAAATGACAAACAGCCCATAGAGCTTACATTGGACACAGCCAGGCTAATTAAGTCTGTTTCTACTGAAAAACAAGCTGCCATTCCAAAAATAATTAGCTACATAGGGGACAAGAAATCAAAAGTTAGATAAAAGTCTATTTTTTACTTACACTTCGCTGCCATTCTCCTTTTGCATTTAAATAAGCCTTGATTGCAGCTAGCCCAGCATATTCACCTTGAGCTCCACTGCAAAGAAACAAAGCTTTTTTAGGCGTCAATCAACATCCCGATTTAAAATTCTGTTAAACAAGTTTATTAATCTCCAAAATAAAAAAGTACTGGAATACATCATTCCATGCAGAGAAGGAAGATTAAACGATACCAAATACTAACACTTTTAAATTCATGTTGTAAACCAAGTTGCCAAAAGCAGATTAACATTCTTTCCCATCCCCCACCCCCAAGTCTTTTGCCACTACTGAATTAAAAGTCTATCTGCCCATCTTTGACTCAGCACAAATCAACAATGTGTGAGTCCCACAGGCGAGCCCGGCCTATCTCTATGGCATCTGTTCTGTGTCACTGCCAAATGGAGGTGTTCTGATTTGTGGATGTGTCATACATTTATAAACAAAGAGTCTGGAAGATGTGGGGTGATACACACTGAAAGGGACAACAACATAGCCAGAAAACTAATCAGGTCGTTCTCAGCTGTGAACTTTATCTCTTCTGGCTGGCTTCCAAGTTAAAAAAAAAATAAAGAAATATATAGCAGGACAAATATAGCCCCAGAGAAGAAGGAGGCACTACCTGCTTTGATTATGAAATTAGCTAGTCCTTAGGCAGCCGGATGATACAAGCTCAAAGTATCTACTGGACTGCCATATCTTCCTAGGAGTGGTAGGCAAGTGATTGGAACTGAGAAATATGAGAAAATGGTAAACAAGGCACAAAAGTCTGGTGAGTATGTCTTTGTATCTTGGATACTGCAAGGAAGAAAAGCAGCTCAGACATTTTCCAAGCACGTATCCATTCAGAAATCAGATTGTTGCTACTGAAGTCCTAACCATTTAAGATAAAATATGTTATTCCATTTCCACTATCTAAACTCAACCAATTTGTACTTTACTGTAACTTTGATGGACATAAAATTATGTTTCAAGATTCTCTTGCCTAGAACCATTTTTCTATCCTCTTACCCATTCCATTAGTGACAAGTGTGGCTGACGTAGACTTCAATGTTAAAAATGTCTATTTCGCCATGTACACACATGGCCCAAGAATTATATTCCATTTATCATATGTAAATAGTGCGGATACACCAAAAATAGAGTTTTAAATCTGTACATATTGCAGTGGGTCAAACAAAATTGCTTCTACCTGTTAGGCTGGAATGAAATCTTGTCATAGCCTGTGATCTCACACAGATCCTTCTCAAGCTCCTTAAAAAGCTGCTGGTATCCTTGAGTTTGATCCAGGGGAACAAAAGGATGGATATTGGCAAATTCCTTCCATGTAATAGGCTACAAAACAGACATGGATGCACAGATGGGCACAGAGAAAGAGAAGGAAAAACCATATCTGTGTTAAAAATATAAATAAATAAATGATAGGAAGCACGTGAAATGCAACTCTAAGCTGGCCATAAAGTGTGGCTATTCATTGGAAAATCTGATAGAACACACTTTTTGGAGGTGATTGTCAACTGGAGTGCAGGAATTCTTTTTTAGAGAACAGATGGCAATCTACCCCAAAATCTTTTGAGTTTATTTAATGTTCACAAAAAATGGTTTAATAGTTATCTTAAATTTATTTCATAAAAATAATATATTAATTTAAAGAGCTTACTATAAGTTCTGATGAGCTATTCAGCTTCATTGTACAGGATCCCTAAAGAAAGGCAACATACCATCAGGATTTCATTCAAGAAAATTTAACAGCTATGATTCCCCACACCCTTTTCAATTCATACCTACCAAAGGAATCATGCTGTGAACAAGAGAAATATCTTTGTTCTCTAATCTTTTCATATACCGGACAATATTTGTTTCAGAGTGATAGCTGCAGACATAAAGAACTTATATTAACAACCAAAGTAATAATAAAAGGTGAACGCTATTTCTGCCCCCAAATCTTTTGTCAGATCAGTAATAAATTCTTCCTCCTTTTAATGTTCAGATTTGCTCTAAATTATAATTCGTTTTTCCAAGCTGACTGTCAATACATGTTGATGAAACTTTTGTATTTAAATGGACATACAGCTAAAAGGCATGTACCACAATACAGTCATAAGCATTTTGCTTTAATTGTGTGTTGCTTGCTATTAATTGGTCAAATTACACAATTTCCCTTCAAAAACTGTAACGTTAGTGCAAACAACAAAGTTTCCAACATGCAAACCTAGTAGCTTAATATTTTAACTTGTTTTTCTGGAATATCACATGCCTCATTCTCATCTTCACTAACCAGCATGAGCCAAAATATTCCAAAGAGTTTTACAAACCTGTTGAATACTTGGTGTGTTAGGAATTTTGATGTTCTTTTAAACAGAGTAGCAAAAATGCCTTTTGTTTCTTCATCCATGTTCTCTGCAACTAATTCCTTTCAAACATAAAAGAAACTGTCAATCTCTTTTCTCCTCTCAGAATTGAGTTTCAATCTACAAGTATACCTTCTAAAACAACTATCTTAGTCTGAAGTGCAACTGGAAACAGTTGCGCAAATTGAGATATTGGAAGATACTATATCTTTTTGATTTCAAAAGGGTAAAAATCACATGGGTTGTAAAAACTCAAAAGTGTGTAGTTATGGATAATGTTAAATTTTGGGAGCAATAGAAAGTGCTTTATTGAACTTCTTTTCACACTGCTGAAAGTTAAAAGTTTTCCAATATTTTCTATGATATTGGTGAATGAATGAGAATCCAGGTATTACTATGGAAGTTATGAACTCAGGTATGCTCTATCTTGATCAATTAATTATTTAGTTTTCTAATCAGTGATCTACTTACAGCTGAAGATTCACAGCCAAAAATCCATAGTAGGTCATCTAGGTCTTTTTCATTTACAGTTTCATCAAGAGAAACTCCAACCTATTGACAGTTGGAAGAAAAAAAGGACACAACTTCTAAGTTCATAACTAAGTTCATAACTAAGTGTTTCAATATTTGAAATCAATGAGTACTCTGAAACAATAACTGGATATATAAACTGGATGATATTTATTGACACTCCCTATACACCATGCATAATATTCTAATAATTACTATGAACATCAACAATTTAAAAATGTGTCTGAATGTTCTTTCTTCTAACGCACATTCAATGGCTGTTTACTGAGCTTTCCTTCTGAAACAATGACTGAGTTTCTTAGAGCATTGATGATGTTACCTAGTTTGGTAATGAAACATCTGCAAGAAAACCACCATCCTCAGAGAGCACTAAGGACCTCAGAGTTTCTTAGAAAAATGTTTACTGGATAGTCTTTACCTCTTTATAATAATGATAATGAATAATGAATTAAGGCATTAGAACCACTTCTGAGTATCTTTAAGCTGTCACTTACTGTGCCATCAGGGTAAATCCGAAAGTTTATCTGTCTCTGGGCTGCTCTTTGCAAGACTTCTTCGATGCCACATCCACACTGGATTTTCAAGGTATCAAAATATAGGTCATGTTGGAGTTGATGACCTGCTCTCTTCAAACCTAATATAAGCAAACACAAACCCACTCAGGTTTTCTGCACAGTTGTATTCAAAATAATTTGACGCTGAGTTCTAGTCCTGCCTTATACATAAAAGCCAGCTGGGTGGTGTTGGGCCAGTCTCTCAGCATAACTCACCTCAGGATTGTTGTTGTGGAGAAACTAAGAGGAGGAGGGAATATTTGGCATGTTCACTGCCTTGAGTTATTTATAAAAATAATAAACGATGGTATATAAACAAATAAATTTGGCTGCTATCGGCAACTTTGCTGGACTATTAGTGACTGGCTCTATTATTAGACTTGAATCACATTACTCTAAGTTATTTTACAAACCTGTTTTAGGAATCACTACACTTTACAGTGTAAACAAAAAAAAAGCTTGTAGGAAAAAAGGAGCTGTGGTGGCACAGTGGTTAGAATTGCAGACTAACTCTGAGTTGCAGGCTAACTCTGCCAACTGGCAGGAGTTCAATCCTGACCAGCTCAAGGTTGACTCAGCCTTCCATCCTTCTGAGGTTGGTGAAATGAGGACCCAGATTTTTGGGGACAATATGTTGATATTGCAAACACCTCAGAGAGTGTTTTAAGTCTAAGTGCTATTGGTATTGGTATTTACAGAGTAGCATTGAAAGTTTATTCAAATTCTCCAACATTAAAATTGCTCCTTTTGGACAGGGTTTTCCTATGTCTGAAGGTTCACTCACCTTCTGCTAAGATTAGAGTAGCATTGTGGACTCTCTTGGCAATGTACTTTAATCCATTTGCACCATGATAAACTCCAAACATTGCAGCCATGTTAGCCAAAAGGGCCTAAGAAGCAAAATTTGGGATTAAATAAATTTATGTGTATAAACCTGAGGCAACTCAGATACTACATCATCTAGACTTAGAATAACTTTAGTGTCACTTTAAATGAACACTAATCAGCATATATTAAAATGAAATTTCGTTGCATACAGCTCTCAAAGGGTGATCACCTCCAATATACACTACATAAATATGACAAAAATATAAATAAATAAACAGATAAATATGCATATACCCATATATTATAGGACACGAACAACCTAGTCTAGTTCAGATGTATAATCAATGATGGAAGAAAACCTTACCTGCGCCGTACAGATATTGCTCGTAGCTTTATCTCTCCTGATATGCTGTTCTCTGGTTTGCAACGCAAGCCGGTATACTTCTTTCCCATTAGCATCTCTTGAAACATACACAAAAGGGGAAATATATTACTTTCTTCAGTTTAAATAGACAAAGGCTAGTTGGTTTTGTGAACAAAAATGATTAATAATATTTTTTAGCAAAATGAATAATTTACAATATGAAACTCTCTAAATCAGTGGTCCCCAACCTTTTTTGTGCCGCGGCCCGGTACCGGCATCACAAAATCATCTGCGGCCTGGTACCGGCATCAGCACGCATGGCAAGGCAAGCTGAGCGACCAGCCAGCCAGCCAGCCCCCGCTTCTCCCTGCCACCTTCAACTCCTCCTTTGTACCTGTGTCGATGGGCTTCGCGAGGGCTTCAGGACGGTCGCTCGGCTCGCCTTGCCATGTGTGCTGAAAGAATCCTCGCGCCTTAGTTTTGTTCGAAGCCCCCCCCCCCTCGATGAAACTAAGGCGCGAGGATTCTTTCAGCACCCAAACGCCGCTTTCTACCCGGAAAAGCTCACCGGAAGCACTTTTTCATCAAAACAAGATGGCGGCGCCCAGCAAGCCGGCGGCCCGGTAGAAATTGTTCCATGGACCGGTACCGGTCCGGGGACTGGTGGTTGGGGACCCCTGCTCTAAATTATTCCTGAATCAAGGCAGTTTCCTTTTGCTATCACCTGATGCAATGCTACAGTTTGACAAATTGCATGTTTATGAAGCAAAGCACTGCAAAGAAGCTACTCAGCTGTGCCATCAAGACAATGCAAACCTCAATTCAAACAAAGGATTCCTTCCTAACTTGTTTTAGTACAGATACGAGATACATAGATTGGAATTGCCGCTAGATGGCAGCAAAGAAATACAGAAAATCATGACTTTGTTGCCACCGTCAAGTGGTGTTCAGCCCAAATCTCGTGGTCCTTTTTCTTTTCTTTTTCACATTTTTGAGAACATGCCATGGACAAACAACAGTTGCCAGTCATAAAATATCACATATATCAAAAAGCCAAAACAACTTGGGGCTAGAGTCCATTATATTAATGGCTTCAGAATTTAGTTGGGGTCCAAAGGCATTGCTGGAAATGTGAATTATGCCTGAAGCTGATGCTTTGCTTTCCATCAATTTAGTATCTCATTCAGGTTTTTAACTGAAGAGAGCTTAAGGAAAATTAAAATTAGGAAAGTCAGAATGGATGGTGAACCAAGGAACACGTCCACACATACACACACACATACACATTGTTGTCCTGAGGAAACATGCTGGAGACTGAGGATCCACTATAAAAGATCCTCTAGAAAAGGACAATGAGCATTCTACATGTGATAAGTACATTCTGACCTTACCTAGAGTTCTGGAAACTTACAATACTGTGGATATTAAGAACATAAGACCTTTGCTGGATCAGGACACAGATCTGTCTAACCCAAGTGTCACACATTGGCTAACTGGGGGCATTTGGGAAACTAACAAGCCTGCATTGGACAGTGATGTCCTCTACACTTATCTTTTTTCATCAACCCACATGTTGAAAAGAAGAGACCTATCAGTGTGCAGGAAGAGTCAGATGCAGAGAAACAAATGAGAATCCTTTGAGAAGATACCAAAGCCTTCCTGTGTGCAAAGGAAGCCCTGAACTGGAAATTTCTGGGCTCCTGCTCACTATTTTTTCTCTCTGCAAGTGTTTTCCTATATCTGACTTAATTGTGGGGGTGAGGGGGAGAAATACAATGTTTTCATTTTTAACCTCAAACCAAAGAGATTCCTGAAAATATTTTATCATAGGTCCTTGAATTCTTTGTGCTTATAGCAACATTCTTTTTTTTAAGGGCACCTCTTCCATTTTTAGTTCAAGACAGATTCATTTTCCATTAGGATATTGAATTTAGTAGCTTTAGGAACAGTAAAGTGTACAATAGGCCAAAACACACAGCTGTAGCTGATTAGTTAGAGAGTCCTGACTCATGCGTGAGGCAATCTACGCTATGATTGATTGCTGTAAGTATAAAGGGGGGGGGGTCCCCTTCCCCCCCCTCTTCTTTTTTCTTGTATGTGTCCTGTATAATTTACCTCACGAAGTTCCTGTGTTCCTGACTACCTTGTATTTTTTCTTTCTAGATGACGACAAACACTCATGTAAATTTTTATCTATATCTATATCTATATCTATATCTATCTATCTATCTATCTATCTATCTATCTATCTATCTATCTATCTATCTATCTATCTATGGTGGGTATGGAAGTAAACTTGATATGAGCATGTATTTCAGTAGCATGATTTAGTTCTAGAAGATTAATTATAGGGGAATTAATCTTCTAGAACTGAAAGAAGTTCTCGATTTACGACCACAATTGGAAGACCTCGACTTACGACCCCAATCGAGGCCAAATTTCTGTTGCTAAGCGAGACGGTTGTTAAGTGAGTTTTGTCCTGTTTTTACAACCTTTCTTGTCAACTGTTTTTAAGTAGGTCAGGGCAGTTATTAAGTTAGTATTCTGGTCATAAAGTAAATCTGGCTTCCCCATTGACTTTGCTTCTCAGAAGGTCACCAAAGGTGATCACAGGAGCCCAGATGACACCGCGACGGTCATTAAATATGAGCCAGTTGCCAGGCATCTGTATTTTGATCCCGTGACCATGAGGATACCGCAATGACCGTAGGCATGAAAAATGGTCATACATCGCTTTTTTCAGTACCCTTTGAACGGTCACTAAATGAACTATTGCAAATCGAGGACTACCTGTATGATTTAAGATCAGCCAAAGATATAAAGAAAAAAAACAACTCCATGCTCTCTGGAAAGAAGAAAATACATAAGAAGAGTACAACTTTCCACAATCCATGTATAATCCCTTCATGAGTTAGAAGAAGATGGATTCAGATTTTCAACAGAAAGTGAACCTACCTTGTAACTCCCACCATCCTTCCGGGCATCATTCGCACCAGATTCTCTTTGACCGCAAAAAAGGCAGCATGTGGTCCTCCATACCCAAGAGGCACCCCAAACCTCTGGGAATTGCCTAAAGCAACATCAACGCCAAACTCCCCTGGAGGCCTCAAGATGCAGAGGGCAAGGAGATCGGTGGCACAGCAGGCCAGGCTCTGATACAAAAGAAGCCAATATGTTGGTTGGTTGGTTGGTTTATTACATTTTGTATGCCGTCCATCTCTCTACCAAGTGACTTTAGGCAGCTTACAATGTTATAAATCACAGAATAAAACAATTATAGGATTAAAACCTTCGACGTTAAAAGCTGACAATTTAAAATTAAGATTAAAATATGATAAAAACCAATGCATCGACGGGGTGGAGGTGAGATCTTGTACTAGTCTACTAGACACCTTCAAAGTGAGAGGCCCCCATCAGGGCTCCAAGCTTCCCAAAAGGCAATATTGATCAGGGGTCCTCAACCCCTGGACCATGGCTCACTGGAACCAAGCTGTGGAAGTGGCGGGCGAGCAGGTACACATGCGTGCAACTCTCTCCCCCACACTGCCAGTCCGCAAAGCTGGAAAAGTTGGGGACTGCTGTTGTAGATAGATTCCCAGAACAATGTATATTGATTATAATGGCCAACACATGACTGCTAAAAATGAATAGTTATTTTTCCAGCACCATCGTAACTTCGAACGATTCCTACACAAGGTAATTGTTAAGTGAGGACTACCTACACAGGTAAGTTACTTATATCATGATCAAATGGAGATTGGGAGTTTTGGGGTGGTACAGAAATGCTATGAGTCCAAAATCTTACTAGATTGGAAAAGCAGACATTGACCTAAGGTACATTTATACTGCCAGACATAAACATGGAGGTTGGAAATATTGCTTCATTTACCCCATTCTGATGGGCTTGTTCAACCAAGCCTGTGAAGTCTTCTACCTTCCCCTCAGTGTCTGGGTACTGGAACAAGACACCACTGATATCTTTACCGCTGAAATCCATCTCATGAGGTAGCTTCAACTCTACGTTTATGCCAGTGTATCTGGAAAGCAAGAACGACATACCAAGACAAAGTTATTTCCTTGTAGTGAATACAATTTAAAAAAGAAAAAGAAACATAAGCTAGAATATTAAATGCAGAGTTAAAGGCCAGCTTGATTGCCTTCAACTGAAATTGATTCAAGTAAAGCAATAGGCATGTTTCATATTTAGTCAAGCTTATTGAGCCAGACTACATTACGAAAGAATTTCAAGCAGATTGCCCATTTAATTTTTTTAAAAGATCTAAATCAGTCTTTACTTTGCTCTGGTCTGCACCACAGCTATCGTCTGAGGATGGCATCTGATGTCGACATAAAACTTATTTCGCTTATTATGCCTGTTGGAAGGAGAAAACAATAAAATTACTTCAGATATGGGTCATAAAAAGTTCACTCTGGTAAGTTTCCACTGCTTGTTATTATACAGACAAAAACCTTGTTTTTAATTGGCTTTGACATCTCCTGATCTAAAATTCAAATTTCTATTCCCAGGAACATTGGGAAAGAAAACAAGCCCACAATCTACCAAAGTCTACAAAAGGGAAACGACTACGAAGTAAGTCATGAGTTTTTCATGAATTCTGAGTGGATTACAGAAATTGCTGGCTCTAACAGGGGTGATGAACTGTGTTAACCAAACAGCATATTCTGTTCCTGTATCTCTGAACAACAGATTTTGGGAATGGAGGGAACCCAGGAAAAAATATATGGCTTCCCACAAATTATCAATGGCTGCAAATATTACACCTTCCTTTGGTGTTTCTATCTCATTATCATTTATATCAGGGCTATCCAAGCTTGTCAACTTTAAGATCTGTGGACTTCAACTCCCAGAATTCCTTAGCCATGGAGAATTCATGGGACTTGAAGTCCACAGGTCTTAACGTTGACAAGGTTGGACACACCTGATTTAGAATATAGGCCTATGGGTTGTTTTCAGTCTCTTCCATATAATGAAGTATTCAAGGGTATCTGCAGATTGTGATGAAAAACTCAAGATGGCAGTCACAATGCTGTGATCAAAACTTCACCTCCTTTTATGTGCATCTTGACTTTTGTTTTTTGACAACATTGTGCCTTGTGGACAATCTTGCCCACAACACTAAAGTTCTGAGGAACTTTACATTCTCCAAAAGCAGTCTAACAATCTGAGGTTGTTACCTGTGACACAACTGCATGGCTTCTGCTGCCGCTGTTCCTTCATCCAGCAAAGAGGCATTAGCCACATCCATCCTGGTGAGATCACACACCATTGTCTGGTAGTTCAACAAGCTCTCCAGCCTGCCCTGGGAGACTTCTGGCTGATAAGGGGTATATTGAGTCACCCTATTAAAAGCAACACATTTTCCCCATTAAACTTTTCCCCATGAAAAGAATACTATAGTACCATACAGATAGTCCTTGGCTTATGACCATAACTGACTTCAAAATGTCCATTGTGAAGCAAGGCAGTTGTTGGGTGAGTTTTGCCCCATATTACAACCTTTCTTGCCACTGTTGTTAAGTGACATTTGGGTACTAATTGGAGTACTAATTCAGCATCTTTATTGTTATTGAGATTGTAGTGATTTCATGTTAAAACATATTAAATTAAAAAAAACATTGAAAACATTGTAGAGAAGCACTGTGCATAAAACATAGTAGGTAATACAGTTGCATGTAGTACTGTATCTGTTAGGAACATTGTAAACCTTACATGAGATTGTACATTAGCTGTGGAGGACCAGGGATGGACACTGCTCCTTTAAGATATTCTTCACAGGAAGTATATGCATGCCCTAAAATGAATCAAATCATGTTCCCCATTGAACCTGCACCGTCCTAGTTAAGATGGACTTAAGCTAACTATCCGAGATCTGAGGGTAAAAATCAACTCTCCTAATGACACCTCAATTTAAATATGTGGAACTATGTCTTAACAATTTTCCCATGAAATATTATTGCACAGACCACTATTATTTATTGCAGAACTGACAAAAATTGTGTGGTGTAAGTAAATTAAACAAAGCACATGAAAAATAAACACTACATAAGCAATAATTACTGGGTTTTTAGGGTAAACTGGGTTTTTAGGGTTAAGTCTAGACTGGCTTCTCGAGTCCCACAAGAAGCCAAGCATATTTTCAATTCTCTGCCCATTCATTTATGTTCATGTCACATCACTTACTAAATTAGCTCAGTTTCTAGGGCAACACAGTCTGAAGTCATTCAGAAACCCAGGCACAACTAGGTTGTTCAGTCTAACACAGCCCCATAACATTATGCCACTAACAATTGATTGTAGGTTATTGAGCCAAGCTATTTTTGTTTGTAGAATAAGCTTTCCCTGTGCTTTTCATTGTATATAAATAAATTAATTAATTAATAAAAACAGCTCGGAATAACTTAAACAACACGTATAACCTTGTGTTTTTTTTAACAACACAACTGTAATAATGTGGTATTATGAGAGGAAATCTATCCTCATTAAGAAAAACAACATCACAAACAGCCAATGGCTGTCCTTTGTTACTTTTCTTCTAAGTATAATTATTTCACGCTGCTGAGCTCCATGTGAATTTTATTGACCAGCAACCAAAACAGAACACCTTCCAGAACAGGGGTGTCAAACTTAAGGCCCAGGGGCTGGATCAGGTCCACGGGGTGCTTAGATAGGGCCCATGGGCCTGCCCTGGAAACAGCAAAGGACCGGCCCACGGTGCTTCTGTCAACAAACACCTTTAAAAACAAAAGCTGAATGAACTTGTTTTGAAAATTGTAATGGCATCTGACCTCAGGGCCAATCGTAATGAAAATTAGAAATGCTTTGTAGATCCTAATTTTTGGAGTAATCCCAATTTGAGAAACAATTACTAGAATAAAGCTAATAACAGAGAACAGAATGCCCCTACAAATAGGATATCTGATGTAACTCTTCTGTATATCTTCTCAAAACAAAATACGCTTATTTTGCTTAACACCATGTCCTTTACGGTCAGGTCTGCAATTGAAGATTGCAATAAAGGAATCAATCATCAAAAGCTGATTAAAATCTCTAACCGGCTTAGAGTTGTATTAGTGCCTCCCTCTCCCTATTATGCTTGGCAAAAAGAAGGAGGCTTGTGTGGAAGAGTTGCGCCTTTGTTTGTCTGAAATTGTCCATGAGTTTCTGAGCCTGGGCAGAGGCTCCTTTGTCACTTAATTGTAGTGTACAGGAACTTCCACACCGTCGATGTTTTTATATACCGAACTCTCTTAGCACCTTCTCCCAAGAAGCTCAATATTGCCACGGCCGCTGCCAGCTGACTAACTGGAGCATGCAAACACTGACATTCCAGTCTGCCCAACGGCTCCCCTTCTCCACAGGCCTTGCTGCTTTTGTTTTGTGGCAAGAAAAAAAATGTGGCCGAGGGGCATTCCCACAAGGGGAATGGCGCCTTGTCTTCAAGAAGGAGGGAGACAGACAGGAGGTGGGGCGAGCCGACTCAGTATCTACGATGGCTGCTTTTGAGGGGCTGGAAGGAATTACGGAACATACCACAACAGGCTCTCTTCCCAGGCAGAGGAGAGGTAGGCCACAGGCAGATCGCCCTTCTGGTCTGGGAAACAAACCATACACAGGTCGTTCTCGAGTTACAACTAGAATTGAGCTCCAAATTTATGTTGCTAAGTGAGATGGTTATTAAGTGAGTTTTGCCCCATTTTACAACACTGCTGGCCACAGTTGTTAAGTGAATCACTGCAGTTGACACGATTGTTAAGTGAATCTGGCTTTCCCATTGTCTTTGCTTGTCAGAAGGTGCATCTGGATTTTGATCCCATGACCGCGGGGATAGTGCAATGGTTGTAAGTGTGAAAAATGGTCACAAATCGCTTTTTTCAGTGCCATTGTAACTTCGAATGGTCACTAAATGAACGGTTGTAAGTCAAGGACTACTTGTCCTCTAAACTTCATTGCAGTTTTAGTGATGTGCAGCCCTCACACTAGACTCCATAAGAAGCGGTACAACAAGCATTTTCATGTCTCGGTATTTGTAATTTTTATACTCTACGCTTATCAAGAAAAGATCTTTATGTGCTGTGGGAACTTCCAACACTGCCATGCACACATAAATACGCTGGGGGATAACAGCAAGATTCTTATACCACGTATAATTTTTATATAAATGAATCAATGTATTAAAAGGATTACTTATGTAACTTCTGGTTTTGCATAAAAGCTAGGAAAATAGCAAACATAAAGATAGTTGTTTTTTTTAAAATAGTTGTCTTTTCTCTCACGACCTCTTCTGAACCAGCGTAAATAGAACTGTGGTATTCAAACGTTCTCTAGCATGTTGACATAGACAATGCAATCTCTCTCCCTCCCCGCCTCTCTCTGTATTTAATAATAAAAATGGTACATTACCATCCAGCGTTCTCCAACAAATTCCTTGCAATGGCTGGAGGGACGGAGCAGTTGTAATAACCCATGCCAATATAAGATCTCCAGATTTTATTCTTGCTGGCAATACTGTGTAAAGTTTCAAGAATTTCATTTTCGCCTAGAAAGAGATGGGTAGAAAATATCGTGTGAAGATTTTAACAAAAGTTAAACATGTCAAGCCTTTTGCACCAGTTAGCCTATTTCAATGAGAATATACATGAAAGTGGTCAGCAACATGAGTTGACTCCCTGTTACTTCATTTCAACTGTCTGCTTATTTTGCCCGTTTCTCATATTGAAATTTATAGAAATGGGTGATCGTTCACAATTATTATAACTTACACAGAACTTTTCAGTTACATTTCTTCTTTATGAGGAGTAATGTAACCAAATGGTTTTCAAGAGCTTTTTGAGGTCAAAAGTGTACTTAAAATATTTAACTACATTTTTAAAGGAGCTATATTTATTTCATCTGCATTCTCACATAAATCGCATAGTTTCCTTGCACCAATAAAAAGCAAACCAACTATTTTATCTCACTTGAGATGTTTAAGCAAGTTCTTTCATTTCACACTGCTTCTTTATGTCTATTTGACATAAATCACGTCTGTGTAACGCCCTTTCCTCCTATTTTCCCTCACAGCAAGAATCCTGGGTGGCACATTAGGGTAAGAGTACAAAGTCACCTCGTAAACTGTGCTGGTTGAACTAGAATTTAACTACCCCCAATAACACAGCTTGTTATGTCAAAAACTTAACAGGTCTTTCAGCACGTCCCCCACATTTACAAAAACTGTGATTTGGAGAAAAATGCTTTATTGATTTAATTTTACTTAATTGTTAAACTGATTTTATTTCCTTGATTTCATGTGGGGCAGTCATTAAGGAATAGATGAAACACAATAAAAGTAAAATTTTAGGATGCTATACATGTAGTCTCAAGCTTCTGAATCAATAAATCAATAAATTAAATGTATACTCATCCATAGGTAACCTTAACACATAGCCCCATTCACTATGGATTCTATCATGAAATCTTTCTTTGTGTGGATTTGGACATCTTGTGAGCTGAAAGCAAATCAATCACATTACAACAGCATCATGCTGAACCAGTGTGGAGTCCGTGGGCTAACTTTTGTTAAACTACACAGAAAAGGTTATTAAAAATGTAATGCGCTGCTATCAGTCTGAGGACAACTCCATATATTTTGTTGGGGAGCTTAGATTTCCCATGGATTCTGCCCTTGAAAATATACAGAGAAAAAAATCAGTCACCTGTGAAAAGCATATTGGTAGCCTTTCCAATGAAGATCAAATATCTTTGAAGCCTAATCCCTAATAAAAAGTTTCAGTTGCCATAATTCCAGTAATATCCTTGTGCTGCTTAAAGTAAAAGAAATATAAAATTATACAGATCTACACTGAATGCACTGAAGAAATCCCCCAGCACGTGGTTGAATATCACTAGGCTTAGCAGTCATGAACAGCTGCAAGTTATCTTGAAACAAATGATAATTTTAAAAAAAACTATATGGTGACAGGGTACAATTGCAGAATTAATACCCCAAATACAAATTCTGGAAGCGCTTGCAAGTTAATCAGTGTCTATTCTACCAAAGATTGTGAACATCAATATCAAATCTTTTTTCTACCTTTATAGTAAATGATAAAAAAAAAATCTTGGATGATAAAACTGCTGTACAGAAATAAAAGAAGATATGTTGGATAATACTGCTTCTCCTGAAAGAATTACAGGAACTGTTAATTTACAACTATTAATAAATAATAGCTGAAATGAAACTATAGTTCTCAGGATTCTAATTGTTAGAGTATCTGAATAAGAACTTGGCAAATTTCATCAGACTGCAATGGCAAAATAGGTTTGTGGGGGGGAAAGCAGTGAATACATAGGTTATACACAGAACACATCTGTTGGTGGTGTAAATCTGCAGATCCAGCAAATTTTAAGTTGGGGTTTCTAGCAATTTGGCTTTAAGTGGTTCCATATAACTTTTCATTGTAGCAGCAGTTAGTTTCTTCTGCACAATAGCAACATGCATTATCTGATCTGGTCACTCTGCCAATAGATAGAAGGTCCTAACTATTTTTTATTAATTATTGGAAACCTTCCAGATGATTTGCTATTAGTTTGGCTGTTGTTGCTTTGTCTTTTCCAAAGCAGCCAAGCATCTGGACTATTTTTACTATGGTTTCAAATACATCAAAGATGGGTTGCAATTAACAGACTGAATCCTTACATGGAGCCAACATTCTAGGATGAAAGGGGACAGGAGTTGCTTTTGACTTTGCACAAAGCCCTCCTATGGATATTCCCCCATCCCTGCTCTTGATCAGTTTTTGATATATTTTAATGTCAGATTCATCTCTGGTCTTTTCCAAACAGAAGTGCTAAACTATGGTTGCCTTTGATTTAGAACCAGTTCACTTCAGTTGTATCCGACATAGAATTCAAATGCTCATGCCTTCCCTCTTTCTTCTTGACCCTCATTTAAATTACTTACAAAACAGGCATGGCTTGCTGTTTAAATGTTCATGTTCAAATACATGTTTGCCACACTGTCCATAGCTCTTTTGCTACATCTTCTATTTTTGATATGATGAACTGGTCATTTATAAACCATTTTACCATTGAGTTAAGCTGCTTATTCTTTTGTCTCCATTCTTGGCTATTTGTTGGGATTTATGACTAATGGCTTCAAAGTGATCATCTTTGGAGCAGACCATCTTGATCAATCTAAGTTATTTGCTGTGATAATTTGTATTTCTTTCTAAGCTGGTTGCCATTTTCCTCTATGAGCCTTTCTAAGACATCATTCTTTTTCTCCTTGAACCAGGTCATCGACCATAACAGCAGCATCTCTGAGCCCTTAATGCCTACTTATGCCTGCATACTGTTAGGAGAATTAAAGGAACTGTCCTGTACAAACATGACTTGAATTCAGCAAAAAAACAAAAAAGACCCATGCCACAATACTTAGATTTATATAAACAGCATAAATGAGAAGATCTGATGAGATATGAAGCTTGATATGAATCATCGCTAGTAATGGCATGATCTTTATTTTAACCCTTAAAACTATTTCTGGCCATCATTATTCCCAGGGTATCTGCAGTGTCTGTGAAAAGTTAAGATGGTGGCTGTGATGTTATGATCAAAGTTCCTCATGTTTTTTTCAAATGTTGTCACACTTGTGCAACCAACATGAAAAACCACCAGGATTTTGATTTCCCTGTCATAATGCCATCTGCTGTCATCTTGATATTTTTCATCACATCCTGTGGATATCCCAGACTATTCCAATACACGTTTAGAGGTAAGTAGGAGTGCTTATGTTGCCCAAATGGTACAATTTATGCATAAGAAACTTGTAGTAGTCAATGATGGAAACAAATAGGTTAATATAACTCTGAGAAAATGGGAAACCCTATACTCATTTAATTTAAAGACAGGCCCTTCCTTTGTATACAGTCCAAAGGGAATCCTATCAAACTGTGATGGGGGATGTGGAAGGAACAGGTTAGCCCTGGGAAAAAATAAATAAACTAATAGAAACATTCCAGACTTTAAATTCTTGGAAGTGAGATCTTCCTCATACAGGCAGTAAATAATCTAGGTGGTCATTTTACCAAGCATGTCAGGATTTATTTTTCTTGAATGGCAGGATCCATCTAGCTTATCAATAACCTGCCACCAACACAAATTTCAAGGATTAAACTACATTACTACAAGAAGAAATCCAGATAGTTCAAAGACTGCACCTGTTTTGTGACAGATGTGGCAGATAACTTTTTTTAAAAAGTGAGCAAAACATTGATTTAAATATGATAATGGAGGCCAAATTTCAGAAAAACGTCTTTCCAAAGCATGACACAGACAGGAATAGCTGCGTGGAGATGTGAAATAGGCTATATAATGGGAACTATGTAAATAATGGAGTTTGGTATATTGATCAAAGTATAAGCCCCCACCAATGCATCATTAAATCTATTATGGAAGATGATTTGTATGTTGATACGCTTGCATTTGGAATCTTTATCGTAAGTGTTTTTCTTGTGGTAGTCAGTTTGGGCTCTCCTGTAGCTTTTTGAACTACTGGACTCACATTAATAATACATTAATTCCATACCAATATTACAACACAGCTATTGCCTAATGATTTATATCTTAAGATAACAATTATGCAACTAATCAGTTCCTTCTACTTTTGAGCTAATAAGTTAATATAATTTTGTACCTCCAGAGTTTTGTGCTTTAGGACTCATCAACTTTAGTCATCTCAGCCAATAGCAGATGACTGGTCATTTGGGGTCAAAAAGCATACCATCTTATATACCCAATTAACATTCTTTTTTTTTTTTGGCAGGGAGGGTTATTATATTTTAACTTTTTGTTTCAAAAGAAAGAGGTTCATTGAATCCTGAGGTACAATGATGTAGTAAGATCAGTTCCAGATAATGTTTGGATTGAGCTTGAACTCCAGATGAGTATTAAACAATGTTTTAAAGAAACAATTTTTGCCAGAAAAAAGGTAGCCTAGACTAAAGTACAAAACATTTACAATCCTTTTGTAAGCAGTATTTATCATATCATAGAACAGATATTGGCCTTCGATTATACATCAACCTGGAGGAAGCTGTAAACAATATACTGAACCGAGAACTTGAAATCCAAGAAGGCAGTAAACACTTTTAAGAAGGCTTTGGCAATAAGCCACTTGACTCAGCCCACTTCTCCTAATTTTCTAGGGAAGCAGTTATGATGAAACATACTACAGCAAGTCACCTTTGTTGGAACTAGTTAGCTAATCATTCAGGAACTTCAGCTGGCGATTCCTTTTGCTAAATACATGCCTGTTCTGACCTTGCTTATTTTTCCTAGCAGAAGGAATTGCATAACAGGATGATAGGCAATAATCTTAGTGTCCAAGAACAAAGTTCATTGATCTTTTGGCACCATTATATCAGAATTAGAAGTCAGAGGGAGAAAAAAATGAATACTGCACATTCAGTCCAATATTAACTTTTAGGTTCAGAAACAAGGTGTTAGTTTTCCCTGGAAAGATGCCCTCTTTCTCGTAAGAGCTTAGGTAGTTTTAAACACACTATAATTACCATTCATTGCAAACTTTGCCTTTGCAAAGTTTAAGCCTGGAAGCCCCGGAAACCCGAGCAACTTCCCAGCAACTTTCGGCTTCCTTTTAACTCACGGGCGTTCGCGCCTGGCCCCAAGCCACGCGGCGGAGGGGAAGCCCGGAGCGCCGCCAGGTCGCCTCCTCCAAGCAGCCTGCCCACCCGCCGGGCTTCCCCTCCACCACACAGCTCGGGGCCAGGCACGAGCGCCCGCGAGGAAAAAGGAAGTCGCAAGTTTCTGGGAAGTTGCTCGGGCTTCCAGGCTTAAACTTTGCATAGGCAAAGTTTGCAGGCGGGAGCGTCTTCCTGCCGAGGAGTGGGAAGGGTTCCGCCCAGTGGGCGGGCGGGCTGCTTGGAGGAGGCGACCCAGCAGCGCTCTGGGTTTCCCCTCCGCCATGTGGCTTGGGGCCAGGTGCGAGCGCCCACGAGGAAAAAGAAAGCCGCAAGTTGCTGGGAAGTTGCTCGGGTGCTGGGAGCAGGCTTTTAAAGTGCCGCCCGAGCAGGACCGCCGAGCCAGGAAACGGGGCACCAAGGCAGGGCAAGGCTCCACCAGCAGCGGCCTAGCTTTAGGTGGTTCCAAGTAGCCCGCTCCAAGCAGCCCGCCCACCCACTGGGTGGAACCCTTCCTGCTCCTTGGCGAGAAGACGCTCCTGCCTGCAAACTTTGCCTTTGCACAGTTTAAGCCTGGAAGCCCCGGGAAAAAAAGGGAGATCGGCGGGAACTCACCTTCGGAGAGGTCGCACTCGAAGGTGATTTCGAACTCCCAGCCGAGGCCTTTGCAAAGTTCTTTTCTTTCCTACCCCGAGAGTGCTCCGCACTGTTTTGCAGCTTTGGGGGCCACACGGCGCAGGGCAATACGCCACGCCCAGCGATTTTTTTTCAGGGGCGGGCCGGATTGGACAGACCAATGGGCCAGATGTGGCCCGCGGGCCGTAGTTTGCCCACCCCTGCATTAAGGACTACTTGTTGAGTACGGTTTGCCAGCCAGTTGTAAGTCCATGGTGGTGCTATCTATACCACTTTTTTCTAGCTTACTAAGAAGTAGGTTGTGGTCTACTTTGTTGAACGCCTTGCTGAAATCTAAATATATTATGTCCACAGTATTTTGCTGGTCTACTAATTTAGTCACTGTGTTGAAGAATGAAATAAGATTAGTGGTTAAAGGCACTGGGTTAGACACCAGGAGAGTCTGCATTTTAGTCTTGCCTTAAGCACAAAAAAAGCTAGGTGACTGGGTAATTTTTCTTTCTTAGCGATAAGAAATGGGCAATGGCAAACCAGTTTTGAAAAATCTCGCCAAAAAAACCTGCAGAGACTCAATGAATCAAGATAGACTCAAAGGTACATGTGTGCTCTCTCTCACACACATACACAAATAAGCATTAGCCCACAGAGGTTAAATTACTGGTTGGTCCATTCCATTTATATTAAGTCTTATCAAATAATAAGGCAATAAAAAACAAGCTGGGAACAAAATAATGCTGAGAAACAGAAGGCAAAAATTCTCCTTGGGACATATTGAGATAGAGTTCACCTTCTAAAACTATATATTTGAGATATAGAAACAGGAAAAGCACATCTTGAACAGAATAAAAAAAGTAAACAGAAAAACTGAAAAGTGAAAAGATTTTCACAACTTAAAACATTTTAACAAGAAATTAGTGCTTTGCATTTATAGTCTGGAATATGCAGCCTTTAGAACTCTTTAATTATTAAATAAATCAAAGAATTTGCAAAGCAACTTAGGTATCAGCACCGAAGAAAAATAACTTAAGACATTCTGGTGATATCTCAGCTAGTGCTACAAGACTGTTGGACAGAAATAGGTGACAGGACAAGACCTGCTAAATGGATTGTGTGAATACTCTGCCCATAATACAAAATCTCTCAATTTTAGGGCACCTGGGACAATACAATTGATAGCAGAGGACTTGTAATTTGTGAACCAAAACTCCTGGCGTGCACAATCTTGCTCACTCAAGAATTATCATTCTTTTTGGTTTACCATATTTTAATGTTTTGCTTCAAAAGAAAAAAAAAGTTTCTGTGAATCTGAGTTGCAGCAGTATAATAATGATTTAGCACAACCAGTTCAAGTGAAGTTTTAAGATATCTTTGTTAGTGTTATTTATCATATCATAGAACAGACATTGGCCTTTATGCCTCGACTTGGAGAAAACTGTAAACAATGTACTGAATCCAAAGGAGTGTAAATACTTATTATGAAATACTTGGCAATTAGCCACCTGACTCAGCCCATTTGTTCCTGCAGTGAAGACAAAATGTACTATATAGTAAACCCACTATTCTGGAAATAGTTAAGTATTTATTCAGCAACTTCAGCTAGGAATTTCATTTGGATTAATAAACGCCTGTTTTGACCTTGATTATTATGAGCCGAAGGAATTGCATAACGTGATTACAGGCAATGATCTTAACTTTGCTCATTGATCTTTGGCACTGCTCTATCAGAACTGAAAATGAGAGAGAAAAGGGAATAAGGATAGTCCTCAGCTTATGACCACAATTGAGCCCAAAATTTATGTTGATAAGCAAGATAGTTGTTAAATGAATTTGGCCCCATTTTTCTTGCCATAGCTGTTAAATGATTCGCTGCAGTAGTTAATTTAGTAACATAGTTGTTAAGTGAACTTGGCTTCCAAATTGACTTTGCTTGTCAGAAGTTCACAAAATATGATCACATGGCACTGGGAAATTGCAACCGTCATAAATATGAGCCAGTTGTCAAATGTCCAAATTTTGATCATGTGACCTGAGGATGCTGCAATGGTCGTAAGTGTGAAAAACAGGCATGATTCACCTTTTCAGAGCTGTAGCTTTGAGTAGTCATTAATTGAATGGTTGTAAGTTGAGGACTACCTGTTCTGCATTTTCAGGCTAATGATAATTTTTAGGCATCTTCAGAAACAAGGTGTTACTTTTACCAGGAGAAATGTCTGCATTTTCCAAGACCCTACATAGTTTTAAAAGCACATTAGCATTGCCAGTCAGTTTCTAAATATAATAACCAAGCATTAGCAGGCAATAACTTTTCTTTAAAAAGATAAAATTGTTAAACGTTTACATTTTTTTTTAACCATATCTCTCATATACGCTGGAGATATTTCATAACAATTCATAGAAAAAAAACCACCTATTGTAAAGGTAGTCTTTGGCTTACATCCATCTGTTCAGTGACCATTGAATTTTCAATTGTATTGAACGAAGGGTATTTACAATGAGTCTTCCGAGTTCTGACCATCACAATATCCCTGACATAATGTGATTGTGATTTCTGGCATTCCTTGGTGGCTTCCCATAAGCAAAGTAAATGGGGAAGTTAGCAGGATGTTGGAAGTCACGGTCATGTGAAGTCCTCATTTAATAGCCTGCATGTGTCAGGCATGAACAATCAGATCCACACATGAAAACTTTAATTAGCCATTTTATTGTTCAAACCTGGAAATCTTCTCAGAGTGGCAGTTTGCACCTAGATTTGACTAGGTTCAACAACGTGTGTGTGTGGGGTGTGTGTGTGTGGGTGTGTTGGTGTGTGTGTGTGTGAGAGAGAGAGAAAGATTTTGCCATCTCATGCCAACATAAAGGTTCCAGGCTAATTTCCTATTTGACTCCTCCCACTGGCTTAGTCAGTCTCTTTCCAACCACATTGTCCTCACTTAATGACAGCAACAGGGATTGCCGTAACTTAAAGTCACTAAGTAGCATGGTCATTGTGCATTATTATCAATTGTTTAGCAATAGCAGTTCTGTCCCCAACTGTTGTGGGTAACAAAGGACTCCCTGTAATTAACTAAATTATAATTTCACATTCTGGCTACTACCATGCAGCTCGGATGAATAAAGTATTATAGACATGAAACCCACCATTCAGCTTCCATGAAAACAAGTCATATGACCACAGTCCAGCCCAATTACTCAGCAAGCAGGGTTCCTATGTAACTTTCAAGGAAAACTGGAATCTGCTAACAAGTTTTGCCGAAGATACAGAAGCATTCAACAGAAGTTAATGTTCTGAATACACAACTCTTGGCTTTACAGACATAATAGAACATAAGTCCATCAATATTCTAGAATTTTTCTAAATATGATGAAAATATATACTAGTTTTTTTCAACCATTCAATTTCATTTTTTTTCCAATTTAGTTTACTGACAGACCAGTGCTAGCAAAGTGTTCTGTGGATATATTTTAGTAGATGATAAAATAAAGCTTAAGACAAAGTTAAAATGCAATTATAAAACAACCTAACATCTATAAGGGAGGTCAGCCTACATTATAATGTAACATTAAATTTACATTAAATATGATAATATGTAAAATTACCACAAAGTGATAATATCTAAAATTTAAATGAATTATGGTTATTTAGAATGCTCTGTGAAAGATTGAGCCACTGTGGCGCAGTGGTTAGAGTGCAGTACTGCAGGCTACTTCTGCTGCCTGCTGGCTCCCTGCAATTTGGCAGTTCAAATCTCACCAAGCTCAAGGTTGACTCAGCCTTCCATCCTTTCGAGGTGGGTAAAAAGAGGAGCCACATTGTTGGGGGCAATGTGCTGACTCTGTAAACCGCTTAGAGAGGGTTGTGAAGCAGCTTATAAATCAAAGTGCTGTTGCTATTGGCCCATCAGGGTCTAATGGATCTTTTGTGATGCTGCACAAAACCCTAGCTGCGCATACTATCATAAAAAGTAGTTCATCTATGAGCAGCCTCTGGTGAGCCTAGGCTGAATTTGGGTGATCAGGATATCTCCTAATCAGAGGTAGAAATTGAAACTGAAACCATTCTACAATACATTATTCTCATCAGTCTGACTCAGGGATACCTAGAAGTATGTTCAGTAACATAACCCACAAGATGGATGTACTTAAAAATTCAGTATTCTTTATTACTTGGCATTATTTAAATGCCAAAGTAACTCCCATCCTAGGAAAAGTGCCATACAAACAAGCAATGTGGTTGGACAATAGTGTTGATTCTATTTCTTCATCAAAAAGGGTTGCCTACCAAAACTCCCAATTTCTCTTTCATATCATAGGATCCCTGATGAGACCATCACCTGTTACAGAAGTAGTTAATTCATAGAACTGACCAGTTGACCCAGATGGAATACGTGAACTCTGAAAATTGCAAATAAATGAAGCAAGAAATGGCTAATCTTCCCTAACAGATAATCTCACCATCAGCTTCATTGATTTTATTTAATGCCAAAGAAACTACATTATGTTTGGTCTTACTAATTTGATATAGACTAATTAAACCTTAGCCTGCAGAGGCTAAATGGTCCTCTCTATCTATATTAGGCATTACAGAAGACTCATGCCTGAGATGAAATAATGCTGAAGCATAGAGACAAAAAAAGTCCCTTTAGGGTAATATTGAGATACAGTGGATTTAAATAACTCCTGATTGTGTATTTCAGTTAAGGAAGAAGGAAATGTAAACAGAATGGCCAGAACTGAAACTAAAAAGTGTGAGATTTTCACAACTTAAAATATATTTTTTAAAAAGAAGTGGTGGTTGTGCTTCATTTACACTCTGGAAATGCACACATTTAAATACTCAGCATATTGTGTGTGTGTGTGTGTGTGTGTGTGTGTGTGTGTATAAATACTGATAGAAGATCATATTTGTAATTCAGAGTTGAACTATGAGGTCCTTGATCTACAGCACTGATGATGTTACCTAGTTGGGTAATGAAACGTCTACAAGAAAACAACCAAGCTCAGAAAGCACCAAGGAAATTGCAAAATAGTGTAGATATCAATAGCTTAACAAGGTTAACTTAGCAGGTACTAATGGTATCTCCGGGAATCAAAGATTGTTGGCTAATAATATGGAAGTCTAGCTTAGGACTGAAAGAAATTTGGCTTTAAAGATGGTTTAGAAATATTATAAATATATAGAATACATTTAATCTTCTTGATGGCCACACCCATGTTATATCAAGCCATACATTACTTACCACGAACCATTATGTTGCTCCTTGACTTCTTTAGCTAGTAGCAGAAGCAAGGCAAACTATATTATTTCCTCACTTTTTTTTTTGAACTAACAAAAAATCTGGGAATTCCTACTTGCTCCACTGCTTATTAGAAATGGATCTTCCCCAATAGCTTCAATATTATATAGTTTGGCTGAGACATATGATTCCTATGCTACTGTATCTGATCAGCATAAATCCATTTGATCACTAACTGGCAACAACATTTAAGCTTATTTTTATTACTATTTGTATCTCTTTGCTACCATCTAGTAAATGTTTGGATTTCTGCAACCTTGATATGGAGACCTAACATTGCAGGTATTTTATCTGGGTTAATTCAATTATGTTTCTCTTGAAAGTCATTTAGCTACATTCCTTTAAATATTAATACTCTGATGTTCCTGATTTTGAAGATTCCAAATATACTTTCAGACAAAGATCACTAATTATTCAGTCACAAAAAGAAAGATAGCTTACTAAGAAAATTAAAAGCTACGTTGACATAAAGACGCAAATAAAATAGGAAGTACAGTAATTTTTCATCACATATGGATTCTTTGCTTTGTGCTTCCCTTTTTTTGATTGTATCACCTCTCTGGCTCTTTTATTCTGGCTGCAGCTTCTGTTCTGTGATGTCATCAAAAGGAACCAGATTGAACTAGCTAGGAACTTGACAAAAGCTGCAAGGCCAAAAGTTTATCCTCAAATTGCTGATGAGCCACATCAAAAGTAGAGCAAGAGGCTGAAAATCCCTCATATGTTATGTACCAAAATATCAGCAAAAATAAACATCCAGCAAGTTATGCATGAAATACAGTAATCTTCTGGGTATCTAAAAGCCGTAATACAATTATACTTACTGTCTACAACTTCTATTTATCTGTCTATGCCGTAGGTACCAGGAAGAAATCTTTGTTAACAGAGCATTTTCACATTATGCATAGGGTGCTCTTTATAAATAAGAATTAATATTGTTTTCCAACTTTTTCCCTTCCTCTCCCCATAGAAATTATTTTATGTATAAATTAATTCTATTCCAATCAAAAGTACTCGAACTGTTTTGAAAAAGTGCTCTGTGCTTAGTGAAGGAAGATGTTCCGAAAAAATAATTTAAATTATATTTTTGGAATTGTTTGTGGACAACCAAAAGATAGATTCCCTCACACTCAACTTAATGGATCCAGAAAAACATTATAATTTCCCCTCTAACTTTATAAAATATAGAAAGGGTTTGCAACATCCTTTTTCTCATTTCCCAGACTAAACTTCCGTTTTCTGATTTCCTGGCTATGTTCTTATCCAAGTATGAATTGAATAGGATATATCTAGCTTTTGTGGTTAAATGTTACTAGCATATCACATTTGTAATAACACCAGAAATAGATACACCAGAACATGTAATTTGGATTAAGGTAGTCAAATCCAAACTCCTAACACAGGCAGTGTCTTTGCAGCTAAACAACGTATATTTAAAATACATTCTACCTGGCAATCCTGAATGCATATAACAGTGAACCTATACCTAGAGCCCAGAAGTTATTCAAATAACAGTACTGTACAAGGAAGATTAATACATTTCAGAAATATACTTCTGAAATACTTAACCTACACATAGCTACATTATAGTTCTTTGGTAGTTTCTTTTAAATCTGTTTTAAAAGCTTTCATATTTTACTTTGAAAAACCTCTTCCTCTGCCTTCCTAAATAAAATTTTCTGTAACAATAGGTTAGAAGCAATAAATATTTCCATGATACTGTATTTAGATATAATTACAAGAACATTGAAGACTAGCATAGTGCCTTTGTATATTTTTTATTGGAAGATCTGAAATGACAATCAAATCTTGCTATGAATATAAAACTGCATCTAGTATGGATGAGAAAAATGTAATTTTCCTATAAAGTTGAGTGGTTAATTACTGTAGAGTACACACAAGGGGAAAAAGAGGAGATTTTAATTTGGGTTTTTACAGCACCCATGTGGTTGCTAAGAGTCAACCCCAATTTGATGGCACATAACCATAATAACAATTGTGTGAAAAGGACACTTACATATATGGTCATCCATCTTCAGAGGCCGTTGCAAGCGGATATTAGCAGGAATTGTTCTATTGATCAGCTCATCAATCGTCTAAAAATACAAGGGAGACATCAAAGCATCATAAGAATCACCAGCAAGTTTAGACCTCCACTTCTAGTAAGATCCATAGTCAAAGAGGCTAAAAGTGAGGCATGGTAAATGGAATTTCTCAAGAGGTTTGAGAAATGTTCATTAAGCCTCTCACTAACAAAAAGAGATTTTTGTGAAATTCCACTCACATTCTTCCTCCCTTTCGAATGGAGATCAGTTGATGTGACATGGTAGAAAACGATGTATGTGGGATGATGTGACTCAGAGGGAGAGGGATGCAAAGACAAAGCAAATCGGGTGCTGCTCCAGGGGGAAATGTTAGAGAAACTAGGGGGGCGGGGGAGGGAAGGAAGAAAGACAGAAAGCGTACGCGAGAACGAGAGAGACAGACGGAAGGAAAGAAAGAAAGAAAAGAAAGAAAGAAAGAAGGAAGGAAAGAAAGAAAGAAAGAAAGAAAGAAAGAAAAGAAAGAAAGAAAGAAGGAAGGAAAGAAAGAAAGAAAGAGCGAGTACAAGTGGAGCTTCCTCACCGACAGACCGACGGTCTGCAGCATCTCTTGCTTCTCTTTGTCCCCTGGACCGATGTGCCGCTCGGAAAAGTCATCGTGCTTGCCCAGGAGTTTCTCGATGTGCCTGGAAGAGGTGGCGGCGGCGGCGGCGGCGGCTCTCGCTCCGGGGTTGCTACTGCTTCTTCTCACACAAGCCAGTCTTAGCTGCTCCCTGCGTCCCCATCGGCCTGGCGGCTTCTTGCCTCCCCAGGCGCTGCTGCCATGGTGCCCGTGAAGACTGGCCCCCCGACCCACCAGCCTCCCCCACCACTGGACGCAAGACTGCATGATGCCTTGAAGAAGACGATGGCCCCCCAATTCGCCCCGGGGAAAGTTAGTTTGCGCCTCGAAGACTCTTTCCTCCGAGGCGCCCCCTCCGACCCTTTTATAGCCCCCAAGCCGATCGTCAGCCGAAGGGAGGGCCTTTTGGCCCCGCCCTGCCTCAGATCTCCCCGCCGAAGCCACCTGCCGAGAAGCTGCCCCCTCGCCAGCCAATGCGCGCTCCTCCCAAGGCTGGATTGGACAGGACAGGACAGAACAAACGACGCGAAACTGGCCGTCGGCCACTTCCTCGCAGTCAGGCGTTATCCTCGTTGTTTCCCCTGGGTGAAAAGAGAGGTGACGACGCGGAGCATTGAAATGATTTTCTTTTTCTTTTTTCCTCCTTTCCCCTTCCCCCCTTCCCCCCTCCCCCATTTTTTCCTCCTACCCTAATTTTTCTTTTAATGTTTTCCACACACACACAAGGATCGCACTTGTTGCTGAAGAAATGCTCCTTAGTAACTCATTGTGCCAAAGGCAAATCTCCATAGCTGGTATAAGGATAACCCAACAATGAGTTTTGGAAGGTTTGTTCAGATGTCTCCACAAGTCTCTCTTGGCCACCAGCCACAGTTCTGCCACTGGAAAGACTGCGATGCTTGTCTTGATCTTCCAACTCAGTAAGCTGAAAGTAACAGCACAATTAATGTTATGAATCATAGGAGTTGGTTGGGTTCCTCATAACCCTCATATCCCTACTCAGTTTCTATCCTCTGTTTATGACTTCCTCCTACTGTGTCTGTTTTCCCTTTGGGGAAAACATTTATGTGTACATCATCTATTGATACAACAACAACAACAACAAGAAAAGAGATGCAATGAATATTTCACAGAAAAGGGAAGAAGAAAATCACACGGTGTTAAATAACTTCCTGCCTCTTCTACTATTGCACAGATTTTGTGCTGCAATAGCTCCAAAATCTGTAGTATTCCCAGTCAGAAGCAAGGCAAGTCCGTGAAATTCACCAAGGGAATGCAAAGGAACCAGTAGTTTTATCTGCAGGATTACGAGACCTCTTGAGGACATTCTACCAGGCCCATTAGCACATCCATCATAGCCTTTGCTATGGCCAGATGCAAGGTGGTGCATCCCTCTTGGTCGCAGTGGAGCATGGCAACATCTGCTGCTCTGCCTTGGGGATACAACGAAGTCAGCTTCCCATGTTATTGCACTGCTGATGGCACCATGTTTGTTATCCGGACCTCTCTGCTGAGCTTGCAAGCCTGAATCTGCCCCTTTTGATCTTTCAGATGCTGCTTTGGTTGGTCAGTTGTTCTGCATTTGCTGTTCTCTGTGTAGGGGTACACCAGTAATGGGTTTTTGCTTTATATGTTGGTTGAGATTCCAGGTACAAGATATAGGGACCATTGCAACGTTTGGACAGGTGTAAGGCATGATCATTGACTCTGCACTCCCTGGTCCACAGCGTGCAGATATTGAATGACTGCTAGGCCTGAGGACAGCAAAGCAATCAATACTTAGATCTCATTCACCCAGATTCCTTCTTACGGCCTCCAAAAAAGTTGCAGTATGTTTCTACATCATCCTTCCAAGACAAAAGAGGCATCACTCATACATCAAAAGTAAGTGGAGTTCCTCATTCATTGACTGGAGCATAACTGAGAATTCCTGAGAGGAATTATGGTAGACTGTGAAGCAATGGAAACTTTATACAAGAGCTCGGAGAGGAAACACACAACAGGGTTGCCACAAGGGAGCAGATCCAGGTCCCTTGCCGCATCAGCAGGGATGCAGTGCAGTTGATGCAGAACTTGCTGCAATGTACCAGCCCCAGTGCTTCAGGGACACTAGGGACTTGTCACATCTGTGTGATCCAATGTGAAGGGATGGTAAAACATATAACGGATGTACCTGAGTGTGCCTTGCAAGTATTTGCTGCCTCTGGGACTTAGGAAGCCTCTGCAGTAAGTATTCTGTTGCCAAGAACCACAAGCAGACCTAAGATGGAAAGCAGGACCCAGGCCTGAAGCCAAAAAAGCCAGGAACAATAAGTGCCCCTTGCTAAAGAAAATGCAAATGGGAGTTCTTTGGTTTAGTGGTTCTCTCCATTATTAGATGCTTGTTCATCACCATTGCTAGAATAGCCAACCCTGGTCAATAAAGCTCAGAACAAGCTCAGAGCCCCATGTACAGATCTTCCTATTTGGGGCACCATGGATAAATTCCACATACCTGCATGTAGGCCATCCATTAATGCCAGGCCATCGGCATCCTCCTGGCACCATTCTTGTCATGGATAAACTCCATTTGCTTCTATTGGTTTATCTTTGGTACTTGTATGGTTAATGTGCGCACAAAATGGAGAGGGCTGGCTTGCCATGCCTTGGTTTTTTAAAAATTCTCCCTTGCAGATGCCGCTGTGCCAAATAGTTAAGAGTACATGTGTGTAAGCAGATTAGGTCCTCCCGCTGTTCTACTCCTCTGCAAGACATTTCATGTTTGTTTGGGTACGCTGTGCTAGAAAGCAAAAGAAAAAACAAATTCATTGATGTGCAGCCAAATCAGACAAATGGCTGCCAGGAAGGAATAGTTTTGTCTACAGGATGTGCAAAAGCACGCCTATGATAAAAAACAGAATGTTTCTGTTTATCTATCAAATTTATATAGCTAACCCATGTCATGCATGTGATTGAGCCTAATATATAACAGAGCTAAAATATGCAGTTAATAAATATTAATATAACATAATAATAATTATTATTAAAACATTAAAAAACTAAAGAAGAAAGAATTAGGCAAAGACATTAATAAAAATATAGCCACCTTAATAACTCACTATAGAACAATTCATAATTCACCAATGCAGTGGGTTTATTTTATGGATTCTCCAAAAGGACCACGAATGTACACAATATCCACCAAATAAGAACTTACCCTACTAGGTCTATGGACATCATGTCAATGTAATGATGATTCGCAGGGAACACTGTAGCAAAAGCGATTTTGTGATTGCCATTTCTGCAAAATTCAAGAAGTCACGCCGCTCCTACATCTAACTGCCATTAAGTTAATGATTTAAGAAGTCATTCGCTTGGTGCCAGGCCTACATGAGGCAGCATGCAGCCACTTGTAGGAATGAGATAGAGAAAGCATTCAGGCCATTGAAGCATGATGATAAAAAGTATGTGTGTTGTCGTCATCATCATCATCACCACCACCATCCTCCTCCTCTTCCTCCTCCTCCTCACAATCTTCATCATGATATATGGCCTGGTCAGTTCATTAGTGAGCTCCTTGTCCCTTCAACTAAGTGATCCATTGTTTTTTCACATTATTATGATTATGATTCATCACACAGTCAGCCAGATGTTCAGACTGGATTTGAGATGTTTATTCACTGACTGCATACTTCGCAACAATCTGGGAGAGTCAGATGTTGATGTTTGATGGTGTCAAAGGTATTGTCAAAGGATATAAGCTGTTCTGAGTCAATCTCTGTATATTTGCGATGGATAAACCTCTTTCCTTCCATTAGTTCTACAGCTGCTGGCCATGGTTGCTCATGGTTGTCTTGAGTCCTGCAGCCCATTTTCACTAGATGCCCAGGAACTCCAACATCTAGCATGGTCCTTATTGACCTGGGGTGATGACCAAGCTGGTATGTGTTTCTGTAAATTATGTCTCAACATTTTTTTTTTTATGAGAGGAACACTGTTCGTCTGACTCCTCTGGTCAGATTTGTTTACTATGGTTAAGCTCTCATCTTCCTCAGAACACACAAGCCCATCAAACCATGTCAAGGCAGTACCTCACTTTGTTATTGGTTTGATGCTGCACAACATTTGCAAAAGCAAGTACATATCATGCTGCCTACTGACACAGGACACAGGGCTGTGGTTGTTCACCCAGAGGGAGACACAGTGATCTCATAACCAGCACTAAGTAGTTGAGGGCTGAGTTGGTACTTTAGCAGACCTAATTTGGTCATGCAAATGCAGTCATATTATGCAGAAATCTGCAGAGCAGTAATTCATATATATATATATATATATATATATACGAGTTACATGAAATAAAAATAGCAGCTGTTTAATCTATATTGTTATAGATTAATTATTATACAGGCAGCAGAAATGGAAGTTTGATCGCTTAGGAGATAATTATGCAGTTATATTGTATCAATCTCTAGTTAGTTTAGAATCAGGAAACATTTTCACATATGTCATGTAGAGTATATTGGGAACATGCAGTGTCAAAGTACAGAGAGAAGCTGCTCATAAAATATAAAATATGATCCCATAATAATATAACTTTGCCATTCAGCAACATTTTGAAATCACTGCTCAATCACCTTTCTTGTCTATAAATACCTACTGCCACCCCAAATTCACTACCCCAATTTTTAATTTGGGCCAAAAAGGTAGTGCTTTAAAGCAGAGGTCCCCAAACTTGGAAACTTTAAGACTTGTGGATTTTGACTTCCAGAATTCTCCAGCCAGCTATATTTGAAGTCCACAGGTCTTAAAGTTGCCAAGTTTGGGGACCTCTGCTTTAAAGAAACAGGCAGAAGTAAAGTAGGAAATAGTCCTGCAGTAGATTAATTCAGGCTGAGAATATTCATAAAGTATCATAAACTTTAGCTGGTAAGAATTGAGGCTGTGTGGACAGCTACAGTACATGCGCCCCTTAATTGGCATATGCTATACCTCTGTGTTGTGGGCCGTGTTGGCTGCTCTTTGCTTCTGAGTACAATTCAAGGTGCTGATATGAGCTATAAAGCCCTTCATGGACTGAATTATCTGAAAGATAACCTCTCTCCAATTACATCTAGGTTTAGCAGGAGGGGCATGCTCCAGCTCTGGTCAGTGGCTTCCACCCTATAGACATAATTTCTTGGAGGTCAGAATGGTCCCAAACCTGTTGGCTTTTCACAAAAAGCCCTGACAATTTTAAATTACCAATATATTAAAACACTGATTTGCTCAAATACTATGACACGAAAGTGCTAAAACGCCACCTTAGAATATACTCTTCGTTACAGTATCCTATCTTGTGTTCTGCATACCACCCTAGCCACCACGCTGCCAAACAAAGTTTTGCCACTGCCCAGATATTGGATTCACAAGTGAGCATTTGATTCAAAACCCCCACAGATTTTATAGATACTTATAGATTGTGATACAGATTCTATCGTGTACATCACAGAGGAGCAGCTATGTAATTGTGATTAACAAATTTTTAAAAAAGAAAACTAATAAGTGAAGTGTATAACTGTTTTCTTGTCAGCAAAAGCAACTTACCCTGCTAGACAGGGAGTTGTTTAGTGACAGTTTGAAATTAACAAGGCATTGAAAAAAGTGAGTTATGAGCAGGTTTCACACTTATGACTGTTGCAGCATCCTCATGCAGCCATGTGAAACAAATATGAGCGTTTGGCAACTGGAACATATTTATGAGAGCTATACTATTCCGGGGTCATGGGATCACCATTTGTAACCTTTCCAGCTGGCTTTGGGACAAGCAAAGTCAATGGGGGAAGATAGATTTGCTTAACAACTGCTTGATTCACTTAACAACTGTAGCAATTCCCTTAACGACTGTGGTAAAAAAGGTCATAAAATGGGGCAAAACTCACTTAACAACTGCCTTGCTTAACACCAGAAATTTTGGGCTCAGTTGTGGTTATAAATTGAGAATTACCTGTGCTGAATTATATTCAGCTTTTTCAGCTATATAGTTCATAAATGCAGAATTATTTCTGGAAGAGTAGAGTTGCATAACTGTTCACTGGGAAGTCTGATAGCTTAGTATTGCATCTACCTTTTCTGTTTACTAAATGCCATCAAGGATGAAATAAATTCCATTTTTTTAAAAAGCATTTCAGCTTCAGCGTTTCTGTTTAATATCCAATTCATAATAGCTATTATAAACATGGCTGTTTGAGAGGATAGAATGCTATTTTTGGCCAGATAAATCCTCTATATCATTTTATAATATTTTAAGCACAGTTAAAACTAAGAAATTGAGAGCCATGCTAAGCTTCTTTCCTCTGTGATGTAGTGTTTCTTTCACCTATTAAAATAAATGCTAACATCTAAAAATTCAAATATATTTAGTGAGGAGAGAAACAGAATATATTACAGTAACAGACTGATTTTGAACATGGAATACTGTAGGATAGATCATTTTAACAAAAGTACATTATAGTGCACCTCCAGCAATCACAGGATTAAAAGCATAATCCAAAAGAATCATCTGGATTTGAACTGACATCAAGGGGCCCAAATGAATGAAAGAAGAACTCCAACCTATTCGTTATCTGAAACACCAGAAAAGTTTTCAATTCCCCTGGGAAGTACACCTCAAAAGGCCAGTTCCAGGAACCACTAAAACAGTGCCAAAAGACTTAAAACAGCCCTTCACCCTTTAAGAAATTTAAACCCCAGGCAAAAGCACCAGCTGAAAGGAACACTTAAGTAGAGCAATAAAGATAAGTGGAACCAGCTAAAAATAGCTCACCAAGAACTCCCCTTTTCCTCTTCCCTCACAGGACAGAGCCCCAGGATAGGAAAGACAAAGGTCCAAAGACAGGATTATTAATCCATTAAGGCAGGAAGACAGGATTCAGGGCAATCACTTTAACCAGAGACACCCAAATAACCCCATCAAACTGTAGAAACTTCAAAGGAAAATCAAGTATAAGAAGGCATGGGTTTGCTAGCTAGCCAGGAATGCTCGAGCTGTGTCACTACTTCTTACCTTCCTGGATTTTCAGCTTTCTGGCAGCTTGCTTCTGAGTCTATTTCTTTTCAATATCTGTGATTGCTTCCCAGCTAGGGAACCAACCAAGGAGATTTCTTCCAACACCCCTAACCTCAGAATTTCCAGAAAGTTTCTTAGCAAGGCTTGGTTAAATGTCTGGCTAGAAATGCATTCAGGTTATTCACTTGTTCCATATGTGTTTGTTGATTTCATGACTCGGATAAGCTGTCCATGCTCTTGTTGATGCATACTGGCATCTCTTTACAACAGAGTGTTTTCAATCAGCAGCAAAGCAGTATCATCCTAGGATCTGTTGAGATGTAAGTTTTAAGCTGGTCATGTGATGGTTTGCTTAATGAGTGCAGTGATTTGCTTAACCACCAATGTGACCATATGTTTTTTTTTTTCATTTAGTGGCTGTGGCATTTAGCAATTGAGTTGTTGGCCTCAATTGTGGGTGCTAAGTGAGGATTACCTGAACATTTTATTTTCCTGCATTCAATGGTGGGATGCTGCCGGTTCAGACCAGTTCAAGCGAACTGATAGTTCCGATGATCAGATGGCCCACCCAATCCTGTCCTTTATTTCCTGATTTGTAGCCCATCTTAATCACGTGGCACAGCTGATTCCCTCCCCCCTCGCTGTTCTACTTAACTGTTGCTAACTTGGCAGGCAAGCAGCTGAGCTTCTAAATGCTCCATTTTCAGCGCTCACCGTACCAGTTGTTAAACCGGCAACATCCCATCACTGCCTGTATTCCATATATTAGCTAGAAATTAATTAGAAGTATGAGTTTTATATTTCTGAAAATAGTAAATATGCTGTAAATTAAAGGATTAAAGGATTAAATTAAAGGATTGGATTATTTACTAAAACAGATGTATTAATGACATATTTCTATATATTGATTTTTATCTATGATGCAAATTGAATTACACTAGTATGAAGAGAATGCTAAAGAGTGGCACAATGTAGCATAGTATAATTTCATTTTAAAAGAGGTGTAAAATCAACTTTTTGGTGTACATTGTTCTATAAATTCATTGTCTTTTTTCAACATTTTTCTTAGCTACTACAAGCTCATAGTTTCATCTACAACTTGCTTTAATTTAATATCAATTTCCATTTATAATATTAATTTGAATGATTATTCTACATGTTCATATTATCTTCATTTCACATATTTTAAATAGCAATCCAAATAGTTGTCACATAAAATAGGACAGCGACTTTTCAGAAAGTCCAATTAATTTATGGCAGACTTTAGAGGATTGAACACTGAAGGAAGAGAAGACAAGTTAAAATCTTAGCAGACAGCGCTGATGGAATAACTGGATAAATGTCTCACAATATTGACTGATATGGGAACATAATTGTTGTGTGTATGTGAATATATATATGTTTTCTTAAATATATAATATTATACTGAGAGATATTTTGTATATATTTCAATAAGTAGGAGCCTGTAGATCTATCAACTTAACAGAGGATCTCTGAACCAAAGTAGCTTGGCAATAAAGTAATAGAATTGCATCACATAATGACATAAGCTCTGATAATTTTGACGGGCATTCTGACATATTTGCATTTATCTCAGAGAAGATGTGGGAGTTGGCATTTATCTTTGTGGATTCAAGTAAAGCTAGAGCTTGTCTTTATGCAAACAATAGTTTGCTAATTTATTGGATTGTACGCTCTGTGACCTCAGCCTGTGCTCTCCTGCTGACAAGGATAGGATTTGTTTCATCTGCATTGAAATCTGTATTTTTTTTTAAAAAACAGCAACACATTGTTCAACATGCAGATGTCTGAATCATTTTAATTAGAACAAAGAGGAGGAGGAGGAAGAGGAGGAGGAGAAAAAGAAGGAAAAAAAAGAAGCAGGAGAAAGAAAAGGAGAAAAAGAAGGAGAAGGAAGAAGAGGTGGAGGAGAAGGAAACGAAGCAACAGGAGGAGGAGAAGCAGGAGGAAGGGAAGAGGAAGGGGAAAAGAGGAACAACTCTCATCAGTACGACATCACTGCATGGTCTTTCCAAATATACATAGTGGAATGAATCAGCCTTCCAAAAGTCTTAGTGTTTATACACTTATACTTTTATTGTATTAAATTAAGAAGGATTTTCCTCTTACTATTAAATGTGGCTGGGAATATCTGGAGTCAAGCAACAGGATAGGAAAATAGCAATACCACTGAGGAATATAGTACAAAACTTTCACCTGTCAGGAATATGGTACAAAAAAGGCAAAGACTATACAGAGACAGGAGCTAAAGTTTAGATGGGTCATGGAAAAAAATTCATTGAACAGAATAGGAATGATTCAGGTTTATTCTCACACAATGTATTGGTTTCATCTGTAAAATTTATATCACAATTTTCAATCAGATATTCACAGATATATTCATATGCAAAGTTTATGAGTATGTATAACTCTGATTCCTGGGTTGTTGTTGTTTTGACAAATACTTGAGGTATGTGAGCCCAATATTATATGATGAGTGGCAAAACTTTGTTTGGCAGTCGCCTGGGTAAGGAATGCAGAAGAGACGATAGGATAGGATAAAGAAAGGGATATTTTAGATAGGGTAGTATTTTAGCACTTCAATATTTAGTAGCCTTCTCTTTTAGTATTTCAGCAATTCAGTATTTTAATAATGTTAAAATTTAGCTTTTTAACATGCTGCACTCTAGCTCCCTTTGTCCTAAAATCAGCATCATTTGTTTATTAATTTTTCCTTTCCCTCTTAAAGAGTTCTTTTAACAGTTATAATGAATTGAATTAACTAAGTAGGAATATGCACAATTGATAAAAGTATTGCCTATTACAGTACCTGCTATCAATTTTGTTATCTTAGTAGGCAAGTACGCAATAAGTACAAGGACTTTGCTTGCTAAATCTTAACTTATTGAGTAATTAAATGAGGCATGTGGCCAGATTTAATCATTTCAAGCTATGTACAGCAGAAGGCAGGGATATTCTTTAAAAATGTGCAGTTCTGCACTTTTATAGGAACTGTGTATATTGTTTAAAAACTTAAGCACAGTAGATTAAAGGCATTTGTCTCACATTAATATGCTTTTAAAGTGCTACCTTCAGCTGTCACTTGTTTAAAATAATAGTGTTGGATTCCTCATAATTCAAGGTCTTTGCAAATGGGGGATCCTCTTGGACACACAGCTCCCACTGTGTCACCCTTTCTTACTTTCTGCATGGATTTATTATAGTTAGGTTTACTTGGGAAAACAAACAAACATCAACTGTAGTGGGCCAATAACCTAATGTGTCAATCTCATAACTACATTGACTGTTGCTTTGTTTCCATGTACAAGTCAAGGTGCTGGTTATTACTATAGACTCCTTTATAACTCAGGAACTGGATAAGTTATGAGTTAGCCTATCACATCCGAAACCAAGAATGACTTCTGAAATCTTCCTACCTGTAAGTACAGTGGGAATTTCCCTTCCCTGGAATACCTTGCCCCTGAACTGAGGATAACTTCCACTCTGTAAGCTCTACTATTGGTAGGCAGACCAGATCAGAAAATCAGCTCCACAATAACATAGATATCGCTTAGCAAATGCTTTGGGCGGCAGCTGTTCAAACTTACAACAGGGATGAAAAAGTAACTTTGCAATCATTGCCCACATTTTCTATCTTAGCAGCACCTCTCAGTCATCTGTTTGCCAATTGCAGTCAGTATGTGATATTTTATGCCTGTCCCATTTTTTTTACTCCTTGTAAAGGGGTGAGATTGCCTAAAGAAGCAATTTCTTCAATATATTCTTATACATCACAACATATTACCTTGCAGAATCTCCTTCCTTATCCTTTTTTTTTCACCCATTATCTCTCACTCTTTGGACAATGTACTTTCTTTTCATCCTTGTTTGTTTCCTATTCCTCTTTGTTTTCTGGTCCTTTCTCTTAATTCCCCTTTTTCCCATTTTTTAAAAATAAAGTTTTATTGAGTTTTAACAAAACAAATAAAACATCTTATTTGAGTACAGCATTGTTCCGGGTTATCACATTTCCATACAGACACAATTTCATATGCATATTCATCTTATGTATTCAACTTCATATCTTATTACTCTTTTTCCAACTTCTCACTATTTCTCCCTTTACTTCTCTTAATTTTCTTTTATGGTTATCTCATTTTCTTCTTATTCAATTGTACTTGTTTTACATAAATTTCTATATCTTTTTATTCATTGTACTTATAATTTTGTCTGTCTTGTTTACAATTTCTTATGTTCTCTTCCAACATTCTTAAGAAGCAAAATTCCCCCTATGATTGTCAATTGAAGGGCAATACCTTTAAATCTTGTTATCATATGAAATCTCATTAAACATTGAATTTGTGCATTCTAAAATTATAACATTCAAATTCCTAATATCTATTTTATATCATGTAGATCTAATCATTCAGACTCTGCTTGGTACTTCCCCTTGAAAATGTAAAAAAAAAAATCTAAGAACATAGCAAAAACAATATATATATATAAACATTAGTAAACAAAATAATTATACAAAATCATTCTAGTGCTGGTATGAACCTTGTAAATCTCTCACGTTTCAATATCTATCAATCTTTGAACAATTGAAATGTTTCCTTCACTTCTTCATTATTACTTAACTGTTAATAAGCATACCATTGGATAGTCATACAGTTTTATCTTATAAATTATTTACTATTAATAAGCAAAATAATTATTCAAATTCATTCTAATAACTGGCATAAATTTCCTTATAAATCTTTCACATTTCTTTTCAATATTTTATCAATCTTTAGAAACAATTGCAATGTTTCCCTCTCTTCTTTATTATTGCATTAATTATAAATAAACATACCATTACATAACAATACAGTTTTATCTCATAGATTATTTAGTTATTTCATTTCTAACTCATTACAGTATTCTACTGTCACAACACTATCTTTTGTACCTTTGCAGAATCCTCACTTTTAACTTAATTTAACCATTGTCTCTGTGTTTTCTAGCTGAGCAAATACCTTTAATCCTAGTATGTTTCCCCTTTTTCTTTATTTCCTGTTTTTGTCCGTCATAAGTTCTTTCCCTTTCTATCTTTCCCCCTTTTTCCTCATCCCTTTTTTTATACCCTTCTCTCTCTAATTTTCCCTTCTGTAGTTTTCTTTTCTGCTTCTCCTTGCTGTTATACTTCTTTTTCAGACTATTTTTCTTTGTGGGTGTTCCCTTTGATCTCAAACTTTTAATTCCTTCCCCCTTTTTTCCCCTTATTACCACACTTTGCCTTATTTGATCATTGAAAATGTCTTCTTCTTTGTCCCGCCCTTCTTCTTGCTCTTGAAGCATTTCCTTTTGCTTTTCATAGTTCAGGATCTCCATTTCAAAAAATTCAAATACGAAGCCAAAGGATCTTCCTCCCCTTTCTGCGTCTTCTTTCTGTTTTTTAAGACTCATCTTCAATTCCTCCAGGAGTGATGGCATTTTAAACACTTTTGAACAACCACCCAATTGACTTTAAGTAAAAACAGAAAAAGAAAGAAAAAAACAATGCCAAAAACTTTTTTTTAAAGTCACCAAATGATCCCAGACTGTTCCTTCTTGTTTCTTTCCTTTACTTTTCCTTTCTGAGCGTTACTGTATCTTTTAATAAGATTTCAGTTACAATGTATCCTTGGGAGTCTTTTCAAAGTTTCACTGTTAATCCTCTTTATTTTTCCAGGTGGCACTCCATTTTCCAAGTCCCTCCCTTTTGCCTCCACTCTTCTCCTTTTTAGGGCTTTAAAATGACCAAGAAAAATCTTTATTCCCTTTTTGACACTTAAGACTTCAGCTTAAGGTTGCCTATTAGTGTCAAAATAGATTAACATAAATTTCTTTCCATACCATTTATAATTGTCAATATAAAGGTAAAAAAAGGGTTTTTAACTTCCTTTTCTCTCTCCTTCGCTGCTTAAAGATCTTCTTTCAGAAGTATCCCTCTAGGTACTTTTAGATTCAGGGTACCTTGCTTAGATGTTCTCTGTCATTTAGCCTGGTCTGTCCTGCCTTCCTCTTTGTCTTCCTCCTGCACAATCTTATCCAGTTGGATTCTTCTTTGAGGTGGCCATTTCCGACCACCGCTGCAACCGCCTTCAGGGAAGGGAGTTTAGACTAGCCAAGGAGGAGAGATGCGGCTCGGCTCCCCTCCACTTGGCTAGCAATCTGCCCTCTCTTCACCACCTCTACAGGGTGGCTTCATCCCCAAATCCAAAGGATCGGGGTGCTCCAGCGGCGAGCACAGATCAAAACTGTGCACGATCGCGAATTTCAGTCTGTCACTGAAGAGACCCAAACCGGAAGCCCCCCTTTTCCCCATTCTTATTCCCCTCCATTTCTCATTCCAGTTATTAAACTTTTCTCTCTTTTCCCTCTTTTGATTTTTCTTTTGCCCTTCCTTTTTCTGCAATTTCTTCCTAATTGTGTTTCTCCACAGTGCGTTTCTCCAAAATGTGCTAATTTCAAATTAATAACTCAGTTGTAACCTTAATTAGCTGGCTGCAGTTGCTGCCTGTTACTGACAAGATTTTAATCATTTTCATACCTCCAGCTTTTGTTTGCTTCCTACTGAAAAGGGGCTTGGTTGCAATTGTGCTTGGCAAATAGCCAGCCCCAGTGCATTCCTTTTGAGGTGTATTCCTTATTGTGTGCTGCTTACTCTTTTGTAATCCCTTCCTCTCCAATGGATGTTAATACAAACATCATTTCCTTTCTTGCTAATTATCCCCATACGGGGTGAGCATTCCAAATGATGGGGAAATGGGGGAAAAAAGGAAAGCTGAAGTAAAATTGTAATGTGATTGTAACGTAATGTTCCACTTACAGACTGTGTCATTATCCAGTCCGAATGGTGGTCATTAACAAGGACTACCTGTATTTCTATTGAGACTAGTTATAACAACATAATCTTGCAAGTGTACTACTTCTATCTGTACTTCTATCTCAGTAAATCAGAGAAGTATCTGCCTGAATTGCCTCTTTAAATTATTTCATTGCTCTGAACTTAAAGAAGGTTTCAGTCCTCTAGCGTATCTCCTTCAAAGTTATCTTCCTTACTCTCTAGCATAAGTTTTCATATATCTCACTTCATCAAGTGGGGAGTGTCTTAACAAGAGTCTCTGATTTTTGTTATAGATCACCAGGGACCGGTTCCGTGGAGAGAGGTTTTTCTGCAGACTGGAGGGAATATGGTTTCGTGTGCTGCCTGCATCCCACAGATGGGGCTTCGCTTGTTTGTGCAGTCCAGTTTCTGGCATATTGCAGACCAGTGCCAGTTCACAGACCAGTGATTGGGGACCCCTGTTAAGGATGACTTGGATCATAATGATCAGTATTGGAGGTTTATGAGCCCTCTGGCTCATTAAAAATGACTGAAATTGTGTAGTAATGGAAAAAAATTGAGGACATCAACCATGTTGTTAATATATACCATGGAAATTATCTAGTTTTATGATCAAAACTGAAAGTCCCTCAATGGGCATGATATTTGTGCACAGGTTTCCCTATACCACATATAGGTAGTTTGCCATTTGCCTGCATCCACATTGCAGGAAAAAGTCTATATGCTATATCTTGGCAACAAAATTTATCCAACAAAATCCTTATCCTTACATGTGTCTTCCAACCTATGTTTCATTGTAGAATATTAATAATTGAAGTGGCTTTAGCCAGTAAAGATTATTCCTGTCTGTTTCGAGAACTTGAGGAGAAAAAGATCTGATTATTATATTTCTGCTGTAAGCTTCATTAGGATTAGCTTTCAGGATTTCTGGGATATGTCTCGGACTATTCAAATATATGCTATTCTTCTCCCTTACCTACTAGACACTTCATTTCTGTCTTCTAAAGCAGTGGCCCCCAACCTTTTTTGTGCCACGGCCCGGTACCAGCATCACAAAATGATCCGCTGCCCGGTACCGGCATCAGCACGCATGACAAGGCAAGGTGAGCCGAGCGACCAGCCTGCCAGCCAGCCAGCCGTCCCCCGCTTCTCCCTGCCACCTTCAACTCCTCCTTTGTACCTTTGTTGATGGGCCTCGCTTCAGGACAGCTTTGGGACGGTCGCTCAGCTCGCCTTGCCTTGGGTGCTGAAAGAATCCTCATGCCTTAGTTTTGTTCAAAGCCCCCCCCTTCAATGAAACCAAGGCACAAAGATTCCTTCAGGACCCAAATGCCGCTTTCCAAACAGAAAAGCTCACCCAGAAGCACTTTCTCATCAAACAAGATGGCAGCACCCAGCAAACTGGCGGCCCAGTAGGAAATGTTCCATGGACCGGTCCCGGTCCGCGGCCCGGTGGTTGGGGACCCCTGTTCTAAAGCAGGGGTCCCCAAGTCCCAGTTCATGGCCTGTTCAGAACCAGGCTGTAGAACTGGTGCATGGACATATGTACAAAGCTGAATTTGTGAAAATGGCAGAAGCACGCGCATGAAACCATCACTTATCCTCCCCCCCACTGCAACCACTTCTGCTGGTCCGCCAAGCCAGAAAGGTTGGAGACCGTTATTCTAAAGTATTGCACTGTACTTTACCATACTTTACTGCAATTCACTTTTTTCACCTTTACCGTATCTCTTTACTTTACTTTATTATATATCACCTGTTTCTATACGAAGACCCAAAAGCCAAGGCAAATCTTTCATCAAAGCTGCTTGCTAGTTATCCAATTGTGTAGAATTAAAATTAGGCATTCACAAATATTATCCTACATCAGCATACCCTAAAACGAAAGACTGTAATCCAAGAGCATGACCTTCCTCATTCCAGTTGATATTTTCCCAATTGTCAGTATTGCCTGCTATTAGTCAAGCTTATTTCTAGCCACAGCTCAGGTGCATGTTAAAAGGTTATCTTTGCATCACCTACTTTCAGCAGACTATCCCAATCTTACTCATATTATGATTAACAGTTGCTTGTAAGCTCAAGCCCAAATGTTGTTATTCCACCTCTACCATTTGCACATCATCCCCCAATTTCTTATCAGAATTCCATATTTCCAGTTGAAGGAAGCAGGTTAGACTTCCACTTTTATCAGTTAACATATCAAGTATCAATCAAGTATTACATGGACATCTGATACTGTTGGTTCCAACAACTTCAAAGTCTTAACTATTTCTCCAACGTAAATCATGTTAGTAAGCAAACATCAGTCACTTTAGATGAATTTGGAGAAACTACTGAGTTTTTATCTATAATTCATGATTCTTGGCCTGCATTGCTGACTTCCTTTCATCTTAGTTTTTTTTTTTGTAATTAGTGTCTATCTGAGTTATACGTATTTACTGAATTCAGATGGAAACCTAGTATTAGAAATTCTCTGTGATGAATTCTTTTACACAGTTTGCCATGATCTTTCTGCAAGGCAGTATTCTCTTTCAAGATTCATCAAATGATCCACTTGGATAGATCTCTTTTTGTTGTTGTTAACATGCCCCCCCTCCCCCGAATAATGATAATGGTCCAGAAACTGGAGCAAAATAATCTGAAGATGCTTTCCAGCAATATCCAAAAGGTGACTCAGCAAGGTTAGTTGAAGAATTGCTGAGTAACTATATCTATGCCAAATGACACAATTATACTAAAAAGAGTCACTTTAGTTAGAACTTTCCTCCTAGAGAGCAGGGAGGGAGGTAGCAGCTGGCTCTTTCTAAGACCAAATTCTCCAATACAAGCCCAGAATTATATGGCAGAGAGGAGCTTGACCAGACCTCCTTCAACTACTAGTTAATAGTGAAATCTCACTGCCTGCATCTGCAGACGTTGGGTTGCAGATTAAGTACATATGGTCCTCAATATACAACTGGTTGCTTAACGACTATTCATGCAATAGATTTTTTTAAAAAAGTTACTTAAGTCTTGTCCTCAAAGTTACAACTGGTGCCCCCCTCTCCTGAAACACATGATCACATTTTGAGTACGTGGCATCTGACTTGCATTTATAACCAGTTACAGCATCCCAACCATCGCATGACTGTGATTCGTGACATTTTTGTCATCCTTTTTGGTTGGAAAAATGGATTTGTTTAATGACCATGTGATTCACTTTACAACCACAAGGACTCGCTTTACGACCATCATAAAAATGGTCATAATATCAAGTCCGATCACATGGTATCTCAATTTACGATCCTAATGACTTATGACCAAAATTCCATTATGATTGTAAATTGATCACAATCCAGGTCTTTTGATTACTAGGAGCAGAGTCCCAGGCTTTCCCTACAGCACCATTCCTTTATCTAAGAGGAAGGAGATTGATGAATTTTAAATTGATTCTCAATACAATCACTTCTATAATCTGTTTTCTGACAAACTGTTGCAAGAAACTGATATTTCTGTCATTCCTAAAAGGTCACCATCTTTGGGGTGAGCATTCTGCTAGCTAAAGGACCTACAAACTTACTTTCCAACTTCAAGTTGAACAATATTCATAACATTCTAGAATACATAGACAACTTTAAATAACATTATAGGGTGGGAAGACAGCATTTATAAAAAAGCCAAAATACTTCTAGTTATTATCAATTTGACATTTGTATATGTTCTTCTCTAATCCTCATTAGAGTTTTCTGTTTCAAAAGCAGATTAGTTGCACAACCAGGTTTCTTCCAGCCAGCAATATTTTATTTTCAAAAAGTGGGAGAAATAATTTGATACAAATAAAAAGCAAAGGCTGCCACCTACTGTCCACATGGCAATATGTAGTCTAATCATGCAATTTATTCAGTATATTTAGAATGAATAGATTTATTTCAGCTGCTCCAAAAGCACCTTTTCTTTTGCAATCAGGATATTTCACACTAGATTGGTTAATAGCTGGATAACCACAGTGGTACAGTGGTTAGAGTGCAGTACTGCAGGTTACTCCTGCTGTCTGCCAGCTGCCTGCAATTTGGCAGTTCGAATCCCACCAGACTCAATGTTGACTCAGCCTTCCCTCCTTCTGAGGTGGGTAAAATGAGGGCCCAGATTGTTGGGGGCAGTATGTTGACTTTAAACCGCTTGAAGCAGTATATAAGTCTAAGTGCTATTGCTATAATTCATTATTAATAATAGTGACTTCTTTTTTTGTATGCTCCAATCTGAGAATCTAGGACAGTTTTTCAAAGACTATCTACTTTTTGAAGTATAGTTCCTGGTATATCATTCAAAAGTCAAATGTAGAGTTGGCTTCAAAATAGTTTAATCCTTCTGATGTTTTTTAAATAAAACTTTGCAATGTCTATGAAAAATGTGGCTATGGATTTCAGTTAAGATATTATATAATAGAGACTTCCAGAAGAGATATGGCGAATTTTGATTGCAGAAAAGACCAAAGAACCACTGAACAGCCTGAAGAGTCAAACCTATCCTTAGCAAGGGTAGAACAGAAAACAAAAGCAGAATTTCTCAGATTATATCATTTTATGTATGTTGGAAAAATATTACACAAAACCCTAGTAATAAATCCAAATATTGAGGGTCTGGTTAACAAAAAACATACTGTCAATTTAGGGCCAAAGTGAAACAATACAGTACACAGATTTTTTTGCACAGTTCACTGGTATTTAAATTAGTGGGGCATGATATTTATTATTTGTGCACTTGTTATTTCAATTCTGGCTGTAATGTGCTTGGATATTGCTGTATTTAAGCACTGACTAATGTATTTAGGCAAATTCTAACACACTGGTAATTGGCTGAAATTGGAACTGATACCAATAGGAAACTATCAACAACTAATTATCATTTTTATAAGCACTAAATTTATTACCTATTTAGGAATTCTTTAGTCCATGTGAAATACTCAATATAAATTATTTTCCTGCATTCTTTTGATTTATTTGTACATGATAACTTTAGTTAATGGAACAGTTTTAGATTCAGGTTTTAGTAGATTTAATATAAGTCTATATCACTATGATATCATGAATGAAGGCAAATATATGCGTCCCAGGATAATGTTGCAGGACCCAATCTAGCAGAACCCTGAAGATGGGCTCCAGCATGAGTCCCAAAACTCAGAAGACAAACCTCTGGTCCCAGTGACCGAACCAGAATGGATCCTGCAACTAGAATAGTTTGAATATTGTGGCAAACTTTCTAAAAATTGCATTTTGATTATTTTTCTTACTTGGAATCAATGCTTTGGGGATAATCCATTGATCTTAATATTGAAAACCTATTCCACAGAAGATTTTTGAATCCCACCACTGTGCATGATGCAACACCTTTAGTGTTCCATTTGGAGAGAAGTTTTGGAGAAGGCATACGGTTTTTCCTACAGAGAATACTGTGTTTCTCAGAAAATAAGGCTTGGCCTTATTTTATTTTTTTTTGACCCCCCAAAAACAGCTAGGCCGTCTTTTTGAGGGGTGATTTAATTTTCCCCCCACGTGCACACTCAGCTAGATCGCCCCATGCGCAGCCTCACCTCGCCAACGGGCTGCTTCTATCGGCCATTAAGAGCGCCCTTTAGGCAGCCTTGGCTAAATTGCCACATGCGCAGCCTCGGCTAGAGTGCCCCACATGCAGCCTCACCTCACCAGTGGGCTGCTTCTATTGGTCGATAGAAGCGGCCCGCTGGTGAAGTGAGGCTGTGCGTGGGGCGATCTAGCTGAGGGTGCCCTTGAGATGGTCTAGCCAAGGCTGCATGTGGGACACTCCTAATGGCCAATAGAAGTGGCCCGCTGGGGAGGTGAGTCTGCGCATGGGGTGATCTAGCCAAGGGTGCACATGGGGCAATCTAGCTGAGGCTGCCCACGGGGCATTCCTAATGGCCGATAGAAGTGGCCTGCTGGCAAGGTGAGGCTGTGCATGGAGCAATCTAGCCGAGGCTGCCCGTGAGGCGCTCCTAATGGCTGATAGAAGATGCCTGCTGGCGAGGCATGGCTGCGCGTGGGATGATTTTGGCAAGTTTCCTCCCCCCTCTGCCTTTCCCCCCATGACTCTTCACCTCGTGTTGTTCAAGCGATGTGAGAAATAGCAAGGAACACATGTGCTTAAATAGGCCCACATTTTGGGGGCAGGGCTTAATTTCACTATATGATACAAACAAGTGCTGGGCCTTCCTATGGGGGGCATATTGCTGGAAAAACATGGTAGTAGAGGATGTAGATGTTTGTTCAATCAGGACTCAGACCAAATATAGTGAGTCTGTGCTGGATAATCCTTTCTGGATTATTTTAAAGGAAGCAATTTTACCTGTCTGGGCCCTGCTGGACCCTTCAGTAGTATCTTATACTGTCAACCAGGTGTTGACCCCTTTGGAATAACCACTGCTCCTTCCCTATGATCCTTCCCCATAATCACCAGGTTGAATGCCTAATTTAGGAATGAATATCACCACTTTCAATCTCCAATCCTCACTATTGGCTGTCCATCGTATCATAGGCTAACTCTTAATCATTTAAGGTTCCTGATTTCTGCTGTAAAAATTAAAACAGCATTTAAAATTAAGTAACATAAATCTGGAGTTAACAAAAAAAAACCATGGCTATTTCTGAGTGGCAAATTTAATTGTGTCCTCCTAATTGTTTTTCTGTTTAGTGAACAACTGTCTGATGTCCATTTTTTATTGGTGGTGATGGGCAGAAAGTATTATTCACACTGATTATCCCCTAGCATTACTTAGAAAGGCAAAATGATATTTACAAAAATGTAGTTCTGGAAAATGAATAGATGTTGGATAATTCTTGATTAGGAAGGTGTGGGACTCAAGTTGTTAAATCATAAGAACACTTGCCAACCTTGGGTTTTACTCTTCAACTCTGCATTTCCACAGCTCATTATTTGTTGGAATTTCATAGGACTACTTAGTAGGGAAGTAAACCATACAACCTGCGACATTTATTATATTTATAACGCAACCTAACTCTGTGATTGACTATCCAGTAAACCAAGATGTGGCAGACACAACAGGCAAATTCCTGTTATACTGCTTTTGAGTCCCACCCAAGAAACTTCTACCTGTTGCTATCTGAAAATACAAGCACCGTTGCATCTCCTTTGTAGTATCTTACACAACACAGTAATGCAAAATAGCTGATTTTCTATCCCCAGCACCTCATCCTACAAGCATCCTGTTGTTTTCTGAACTCAAGGAAAGGTAGCTTTTCCAACAATTAAATTTCCAATGTATGAGTTAAGTTGGTTGAAATATGGATATCCCAGGAACCAAAAAAAAAAAAAATAAACTTGGAAACGAGAACCCTAAGTGCTCTCTTTACAACTTATGGCCACCTTCTAATAAAAATCCAATTGCCAGAACAACATTTTTAAAACTTTAGGGTTCTGATTCACAGACTAACATAGTCCAACATATCCAAATAAAGCTTTTCATCCATCCCACTTTTAAAAGTTAGGTCGAGGATAACAATCTGGATTTTCAGCCACTTCCCTCAGTTGCCTGTGGGAGTAGGCTGTCTGCCAGGTTATACTAACTCAAGGCGGGGGGGGGGGGAGGCGGTTTCCCCCGCCCCTTCCTCAACCATTTTCTTCCTCTCTTGATGGTTTGGTGCCCAGCGCTCCAATTTCAATGTCTGATGAGATTATTATTATTATTTTTTAATTTTACACAGCCTTTGCGAGGTCTTTAAAAAAAAGAAAAAGAAAAAAAAAAGACCACCCTAAGCAGTCAGGATCCCACGTGCAGAGCCCACGTGACCCAACACGATGGTTTTGTTTTCTTCAGCGTCGCGCACTTCTCGGAACGCTCTGACTCAATGGCACGACAGCGTAAGCAGCGGAACCGCACAGGTCGCGTGTGCAACCACTTAGGTCACGTGGCTGCGGAAAGGAAGCCGCCGCGTTTCACGTCACAGGGGTGGCCTTCCTCAAAAAGCTCTCGCGGCGAGCGAAGGGAGCGGGGTTTGGCTGGGTGAGTGGGAAGTTCTTTTTTTTTTTCTCTCTCTCTTTCTCTCTTTCCTTTCCGAACGGACTGCGCCTGCGCAGCTGGTAGCTGTCATCCGTGTGCGGAACAACAAGTCCCAGCGAGGTGTGTGTGTGTGTGTAAAAGAGTGGCGGGGGGGGGATGATAGTAGTTGGAAGCTTCAAGGAAGTCCGGCGACTTTTGACAACCCGCGTTCTCCGCTTGTGCCTCGAGGCAGCGTCGTTTTGAACCTCCTCTCGCGGCCAGGTAAAATGGGCAAAGGTGATGGAGGAGGAGGACTGACTTAACCCGCTTCTGGAGGAGGAGGCGGCGGCTCCTCCCATCCTCTCCCCCCCCCCCTCCGGCGAGAAAGACCCTGAAGAGACAGATGGGCCGGGGACGCCCCGTAATGGCCGGGGAAGGCTGCTTGGGAACCCCGGCGTCGGCCGGGCTGAGGGGGAGAAAAAAGGAGGAAGGGAAGGAGGCGGTGTCGGGGTTGGCCCTCGGGGGATGGAGGAGTAGGAAGAACGACGACCTTTTTTGGTGGGGTTTGGCCCTCGTGAGAAACGTTGAGGAGCAGCCCGTGAAGGCGATGTGGGTAAAAAAACAAAATAGCCGAGAGGAAGAGAGGGTGGTATGGAAGCGCCGTTTCACCGGGGGAGTAAAAAGCTTTAAGCGAGAGGGGGAAGCAGGTGGGTAGGCTGGAGCAGGAACAAGGAGGGCCTGTCGGAGGGGGAGTCGCCGGGCTTCCTTCGACTGCTGGCCTTGCTTGGCAGGGAGAGAAATTCCAGTCAACTGGTGGCCCTCCGGGGTTGAGACCAGCTTTGGGAGGGAGGCCTTCTGGCGATAGGAAGGTGAGGAATATCCCCTCAAAGGTGGCATCCAAAAGGCTGTTGGGTTCCCCTCACCACCACTTCCTCCCTTTGGTGGAATTGGCAAAGGCAGAGAAGTATCAGCTGAGTGAGGCAAAATAACTAGGTTTCTTTCAGGGTTTTTTTTTTTTTTTGCACTGAGGGTGAGGAAGAGGGATCCCCCAAGAGGCAGCTACATTTAAATGATATCTGCGGTCAAGTTTTTTTTAGGGTTTAGTCATGCTTCAAACTAATTTTGTAGGGATTTCAAGGGCTAGGCATTTTTTTTTAAAAAAAAAAATTGGGCCGCCAGAGTTTTTTTTTTAAACATTAAATCTGTGTGCTTAATTGGAACATAGTGAAAAGCTGGACTTCATCTCTCTTCCTGCTTTTGAAAGTATATCGAATTAAAAGTAAACTATCTAATGTGTAACTATATTGGAAATTGACACCACAAAGACTAAACAGATAGATGATGGCATCAGCATTTGTGCATATATTCTTTTCCTTCTAAGCCTTTGTCTCTTTTTGTGACCTGAAATAAGTTTTAGCCAATGAGTTTGAGTTTACTTGAAGTTATTATAAGATTTGCTTGTATGATTTATTTCTTTATCTGTATAAAGAATTAGTGTTTGAGCTGTATAAAGAATTAGTGTTTTAGATCAGTTAATAGGGTGGTCAACATGCAACCACAACTGATCATTTTTGTTAATTCCCCAGAGCTTTCTCTGACTAGAGTACTGAAATTTGGCAGAACAGTTGCTGAAAAAAATATGGAAAATGATGCAAAATTATCTTACACACACGTGTGTGTATATATATATGTGTGTGTGTGTAGGTTTTTAGTTCATCACCAAATCAATTCCTACCAAAAATATGTCAGTTTTAATTATCTTCCATTGCTGTAGTGGAATTTATTTAGCCTACATCTTAAATGTTACTGCAATGTCCCTTCCAAGATTTTATATTTTATATTCAAGTGTTTTCCCAATAGACTTCTCATAAATTTATTATGTTCTGCTTACCACCATTATTTTCAATTGCGATAACTTGTCTTGAAGGCTTTTAATATTGACAGATTGTTTCCTTATTAAAAGTATTTAATATTCATTTTTTTTGAATATTCAACTCAAAAATTCAATTTGATTTGGTTTATTTTCAATTAAAATCCTGAAACTTTTATATTTATAGGAATAATCATGAATATGTTAGATCCCAGATCTGCATACAGTTTTCCCAGATTCAGTTTAAAACCAGTTTTATCATTTGTTAGCATTTGAGGTTATTAGTTTAGAACTATCTATTTTTTCAGGCTTAGCTGTACCAAAATGCTCACTCATTTGTGCACTCAAATGCCATAGATTTACCTAGTAATACTGCATCTGATAAAGTAAATTTGTTCTAGAATTGACCAAATTTGAGTCCATAATGTATTCATGTTGGACATCTTAGGTTGTCTTTTTAATGAAATATGTGCAAATTGTGTTACATGTTATTTACAATGAATTCTGATGTATAAACATTTTGTAAATTCTCAAATTTAAATCTCTAATAATGCACAATGTGGATTATGCCTGGAAAAATGTTTCAGAAATTGAATATGCCTTAAGACTGGTGATATGTTGCCTGAAGGACAGCTGAGGGCGAGTCTCACCATGATAGGCAGACTGTGTCAGTTTTTTTCTCTGGACATTAGAAATGTTGCTGATTTGGAGAGGATGTCCTTTCTCTAAATGAGTAATTTGGAGAGGCTGCCCTTTCTCTAAATGAGTAATGGGGGATGCCTCTAGTTTCATTATGATCAGTAGAAACTTTGTAGCAAAGATTTCATTTTTCTGACCCATTTATCCATTCTGGTTCCTCCTGGATACTACAGATACATTTTGTACACTGTTAACCTGAAGACTAGATGTTTAGTGTATTTAGGATTATTCTTGGGGTAGTTTCTGAAATTTCAAATGTAGGACGGATGTCTTAGCATTGTATTTGTTAAGAGGTCACTCACTACATGGCAATTTGAGACAGAACTGTTTGTGCATTTATTTCCCTCTTCAGGTGGGATTTGCACTAAATATGGCTAGTTGAAGACCTATCTGATTGCTCAAGCATTTGGTGAGCTATGCTTTCAGATTTGGTTCATGGTTGTCATTTAATACCTTAGTTCTTAAACTGCTTATAATTTTAAATATATTATTTCATTTATTGAACTTTTTTAATCATATAATTTTTGACATTAAAATTGGAAGTAATTTTTAACAATGGGTTAAAATTATAGAAATATCTAAGTTGTAGAATGCTCATAAAAGTCTCATACATAGACTGCTGTACATTTTAATGTAATCTATAGATCAAAACCAATTGTCTTTTTATAAAACTTTTAGCCCCTCCCACCTCCAATCTTCTTTTACTATATTGTCCATTTCCTGCTCATCTCACGTTTTAAAACAAAAGTTGAGAATAAAGAATGATCTTTGTTGCTATGATTGCAACATCTTTCTATATTATGTGGCTGAAGATGAAACAAATGTCAAGAATAATACATGGAAATATTCTTACCTTAAAAAAAGATACCTTTGGGTTCATTTTGGGTAGCATTAAGAAAGCATGTTGAGACTTTTACATATAACTGTCATGTGTAGACTTCTATGAAATGTAGAATTGTACCACAGAATATAAATTAATTTGTACATGATGTATAATTTGTTTACTGTGATATGAATATCAAGTTATTGAACTCTGAAGAAGTTCAGCTTTAATCTTAGAGTGTGCACCCTCAAAAACATGGTGATCCAGGGCTAATACTGTTGGTTTATTTTGTGAAGTAAGGAATGGTATGGTGTCTTTCCCTAGCTCCACAAACAGAAGCTTGCTGGATTGTATATTGAATATTGTATATTGAATATTGAATATTGAATATTGTTGAATATTGAATATTGTTTAAAAATTGATGACAGGAAAAATTATTTCACTATATTGAGGGGAATATATTAATCTAAAGCAGGGGTCTCCAAATTTGGTAGCTTTAAGAATTGTGGAGTTTAGCTCCCAAAGTTGATGCCCACAAGTCTTAAAATTGCAAAGTTTGGAGACTCTTGATCTAGAGCAAGGGTGTCAAACTCGCGGCCCACCGGCCAGATGTGTCATGTGCTTGCCCTGCCCGCCTTGGTTTAGTGAAGGGGAAAAAAGTCTCAAAATGTCACGTGACGCTGCTGTGATGCGAGTTTGGCACTTCTGATCTAGAGGATACAAGATGAGTTGTATGGTACTTTCAGGTCTACTGTCCAAAGGGTCTGATGGGCAAGAGTAGGTAGAGGACTGGAATAACAGTTTAAGAGTCTGCAATTGCTGTGCTCATATTATCTGCAGCTTGAATAGATTACTTTACTTTACTTAATGATGGGCCTTGTGACATTCTAACTCTAATCTTTGTAAAATAGGATCTTGGTCCTGAAAGGTGAAATGATGTACTATTTTATTAAAGGTTGCAGAAAACCTACTTCTTTATTTGATCTAGCAACCTGTAGAACCGGGGACATAGTGAAGTTATTTCCTTAATTTCTCTGCTATATACAATACTAATTGATATCTATGTTATTAAAACTTTGAATAAATTATCATATTAGGCTTATCTACTGAAAATGCATACATCATAACTACATATTATTTACAGAAATTATTTAAAAAGCAATAGGAAACATGTAACACAAAGGTCAACCATCAAGAATGAAACAAATATTCTACATAAAAGGAAGCAAGAGTTATATTTTATAAAGGTTTACTGAAATAAGTATGTTTAGATTCCATTAAAAAACCTTCAACAATAACTGACAGATTTTTATTTGGGAGAAAGTTTTTAATTGAGAGATATTGTAACTAGAGCAGTGAAAAGGTTCCGCATCTTCTACTCATTTATTCAGTACGATGAAACACCACTAAAGGTTATTTTAATATTGCTCTGAATTCTCTAAAAAAAGAGAATTTTTTTCTCTAAAGAGAAAAAAAGAAAAAGGGCAGCTCAAACTTTTTTTTGGATCTCTAAAGCAAAAATGTTTGGAAGACTGGATTCATCCTTCTTCCTGAATCAATTTAGGAAATGAATAACTGAATCTTACTTCCTTCTGTACTGAGAATTTTGCCTATCCCTGCTTTGTAGAAGAAGAATGAAGTATGGATAAAGCAGAGTCAATTTTTCTTATTTTACTTTCACTGCACCTTTTCCCACCTAAGCTTGTGACATCTAAGGAAGTTGATAGAGTTTTTCCCACCTGTGGATGGATACATTATCTGTCTGGCTTCTTATGGTAGCAGATTAGGCTAATATACAGCCAGACTCAGTAATTCAGGGAGGAAGTGGCACCTGAACAATAATCATTTTCCCCAAACCCTGTTTTTGATCCCTGATTTTTAGAGTCCAGAAAATAATAGAGGAAACAGGTTATCCTGTCAGAATTCAAACCTGAGCAAAGGATTGAGACAGCATTGATTGCTGTGCTGAATGACCACTTTGGGGATCTGGACAGAGGAATTATGCTTCTTTTGATGCTATCAGACTTCTCAATGGCAGCTGATATTATCATCCTGAATTGCTTGAGAAGTTTGAAGATTAGAAACACTGTTTCATGATCACGTTGGCTGGGCTTCTCTGGTAGATTAGTCTTCTTAGATGGGAGATGCTATTCTCTTTACATCTCTAAAGATTTAAAACAGCATTTTGAATTGAACCAAGAAGCTTAAATCTGAAGCTGCAGAAGAATATTTAGAATTATTTATGAACTGCTACAGTTTGCACTACGTGGTGTTTCAAAAACAAACAAACATAATGATGGAAGTTTCCTAAAAATTCAACACTGCAGAATTAACCACACCATCCCTAGTAGTTTTTTATACCATTGTGGTCTGTGGTCCATATGCAATTCCCTAAGTAATTTGCAATTGAGCTGTTAACATATTAGTAAATAATCTCCCTGTTGATAAGGGCTATCTTTAAAAAATCAGCATTGTCCCCTGCCCCTTTCAGTGTGTGAGCAAACCACATAACTCTAGAAGAGACAGGAAAGAAAAGGTGAATGCTGGCTTGCTGCAGTCCAGAACAATAAAAAGTGCTTCACTCACACAGAAAGAAAACAACTGCAGATCTTGCAGATTTTGACCAAGCAGTATGGCTCTTTCCTTAGGCTGAAAAAAATGTTCCTGTGCCAAGGCCAATGATGCTACTCAAAAATAAGGGCACGATTTCTTCTCAATTTCTTCCTGCCTTTACTACATTTTCTCTTTGCACCCAGTAACAGCTGCATGGATCTATTCCCTATAGCTGACCACGGTTTTCTCAGACTCTGTGTGGAAAGGGGGAAGTGTGCCTACTTATAGAGGTTGTAGTAGGTTCTATGAGTTCCCTGCAGGATAGCAACTTTTTCAAGTGGGGAGATGTCTTTACCTAGAGTTCAGTGCTTAGGCATGTCAGCAGACTCCCATAGTCTCTTCTGCAAATCTACTGTGTTTCTCATATAATAAGGCTGGGTCTTATTTTTTTTTGAGCCCCGAAAAAATGGCTAGGCCGTCTTTTCGGGGGTGATTTAATTCCCCCCCTTGCATCTTCGGGCGGGCGGCGATGGCTTGGATGTTGACCTCGGCGTTGGTGCGGCACTTCGTATCGGGGTCAACGCAGGCAGCACCATATCCGGGTGTGCAACAAAAGTACTTCCTAACAGCAAGCCCCACCCCCATTCCCCCCCATTTTGCATGTTTTAATATAGGCCTTAATTTGGGGGGGAGGGGCTTAATTTCATTTCATGCCTATAAAATATGCTGGGACTTCCTATTGGGGGAGGCCATATTGTTGGAGAAACAGGGTAGTGATTTCATTATTCATAGCTTTTTATATAGGTATTAACTACCTGTAGACAGCTTCAAGGTCAAAAGCAACTTCAACCATCACTGAGCTACTTCTGTGTCTTAAATGGTAAAAGATAAAATAATAACATTTGATTCTCTTTTTCAGTAAAATAAATTTATGTTTAATGGCATATAGTACTTTGTTTTTGAGCCACTTGAAACTTCTCTGTTATTTATGAAAAGACTTCAGACTAATGAACTGGTAAGGGCATTTCTCATTATATTGTTAAGGAAAAAACAAAAAAAGACAGCATAAGGATATAAATTTAGAAAGGAAAGAAATTACTAATTAGAAATATTTACTTGAATCAACTAGGGTGACCCATTTTTGTGTTCAAAATATGGTGTGGGTATTAATGATAATTTTAGGGTCTTTGGTTTATCTGTTATCTTTAACCTGAATTTTGGTAAATAGCGAACCAAGCTAACAACTATTAAAAAAAGTTGTTAAGTGGAAGACTGTTTTCTGCATAAAAGATTTCATAAGGATGCAAATGTAAATAAACAATATTTACAGGGAAGTTTGAGACACTAACTATGCTGCATAGGGATCCGTAGGGAGCTTTCAGAATGTGAACTCTTGCTTTATGCTAACAATTCTTTTGATGTGTCTCTAATTTAGCTATGACATTAGCTTAGGAGTTATGAGTGCACTTAAACCTATGTCAGATTTCTGGCACATACGTCTCTTGGGGTTTTAGATGTACAGTAGTTTATCTTTGAGTCATTATCTGAGGCAATGAATGTCTTTCTGATTACTAAAAACATAATGATCCATATATCATTATCTATATCAAGGGATTAGCCCAGTATATTAGCATGAGATCAGGATTCTAAATTAATATCCTAATAACCAAATGTTGTTTTCTATTAGTCTATCTGAGGCAAACTTGAAGGATGAACTGTCCTGGAAAATTAAGTTTGCTAACCTATTAATCTAGAAAAATATATTTAGTCAGATAATCATGGACAGATAACATGAGATAAGATTGAATTATCTTCTTTTTCAAATCATATGTCACTGATTTTTCAAACATGTATAAATGTACATAGTTATAAGATAATTTTACTTGAAGTTATCAATTTCAAAATGATGTCAAAACACTTATGCTTGTATCTAAATTATCTTAACAACTGAGATTCTGGATATATCCAAATAAATAAAATGAAATCTGCTATCTGAAATTTATTATTTCTTAAATATGCCAAATTCATCCAATGCCCTCCTTTGATTCTTTTCAAAGCTGCTTTTCATTTTCCCATCGCTGCAGCTGTTCTTTGAACTATTTCAAACAATTAATTCCCATTGCATTTCTTAATAAAACATTTCATGAGCTGTTTCTCAACAGTAGTCCCTAGTTTTTATAAGGCAACTATATTTTATCTATGGTAAACTAAACTGCTACAAAGAATAACACACTAGAAAACACAGTTTGCATTATTTAAGGGCAGATACTTTGATGAGTAGTATTAGAAATTCCCTTTCTAAAAAAAAAGATTGTTCATGCACAAACTTGGAGAAGTCTCACAGTGTTGCGCCATCTGTAAACTTGTAATTATGAGTGCCACTGAAAATGTTTTTTGTCAAGTTACTCTCCAGGAACCCAAGAAACTCAGTCCCATTTAGAACAGTCTGCTTTCTGGTGTGGTACTTGCCTCTACAATGATCTTAAATAATATTTAATATTAATATTGAGAGACAGTTTGGTGTAGTGGACTAGAAATTGGGAGACCATGAGTTCTATTTATGCCTTAGCCAGAAAGTTAGCTGGATGACCTTAGGCCAGTCACTTTCTCTAAGCCCTAGGAAGTAGGCAATGTCAAATCGCTTCCAAAATCTTGTCAAGAAAATTGCAGAGTCTAATCCAGACAGTTGCCAGGAGTCAGCAATAAATCAAAAGCAACTATATATATGATTTAATATTTAATATTTAACATTTATATATTAAATCTCTCTCTATATTATATAAAATCTCTATATTATATATTTGACATAAATAATATAAAATATTAACTTTGAATATTACATATTAAATACACAGAATGTTTATATCCCACAGCTAATATTTAAAATTGCTCAAGAATAGCGCTACATTGCATCAACACATGTGTTGGTAATACAATAGGTTTTAAAATGTTAAACACATTTAGGCTTTCAGATTATCTTGAATTTACTGTAAGCTATGACAGTTCTGCTGTCAATGTGCTATGCAGAATGAATTAATTGAGGAGTAATTTGGAATCTTTATCTGTGCTTGTACAGTCAGGTAAAAGTTTAAAAGTTTATCCTCACTGCCATGTGCTCTGGATATATTTTATCCTTCTCTCATTCCCACCCCATTGTTGGAATTAATAGTATTGCCACATTTTATAAGTTGCTTCTGCTTCCATCAGTCTTGCTGAAAAACACAAGCGTTAGGTTTGTAGACTGTTAATCAAAGTGTACTTAATTTTTGATAGACAAGATTGGTTCAATCAATGCTTCCTTTTGTGTGTTGAATATTATGTTAGGCTATAGTTATTGTCTTTTGTTTCCCAATATTTTGATTTTTTCAGGGACAGTATATTTTAATGAAACCAGATATTCAGAGGGTTCAGTCACATTATTTATTTCAATTTACCAGTAGATATCTTACTATGGTATGTTAAATAAGTACTGTATAATCTTCCAGTAACTTGTTTTGTTATCAAATCTGTAGATTTAAGTTAATAATTCATATCTGCATATTTGGAAACTGAACATTTTGAGCAATACTTTGTTTGACAGATTTGACTGCTGCAAATATTTTGTACTGAGAATAGATGATCCTCTTGGCTCCTCTTGTTTGGAAAAAAGTCACAGCTGGTATATTATAATTTGGACGCATGAGAGTTGGTTAACTGTGGGCTGAATCTGAAGTCTTTGTTATAAGAGAGTAGCTGTGTAACATTATATTCTGCTTTGCCTTGATTGAAACTAAGAGATTTAATTAAACATGATATATACATATTGTGTGGTTTATGTTCTCTTAGCTTAGGTGATTATTTCTATTCTAGACAGACATATATACTGAAAAACATTTTGTTCACAGTTCACTTATGTACAAATTTTCTAACTGCAAATTGAAAAATAGGGAAGTGTAAAAGCAAAATTATATAATAATTAAATTATAATCATACAACAAAGTGTAAAGTTCCATTATTAATAATTTTGAATGAATTAGTCTGTTAGTGTCTTAGTTGCGGGCATTATATTTTAATTTTCTGACTTTTTAGATCCTTGGGGGGAGATTTTATTCTGCTCTAAAAAAAGTTTAATATAGAATTGATAACCATTTATGGATTATAATTCTATGCATTGACTTTATCATATCCAAAGTTTTGCGCTCTTAACCTGAGGTTTTAATGTATTAACTTCTGCTTGAATTGTTAAATAAGGATAGAGTATTTAGATTTGACAGAAATTTCATTAGTTCATTGTGATTTATGATTTAGATTGTACAGGCCACTTTAGTTAATCCACGGGTGTCAACCTCGATCAGGTCACAGGCTGGATCGTGATATATCGTGATTTTTTTTTCCTTTGCGGAGCTGGGGTGGGCGTGGCCTGCATGTGACGTATCCGGCCTGTGGGCCACCAGTTTGACAGGCCTGAGTTATTCAGTATTGAATTAATTTTAATAACGATTTTGAAATCTTGGATTAGTAGAAGAAACTTTATTATATAGAATTGATCTAATGCCACTGTGAAATTCTAGTTTCAGTTGTTTGTTTATCCCAACTTTTTTATTTTTACAACTAACTACTACTTCCTCCTACTTTCCCCACAACAACCCCGTGAGGTGGGTTGGACTGATGATTGGTTCAAAATCACACAGCTGGCTTTCATGACTTAAGGCAGGATTTGAACTCAAGCTCTCCCGCTTTCTGTCCTGATGCTTTACCATTATATCAAACTAAGCAGTTTGTAAATCTCTATTTGCTTTGCATTTTTCATTTTTTTTCTGTGTTTCCTGTTGGCAGTATTTTTAGATGCCTACTAAAATAATTACTACCATTACACACTTTCAGTGAAAACAAACATTTTTCAGCTACCTAGATTCCCAAGCCAGAACTCCATCAGTTGAATTATAAACCAAATAGAGTTCTTTATATCCTATACATTTCTATCTGTAACAGCTAGGTATGACCATATTCTATACTAGTTGAAATAGAAATTGCTATCTTAAAAAGCAGCCTCTTGTAAAACACATTGTTGTTATATCATCTGGAAATGACTAGAACATGGATAATCTAGAAAAAGACTCAGTTTGTATGGTTTATTCCATGCTACTGATCACAGAAAGGCAGAAAGGAGAACTGCAACTATTGGTCAATCACTGTTTTGAAAAGATTGATCTGCTGCCAATTGTTTCAGTGAACATTCAGCAAAATGATCTCCCATTTTAACTGTTGCTGAAGTTACCATGTATGGATTTTTGTGAAAGGATTATAACATTTAGTTTGTAGTAAAAATAGTCTTTATCTTTTCCATAATGCCTAGTAGCAGATTTCAGGATTATTTTTTCCATACATGATTTTTATTAAAATTGTAAAATAAGTCTTAGTAAAACTTTTAAACCAAGAATAATGTTCTGGTTTGTTAGTAATCCTAACCCCACTTTAATTTATCTTGCAATAATGCTAAATCCCTGTATGATATTGCTTAGCACTTATACTGAGATGATATGGAATTCTGTTGCATTTATCAAAATATAAGGAGATGGATAGCAGTCATACTGCAGCTCTTTCTAGAGCAACTTAGGGCTCTTTCCTATATCCTTAGTTATGAGAGGAGAACCAGAGGTGGTATTCAGCAGGTTTTGACCAGTTCTGGAGAACCGACAAATCCCACCTCTGACTGGAGATTTTACAGTATCCTTTCCCTGCCACGCCCACCAAGTCATGCCCACAGAGTAGTAAAAAAAAATTGGCTGGAGAACAATGGGAGGACAGTGGAAAACCATTGCTTTAGCAGCTGCCTTTTTGCTATGCCTCAAATATAAGACCAGCAAAAGTGCCTCCCTCAGTTAAGAGCAGGAAAACATCTGCTGCTATTATTGGGAATGATACTGTCCAGAAAGTTTGGAGATAAGGAAGGAATCACCATGGTGGTAGATGGTGAAGCATCTGCACTGGAGTGGGGGGCATTGAAGAGAGAGCAGAGAGGGGGAAGAATCCCTTTTCCTGTTTCTAGCTCCTCTGACAGTAAGCATAGATCAAAGGGGTAGATGGATGCTGTGGAAGTTAGCATTACTAGGGAAGAAACGTTGCTCTCGATAGCCAAAAGAGAAATGGCCAAAGAGCTACATGCAGTTAGATGAGAGGAGCAGTCTAGGAGTAAGCTAATTGGAGCCTTGCAGATTACTTATATCACCCAAGCCTCTTGTTCATGTGAATTAGAATCTTGGCACAGAGGAAGGTTTCCACAGAAAAAACATTTGGAGTAACCTGGGTGTAAAGTGGAGGCTCTGGTGTGAAAATATGTAAATAGGCTATCTCTAAGACAGGGCACAGGGACTATGTAAACGAGCTGTCAGGAATAAAAACACCCAGGTGTTTTATCTTTATCTCCAACCTCAGGCTTTATCCAGAAGAATAAACTGTATATTATTATCTTTTATTGTTATATTGCATTGTATTTATCAATGTTTGGATGCTATGCATTTCCTAGAGTTCTAGCTGATTGAAACCATAAGTAAATAAATGAATAGGATACCAGAGGCCATCAAAAGAAATTGAGAATAAGCGGTGTCCAGGTTTTCCTATCATTTTGTCAGCCCATAAGCAAAGGAAGAACTTTTCGTGGGCAAATTGTTTTGAAACTAGACTGATGCTTCTATGCTTGAGTTGATTTCTGCTGCTCAAACTACTCAATATGGATCTGGATAGTATCTGGGGCCTGTTATGTCTTGTTTAAGAGAGTCTGTGGGAGAATCACCATGACTGTCAGGTTAATGGGAACCGAAACCACTAGGATTAAATGAGACATGTATCTTTAGAGTTTTTGATATAATAATATTTTAAATATATTTTTCTTTTCTTTTTGCTTGATGACTTTTTAAAGTTTTAAAAAATGTGCTTAGAAAATAGAATTGTGCCAACAAATAATTTTGCTTGGCTTAAGCAGAGATACAAATACAGTTGTGCTTATAAGTTTTCATACCCTGGCAGAATTTATGATTTTTTGGGCATTTTTCAGAGAATATGAATGATAACACAAAAACTTTTCTTTTACTCATGGTTAGTGTATGGCTGAAGCATTTATTATCAATCAACTGTGTTTACTCTTTTTAAATAATAATGACAACAGAAACTACCCAAATAACCCTGATCAAAAGTTTACATACCCTGGTGATTTTGGCCTGATAACATGCACACAGGTTGGCACAAAGGGGTTTGAATGGCTATTAAAGGTAACCATCCTCACCTGTGATCTGTTTGTTTGTAATTAGTGTATGTGTATAAAAGGTCAATGAGTTCCTGGACTCCTGACAGACCCTTGCATCTTTCATCCAGTGCTGCACTGACGTTTCTGGCTTCTGAGTCATGGGGAAAGCAAAATAATTGTCAAATGATCTGTGGGGAAAGGTAGTTGAACTGTATAAAACAGGAAAGCAGTGGTGGGATTCACTTTTTTTTACTAGCGGTTCTGTGGACGTGGCTTATTTTGTGGGTGTGGCTTGGTCATGGGACTGGGCATGTCTTGATGGTCATGTGACAGTGTGGCATGCTTGGTGGTCATGTGACTATGGGCATGGCCAACTCAATGTCACTCACATCAAGAGGTGCTTCGCCTGGCCCCTCCCCTCCCAGCTTTTCCTTGTCACACCCAGCCTCAATGTATCTATAGTTCTGTAAAAATGTTCATCTTTTTTTGACTGAACAAAGAGAGAAGCAACCTAAAACTAAGGAGAAATTTCCTGAGAGTGAGAACAATTAACCAGTAGAATGCTTGTCTCCAGAAATTCTGGGTGCTCAATCACTGGAAATTTTTAAGACAAGACTGAACAGCCATTTCTCTGAAATGGTACAGAGTTCCCCCCAAGGTCGCTTCTAAGTGTTATTCTGTTATTCTGATACCTTTCCCAGGACCTCTACACAGATTTTGGCATCCACAGTTTTCCTGTCTGAGCAGGGGGTTGGACTAGAAGACCTCCAAAGTCCCTGCCAACTCTGTTATTCTTCAGGTAAATAGCTAAGAGTCTGAGGATGCTAAAATCTGAGTCTCGGACTCTTAGCTATTTACCTGAAGAATAACAGAGTTGGCAGGGACTTTGGAGGTCTTCTAGTCCAACCCCCTGCTCAGACAGGAAAACTGTGGATGCCAAAATCTGTGTAGAGGTCCTGGGAAAGGTATCAGAATAACAGAATAACACTTAGAAGGGACCTTGGGGGAAACCCTATACCATTTCAGTATTTGAACTGCAGGTTTCTAAAAAAATTATTTAAAAAATGAGATTAATATCCTAATAAGATTTTTAGAAACCTGAAGTTGAAAGTTCTTCACATCTCCTTACCCTGAAGATCCAATTTCATTTGGAATTTAATCCCAAACTGATTGCCCTTTTAACATTTCTCTTGATACTTCTCCAAAATGCACTCCCAAGAAGCTACATCTCCATCTCTCTCTCTCTCTTTGTCAGGAGATCTAAAGGGGGAGAAACTACAGTATTACTGGCATTAATAGTCTTTCCAAGGACATGTACAAGAGTCTAAACAGAAAATATAAGGAGCCAGCAAATATTAACATTACTCACAAATCCCTCCTGGAAAATCAGTATTGATTTAATGTTTCCCAAATGCAATCCTTTGTAGAGCAAAATGCTTTGGACTACAGACATTGAATGAATGTAAATCAAACACACACACACACTTATGCCTCTCTCTCTCTCTCTCACACACACACACATGTGCTCTGACTGGGATGGCATGAGAAGCAGAAAGCAAGCGGCAGGGATGGCGACCAGAGCATGCCACTCGCTTTGTTTAGTTAATCCCTTGGGAGAAAGGCAGAAAGTGAGTGGCTATGGCAGCAGTGCTGGTATTCCTGGAGGGCAGGGCGGGTGGATGTACTGGGGCTGCTGCACATGTGCACCTCCAATGCCCCTCTCAGCCCCAGCTCAGCGGAGATGCCCTCCAATGGCTGCCCGCCCACCCGCTGGCCAGGCCAGGTCAGAAGTGGCACATCCCCAGATCAGAGGCAGAAATTGAGCGGTGGGGTCTAGGATATGCAGCCACTTGGCTGCATGCTTTCTTCATTCCACTGTCCCCAGGGAGGAGGCAGAAATTGAGCGGCGGGGTCTGGGGCATGCAGCCACCTAGCTGCATGCTTTCTTCAATCTGCTGTCCCCAGAGAGAAGGCATGATTTCTGCCTTCTCCCTGGGAACAGCGAAATGAAGAAAGGATGCAGTCAGGTGGGTGCATGCCTTGGACCCCGCTATTCAATTTCTGCCTTCTCCCTGGGGACAGCAGAATGAAGAAATCATGCACCAGAATTGTGATCATGCCGCTTTTTGAAGCACGAAGGGCCTGCAGCAGCCACTTGTTTGCTGGCCGGAACTGAACCAGGAGCAGCGGCTGGAGGATTCTCCTGCCAGCAAAGAGGTGGTGGCTGGAGGCTTCTTGGTGATGGGTGGGGGGGGAACATGGCAAGACTTGGCTGGAAGTTGGAAGGCAACTCCTGTACCCTGCCTGTCCCTTTTTGGTCTCTCCCTCTGCGTCGAAGAACCTTAAAGGGACAGGCTGGGGTAGCTGCCTTCTGAGCAGCAGTGAAGGGAAGGGAGGCAGAAAAGTTCACCCAAGGCTTCTCTTCCTTCTTGGGCATACATAGAGCATGTGCAATGCATCTCACGGCGCTGGAGGGACTTACCCATGCGCCGTCTCCTCACAGAAGGTCCCGGCCTCATGTGTGCTACCAGCTCAGTTCCGGATGGCAAAGCAGCAGCAGCTGGTACTCGCCTCCCTGCTCTTTGCGCCAGGGTGCATTCCATTGCCTGCTCTGCCAGAGCAGAGGTACTTGCCCAGGCGAGTCCCTCCAGCGTAGCAGGCAATGTGGTGCGCATGCGTGGCTGGTGCAAAGAACAGGGTGGCAAAGGCGGCGGGACTGAAGCTCTTTTTTGGTGTGTTTGAAAAGCGGAGGCCAGTAGTTTTTGGCACAAGAAGCCTGCAGCTGCTGTCTCTTTTTTTCGGCACAAGAAGCCTCTAGCCAGCCTGCTTGGTTCTGGCTGGCAAAGAGGCATCAGCTGGGAGGCTTCCCCACACCGAAAAAAGAGGCAGCGGCTGCAGGCATCTCATGACAAGGGTGGCAAGATGCGGGCTGGTGGGGAGCCCAGCAGCTCTGAGCCGTGGCTTGCCTTCCCTGTCAGCCAGCCACGGGAGGAAGGTAAGGTCGTAGCAACTGACGACAAAAGAAGCGGTCATAGGGAAGTGAGGAGATTAAGGGCCGGGGCCTCTGAAGGAGGGGAAACTGGGTGATGCATCATGCTTAAGGGAGAGCAGGTGGTGACCAGGCGGCAGCTCCTGAGCAAGGCTGGAGCCAGGGAATCACATGTTTCCCGACCTGGCCGAGGCAGGTGGAGGCTCCAGGACCTCGGAGAATAGCATGTCCCTGGGCCCCTGGGCCCCGGCCCAAGGTGAAGGGTGAGTGGGCGACATGCATTGCTTACCTTTGGTAAGTTGAGCTGACCAGGCATCGGCAAGGCAACTGGCAAGGCACTTAGCTGGGCCATGTGGTGAAGGCAACGTATATAGGGCGGGGGTGGGCGGGGAGAGCATTGAGCAGCCAGAAAAGGAGAGCAAGCATTGAGCAGCCGGAAGGGGCAAGTGAGCAGCAGCTGGGTGACCAGGTGATTGAGTTGGGGGCGTGGCCAGCCAGAAATTGCTACTGGTTCGGTGACCCAGGCCAAATGGTTGCAACCAGTTCTCCCGAGTTGGTGCGAACTGGCTGAATACCACCATTGCAGGAAAGGGATATAAAAAGATATCCAAGGAATTGCGAATGCCAATCAGCAGTGTTTAAACACTAATCAAGAAGTGGAAAATGAGGGGTTCTGTTGAAACCAAACCACGGTCAGGTAGACCAACTAAAATTTCAGCCACAACTGCCAGGAAAATTGTTTGGGACGCAAAGAAAAACCCACAAATAACTTCAGGTGAAATACAGGACTCTGAAAACATGTGGTGTGGCTGTTTCAAGATGCACAATAAGGAGGCACTGGAAGAAAGATGGGCTGCATGGTTGAATTGCCAGAAGAAAGCCATTACTATGCAAATGCCACAAAGTATCCCGCTTACAATACGCCAAACAGCACAGAGACAAGCCTCAAACCTTCTGGCACAAAGTCATTTGGAGTGATGAGACCAAAATTGAGCTTTTTGGCCACAACCATAAACGCTACATTTGGAGAGGAGTCAGGAAGGGGATGAAAAGTACACCATTCCTACTGTGAAATACGGAAGTGGGTCACTGATGTTTTCGGGATGTGTGAGGTGCAAAGGCACAGGAAATTTGGTCAGAATTGATGGCAATTCTGCAGTATGTTATCAAAAGATACTGGAGGAAAATTTGCATTCATCAGCCTAGAAGCTGTGCGTGGGACGTACTTGGACATTCCAACATGACTATGATCTTAAACACAAGGCCAAGTCGACCTGTCACTGTCTACAGCAGACTAAAGTGAATGTTCTGGAGTGGCCATCTCAGTCTCCTGACCTCAATATAATTGAGCCACTCTGGGGAGATCTCAAACATGCAGTTAATGCAAGAACAGCCCAAGAATTTATAAGAACTGGAGGCTTTTTGCCAGGAAGAATGGGCAGCTTTACCATCTGAGAAGATAAAGAACCTCATCCATACATACCACAAAAGACTTCAAGCTGTCATTGATGTTAAAGGGGGCAAAACACTGTATTAAGAACTGGGGTATGTTAACTTTTGATCAGGGTCATTTGGGTAGTTTTTGTTGCCATTATGATTTAAAAAGAGTAAACACGATTGATAATAAATGGCTTCAGCCAACCACCAACCATGAGTGAAAGAAAAGGTTTTGTGTTATCATTCGTATTCTCTGAAAAATGGCCAAGAAATCATAAATTCTGCCAGGGTATGTAAACTTATGAGCACAACTGTATACTATATAAGATACCTGTAATAAACCTACCTATTCTTGTTATTTTTTCAGGTCTCGTAGCCAAGTTTATCAAAACAGCTTTGGCATTTAACTACATGACTTTTTGTCACTGCTATGATAGAATATTGAAGAAATTAAAATTAACTTTTGCTATTTAAGTGTAAATGTCAATATTTTAAACAAGTGTATTAATCAAAACTGATAGATATTGGAATAATTTTATAAATGTGTTCGGCATCGGTTACATGCAGTCCTCATCTTAAAAGCTGTTTCCATTGCTAAGCAAAGCAATTTTTAAGTGAGTCATGCCTGATTTTGTAATCTTTTTTGTCATAGTTGTTGAGCAAATCACTGCAGTTGTTAAGTAAGTCACACAGCCAAGGGAACAAAGCTGGCTTCTGCCATTAACTTTGCTGGTTAGAAGCCAGCTAGGAAGGTTGCAAATAATGATTATGTGACTCTGGGAGGCTGCAACTGTTGTAGATGCATGCCAGTTGCCAAGTGTTCAAATTTTGATCATGTGACCTCGGGAGGTATACAACAGAACGGAGGTGGTATTCAGCAGGTTCTGACCAGTTCTGGAGAACCGGTAGTGGAAATTTTGAGTAGTTCAGAGAACCAGCAAATACCACCTCTGACTAGAGATTTTACAGTATCCTTCCCCTGACATATCCATCAACTCATGCCCACAGAACTGATAATAAAAAAATTTGAATCCTACCACTGCAACAGTCATTAATGTGAGAATCAGTCATAAGTCTTTTTTCAGTGCTGTTGTAATATCAAACAGTCACTAAATCAATGGTTGTAATTTGAAGACTATGTGTACATTATTTGTGACAAATCAGAGTTAATGATTTTGACATTACAAAATCTCTGATATAATTTCAAATGTCTCTTAGTTGTTCCTGTTCGCTGGTTTTACTGAATGCTTGTTTCATTTACTGAGTGTTTTTAGATTTTTTTAAAAAATTTAGGACAATTTTATACACTCATTTTAAAATAAGCAAATTTTATATATTGAAAATATCTGGAAGCTTTCTTATGCAGTAATATAAATATTTCATTTTTCTTTTTTCTTTCATCTCTTCCCTAATCCATAGGCAGAAGAAAACTGAGTTGAAATAGAAGAAAATACAGAATTGGTAGGTAAAAATTATAATTTCTCTTCCATCTTCCTTACCAGATATATACTTTTTAAAAAATAGTTTGATTTCTTAACCAGGTATTGTATAAGATTAATTTTGTATTTGCTTTTTTTACTTCATGGATTTATTAATCCCTTCAAAAATATGGCAACACTGGCATTTCATTTGTGGAAAGCTTTTTAAAATATTCTATAGAATACATTCAGATAGGTTCAAAGGCAAATTTTGTAGCTGCAATGACCATTGTAGAAGAATTTTCAGAAATTCTTTTTATATCATCTGCCAACCTCCAAGCATAAAAAGTATCTTTCACCTATTACAGAGAATAGAAAACTTGTGCGTGGTTCAGTTAAATTGCCCCATTTGAAATGTAAAATTCTATATCAAAGACTCGATTAAACTGGAGGTGATCTAACATTCTTCTTTAGACGGGCTTACTGTATTTATGTCCCAAAGTGATTACTGCATAGATAGGAATTAAGTACCAAGGCCCATAGAAATGACCTGAGAATTCTGGGAGAATTGTTTAGAGACTGAATCCTAGATAAATATAATTGCATGTAGAATAGAATTATACTGAAGGCTTAGATGTAAAGTCAAGGAATTAATGGTGATTTAAGTTTTTAGAGTTTCTGGCCCTTAACTACTGTTTTCTTTCAGTTTGTTCTGGTTTTAATGGCCTCTTCATATTATCTTGAAGATATTGTATAAAATCATTGTAAAAATAGAACTTTAAGAATGTAAGTTTAAATTTAGATAAAATCCATTTATATAATATGTTTTGTTCAAATAGAGCTCATAATAATCAATATGTATTTCCTTATCAGCAGGTCTAACGCTGAGCAGCTATGGCTGCTCAATCATTAGACTCCCCTCCAAATCCAAGCTGCAAAATTATGACATTTCGACCGACAATGGATGAATTCAAAGATTTTAATAAATACTTGGCGTATATGGAATCAAAAGGTGCTCATCGTGCTGGTTTAGCAAAGGTATTTTTTTAAAAAAATATTTTAGATGGAGTAACAATGAATGTTACTACATTACAGACAGTCCTCGATGTGCAACAATTTGTTTAGTCACTACTTGAAATTGCAATGGCACTGAAAAAAGTGACTTATGACTATTTTTCACTTACAACCATTGCAGCATTCCCATGGTCACATGATGCTTTGGCATTTTACTGTGGTGGCACGGTGGTTAGAATGCAGTATTATAGGCTTACTCTGCCCACTGCCAAGAGTTCAATCCTGATCAGCTCAAAGTTGACTTAGTCTTCTAATTTCTTGACTCTCTAAATCATTTAGAGAGTGCTGTAAAGCACTATTGAAGCAGTGTATAAGTCTAAATGCTGTTACTGTTGTTATGATAGTTGCAATGGTTGCAATCTGACCTTTGTCAGAACTATTAAATATATTCCAACAACCCTAAAATGTAGCCCATATCCTGCTGTATTCTGTCATTACTGTAGCATAGATCTTATGATGATGCCTTTATTAGCTTGCGTTTCTCCTGGATCTACAGTATGTCATCTTCTCTTTTGCTATAATGCCTGCAACTACATAGCATATCATGATGCTATATGTATTCCAGTTTAACATTTCATTGATTTATATATATTGTAAAATACAAAAGTAAATAGAAAAGCAGTAGGGAAGAAAAGGGGAAAGAGAAGTGAGGAAGGATAAGAAAAGAAAAAGAAAAGAAACATTGATTTCTGACTCTCTCTGTTGCAATAAAATAAGACATTAACATCAAATAACAACTTTTTGGATGCTATATGTATTCCAATATGAGGTAAGAGCAGGGGTGGGATTCTATAGAACCGATTGTTACGATTTTGCGTAGTTTGGAGAACTGGTAAATTGCGCCACTGGCTAACCCCTCCCCTCCCTGCCTACTCACTCCTTACCTGGCAGGTGCGCCACCAAACTTGCCTGCATTTGGTAAGTTGCTATTTTTCCTTTTTCTTTTCTGACCATCAGCTATTCTGCTGTGCTGGGAGATTTAGATTAACTAGAAAGCAGGAAATCGTTGGATTTCTTGCTTTCTAGCTAATCTAAAAGCAGAGCTGAATCTTCCTTAGGACTGAAGCTTCTATTTTTCAGTGCAGACTCAGGTAGCTGATGGCAGAATGGTAGATTTCTGAGTGAATATGTGATTCTGTGAGCAACTCAATCTGCCTGTCTGCCTGATTTTGGGTAAAAGTTGCTTTTTTAAATAAAAAAAATCAATATTTACATAAATATTTATAATATTTACATTCAAGTCATGCCCAGCCAGTCACATGACCACCAAGCCACACCCACAAATTAGGCCATGCCATAGAACCGGTTAAGAAATTTGAATCCCACTCCTGGGTAAGAGTGCTTAGGAGACACTATATCAAAGCTCTGGTGTTTCATGTACCAAGGCCTGCCACTACATTTAAGCAAACATTCCCTAGTGGGGGCAGTCATTTAAGAACACTCATCAAGTCATAATGCCATAAAGATGGGATTTGGAAGGAGTTGAGCGTATTTGAACTATTTGGACAAGCAGATGAACATGTATGTGATATTAACCATTGAAATAGGAGGTAAGTGGAACATGAATGACTGTGAGCAGGGCATCTTGATTAAAGAAAGGTCACAATTAGCACATAAAATCTAGTTATTCAAAAGCCTTTCTAGCCACAGATGTCACTTGTTCCTCAAGGAGGAATTGTGAATTTAGAAAAGCTTCCAAATTGTGCAAGTGTATACAACTCTCTTCAAAGTGAAAGAAGGAATAATTCAGGCCATGAACAAAAAGCCCTCCCTGTCAGAAGGATTTAGTTAAAAACTGTTTCTACTCATCCATATATGACAGCCTCAAGGTAATGTTAGAATTGCTTGGTAAATATTGTGAAAAACATTTTTTGTATGCTGTTTTCTGAATCATCAGATTTAAATCCAAATAAACTCTTACACTTGGTACATAGACATACCTAGACAACAGATAAATGATGCTTTTTCAAAAAGCAATATTCTCATATTGAGTTTATTCTTGATTCTTCGTAACATATAAGTTTTATTCTTGCTCCTTAGAATGTGGTACTGCTATAAATGATGGTAATACATACATAATACAATGATATAACGTTATGGATTAATTATATATTTTAATATATATATAGGGAACTTAATGGAAGGATGCCATTTTTATTCAGCGTTATTCTCCTGAATTGACTCGGGGAGCCATTTAGATTAACCAACAAGCAGTCTTGCTTATTCAGGCCACTGTTTCAGGCAACAGTTGTTTATTTTAAAATTAAAATAACAGAAGTATAGTCTTAAAAAAGAAATAGTAATGAAATGGTAAACATTATTCACCTTGAAGTCGGTGGAAATAAACTGTTCACAAATATTGCTATATTAACAACTTGGTTAATATTGTGGAAATATAGTCTATCCTTACATGAACATTTTGTGGTGATCTTCCTAGGTTTACTTATACAAATTGTCTCAATGTAAGGATTTGCTTTTCATTGTTTAAAACTAAATTTCTCTTTCTAAATTTCTAGATAATTCCTCCTAAGGAATGGAAGCCAAGAAAAAGTTATGATGACATTGATGATCTGATGATTCCAGCTCCTATTCAACAGATAGTAACTGGTCAATCAGGTCTCTTCACTCAATACAACATTCAAAAAAAGCCAATGACTGTGAAAGAATTTAGGCAACTTGCTAATAGTAACATGTAGGTATATTCATTCCATACTTCGTTTCATAAAGTTGCATAAGCTGCACAATTTAAATTATATTTAATTAACCACATATGCTGTTAATTACACTTAGATTCAGTTGATATTTTACTGCTGTTCTGGTCTCAAATATTTAATGGTGGGCAACCCATCCATAAAGTCAAAATAGGGCACTTACTTGGAAAAATGTTTTGTTTGGGACTTGTGTATCTGTTCTTTCAGACTGTTTATCCTTGAAATTCAGAATAAATGATTTATTTATTATTCTTTATGATTTTTGGTAAGTTTCTTGATTAGGAAAAATAAATGAATAGAGGTTTACTGCTTAGATATCTAAGCTATTTGGTCACAGTAAGAGAACATTTACTAGTAATGACGCTGTGATAAGAAGGATGTGAGATGGATTTATTCATTTATCATTCCATTCAGTTTATATTAATAAATAGATTCCCTTACTTCAGTATTTTTTTGCATTTTATTCCTGTGGCTTAAAACTATTTTTTCAAGATAGTATTGTTGATTTCCATAATGTTAATTTTAGAAGATATTTTGTTCATAGGGACGGCATGATGGCTCAGCAGTTAAGACACTGGGCCTGTCAGCTGGAAGTGCTCTTTCTGATTTGTCCATATATTTTCACTTTCATAGTCAGAAATAAACTTCTTTATTTGTGTCACATTTCACTCAGGCAGAATCCTGGGGACAATTTTATTAACCCTAATAAAGTATTAAATGATTATATTGATTTCCTTTCGAGAGAGTTTGCCCATAAGCAAGTAGTCTCTTTTACAATTTATTGTTGAGGAAGGGGCTTTATCTAGAAACTTTAACCTAAGAGAGACTTTTGCAACCATCTTATTTTTTAAAGTAGAAAGATGCTGTACCTGGAGGTCTGCTGGTCCAGCATTGCAGATGCTCCTCTGAGAATCCATTATTGGTACAGTTTAGCCTGTTACAGCATACTCAGCCTATTCCAAGAAAAGCATGCAGCTAATCTCTGAATAAGTGGAAAATGAGACTAGACAAGAACATCTTGATCCTGGGCAGGTCACTTTGGATGGCTCTCTGACTCTGTGGATGGTTTGAAATACTCGCACAAATGTCATCAAAGGAAAACAATAGCACTTGCACCCAATGCTTTATGAGTCCAGTAGTAGCAGTTGGCTGAATGTATTTACGCAGAATGGGAGTGAGTGTGACTTCTCTCAAATTTGTTCCTCTCCAGTAAGTTATGACCCCCATTTTGAGAACCCCTACCAGTAAGAATTTTAGACAGCTTTCTAATGATTTTGAAGCTCTAAATTCTATAACAAGTTTTCAGGAGAAGTAAAACTACTTCAGTTGCCTGAAATACAGATGATTTCATTATTTGAAAAGAATTCTTATTCCTATTAGATAATTAAGAGTAAATATATTTGTTGATTTATTGGTTTATATATTTCTAACCCCAAATAGCTGTTAGGTGACTTACATTTCTAACAATATTCCTTTATTTAAAGAAATTGTGGTAGTGAAGTAGGCAGGATCATGGCTAGCAGTGGAGGTATTCAGCCAGTTTGCACCGGTTCGGGCGAACCGGTGACAAGGATTTGACGTAGGTTGTCGAACTGGTAGTAACTTCTAGCTGGCCACACCCCTGACCTAGTCATCCCTCTCCTCCCCTCCCAGTCAGTATTTATCATGAATGCGCAACATTACGCGTATGCCTGACATTGCTGACTGCATTCTTCCCTGCCCAGTCATTCCTTAAGGTATTTCTCCCCTCCCAACAATCAGCTGTGCTGGGATTCCCTTTGCTGTCTTACTGCTTTGCCCAGGCTTCCTGAGGCCCAGGAAGGCAAAAAATGGAGGGAGGGGGGCACAGACCCACTGCACTCCATTCTTTGCCTTCCTGGGCTGCAGGGAAGCCCTCCAGGGAGCTTCCCTGAGGTCCAGAAGGCCCCAAAATGAAGCGTGGGGGGGGGGATGCTGTACACCCCTTCCAGGCTCCATTTTCTTCCTTTCTGAGCCCCAAAGAAGCCTTCTGGGAGCAAAAAGCCCCCCTCCGGAGGCTTCCCTGAGGCCAAGAAGGCCCCAAAATGGAGTGTGTGTGTGTGTGTGTGTGCGTGTGTGCGTGCTGTGCGCCCCTTCCAGGTTCCATTTTCTTCCTGAGCCTCAGGGAAGTCTTCTGGGAGCAAAAACACCCCCCCCCCTGGAGGCTTGCCTGAGGCCCAGAATTCCCCTAAAAGGGGTGTGTGTGCAAAAAAGCCATGCCCACCTAGTCACACCCACAGAACTGGTAGTAAAAATTTTTGAATCCCACCACTGAGGACTAGAAAATAAATTTGGAGGATTTGGCATGATGGCAACTGAATATACTTCCGTGGAGTTTATGTGATTTGATGAGTGAGATATCTTAATCCCGAGTTGCCTACCATGGCAATTCTTGTACTTTAAAGCTAAAACCAACCCCTCTTTACTGATGTCCAGTGTATCATATGCCTATTTCCAGGATATTTATTTCAGTTGTTGTGATAGTCTGAGCATGTGGACAAGGTTCTTGCAGCTATAAACCAATTCTTTGTCCTCCTGATCTGTAACTAAAAGTACTGATTGGAACTGAGGGTGGGCATTTATAGCATTGTATGTTAGAAATGTACCTAGCTGTGATAATAGATGTTAAATTACTTGCATTCCCCTAAAGTAATAATCAACTAATTATTTCTGTGTAAGGAAGATACAGCACACTAAGAGAACTTGGAAAGAGGTACGAAGGAGTGGTCATTGACAATTAGACAAAGAGAAATGGGGAATTATCTGCCTGAAAACTGAGGTGCCAATCTATGGGTCACATGAAATATTTTAAAGCTATCTGTGCGACTTGCAGTAAATGCTGCTTCCCTGTGTCATGGTTTTAGCTCTCTATTGATTGGTGCTTTATCACACTGGAAAGCTCTTCATGATAGTACATGCTGATCCATGATCTTTTGGCAGCCTAGGGAAAAGTTTGCAAAATATCTGTTTCCAATTGTCAGTCAGAACTCTAGAAACTGAACCAAGTTCACTGGCAGAAAACAGTAAATATTTCACTTCCTCTCAAGCAATCTAAGTAAATTTTGCTGAAAAAGAAAAGATTACTGTGAGGGGAAAAAACTAATTTCCTTTATCCTTCCATCAACTATGATATCTAGGATTCTGGTGCAGCACCTAATGTTTCAATTAGTGTCCTTAAGAATGAAAAAATTACACACCTGTGTTGGATTTTCATTTCATTTTTTTCTTTAGCTTATGACATTTTTGAAAAAGGATTTTGTTGTTAATTTTAAATGCAACAATAATAAAATGCATTCAGAACAAGTGTAAAACATTAAAGTAAGTAACTTTTATTAACTAAAAGATTGAACTACTACTTGTGTAAAGTTGGTATTAACCGTTAGAACAAGATTAAAAATGGTTTCAATTTTTCAAGAAGATTAATAGGCTGACACATGTATGTATGCATGTGGACAAAATACATACACAGAGTGTTCTTTGTTAATTTAAGGTTTATTTAAAGGTTTGTTTAGTTATACAAGGAGTGAACATTTTTTTATATATAAATACTAATTCTTTGAAACCATTGCCTTTTCCCTGTTTCTTTTACAGGTATTGTACTCCAAGACATTTAGATTTTGAAGACTTAGAACGTAAATACTGGAAAAATTTAACTTTTGTGGCACCAATCTATGGAGCAGATATTAATGGAAGCATATATAACAAAGTAGGCACATTATTTGTATCCTCCTAAGCTGTCTGTCTGATGTTATTATTATTTTCACTACAAATAAGAAACATAAATTGAATGTAGCTATGGTCCATTTCTTTTGAATTCAGATATATTTTATGAAATGAGCTTACAGCCTGTATCCTGCATTTGAATGTAAAATAGATCATCACACATTTATGGTAAAAATGGTATTTAGCAATATCTGGCAAAATTAATGCTTTAATTGGGTCAGCCATTATTGTGTTTTCTTTGAAAGGAATAAGCTATATAATCATTTCCTTATGATTTTGTATTTCAGTAATCATCTACATGTTGCGTAAGTGGCAGATGTCTCTAAAATATTTTCCTTGTGCCTTCAAGCCAATCATGATTCCTGGTGATTTTATGGACAATTCCATGCCATTTTGTTAGATGGCATAATTATGAGAAAATTGGGTTAAAAGATTGACAGAAGAAAGTAATGAGAAAAAAAAAAGAATAATGGGAGATACTAGATTATTAGCAGGTCTTTATGGATGTCTCATCAGAAATGTGACACTTCTCAGGTAAATGTAGCCATGTGGAAACTGAAAAAGAGCAGATTGATAGGATAAATAGCTAGTTCCTTCTCAGAGTAACAAAGTAAGTTCTGACACCTGTGCCTTTCCAGATATTATAATCTGAAAAGCACTTTGGACTGGTTATTTCTTTATCAGCCACCAGATGGTAGCCTTGCACAAGGATAGATATCATTAGTATTATGTGCTGTTAGCTGAAATTTCTTCTAAATTTAGAATCATGATCTCCCCTATTTATTTACATTAGGGATTTCCATATATTCAGCAATGATGGATGAAATACAAGCTGTTTAGAAATGAGGCAATGGAAGGAAGAGTAGGGAAGGAAACAGTTCATGGTGAGTTCATATAACTCATATGAAACCATATGTGAATTGTTTTATCAAGAGTACAAGCAATTCAGGTATCCAAATGGAAGCTACTTATTTTCTATAATAAATGAAGACTGTTATTTTATGAAGCTTCCATTTAAAAATGTGGCCACAATATATGTATTTCAGTATTATTTAGTGTTTAGGCTTTTGAATTATGTAGGGCAAATGGCAACCTCTGAAATCAATAAACTCGTGGTAATTAAAATGGTTGTGGTTCAACAAGTTATTTAAAACAATATCTTTGTTTTAAATTTTTGTTTAATAGACATTGAAAACATTGGGAAGGACTGTAGCGCAGAGATTTATCATATACATTCTACGCAAAACATCATTTCAATCCATGACATCTCTAATTGGTTTCAGTAGAACTGAGTAGATCAGTCAGTGGTTTGATTTGTCATAAGAGCCTTTATGATGTTTTCAACTTGATTGTGCTTTTCTTCTAATGTAAAACTACCATGCCAGTAAAGCAGAGGTTCAAGAGAGTCTTCCATACAGTTTAATGTTAACCAATACCTTAGCTGACCCATTTTCAAATGTGTCTGTATAAAAGAAAGACCAGCTACTAGACACAAGATAGCATTTGATATACAGCTGGAGACATAAAAGATAGCTCTTACATCGGATAAGCAGAAAGATACTTCTGAAAGGGAGATAGGGGCTTGGGTAGATACTCTGGAGGCCTGGCAGCATAAGAGGATAGAGATGGAAGAAATGTTTAGATGAATAGTGAAGATACAGATGTAGAAAGAGACAAGGATCCAAGAGGAGTATGCGATACAAGCTAAAAACTGAATAAGAATTGAAGTATTAAAATGAACAAGAGATGATGGATAGAAAGGAAATATTTTTTTCCCAAATATAATGATGGCCTGATTAAAAACTGGAATTGAGATAGAAATAAGAATACACACTTTTATATAAAGTAATAGTTAAATTGAAAGATTAAAGATTGAAAGATGGTATTATGTATGTTTAAATAATATGATGATTGGCACTAGAATGGCGCAGTGAAACATTGAATAGTTAAATAATGAAGGACTATATCATAATATAAATGTGTATTAACATTAGGATTAGTAATGGTGGCCTGCCTATAGCTAGAGTAGGGGTAGTAATAAGAAATAGGGGAAATATTATCACACATATTTTATATAATAGAATAAAAGCAATAACTAGATGGAAAGGTTAGAGGTTGAAAGATGGCATTACTACGTAAGCTCAAATAAAATTGTGATTGGCATTAAAATGGAACACTGAAATATTGAATAACTACTTTAAAACAAACATCTATACTAATACTAGGATTACATAAGTTTGACTAATGTAACAAATATTATTAATATTATTATTGCCACTTGTATCAAAGTGAATGATACCCAGATGCCACACTGTTCATATATTGATGTTGATGTATATTTTAAAAATAAAAATCCAAAAAAATGGGTTGGGGGGGAAGATAGCTCTTACAAATTTCTTCTGGATTGCTTCTGAAGACACACATACATACAAAGTTGTGTGCCATAAGACTTGGGTTTAAAGAATTTTATTGCTGAAGTTATTATTGCTGCAGCTGCCAAATAGGATTGTATCATTGGACGTCTTTTGTTTGCTTTTTCCATATTAGGGAAGATTACAAGATGGCTCCTAAATATTTAAAGAAATGTGTATTTATTCAGTACTAATATTCTTTGCTTCCAAATATGCTTTCAATTACTACATATTTTAGTAAACACGACAACTTTAGTTTGGGCATCATTCATGCCCCGGGGTTGTTTTTTCCCCTTGTTGTTAGTGCCTTCAGATTCAACTTTAGGCCCAGCTGGGTCTAATATAAATATTTTTTAATTGGGAAAAAAATCAACAGTGTGAGTGACTGATCTCTGTTGTTCTTTTTTTGCCCCTGATTTCTAGAATTGTATGGGCATTGACACCATACAAACATTTTTGTTTTAAAGCTTGTGTTCTTGCCTAGTTTTTGCAGTTACGTATGCATTTAGGAGTTGACTTCAAAAAGAACATTAAACAGCCTGAATAACCTCCTACTTCTAATGCAAGGGCAGCATTTTATTAGAAGCTTATGGTATGTGGCCTAATCATAAATGCAAATAATAAAACACACATATTTTATCTTCCTTTTACTTTCCTATAATTGCAGTAGTATACAATGTCCACTACACTTAATGATGCTACAACTGTGCAGCTAATCCTGTGCAGTACTCGTTACTAGATAGTCATAGATTAGTAATTGCTTGTAGAAAATATGAGTAGTTTGGCCATAAAAGGAGTGTCAGTAATTTATACAGGAACTATTGCTACTCTATATCTAGTATGACTGACAATTTAATTGAGGCCTTCTTTAAGTAACAAGTGATATAACTTTGGAATTATATATATTTACATTGTTTTTATTAAATGCATTTTTATGCATTATTCATTTAAAAATAATTATTGATTGGTTTACATACGAAGACTAAAATATTAATACGTTCCAATGTGCTGGTTTACAATGTCAATAGCTAACACAGAGGAAAAAAGAGGTCAGAAAAATAATTAGTATATTAATTATTCAAAGAAAATGCTTATAATAAAAAGCTGAAATGGAGACATTTCAGACAGAATTGTTGTCTTGTCTTTTAATAGAGATGACAAAATGATTTTGCTTTCTTGCTCCCCCTTTGCTGCAAGTGAACTTTCCAATTTTGGTATGGAAACCACTTTGAGTGTTTGAGGAATGATAAACAAACACGCGAAATATTATGAAATATATTGTTAAGGCAAAAAAATAAAAACAATCTTGACTATGTTATCAGAATTATATATATATATTTATGGAGTGGCTGTGGGACATTTTGGCTCTCTATTAATGTGCATTTTATACCATTGACCAAAGATTATTTAGCTCACAGATTACTTGTGGTTTATTGTATGTTCTAACTGGAAAAAGCTGGAACCATTCAACTCAGAAGAGGAGAATAAGTGGCAGTATATACAACATTTGTTGTTAGCAACTAATTAACTCATCAAGAATTGTTTTCACTATTGAGATTTCCTCAGAAATTATTATGTTCCATGAAATCTTTATCTAAAAGCCACAAGTTGTTCAGCCTTTATATCTTATGTTCTTGGATGTCTTCATCTGGCTCAAATACCAGCTATGGGCTACACAAATCTGGGTTGCCACTAGATGGCAGCAATGACAAATATATATTTCTATCCAAGCCTTCCATGTGATGTTTTCAGGTTAACTTAAAATATTCAATTTCTTCTGCTTAACCTTGATTTTTGCCTCCATTTCTCTATTTGATCAGATCAATGGCCTTGCTAACCAGAGAGGTGTTTTGGGGAAAGTTTTATCCCCTATAATAAGGAACTGTGATTTAGTATAAAACACATTATGACTTCCTGTCAATTTTGAATCCATTTTGATGCCTTTCAATAACATTGGTATTTTATTGTTTCAAATCTTGGAATAATTGTGGTTTGGGGATATTTCTTTCATATACATATGTTTATCAAATGGTTTGAGATACTAGTGACCCGGCATGTAAATTGTAATTGTCATTAGATTCATTATTTACAAAACTATTTTTAGCCATGCTTTGAATTGTTCCCATAAGCATTTGTTTCATTTGACCTCTTGCTGAATTTAATGTATTGGGCAATGATTTAGTGCAAATGTTCCCAAACTTTCTTGGTTCACGGTGCTTTTAATATTTCAATATCTTGTTCATGCTACCCAAGTCAAAACAATGAATTATCTTGAGCTAACAGTTTATGTGGCCTAGGAACTGTGCTTTTAATAGAAGAATTATTGTTAATACTTTAATAATTACAGTTTTTTAGGAGATATATTATTTTAAAAATTCATTTCAATTCACCTTTTTCCCCTAACCTAGAAATCACCATTCAGGTTTATATCCTAAGAAAATCAATTGACAATTTAGATACAGCTGCCTTTTTCCGAAAGGAGAGTAGATCTCCAAAGTGATATATGAGTATTGTTATTTTGTGCTTGTTTTATATTTGATTTATTGTTCATATCTGCTTTTCAGGATGTAAATGAATGGAATATTGCTCATCTCAATACCATATTGGATATTGTAGAAGAAGATTGTGGAATCTCAATTGAGGGAGTCAACACCCCATATTTGTATTTTGGAATGTGGAAAACAACATTTGCATGGCACACTGAAGACATGGATCTCTACAGTATTAATTATCTCCACTTTGGCGAACCAAAATCCTGGTAAGTTAACTCTTTTATGAGTGTTGTGGGGAGGGGAGGAGAGAGAGAGTTTCTTAGTTTTGGAAGATTAAAAAATATGAAGAGCTGCAATGTTAAGTCTATGGCTAAAAGCAAATACGGAAACATCTTGTCAGCAATTTGTAATTCAACTAAAGTCTCAGATTTGTGAGGAAAGAAGTATACTTAACTTTCAAATATCATTTAAAAAATTTATACTGCATGAATAAAGTTTCCAGTGTTGTCTCTGGCAAGAAAGATAATAATTATAGTATACATTACAGAATTATTGAATACAGGAAGAAAAATGTTGCAATAGCAATAGCACTTAGACTTATATACTGCTTCACAGTGCTTTAGGCAGTTTACAGAATCAGCATATTGCCCCCAACTATCTTGTTCATTGTTTTACCGACCTTGGAAGGCTGGAAGGCTGCAATATAAGGAATATGTTATTTTCAGAGCAAAGACATATTACTTGTTCAAAAATCTTTATTCTATAATACTTCAAAGATTTAGGTTAGAGTGATGGGGAAAAATGGAGAAAAGAAAATAGAAGTGAAGTAATGTTACGCAAAATGCAGAAAAGGAATAAGCAATAGTAAGTCAAAGGTATTGAGGCATGAGAAAAAGATAAGAAATCATATCAAAATTTAATTACACAAATCATCCGTAATACCAATCTATGCCATCCTGTCTTTGCAAATCATCCATGCTTCCATCACACCTACAAGCATAGTCCAGCTGGCTTTCTTACCTAAAGTGGGACAAGAATTCATAGTCTCACGGCTTCTAGTCTGGTGCCTTAACCACGAAACCAAACTCACTCTATATATCATCCCAAATTATTTTATAATTTAGATTTTCATTAACTACGCTGAAAGCTTGTTTATTGTATTTTCATAGAAATTGTTCAGCTTTTTCTCCTATCTCTTTTGATTTTGTGAAGATTTCATCTCTGTCTTCTTCGTGGTTGAATGGTCTGTAATACACACCCATACTACTGTCATTATTGTTCATTTTCCCTTTGATGTTTACCAAATGCTTTCAGGACTGTTTTGATCCTTGGAATCATGAATTTGTGATGTAGGTTCAGTCACTGCAATCGCCCTTCTTTCATATCTGTTTTAAAAAACAATGTATATGTAGTAAATCATACTTCAGTATAAGATATGAACTCAGGATAGTTGGTAAGTGATACCAACCAGTTAGGTTCCTGATCCAGTCATAGAAAGATGGACCAATCTACTGAATATTCTGTGATTTCAGCCATGTCTATTTATTCATGTTAATTACAATCCAATTTAAAAATACAGCACATCATTAATACATACATAATATATATGGTATATTTATTTATTAATTAATCAAATTTATATAACTGCCCATCACACCAAGGTGACTCTGGGCGGTGCACAGAATAGATTAAAAAAATATCTAAAACAGCAAAAACAAATATATATAATAGTAAATATGTAGTAACAATATCCTAAAAGAAACCCAAATATAATTAAAGTGAAGGATAAGAAATAGATTCCTCAACAATGGAGCCATGTAGTTGAGTCTTTGTTTTATGGGACCCCAGGCCTGATCATGTGATATAAATGTTTTGTTTTATACATATAAAGTAAATCTAATAAAGTTAATGTTTCATTAAAGGGACCAAACAGTTTCTATAAGCTAAGACTATCAATAAAAATTTGCTGCTGTCTTCAGGATACTTGACTAATACAATTTCTCAGTCTTATCATCCTGAGAGGAGTTTATCAAACTAATGAGTGTACTCTGATCCCCAATGTGTATATACTGAGCACTTTAAAATTATGTATAAAACAGACATATTGGAGCAAATGCATACAGATACAACTGTTCATTTAATGACCGTTCAAAGTTACAGCAGCACTGAAAAAAAGTGACTTATGACCATTTTCCACAGTTGCAGCATCTCCTTGGTCACATGATCAAAATTCAAATGATTGACAACTGGTTCATATTTAACAACAGGGGTTTTCTAATTTCAAACATGAAATGAAGAGAAGCTCCTTTTAGATATGTGTCATAAGCCTTTTAGCATTTTGATTAACATCTAGAATTGGGCTGAAAGATAAACAGATGTTATTTAGTCTCTTACAATCGAACTAATTCAATTTATTTTGTTTAAGTTTTACATAAACTACAATTTCCCAGCATTTCCAAGGTATGGAATGCCTTATAATATTTCAACCAGGAAGTTATAAGAACCTGAATTATTGTTAGGAGGTGAACTAGTCAGCAAAGTAGTACTAGAAATAACATTCTGATTTTTTTCCTCAAATCATTCATAGCATTTCTGTTTTGTTGGACTTAAACTCCAGTTCATTAACTCTCACACAATTGTTGCTTCAGGCTATTCCTGATTCTGTATATCTTTATCTGATTCTTATAGGGGATGAAAGAGATTATTAGCATAACAATGGCATTTCACCCCCTTGTCATCTAGATAGTAAATGTAGATAGAATACAAGGGAGAACTCTTAAAGGCATCAGGCTAGAAACCAGAAGACTGTTTTCTAATTTTGCTTCTACTTTTGCTTTAAGCATAAAAGCAACTGGGTAATCATGGGCTAGTCACAAACTCTCAACCCTAGGAAGTGGCAAACCAATTCAGAAATCCTATCAGCAAATCTGCAAGTGTCCAGACAGTAGCCAAAGCTAACTTGAAGGCATAAATATAATAAATATAATACAATGCATTTTTAAAAAAAAAACCCTTTTCCATGCATGTGTTTGTACACTTGCGCTTGTACTTTGCATGTAATTTTTACTTATTGGTAAACTATTTTTCAATAATAAAAGTATGAATATCAATTTTTTTTAGTTGACAGATAACTTGAGCTTCTCCCCTATCCTTTCTGCTGTTACCAACATATACTAACTTCTACATGTGATGGAATATGCATTTTTAATTAACGAAAAATACTTTCTTGAAAGTAAAAATGAAACTGTCTGTAAATATACACTCAGAAATAGCATAATCTTACACAAGATGAAATACAAACTGGAAATTTACAAAAATGCAACATAGTTATAAGCACATATATATATTTGGACCAAAAAAATCCTCATAAGAATTGCATAAAATATTTAGCATCCTGTTTGTAGGATTTTCTAAAACGCTTCATAACAATAAACCAATTTTAAACATAGTACAATTTTAAATGAAACTAAACACATACACACACACACACACATGTGTACACACACACACACACACACACACACACACACACACAATATTCTGTCCGTACATTTTATTGGCTTACACATGAATTCCTAACAGTTTGGGGCATGGGTATTTGAGAAATATCAATTCTGGACACCAGTTGCAGTTCTTTCCCACTTGAACTATGTTAAATGAACAAGAACAGCAAAGCCTTTTCAGAAATGGTGCTTAGGTTAGGAAACTTCTTGATGTTTGTTCTGCCACTGCATTATTGTCTATTATTAGCATCCTTGTGATAGAGTCTGATGAAGTAAGTTTTATTTACTTGGCAGTTGCTTTTATATTAGTTTTTTTGTTCAGATTTCATTTGATTATTTTATAGCTGTAATTCAAATAAATAAATATGTAAAAAAATCTCTTGCAATTAGCACTTGAAATTTATTTTAGAAAGAGGAATGTCATTAAAGTATTAAACTAAATATTTTTGTGTTCTATGTCATATATAGTCTATAGAGTATTTTAAAAAAATCAAAAAGGTTAACTGTATTTCTAATCTGTATTTTCCCCTTAAATAAATTTTAGGTATGCTATTCCTCCAGAGCATGGAAAGCGACTCGAACGACTTGCTCAAGGTAGATCTTTTTGATTTTAAAGAAACCTTTCATACTGAATATAAAAGGCAAGGCAAGGCCTTGTGACTGCTGTTTTTTCACCTTTTCACACAAACATTTATGTGTAATTTTTGGGTAGAGGATGGAATTTTTAGTTTAATATGTTGGAATACTCTCATTTTGAATAAGTTAAATTTTTAGCAAGCTGTATTGTTTCAATTGAAGGTTTATAGCTTTTAATTTATATTGTTTTTTATCTTTCATTTTTGTTCTTTCGATAATTCTGTTTTGTTACTAATAGAATTTAGGAAAGAGATACATACACAAATTTCATCCTGGATCTCAACCACAAAGATTACAATAAAAAATAAATAAAAACAAGCTTTTTTAAATTACAAAAATGTCATAACAGCCTCACAGCTACAATTTGCATAATCAGCAAAGGTTAATAAACTTGCAGACTGAATAGATTTTAAGCTTAATTACATATTTATATTAAAAATGTAGCCCAGAATTGCAGTAACTAAAAAAAAAAAAAAAGCTGTGAGGTGCACCAAAGTTGGACCTGCTTAACAGACGCCTATTGAATTAATTTAATTTTCCTAAATAATTAAAATGCTAAAATAATACAGTAAATGTGGTGAAGCATTGCAGGTTATCTAGGTCAGGCCAGTACTTGATATATAAAATTAAAGGAAACCTAGGATTTTTCCCCATTATCTTGTCTGCCGATCATAATTATCCCATTGCCTTTTATGCATGAATGCTTTCGTCTTTGGAATTCATGAATACTTGATTGACTATGGCACCTACAAATATTTTATCTAAAAGACATTAGACTTACATCTAATAAATGCAGAAGTCTAATTTTGCTCTTTAGATTATTTTTCATTTATGTAGTTCTTTCCTTTTTGTATAGCAACAAATGTAATAAAATATCAAGTGAGCTGTTAGTGCAATTTTGAAATTAGACGTTTCTCGGTAATACTGCTGAATACTTAAGTAGTTTGCATAGTTGTAAAATGCAAGATAAAATAGAACAGGTTTTACTTTTGATGACAAATCTAAATGGCAGATGATAAATATTATGAAGCTATATGGCAAAGCACATTTTAGAAGAGATTTCTGTTTAAAAATGTTCAGACAGAATCTATAATGATCAGAAAAATGATGGACAAACTTTACTGTTTTTAGGTATATTTGAATATAGTTCTTTGTGCAGATCATTTGTCTTTGAATTACGTTTTCTTCTTTGTATTCAAACTGTATATTGGAAATAAAAATAAATATACACAATTTCCCTATACATTACTGTAAATCAAGGGTCTTCAAACTTGGCAAGTTTAAGACTTGTAGACTTCAACTCCCAGAATTCCTGAGTTAACATGACTGGAGGAGGAATTCTGGGAGCTGAAGTCCACAAGTCTTAAAGCTGACACGCTTGATGACCCTTGCTGTAAATATTGTAGCTTAAGATAGTGTCTTGTCAAAGTATGGGTCAAAAGTGAGCCACAATCTTTAGGGGCATATAAGAAAATAAAACTTATAAGGGAGTGCCTCTGAAGCAGGCTTATCCTTTGGTATAAAAGTATGTAGAACGCAAAGCACTGAAACGTTTTTAGACCAGTGATGTTGAACCTATGTGTGTCAAAAGTGACACACCACGATTATTTTGGGTGCAATGGCAGTGTTCATAAACACCCATCAACTATTCTTAAAAGCGTACCCTGTTCTCTTCTGGTTTTTGGAGCTACAGAGGCTGCACAAGAATTGTTGTGGCCTGCACAGCCTCTGGAAGTTGCACAAGAATGGGGAGTATTTTCATATGAGTTTTGGAGGCTCAAGAGACTGTGGAAGAGCATTCTCTGAAGCTGCAACAAGAAAAAGGCCTCATGTGATCCAGAGCAGCTTTGGGTAGGCTGCAGGAGCTCTCAACAGAAAGGGAACGCCAAAGGGAAGGGAACGGAAGATAAGTGTTATGCGGAAGATCTGGGGAACAGCTGCACCATTGCCCAAGATCCTGTGGCCCTGTGTCAAGTGCCCTGTCAGGGTGATTTAGATGGGTGGGTGAGGGGAGACATAAAGGATTATTTCTCTTTTGTTCAAGAGGAAGGTGACATACCAGCAGAGTTAGGCATTTTCTAATCTGTTGATATGCCAAGCGCAAAAGGTTTGCTGTCACTGTTGTAAATTGCGAAGTCTAAAATTTTTTTTCGGGGGTGGGGTATTGTAGGTTAAACTTGACTTTTAGAGAAGGAATAATTGTTCTTTGATGACACAAGGTTCTTTGCAAACTTATTTATTTAAAATTCTGACCACCTGACTTGATTTTCATTCTCCAGAGGAAATTACTATAGATTGGAAGGAGGAGGGAGTTGTAAGGCTAGGGGAGTGAAGGAGGGATTTACAGGTAGCAGTATCAAGGAAAATACTGTAATCATGGGTGAATGTGACAAAGACAATTTACAGCCTGCCAGTGTTTTGCAAGCTGCAACATTTTAACAGTGGTTTAAGAGAACCTTTCCTATGTTTTTAAAAAATTTGATGAGTAAAAGTAATTCTCCACACTAAAGGAGAATGAGAGGAGAGGAAATAATAAAATCAATCAGATTTGCCATCCACTCTATTCAGAAATCAACACTGCCTTTATGTGACTTCTCTCTCAAGAATTAATAATAAAAATATTTCAGTGGTGACATTTTTTAAAAATATGAAAATGTGGTAATTGTGTCTGCAGGAACACTATTTGTATTCTGATTATAATGCAGAAATAAGTAAGTTCATTGTTTTAATTAAAATAGCCTTTATTTCTTTTATTGTTAACGAAACCATAAAATTATAATAACTAATTTGATTTTATAGCCTTGTCAGTTTCTAGCATGGTTGGTTATACTTGATACACAGAGTAAGAATTATAAAAAACATATATTACTTGTTATTTCTTGCCCAGCCCTAAACTCAATTTAATCATTAGTTTATTCATTCGGACGGCAGGAAACTTATAAACTTATTAATCATGTCAGGGGCTTATGAAATTTCAGATTTGGAAACTCCTACTCTAGTTTTAAGAGCAATATAATTCTTATAGAGTACTTTTAAGTCTATAAAGAAAATACTGTTTCAATGATGTGAAATTTGATTGATAAGGCACGTTTAGCAGATCTGTAATACATCTTGAGAAAGGAGCAATATTTTACTTTTCATAATTATTAATATCTGGCATGGTTTTTGAGATCCAAGAATGTATTGTGAGCTACTTTTGAGGATTTTATAATAGATACTAGAAGTTGTTTCATTTGGTATACTTTGTCAGTCCTATTTTACTCTACCGATATTAGAAAATTTGGGGCTAAACATAAGGTTTTATTGTATTAAATTATAAAGAGGCTACATAATGTGTTATGTTGCCAAGTTAACGCAATATAAACTTATGGCCACTGAAATCAATGAGCCCAAATTTGCACTGGATTGTTATCGTTGTTATGGTATTTTTTAAAAAATGAGGCTTTACTAGGACTATTGTTTGCTATTCTGGAACACATCCATTATTGGCTTCACTGCCTAGGAATTGTCAGAATAAATTTTCAACATTTTCACACTGCAATTTCCATACTTTAGAATATATGTAGGTACTGCCCATTGCTTCCCATTATATATAGTACATTGAAATGTGCTGACTTTGTTAAAGCATATGACTAAATATGTACCGGACTCATTTTAGAAATGATTTTTTAATCTGTCATTACATTTCTTTAATTTCCGTTTTTGTTGTGATTTTTTTCCTAAAGAGTTTTCAGTTTGTTACTGCCACTAGTTTATTTCTGTCTCCTCTATTGCCTCTTTTAGAGGTATTTTACTCAGTTTAATAGACTTCTTAGAATGGTGTATTGCAAGGGAAATAGAAATCTGATATATCATGATATTATTTTTATTATGTTTAAATGATTACAACTGGGAGAAATGAAGTATATGTTCTGAAGTCTATGGTTATTTATCTAAACTCTTTATCAATGGATCTGTCAAAAGTGGTGCAATATCAAACAAAAATTAGAAAAAAATTGTTATATAACATTTTTGAATCCAAAAATTGAGGTAGTGCATAGAAAATTACCAGTAATTATTCCTCAATTTTAACAAAATTTGACATAGTAATTAACATTCAAAGACAGCAGTGAATCTGATCAAACTTCATTGGCTATGCTGTGAAAACCTCTTTTTTATCTTAATTTATTGTTTCTTAAGAATATGCATTGTTGATCTAACTACAAATCATTTATGTGGAAAGAATAGCTCTGTATTACTCAAATTCTCTTAAGCATATATACAAACATTTTATTCTACTTAAGAGTAATATTTTACTAAATATCAAATAATATTATTGTATAGCACCCAAAGTATCCTGCACATATTGTATTAAATTCTTACAATTATGCAGTATTAAAGCATACTTTTTCACATGGCATGCTAAGCTATACCCAAGCCAGTCATATAGCATGTGGAACCATAAAGTGGCTTGTTTTAATATGTGTGTGGCTTGTTTTAAAACTTAAGATATCATCTATAATTTTTCTTAATAATGGTTTTTAATAGATGCATTGGCACAGGAGATAATGTCTCTAGTTAAAAGTTTGACTGTTCTTTATTTTTATGACCATATACAAGCTGCTATATCTCAAAACTAGGAAAAATAGCATAATCCTGTAAAATAAATCAACAGCACAAATGACTGAAATGATGGTTGGATTGTACATTGCACTGAACCACGGTATATTCATCTGTATTTTGTTGAATAAACTAGATTGGATTCTTTCACACATCATGTTAAGCCAAACTTTGAGAATTAAATCCAGGTTATATTATTTGGGCTAGAATTTGCTCTGCTCTAAAAAAAGGAACAAAAATATGAATTCATTTTCCAGTTACTCAGGTAGCTGCTTATGTACGTTCTTTTATTTTAATTTATGGGTGTCATTGAAATCACAATGCCGTAAAATTAGTTTTGTTCATGTTTGCTCTTGTTTGTGCATATTATATTGCTTAAACTGGATATGGCTATCCAGTTCACTCTGTGAAAAAGTCTCGGCATCCTTTTGGATGATGTAAACATCACTCAAGGATTTGGTGGTCCTGAACATGAAACATACCATGTCATAAAGAGTTTCACATTCCTTTGAACATTTTGAAGTTCCATTTTTGCAAAAAAGCTGGAAAAACTTTTGGATCAATTCTAGGTTCAGCCTAGCATCTTGTAATTTAACATTTTGTTTCCAAGGAGCCTGAAGTTAATGTGTTTTGACACTTTTAAGAAATGCTCAGCTCCATCCAGTTGCCCTGACTCCACCCCAAATAAAGGGATTAAAAGGTTGTAAAGCGAAAAAAATTGGGAGAAGATGACAATTAGACTTTTCAATTATTTTTTAAACAAAAAATCCCAAAGAATTTACATAACATTATAAGTTGCATAGCAGAAATGTCTATCCAGTAATAGAAGAAAATAAATGCTACACAATACTATTAGCAGGACACTAATCTCACTATTTTCTGTGCTAATATATATGAGGTGGCTGGATGGAGTCACTGAAGCAATAGGCGTGAGATTAAATGGACTCCAGAAGATGGTAGAGGTGAGGAAGGCCTGGAAGAACGTTGTCCATGGGGTCGCGATGAGTTGGACACGACTTCGCAACTAACAACAATACAATATTTCCATTGTATTATTTTGTCTCTTTTTTTCATCCAGAGTTTATGCCTCCTATCATATTTTATTTGTTACTGACCCAGGATTGATTTTAACCATATACTTGCATTCTACATGTAACTCATGTAATAATATAGCCATCTAATTGCTCAATATTTCATAGGTAGTACCCTGTGCTTAAAGTATTTTACTAGTACTAGTTTTACTAAATAATTCATCACTTTGGTTTTATTATTTGGGCTCTATTTCTGTATTCATTTCATTGTGGTAAATTGTTATATCAATTTTATCCACATTTTAAAACATTCTAGATTTTAGGCGTTTTGCTTCTCCACCCCCCACCCCCCCAATAATTATTTCTCTTACAGTGCTATGACTTTTTGTGTTCTGTTCTTTTAAGAAATTTAGGAAGCTTAATTTGCTGGTCAGCTACTGTAATAAAGAGTATTCACTAATTGAGTGCTTGGGGTAAAAATCCAAGTTATAAATATATCTAATTTCACCTCATTTAATTGTACTTTGCATTGGAATAAATAATTTGCACCTCATATAAATAATCACATGTTGCTCAGCTAATAATCAGTATTGCAAGAATAACAAAAATACTTCAGTTTTCTCTTTTATTTTCTTGACATTTAGATACCTAAATGTACTCCATGCATATATTAAGATCCAATTATATTCATGTCCGCTTATTATAATCAATCCTTGATAATTAAGATCTAAAATGAACTTAAATGCAGGATCTAAAAATGAGATTTTTCATAGTTTTTAATTGGCTGTATTCCTGAGACTGAAGACAGAAAAATGACTTCTGTCTCTTGTGTCTTCTCTGACCATAGTTGTTCACAGAATGAAACTTATAAAATACCGCCCACCTACTAAGACATATCAAGCATATTGTATTTTCATATGTGTAATGTTGGAGATTATGGCATTTGTGCAAAAAATGATATTGGTGTTACAAGTATAACCAATTTAAAATATTCACAGAAGATTGGCTTTCAAAGCATGTATCTTGTATTGTATTTCCTTTCCTGCTGGGATGATATAGGATATAATTTTCCAGGGTCATTGTAAATATACATTCTAAACTGATGTGCTGGGCTTAATATTCTGTGCATTACCTTACTTCAGTGGTTTTCCAATTTAAATTAACTTATGACCAGTCACCACATTTGTTCAGGCCCTGATTACAAATCCATAAAGAAGGTGATTTAAATAGTCTCTTCTTTCTTCATTGATTTTAATTTAAAATTTAATTTATTTAATGCAGCACAAACCTCTAGATTTTAAAAGTGTGATGATGAGTTCATTTCAAGTTTATGGCTAGCAGATAGGTTTTTCTTGTTCCTGCTGTTGAATTTATCAGTCTTCAGTATCAACTTTCCTAAAACATTGCACTATATAGGTTGGCATTTACTAAGCAATGAAATAAGGTTTGATGCATTTCATATGAAATTCTTACAATTAATACTTGGCTTTATTAAATGCTGATATTTTGACCATTCCTGCCTCTATTTATGTGTCAGAACTATAAGTATTATGAGTCCAACTCATAGACCAGAATACATCATGTGGGGCTTTATAAAAAGCTCCAGCTTTTGATTTATTACATTGTGAAATGAGGTAAAATAGAAATATCTATGGACAAAATGCAGCTGTCTACAATGTGGAGGTTTTTGTGTTTGTGGCTGAACATGTGAAAGTTTCCATATAATCTAAAATCTTGTAATATAGAGTTTGGTAAAATAGAAATGAGTGCCTAACAATGCATAGAGTCACGGATTCTCTTCTTGCTAGCAGGCCCACATTTCACATAATATTCTTGGCTGAAGTATTTTGTAACTTCTGGGAAAATGTGGAGGCCAAAGAAGATAGAACAAGTGTTCTTCTATAAAACAGCATTCTTTATCAGGAGTTTCAGCTGTGCTATTAATAAATGATCAACGTGCCTCTTATTTCAGTATTTATTTAAAAAATGGCATGTGCTTTGGAATCATATTACTAACTTCTTAGATATCGATTATTAAATATTTTGAAGTCTTTAGGATAGTGGATTGGCAAGGAATATTTTGATAAATAAATAAAAGGGTTTATTAAATTAATGCATTCTAAAGGGTAAATATTAGCTGCTAACCAATCGAAATGTGGATTGATACAAGATCAGGTTCATTCTATGTATTTTAGATAAATTGTATTTATACTAGGCAGGAAAAATAATAAAAGGCAAATTTTGTATCAGAACACTTTTGTTTGGAAAATATTAACCAGTTTTGTAATATAATTTTGCAATTATTCTGAGGAATTTAGTTCTTGTAATTGAAAATTCTATAAAGAAAATTGATTGAAAAAGGCAAGAAAAATGCTTTTGGAAAGTATAGGAATTTTTATAAAGTAAGAAATTGTTTTTTTTATATATATAAATTTTTATTATTTTTTTAACATAAAAAACACAACAACAAAGCATAAAAGTATCAGCTCCCCCATATTTTTGTACACACCGTAAGTCGGTTGGTCCATCGGTTTTGTGCATTCACCACATAGTCACAATTACAGTTACTTTATATAATACTCTTATCAATACAAATTTATAAATCCTAGTATCTCTATTAAAGAAAAAAAAGAAAAAATTTGACTAAACTTTTATTCGGTCATGCCTTTATGAGATAACTATATTTTAAATATTTTATTCTAAAACAAATCTTATAATCATACCAATTCTATCCCAAATATGAAAAAGAAAGAAACAAAGAAAGCTATTATATAAATATAGTATCAAAAACCAATAAAAGGAAAGGGAAAATAAAGTCATTATTATTCCTTATTATCTAACTTTTATATTTTAATATTTCATCATTCAACCATTGATAGAAAAGATCCCAAACTAAATAAAATTGTTTATCTTCTTGCTCTCTAATTTCAAAAGTCAATCTACTCATCTCAGCACATTCCAAAATTTTCTTTACAACTTCTTCTTGCAATGGAATTTTCTCATTTTTCCAATTTTTGCAAATACAATCCTAGCAGCAGTCAATACATTTACAATCAAATATTTCAACTCTTTACTATAAGTATCTGGTAGTATTCCCAATAGAAAAAACTCCGGTTTCAAGTCTATATGCTTCTTTGTCATTTTTTCCAGCCACATGTGGATTTTAGTCCAATATTTTCTAGCATCCTCACAAGTCCACCACATGTGATAGTATGAACCAGGTTTCTGATGACATTTCCAGCATTTTTCGGATTTGTTCTTAAACATTCTTGCTATCCTATTTTGTTTGGAAAATATTAACCAGTTTTGTAATATAATTTTGCAATTATTCTGAGGAATTTAGTTCTTGTAATTGAAAATTCTATAAAGAAAATTGATTGAAAAAGGCAAGAAAAATGCTTTTGGAAAGTATAGGAATTTTTATAAAGTAAGAAATTGTTTCATGGGTTTTATGCAAGCTTTCTCCAGAAGGAAAATATCCATTATTCACGTAAGGCAACTATATCACAAATATCTTATTTCTCTGAGGAAGGTTCCCATTAAAATATGTTGGGCAATTTTACGTTTTATTAGTTGCATAAGTTATTCAGTAATGCATTGAGGCTTGCCAATGTTTTTGTGTTTAAATAATAGTGTTATTCCCATTTTATTACTTTCAGTAAATAAAATTGTCAACACAATTTGTAAGTTCCTTTTTAGTAAGGTTCTCAAAGAATCCACTGTTTTTGTAGAAAGAGTTGCCATTGTATGATCACAATCTGTGTGATAAATTTCATTAGTTTGATTTCTTGAAAGTTAGGTATAAGACTTGCTGTTCTGTAGAAAGAAAATTTGAATCGCCCAAAGATGCAATTATAATTATAGTATTTTCAAATTATCTGGAAAAGCTATCAGTTTTACATGTCAACAACCATGATAATAAATTATTCAACAGTAATTGATACTGTAAAATTATTCCTGTGAGATTGATATGTATGTTAATATAATTGCTGGGGGAACTCTTTGAATGAAGGATTTAGTTTAAAAACACCATGGTTGATTATATGTGTTCTCTTTTGTTTGTCAAGCAGAATGCTGTTTTTGAGAAGAGTTATTGTTCTATATATGTTTGATTATAGATAAATTCAAATAATCTATTCACATTATACTGTTTATTAACTAAGTCTAATACAGTTCATTTATTTTTGTTTTACTAGGATTTTTTCCAAGCAGTTCTCAAGGATGTGATGCTTTTCTACGCCATAAGATGACATTAATATCTCCCTCAATATTGAAAAAATATGGAATTCCTTTTAATAAAGTGAGTTATTTATGATGTTTGGATCCTTATCCGTTAGATCAAATAATGCCTAGGAAATTACATTTATCCTTACACAAATTCAATTTTAAACAAACATATCTTGATGAACAAATTATGATGTGCATATACCGTATTTTTCGCTCCGTAGGTTTAGAGGAGGAAAACAAAACAAAAAAAATTGGAGCAGCAATGTAGTGAGGACAGGAGGCAGAGCCGGAGAGGAGCACAGATAGGTGTCCTCTCATGTGCCAGCTCTCTGCCTATTGACTCCTGCACTGTGGAAAGGAGACAGAAGAAGTGGGCAATGAGAAAGAGAGGTGGGGGTTCAGCATTGTCAAAGGACCCTGTTGTTGCGGCCCAGCTGCTGTTCACCAAAGCACCACAAAGGACTTTTTTTGGGGGGTGGGATGGGGAAAGTGTTTTTTATGGAGTGAAAAATACAGTACTTGGTAAGGGTGACGAAGGCATGAAATAAAACTTTATTTATTGAAAACACATACCACCTAGATACATATTCCCTCCCTCCCCTTTTCTGGATTTTCATCCTACAAAATTTGTAGATTTGCAGTCTTTTCTTGAAAATTCCAATCTAAGTTATATCTTATATTTTGTTCAAATAAATCAGAGCAATGTATGTGGTTCTCTTATTTTAGTAGGAATAGACGTGCCAATGTAATTGTATGGGACCAGAACAAACATTTCAAAGACAGTTATGGGTAACCTAATTGTCTTAAAATTGGGAATCTTGTTATAGAAATCTTCAAATCTTAAACTGCTTTGGGGTGGAAGTAGATATTGGTTGACGAGAATATAATGGATTTTGCTTTTAATTAGAGCCTTTCACCTTTGCAGACAGATGCAAACTAACTGGGTTTGGTGGTTCACTATGATCAGTTTGCAAAGCTTTTTGCAGACAAATCACTCATATCTATTTTTATTTAAATATTCATTGAATATTTGTTAGATCAATAGTAGTAGATACATTTTTGGCACCTGCTTGCCCACTTAAAATTATATATGTGTTTCAAATTATGCAGTCTGTAAACATGGATATGATTCTTGGCTATATAGGCCTAACTACATGTGTACTTAGATCATCTGGATAAGATATGTCCAAAATTAGATTAGATTCAGTTTTGTTCCTTTGGGCACTAAGAAAGTTGTGATCAATTCAGTAAATGGTTTATTTTGGGATCAATTCAGTGAATGATCTACTTTGGCATTTTGGGTGTTGGCGGTTCTGCTGGATTTTGAGCATATTTTCATTACCACCAAACATGGCAAATCTCTCAATCTTTAGGAATTGGGGTTTAAAGGTATAGTTTTACCGGGGCTTTACTTCTTTCTGTTAGATTGTGCTCCAAGGATTGTGCTGAGGTATTTAATTAATTAATTTTATTTATTATTAAATTTATTTGCCACCTATCTCATCATGAGACTAATCTGGGCAGCTTATTTTATTATTTTCCATTCTGTTTCTATAAGAAATCATTTGTAATTTAGAGATTTGAAATCACCAGTATGTGAATAACAGCCAGCTCTTTCCTTCCCATCTCATTCTAAAGAAATTCTTGGGATCTTGAAGAAGGGATTTTATAGGGACTAGTAAACTGAAGATGAATTCTGATCATACAGATGTATTTTTTTTGGTAGATCTGATTTAGGAATTATCTTTGAATGAACTAACATTTCCTTTGAAAACTCCCTTTAGTAATTATTCTGGATGCAGATGTGAACCTGGAATTCCAACTGTCATGTGACTAGGCATTACTCTGTGTAACTGAGATTGGTGGGCAATTATAGCCATTGTGGGAGAATGCAGATTTGGGTACTTTGACCCATTCAAGTGGCTTTCAGACTGAGGCTAAGCAGCCATCTGTCTGGGATGCTTAATCTGGATTCCTGCATTTATTCTGGATGACTTAAATTGATCCTTCCAATTCTTCCAGTTCTGTGATTCTAGATATGTCATGTATAGATTATTTCAGTGCACTTTTATTTAGAGCTCTTTGGAGACTTTAAAAAAAAAGAAAAATTAGTTCAGAATATTATAGTCTGTTTGTTAATAGGAATCGTGTATGGAAAATACGTAACTATTTTGTTGAAACTGTTTCATGTTTTCCAGTTTGTTTATGTCTGTACTGCAAATTGCTTGTGTTAATTTTCTTTATAGCTCCAAATGATATAGAAATAGAATATTTGAAGTATAACATTCTTCCATATGAAATTGTTTACCTGTTGGTAGCATTATCAGATCACTTTTTATATTGTAAACTGTCTGTTTGTGATTATGATTTTCCATTATTGTGACTAGGAATTTAAATGAAATTTATATTTCCAGAAAGCCCATTTCCTATCCATACATTGTGAGAAATTAGTGGGTCTTTCTTTTTAAAAGTGCCATCAATATATAAATGTATTACTGTTTTTATTGAATTGCTTCTATTGCACAATGTAATTTCTGTCTGCTGTTTTATGGTTTTATATTTATTGTTGACACGATGACATTGCAGACAAATAGATCATTCCAGTCTTCTCCAATATGGATGGCCATTTTAAATTGGAGATTTGGAAGTTGTAGTCCCAGGTGTTTGGCAGACATTGCACTTGGCTCTCTTAGGAACTCTTAGGTATTTATAATTGCTGTAGGAATTCTTGAATAAAGATGGAATATTAAAACATTTAATCTATATTTTTCAAAATACAATATAGATGCATAAATCTACAATATAGAAATAAGATTGGGTGTCCTGTTAAAGGCAAACAATAAGCAGCCTCTAAAAACAGAGAGGAATCTCAATATGAAGGAATGAAAACAAATAAGAAAACTTAAACCTTTCCTTAAGTTTGAAAATAATATAATATAAAAGCACTGCAAAAAACATATTTTTTTTGTTTCATACCCTGCCATATAGTTTGTAGTCTTAGAGGGGTAGTTGAAAACATTATAAAAAAATGACTGTTTAATTGTAGAACAGCTGCAATTTTCTCACAAGAGTTATATGCCAGAAAACACAGAAAGGGAACCCCAAATCAGCCAAGAATGTTATCAAAACAAAATGTGGGTTTCTTCCATGTAGGAACAAGAAATGAGCTGCAAGAGATTTGTTACTGTGTATAGGTGGGAAAAAGAAATGTTAAGATTTAAAACTGCAGCCCACTATAAACAGAAAGCTCGATGGTTAAAATCTGCAGTGGCTATTGTTATTAGAGCTTCTTTTATCTACAGCAAAACAAATTATATATCCAGACTAAATCTGTTGCTCCTGTGAATGCATTTAAGTTTGTAAAGAAGGATTAATTGTTAAATTGAGGACAATGGTCTAATAAGTGTTATGTTTTGTAAAAAAAACCAGAGCGTTTAGCACAGTGGTTCTTAACCTGGGCAATATCGCCCCCCAGGGGTGATTTCATTTTTTAGAGGGGCGATGAAACAAAAAGGGGTGATGCGGGGTGAAGGAATGGAAAGGGGGTGATATGGGGGTGATGGAGCGAGAAGTTTTGGGGACACTTTTGAGACTTTTTTAGTACAGTGAACCGCTGTATATCTGTCATACAAAAACATCAGATCGCTTGCTGTTAGTGGATTGAACTGTGTTTTAAAATGTTCAGTACAGAACACCGTACATACGTAAATACGCATCACTCATCTTCATGAGCGTTGCGCAGCAGCCTCTATCACTCTACCCATTAAATTTGTCGCTCTGATTTTTGTTGCTTTCCTTCTGTAAAAGTTTTCTTCTTTTTAACCCTTATTACAGTGTGCATGAATATATATTTCTCCCATAAGCTGTTCAGAGTATCCAGAAGTGGGAGGTGCTTCAGTCTCTTCTGGAAAGGCTGGGCTTAAAACTCCGGGATGCTCCTCCTCCACGGGACACCTCCCCAGCGCCCCCCAGTTTTAGCTCAGCCTTCGTGGTAAGAGGTTGTGCACTCCCTGACTGGAACGGTTTTCTGATTCAGGTTTGCTCTTGGGTTATTTCGGCTTGTAAAAATCTTCCCCATTTAATTTGGCTTTTTTCAGGCTTGTGCCTCTATTAGGTTGCCTCGATCAGTTTAAAAACAGTTTCTTTGTAACTAGCGGAGCCTGCCACTCTGCGGGCAGCCTGAGGCAACTGCCTCAGGCAATTACCTTATCTAACTTTCCGATCATCTTCTCTGTGATTGTAGCGGAGCGCTCGCAGCCACGGCTCACTTCGCCTTGCCGTTTCGTCTGACAGGAGCATTTAACTCGCAAGTTAGAGCCTCAGCAGCAGCGGCTCATTAGACTTCTCAGACATTAGCAGCGGAGATTCTGGCTTCCCGCCTTTTTCAATGGCTGGCTCAAGTTCACGCCTAAATATCACAGGCACCATTCCCTTTTTGGGGACCAGAGCAGTACCTTCCCACTTAGTTTTCCCTGGATTTAGCTCTCCCTTGTCTGGCTGATGTTGGATAAGCAGGCTAGTCATTAAACCGGAATTTCCTTGCAATTGCCTTTGGATCATTTCTTTGGAATGAAGCCGCAAGTGCCATTTTAAACAGCGGGATGTTTTGTTTTGACAGGAAAGAATCCACCTCAGATTCTGTATTGTTGGGGACCAGGGATCCAGAAAGTTCTCGCTTGGGGGTTTCCCTTGTTGGGGACCCTTAGATACTGTTTACCATATGCACAGTTTTACATATAGATATAGGCATACGTATATGTATATGGGCATGTATATATAGATATAGATATATATAGACTTACTCTCCTGGAGGAGCGTTCTACTTTCAACCACAGGGGAAGGCATCACCCCAAAGTACAAATATGAATAACAATAACAATAATTTTTAAAAAAATTAATTAAAAATTAAAGCCAGAGGCAAGAGAATCAGTCATCCACAATGGAAGGTGACAACGCTTTCAGCTCCAAGACAAATAAGTCCCGAGATAAGCCAATGGGCCTCTAAGGTGGTGGATAAGGATGCCATAGACGGCACCTAGCTTTGGAAAGGCAATTGCAGAAACGAGCCAGGGAGGCAGACAAGATGGCTATGACACAACAATCGGATCAGGACCCAAGTCCATTGTTGGGGCCCTTAGATTTATCTACCTAGCCCAGGCAGGCTGTTTCTGGACAACCTCCCATAGGCACATCTCCTCCAATGAGCACTGCCTGGCTAATCCCAGAGGCAACCTTCACCCCCACAGTCGCCGGCCTAAGACAGGAGGAAGGATTACCTGAGATTATCCCCATCAAAATGAGGCAATGGATGGAGATGGTGATTCAAAGGGGCATTGTGGATGGAGTTCAGCAATCCATAAGGACCAGAAACTTCTCGGCCGCTTCGGATGTGGGATCCCTGTCCGCTCGATCCTTTGCGCATATGGGACAACATCAAACTCAGGTATTCCCCAATATTCCTAACATACCAGCCCAGGGTCTTCGGGAGGAGGTGGAATTTGAGGATCAGGATGATCCATCAGATGGACTTGGGGTTGTCAGAGGCTGACCCACTAGAACGGGGAATGTCAGACAACGAAGGCCTCATTCCGGACCAACCTACCTTTTTTGGCCTTGTTTGCCTGCACCTCTTTAAATCCTTACTGTTCAAGGCAAAGAACACCGCTAAACTAGGCACATCAAACCCTCATCCATTGTCGACAGGGTCTCAGGACGAATCCGAGGATCTAATATTCTCACAACCGGCTAATGAGGTGGAAACTAATCCTGTCCCTCGTATGTTTGCTGAATTAGTACAGAATCAATGGGCATCAGCAGCATCATACCCAGCCCCAACAGGGTACGATAAACAGTATTATAATTTGGCACCAGAGTTTTCAAATTTTCTCAAAATGCTGCAGGTGGATGAGCCCATATTGACACTTGGCCTCTTCTTCAACCTTTCTCAACGAGGCCGAGGAAGCCCTGAGACTGGAAGAAAAGAGAGCAGAGTTGGCACTCCGTAGGGCTCACGTTTCTGACACCTGGGCCATTAGGGCAGCTACAGCTGCGTCCTTTTTTACACGATCCTCCCTACGATGGCTCTTCCACTTGAGGGATATATTGCTGGCGTCAAATGTCAGAGCCCACCAGGACATAGCTAAAATTATTGCAGCAGCAGAATTTTCCGCCGATGCCACATTTAATGCAGTCAAATTTTCATCTAGGGCCATAGCATCTCACGTATCAGCACGGAGACTGCTATGGCTCAGGCATTGGCAGGCGGATACCAAGCATAAATGCAAGTTGGCATCAGCCCCAATATCGGAGGATAAATTATTTGGTAGTGTCTTGGAACCCCTCCTTATAGAGAATAGAAACAAGAAAAAAGTGCTTCACAACCAACGCCAGCCTGGTAGGATGGGGAGCTCACTTCCAATCCCACACTGTGCAGGGAATTTGGACTATTTCCGAACAATCACAAAGCATCAACCTGTTGGAGCTGTGAGCAGTTCACCTGGCGTTATGCAGTTTTCTACCCCTTTTCCAATCACGGCACGTTCTGGTCTTGACAGACAATATCACAACCAAGGCCCACGTAAACAGACAGGGGGGTACCCACTCCAAACTTCTGATGCTGGAGACTGCCAAGTTGTTCAAGTGGGCCGAGGCCAATCTGTTTTCGCTCAAGGCAGAGCACATAGCAGGGGCCTTAAACACACAAGCAGACTGGCTCAGCAGGGCCATGATAGATCAGACAGAGTGGCGCCTACACCCGTCTTTCTTCCAGGAAGCAGTGCGGAGGTTTGGGCAACCGGTGATTGGTATATTTGCCTCTCCCCTCAATGCCCAATTGCCCTGTATATTTCAAGGTACCTGGCTCAGGGGGCAAAGGCCGTCAACGCTCTGCGATGTCAGTGGCCTCCCGGACTTCTATATACGCTTCCTGCACTCCCTGTAACACCCAGGTTGATCCAGAAGTTATTGGAGGAATGAATGGAATTGATATTGGTCGTCCCTTACTGGCCCAGGCGAATGTGGTTCGCAGACTTACAGGACCTGTCGAGAGAACAACCTCTCCCAAGGGCCGATACTTCACCTGAACCCACAATGGCTCAGTCTAGCCGTATGGAGGTTGAGCAGAGCCGTTTAAGGGCCCAACAGATTTCAGAGGATGCTATTGCCACCATTCAAGCATCCAGACAGTCCTCAACAAATCGTATATATGAGTCCACGTGGTCTGCTTTCTGTCGCTGGTGCCAGGGGTCTAAGATCGACCCAACTGCCCCATCAATAGGACAATTATTGGACTTTTTACAGGAGGGGTTGACCAAGGGCCTATCTCTAAATACTTTATGCAGACAGGTGGCGGCTTTAGCCTCAGTGATAGCCTGGGGTGACCTCCGTTCCATAGCGCACCATCCACATGTCCGCAGCTTTCTTAAGGGTGCTGCAAACTTACGACCTCCTGTAATTCACCGCTATCCCACTTGGGACCTCAACAAGGTGTTAACTGCACTTACAACTGGCCCGTTCGAGCCTTTAAGAACCGCTAGTCTTAAATTCCTGACATATAAGGTGGTCTTCCTAATTGCAATCACATCAGCAAGGAAGATTTCCGAATTGGCAGCATTGTCAGTGAGAAAGGACCTGTGCGTGTTTCATGCGGACAGAGTGATTCTCCGATTGTATCCATCGTTCACTCCTAAAGTAAATTCAGCCTTCCACAGAGCGCAGGAGTTGGTGCTTCCAAATTTTTGTCTGAAACCATCTCATAGACTGGAGCATCAATGGCATCGACTTGACGTTTGAAGGGCCTTAAGCATCTATCTAGACCGCACGGCGGCATTTCGAAAATCTGAGGCTCTATTCCTATCCTTCAACCCATCCACTTTAGGACAAAAGGTGTCGTCAACGACCATCGGTAGATGGTTGAGAACGACCATAGCTAAAAGTTATGAATGCCAGTCCATCTCAGTTCCTAAAGGCATTACAGCCCACTCAACAAGGAGTGCGGCAACATCAGCAGCATGGGCCACACGGGCTTCCATAGACGAAATTTGCAGAGCGGCAACTTGGGCTTCACCATCTCCCTTTGTCAGAAATTATAAAATTGATGTCTATGCCTCAGCGGACACTTCATTTGGCAGAAAATTCCTGCAGAGGGTCCACAGGGTTTAGGAGTGGATTTTGATCCAGATGGAGTCCCACCCTAAGGACAGGCCAAGCTTTGGTATGTCCTACTTCTGGATGCTCTGAACAGCTCATGGGAGAAAGGGCATTGATACTTACCTGATACGCCTGTTCTCTGTGAGCTGTGAAGAACATCCAGCCCCACCCATTTCTTTCCATCTGGGGGGGGTTTCTTTCCAGTCAGGGATCCAGATTAGGTGATGAGTTCTGGACTTTGGCACTCAGTCTTTGCAAAACTGGGGGACGCTGGGGAGGTGTCTGGTGGAGGAGGAAGAGCGTCCCGGAGTTTTAAGCCCAGCCTTTCCAGAAGAGACTGAAGCACCTCCCACTTCTGGATGCTCTTCACAGCTCACAGAGAACAGGCGTATCAGGTAAGTACCAAAACCCTTTTCCTCAAATCTTAATTTAGTTTAAGAGTTTTCGTCTTGAAATTCTTAGTTCTTACATTGCGGTTTGTTCTTATGCCCTTTTTATATTTCTTTTTACGTCTTAAAATTCACTTGTAATTAAATCATTAAATGTTACTGGTTTTTTCGGGCATTTCATTTTCTTGCAATTGAATTTTGTTTTCAGTGGTCATTGCATTTAAGTGTCTTGAATAAATAAGATAATAATGAAATACATGTATCACTAAGTTTGGGAGTAAAGTGATGGGTGGCATCAGAATTTTTCACACAGTTGATATATGGGAAAAAGACTAGAAATAAATTATTTGCATCGATTTGTCCTAATGACAATTTTAAAGAAAACATGTTTGCATAAATTGAAGAATTATTTCCCTGTGTTGTGATTGAGAGGTTATGTTGGGGGAGGGGGGGGCGATGATAATTTCCTCAATGGCTCAAGGGGGCAATTCTTTCAAAAAGGTTAAGAACCACTGGTTTAGCATATATTCAGAATGTCTTCAGCTTCTTTTTATGCAGGATACTCTGTGCTATTTAGAGATGTGTAATTCATCATTAAAGAGTTAAATATGAACAAATTTAGATACTATATTCTTGTTCATTGTAAGTATATATTAAAACATTAAGCAGAAACAGTATTTCTGCACTGTTTGATGATGTGCCATCAAATTGGGGTCAACTCTTAGTGACCACATAGATTTTCTCCGTGACAATCTCCCTAACTTGGTCTTTCAGGACTTCCAGTGGTGTACTGATTGCCAGTGTAACGAAGTCCATCCATCTTGCTGTTGGTCATGCTATTCTTCTATTTCTTTTTACTTTCTCTAGCAATAGAGATTCCTCCAAAGATTTATTATACACATCCAGTGGCCTTTATTATTATTACATATATAAACACATACCATATTTGTTTTTGTTCCTCTTCCCATATGTCATATACTGGCTTTTGTTTTATGTTTTGTTTGTATTCTGCAAGCTGAAATAAAAAAAGTTGGAAAAATAATAGAAATGTCAAGGATACTGGCAAAAGCATTCTTTTTAATGTTTCCAAATTTGTTTTTCATAAGCTGTAGGGTATTGAGTATGCAAAATTTGTCATTTTACATTATTTTATTTTATGCTATTTTATTTTATTTCAGGTACCTGAATCTCCCTAGCATTCTTCCTAGTTTTTCATTTAAGCATTTTGAATAGTTATGCAACTGTGTACCATTAGGGAGCAGTCTATACTAAACTGGAGTTCTAATTAATATACCTCTGTGAGAATGTGAAAAGGGGGAGTCAGGCCATTATGATCTCTTGTGGCTTAGAGTGATAGAACTGGAAACATGCTGAACACTGATAAGCCAGCCTACACCTACCAGGTGACAGCTGAACTGCTGGTTATTGCCATAGCACACCTGCTAAACTGTCACCAGTGAGGGTGAGTGACAAGATAAATTTGGGAATTACAGGCACAGAAAATGTTTATACTTCTGTGCATTCACTTTATAAAATAAAACAATCCAATCACAATCTCAGCATGAGCATGAGCATATGGCTGTTGTACATAATCCCATCTATATTGCTTATGCTTAGATATAGTGTACAATTGCTATCTTTAATGGGGGTGTAAGGAAACAAGAATTTATATAAAACAGCTTTACAGTCACTTCTTTTGGGGTAAGCTAAGCTGGTTCTAGGATCTTTGACAGTCTATTACAAAGACACTGATTTATCAGCCTCCATCAGAATTCTATCTGGCCTCCTTTGGATTATTGTGCACATGGGGCCTACAAAATTCTAGCCCTAAAGTAACATGGCTGCCAGTAAAAGATAATGCCACTATGGTGATTGTATGAAGATCATACAATCATATTTCATTGGGCAAAAGAATACATGATTGATGGGCTTGATGTGGTGGATTGTGCTTGGGAGATGAGAAACAAGAAATAATTAGGATATAACCAGTGAGATTATTGCTACTAAGATTGGAAGAAGTTAACTAGTCCACCCAGGAAAAAGAGGAAAACTTCAACTTATCTGCTACAGGGAAAGGAGAGTTCTAATGCTGACTGACATACTTCCTTTCTGGTTGCAGTGTAATTCATAGAGAAAGGGAATCATCTTCTATCCCAATGTGGTATGCTGGTAAAGCATTTAAGACAGGGGTGTCAAACTCACGGCCGGATGTGTCATGTGCTGGCCCTGCCCCCGCTCGGTTTAGCGAAGGGGGAAAAACTCCTGATAGGTCATGTGACGCCACTGTGACAATGCAAGTTTGACACCCCTGATCTAAGAGAAGAATCAAAAAGCTGACCTAGAATGTATCATAGAAATCTCCTATATGAAATAAGATCATGGACCTGTTTGTCATGAGCTAGTCTGACTCCACTGCATCGGGGTGTGTGTGTGTGTGTGAAGACCCTGGTTTATCAGAAGACTCAGCAGCTATCTGAGGCAATCTGAATCTAACTCAGCAAAATATCAGCAGGAGTAGGTGTCAGAGGAGTCAGGTGATGAGGGACCACATCCCTGCAGAGCACCCAACTCAGAACGCATTAGCAGCTTCAGAGAGCTAAGCAGCGAAGATAGCCACGAACACTTGTAATTGAACCATATCTACATCTGGCCCATTTTAAAACAACTGACAGCAAAAACGTCTCTTTTGGAAACAACTCACTAACTTTGGATCAGCATTCTTATGTCTTTGTTTTCCCCTTGTTCTTTGACTCAGACTGACTGACTGTTCTCTAGGTGTTTCCCTGAAAGTGTGCGCTGTTTGTTCCTTGTTTGATTTTAAACAAACTCAAAACTGCTGTGATGTAGTCACCTCTATCTTGCTTCCTTATATTTTGTGGGCATACATGTATGTACAGCTCTCTGCCTGCCTTACCACTAGTCAATACATTGTTTGTAAATTGATCCATCATATTTTCTCAGCTTGAAATAGTACACCGGTCCAATTAATATTGGGCCTCAAGCATATAAGGCATATTCTACATCTGATGTTGTTTGGGTAGAATCAGTAACATGAGACTGCAGATAATCAATGTAATTTATCCCCAGACTGATCTTTCTCTAATTACTTGTGATCTAATTAAAGTGGCTCATTCTAGCTACCTGATGGATCCAGTTATTTTTCTCAATGAACTTGGAATTTTGCTGTCTCCTGTTTGCAACATTCTTCCTTTTTGAAGACTCAACTCTGTTTTTCCAGGAAATTGAAGGTGATAAAATAGAAGAGCTAGGAGTTGTGAATGGAGGAAGTCTCAGGGAAATTATACTAAAAAACAATAATTCCATTTAGAGCAATTCTTTGGTGATAAGAAGTAGTGAAGAATGTTTCCCTCTCTCTCTGGATAGAGAATGGTCCATTACTGTTCTGAAGGGTTTTTTTTTTTTGCATTGAGCACCATTGCCTTCACAGGAAAGTTGGGGAGATGGAACAGAGCATTCTTCATTCTTTGTAGATAAAATTATTCAGATATGCCTTGAATTGATTTTTAGTAATGGCAACCACGTGTCATATTATTTTGGATACTTTTGAATTTGTAAACCTTTGATGAAGCAGGCAAAGTGCCTATATGTTTGCTTGGCTCTTGCATCTTGGAGATAGCAAACTGGCTGTATAAAATTATGTTTTAATTCCTGTTTTCTAATATGCGGAAGATATTTTATCTTGATGTCTTAGTGGCTGGGTGGCACATATTTGACCTTTGGTGATCTTTAAATTTTAAATGGAATTAAGACAAAAAGTTAAATGGAATTTTACTCCATTAGTATTTCAGCGGGAGACCCAGGAGGGTAGGCTAGAGTGGACACTTGAACAAACATGGAAGGGGAAAAAAGGAAATCATTTTATCTATTGTTACATTAAAGAAATATGTTCACATAGCCAGATGAAATCAAACATGGTTTAAGAGAATCTTTATCTGTTCCTCATGTCAAATATGAGAATATTCCTATTCATGAGAATAGAAAAGGACAACTGGGAGGTAACATCTAGGAAACAAGGAGTCATATTCAAGACATTCTCATTTATTGTCTTTGTTTTCTGTTTTAGATCACGCAGGAAGCTGGAGAGTTTATGATCACTTTCCCATATGGATACCATGCAGGATATAATCATGGTTTCAACTGTGCAGAATCAACAAACTTTGCAACAATTAGATGGATTGATTATGGAAAAGTAGCTAAATTGGTAAGTCAAATGATATTACTAATAACCAAGTTATCCAAAAGAATGTGTTTAAAAAGGAGTCGTGAATTTAGACGTTAAAAAAAGACAATTTTGAGAAAACCTGCAATGTGTAATAATTTCAATAAGTAACTTATATTGAATAAATATTCTGTGTAATATACTATATTATTAAGAATTACAAGCGATAATAACCAGATAGTTCAGACATTTCCTACAGTAGGTATAGCTATTAAGGCATTGCACACTTTGTAAGAATTAGCTCATTAAAGTTATTGTGACCTTTAAAACAATAATAGTCTTTACGGGTTTATATTTATATTAATTCCAACTTATTTCATCTGAATTATTTTCAGAGTTTGTTCAACTCTAATGGTTATCTTGCTAAGGTAGAAATTTTATTAAGTTTCCTCAGAAGTAAGTTCAATGAGGGTTTCTTCTTAGAAAATATATACTATGTGGTTTCTAACAGTAAAACTTTCTCATTTCCATGTAATTAATGATTTATTTATGTAAATTCTTAAAAATTCTGGCAAATATTGTGCTGTTTTGATAATGTTATGTTACATGTATGTAGGAGCAGTATCTATATACTATTAAAACTCTTTTGTCATGATTTTTAACTGGACAAAATGGTGCATCGTAGGGCAACAATTTTTGAACCAAGGTGCCTCAAAAGGGCTAATTTACAGAATGCATCCAAAATATGGAACCTATGATTCCAGAGGGAATAACCTCTGTGAAAGTTGTGGCTTTCAGGGTTCTTGTTTTTACAAGAATATTGATGAGATTTCTTGAGTGTCTTTACTTAACAATATTTAATGAATAATTGGGGGAGGATCTGTCAGCAAGATGGGAATATATTGTCTACAACTTAATTTGACTTTAGCAGTTAAAAGATTTGGTTCAGCATGGGACTTAGACCAAAGTTCAACATACTGATAGCCCCTTTACTTGCTGTAAAATCTAGTATCAGCCAGGCAATTGGCAGTCTCGAAGTCTGTGTGCTCCATATATACAAATTGTGAGCTTACCTGTCCTCATCAGATGAGAGAGATTAATTCTCACTGTGGATCCAGCCTAATGTCTCAAATGCTAAAATTTATAACTCATTTATGATTAAAGTATTTTACAAAACTGTATGAATACAAACATAGAAGGATGGCTGGGAAAAGAAGCCATTTGTCCAATAAGCAAATGAGTAGAGAATAGACAAAGCACACTGTCTTTTTATTGTGTAGCTTCCAGCCCATCTTTCCCTGACCTAATTTTTCAGCACACGAGGAAACTCATGGGGTTCCATCTCTCTGCTGTTGGAGACAGCAATCGCTTCCTTTCATCTGTATTGCCTGCGCTAACTTCTCTTCTGTGGATCTGCATTGGGTCTTTATTTATTAACTTAATCTAGGAATGCAGATGTGAGCACACCTAGCATTGCAATGTAGCTTTACATTCTCAGGAAAGTTTTGTAAGGTATTTTTTCAGTGAAGCTTACCTAGGCAACAGAGGAACACAGTCAATGCTGACGCCTCGTTGGTAGAGGAGTTGAACATCTTCTTCGCCTGCTATGAGGTGAAAAGACCAGACCCCGTATCCTCTGCCTGCCAGCATTTTGATTCCCAGCCACTCACCCTATACAAACATCAAGTGAGAGCTGCACTGAAGGCTGTGAATCCTAGTAAAGCTGCAGGTCCAGATGGGGTGCTGGGGATAGTGGTGAAGACTTGTGCTGATCAATTAGCAGGGGTCCTGACAAAGATCTTTAACATCTCCCTGCAAATGGCCTGTTCCATCATGCATGTTCCATCATGCTTGAAAACAGCCACTATTATCCCAGCCCCCAAGAAAACAGCAATTAACTGTCTAAATGACTACAGACCTGTCATGTTAACATCAGTTGTGATGAAATGCTTCAAAAGACTGGTTCTCCAACATCTTAGGACATGCCTCCCACCAGATTTTGACAAACATCAGTTTGCCTACAGAGAGAACAGGTCGACAGACGATACCATAGCTACTGCCTTGCAATCTGTAGCAAGCCATCTGGAGAAACCCGGAAATATGTCAGGATGCTTTTCATTGACTACAGCTCGGCCTTCAATGCTATCCTGCCGAGCATCCTTATCGAAAAGCTGACTGACTTGGATTTTCCGTCTTCCATCTGCGACTGGGTCAAAGTCTTTTTGATCGACCATAAACAGTGAGGGCTGGGTCTGTCACATCCACCTCCCTGAAGCTTAGCACTGGCTCCCCACAGGGTTGTGTGCTCAGTCCCTACCTGTACTCACTGTACACACATGACTGTGTATTGTCAGACCCATCCACTGTGATCATTAAATTCGCAGGTGATATTACCGTATTGGGTCTCATTCCAGGTGGAGACGAAACAGCATGTGGGGAGAGTTTCAAAAATTATCCTCATGGTGCCTAGAAAACAACCTGCACCTAAACATCAGCAAGACAAAGGAGATGGTGTAGACTTCAGGAAGAAGAGAGAGGAACCCACCCCACTTTACATCAAGGAGGGCTGTGTGGAAAGAGTTTCCTCCTTTAAATTCCTGGAAGTCTACCTCAGCAAAGATCTCACCTGGAAAAGCAACACAACCTAGGTGGCCAGAAAGGCCCAACAGAGACTCCATTTCCTTAAGGTCTTGCAAAAGAATGAAGTGGAACAATGACTGATGACCTCCTTTTACGGTCCACAATAGAAAGCGTCCTCACATATTACATTACGGTGTGATATGCTGGCTTGACAGTCATGGATAGAAAGACATTACGGAGGGTGGTGAGCACAGCACAAAACATTGTGGGCTGTTCCCTGATAGCACTAGATGACCTCGCTAGGGCTCACTGCCTTAGAAGAGTGAGGAAAATTCTCATGGACGACTCACATCCCGGGCAGCACTTCTTCACTCTCCTACCATCGGGTAGGAGATATAGAAGCATAGCCAGCCGCACCAACAGGCTGAAGAACAGTTTCTAACCGTGTGCTGTCAGACTTTTGAACGGAAAATAACTTCATGTCAACATAGTATGACGAACTTGCGGGGCCAGCATATTGTGCAAGAAGGTCACATAGTGTAATAAGATTGGGACTGGGTTAGGGACTTCTGTCCTCACTGTGAGTTGTGTTGGGGGGGGGATGCACGAAGGGAGGCTCAGCCAATCTCATTGTACACATGTTGTACTCTTGACAATAAAGATAATAACAAGAACAAGAAGAACAAGAAGAAGAACAAACAACAACAACAACAATAATAATAGGTTCATTGGCATTGCAATGTCTGGTGATGCACGAATTGAAGACAAGCAGCAAGAAAAAAAAATCACACAGTACCGGGATTTACAAATCAAAGTTGAGCGATTTTGGAAAAAGAAATCGTGTATTATCCCAATAGTGATTGGAGCCCTTGGAGCTATTTGGAAATTCTGAATTTATCAGACTTGAATACCTAGATTCTGCAAAAAAACCACCCTACTTGGAACACCGTATATCCTCCGACACTACCTTAACAGTTCCTAGGTCCTTGGTTAGGACTTGAGCTGTTGAGCTACCAACCAGCCCCAAAGGCTGTGAATCTCACCAAAGATTAACAACAACAACAACAACAATAATAAAAGTGTTACTGACTTCACTCATCAATACAGAGCTCCATAGAACACAGTATGAAAGCTATTGAATTGGAAAACAGGACATTCTCTACAACTGTAAGTTGTTCTACATTAATATCATATGTTTGCCAATTGCAGCCTGTATAGGCATGAGACATATGTAGACTGTATAGTTTGTTCTTTTTCATTAATGTCATCTCCCTCCTCTGTACAATACATCTAATGAAGATATAGAAGAAGTCCGATATTAAGGTTTTAAAGAAGGGCAGGTAGGATGTTGTCTCAGAGCTTTCTAGATTTTGTAAAATAGAGTCTATCTTCATGTTAGTTGGTTAGAGATAACACTTTTTTATGGACAACATTTTGGCTTATTCTGCTTGGGTGCATTTTGTAAATGTTAGTAAAACAGATGATACAGTGACAATTATTTCATGTATTGTGCTAGGGCCTTCTTTAATTTGTGCTTAGCTTGCAATATTTGTGCTGAAGTTGGAGCTATAAGCAGACTTCTAAACTGCTGAATATATATGTTTGCAAACTTTGTGATTATCTTTCCTGTTTTTAAAAATCAAAAGTTTCCTTAGAAGTTTCCTTTTGAAATTTCATTTCAAAAAATACTTTGATCCAAACAAGTGCAAGATCTTCCATAGAGGTTTGCACATCATTCAATCAGACAAATAACCTCGCTGCTAACAATAGCTCATTGTTGTTTAGTTTGAGATTTAGATTGTATAGCATTAACCAATCCATTGATTAAACACTTCTTCCTCAGTTGAGTGTAGTGAAAAATTGTTCTATGTCAGGAGCATATTGTGTCATTAGATAAGTTAATAGACATTGGCACATAGATATGTCATTATTTATTTTATTTGATTTGTCAAATGCTTTCAATATAATAGAGATAAGAATAAACATAAGTATAAATACAGGAAATATGTACAAATAATTGGGGACAATAGGACGGGGACGGTAGGCACGATTGTGCGCTTATGCACACCCCTTACATACCTCTTAGGAATGGGGTGAGGTCAGTAGTGGTTAGTTTGAGAGAAAAGGAGTGTGGGTTTGAGGGTGTAACAACAAAGTCAGGTAGCGTGTTCCATGCCTTGACCACTCTGTTGCTGATGTTGTACTTTCTGCAGTCAAGTTTGGAGTGGTTTATATTAAGTTTGTATCTGTTGTGTGCTCTTGTATTACTGCAGTTGAATCATTATCATCATTCTAGCCATTGTCTATCCATTGCAGGAGGAAGGCATCTTTTTGCATATTTCCAACCAATATGATTTTGAGCTTTCTTTTCCAATTGGGCCTGCAATATTTGCTGATGTCATAGCTTCATTTTGTTTTAGATCTCTTTTGTGGATGCTTTTTATCAAGTAGAATCCATTCTATGACTGCCTTAGTCCATCTGATGACACAGAGATGTGAAGGGGCATAAAGAAAAAGTGAAGAAAAAAAATCTATAGGGATATAGATCAAGTTTAGGGACAGGAAGAACTAAGCAATAATGGCGGAAAGAAAATGAAAAAGCAGTAGAATTAAGAACTAGGATATGAGGTGGAAAACTACTTATAGTCCTTACTTACAACTATTGGGACTGACAACTCTGTTGCTAAGTGCCAGGGTTGCTAAAGGAAAAATTACATGACTGAGCCAAACTTACAATAACACTTCTGCTTTTATCGTTCAGTGAATCACTGTGAGAGTTAAATGAGACATCATATGACTATGACTTGAGATTTCAGTTCCAAGTTCTTTAATAATTCTGCTTGTTGGAGGCCGACTGTGAAATCTACAAATGACCATGAGACACTGCAGTGATTGTGAAGTGCCCAACTGGCAATCATGTGACTTGAAGATTAGTCACAAAGCTGTTTTTTCAACAGTCGCAACTTTGAATGGTCACTAAGCAAGGAGGCATTGAGGGAGGATTAACTGTATTACCTATATCAGTCTTGAAGTAGTATTTTTTCATCCAACATTATAAACTTATTGGATTTTTAGCATCTATTTCTGTTAATGTAAATCTGAAGTAACAGTTCAATATATCTACATGGTGGGAAAAAGACATTTTTCTAGGAATTATTCTTCCAAACTATTTAAAAAAAATTCAAATACTAAGAAAGAATTCAAACTCCCCCCCCCCCTTTTGTAAAAAAAAAATTCCATTAATAGAGCCTCCAGTTAATTGAGTAGCCTGTTAAATTATCAGGTTAATATCAATGGTAATAGTAATGCATGTTAGTATTTCTGGAAGCATGTTGAATATCATTCAACCTGAGGAACCATTATCCAGCACTATAATCATTAACCATTTTATCTTGTCTAGCCATAGGAGGTTTTGGGTAAAATAAAGGAATAGCTAATCATTACCTTCCCTCGTGCACTATAAAATAATTTCTTTACCACTAAAATGATCATCTGCTTCCAGCATCTTCTATTGTTGCTGCCCAAAATATTTATTTGCTTTATCTGAGAGCTGGGATGATCTCATTGCTATGAGTGACCCTGTTGGAAATATACATCCTTGCCAAACACCTGTGGTATTCTTCACTAATCCCCCTTGGGAGCACCATCTCCACTATGTTAAAGAAACATAACAAGACTTGAGGGGAAGATTAGAAGAATAATTTTTCTACATTGAGATATACTTTATTTTTTATTTTCAAAATACCACACAGCAATAACTATAATGTAGCAGTTAAGGGTTTTACAGTTATTATTGCATAATGCTGCTACCTTGCTAGCTCTGTAATGTGATCTTGAGGTATGGTTACACTTGATTTCTTTTTTAATGTAAAGTAATTTTTCAATTATAAATCTGTATTAATCAAAACTTTGGTGAAAGTAATCCCAAGTGGTGAGTGAAATAAATCAAAACTTTTTCAGAGGAAATAATGAAGAAACTGGTGTACATCACCTCCATTTTTATCATTTGAACCATTAAAATGAAGTTTAAAAGAAAAAAATATGGCATGTAAATTCAATGTATTTATACCATCTATAATTAACACGGATGGAGGGCTTGAATAATTTTTGCCTATAATTATAAATTTAATTTAAAAATATCAAATTTATATACTACCTCTTGCCTTAATTTAATACATCAGAAGAGGAAATATATAACATTTGTGTTAAAGAACATAATAAGCTTTTAGGACAGCTCAAAATATTCTCTAAGATTATCTCCTATGATCTACTATTAAACTGACTAGTTCCCAAAAGGAGCCAATGTTACACTCTGAAATCATAGCAGCTAAAAATGATTAGCTTGATGTGAGATGTAAACCCATAATTACTCATTCATATTCTGTAGCAGTAGCTGCTTAAGAGACCTTTGTTGTGTGGGTAGGTTAGATCAAAGTGCTGGCCTGCAGGTTGTATTTCATTTTTCCCCCTTTGGTGGGATGAAGTGCAGTTGTTTTGATGTTAGGTTTGATGGATTTGTTTGCTACTGCATTCATTAGCTTCACATCAAAAAATTGACAGGCTGTTAAATGAAACTTTGACTTAGATTTTCAGCTTGACTGTTTGGAGACATTTGTGAAGATATTTTATGTTGGTGCTATGCAACCTCAAGTACCTACGACTATTTCTAAACCCAAGGAAAGTTAGTTACTATATTGAATTCGTTGACTTAAAAAAAGAATTTCTTGCCCTGCAGATAATCAGGTTTAGCCCGTTTTCTAAAGAATAGATGGGTATTTATACAATTAATATTTGTAATAGCATGGTTTATGTTTGAAATAACAAATGAATAGGTACATCTCATTTTCAGTTGAAAAAAAAAACAGCCAACAAACAATAATTTTTTAAAATAAAATAAATGATTTACAGGAATACATTAGATTTTGTATACAAAAACATAAGGCAAAAATTCAGTGTGACACAGGTCAGCTTTTATTTCAGCAATCATGAAATTAGGCAATAGGAGAGAGAAATTAGAAGATTGCCAAATTCCCAGCTGTGTTTTGGGGATTTCCTGGATGGTATCTTGGCCAATACCCATTCAACACCCACTTCTCCCATAGTTCAAAAAAAAAGTCCATAATGAGATTATGGAGGATGGATAGTAGCAATTAAAAATACTAGTGTTTAGGGTGTTGGTATTTTTTAAAACATCTAATATTATCCACATCTGATGTTATTGCAGGATTCCTAAACCTGTTATTCAATTAATACTTCTTTTTCCCTCTGCTTCAACTGTTTTTATATGATAGGATGGTATAGAAAACATAGTATTAAAATTGAGAAACATTTTTGTAATATATTCTAGGAAATCAATTGCAACAAGAATGGATGGTAATTAGTAAATGGATTTCACTCCCCCCCAAGCCTATCAGCAAATGTTGTAAATATATGAATGGCATGTGTTTAAAATACTATTTCTACAAAATATATTGGGCTTCAATGATAATAAATCTGAAGTAATGCTTTTCAGAGTATCTAATATTTGAGTTTGTGGAACATAACTCAAAATTATCTACTCAAGCTAACTATTATACTTCAGTTTTTCTTTATAACACCTGGGATTTTATCAATCCCTATAGAGAAATCAATGTAGTTCTTTTTTATCTGGCCAGTCTTTAGCATACATACTGCAATGTGCTTGTTGTGTATATGGAGGGATTTGCTTGTTAGATATATAATATGATAACTGGGATAAAATTCTCACAAGGCAGATTAACTAATTTTAATAATAAAATGAGTGATCAAGATTTTTTAATTTTTTGTTATAACCATAATAACAGCAGCAGCAAATAAAACCCACAGACTCTCTGGGTAAGAGGTAAAGGGAGAAATTGGTTTTGTATTTCTGAAGAAAGAAGTGAGAGTCAGTGGATAAATCTTAATTAAAAACAGTGTATTATTTATTTATTTGATTTATACTGTACATTTCTGTAAGCATTCAAGGGAGTTAACATATTTAGAAAACAGCATAACTACAAATTTTAAAATATAAAATTAAATTAATGGTAAATTGTTTTATAGAACTGCAAAAAAGGGTCATACACTTTTCTTAACAGAATAACAGCGTTGGAAGCGACCTTGGAGGTCTTCTAACCCAATGTTCAAGCAGGAAACCCTATACCCTTTCAGACAAATGGTTGTCCAATCTCTTCTTAAAAACTTCCAACTTCTAGAGGCAAGTCGTTCCATTGATTAATTGTTCTGTTTGGAAATTTCTCCTTAATTCTAGGTTGGTTCTCTCTTTGATTAGTTTCCATCCATTGCTTTTTGTTCTTCTTTTGGGTGCTTTGGAGGATGACCCCTCCTCTTTGGGGCAGCCTCTTAGATATTGGAACACTGCTATCATATAACCATCCCAATCCTTCTTTTCATTAAGCTAGATATATATACACTGCTCAAAAAAATAAAGGGAACACAAAAATAAGACATCCTAGATCTGAATGAATGAAATATTCTCATTAAATACTTTGTTCATGACATAGTTGAATGTGCTGACAACAAAATCACACAAAAATTATCAATGGAAATCAAATTTAGCAACCCATGGAGGTCTGGATTTGGAGTTACACTCAAAATTAAAGTGGAAAAAAACATTACAGGCTGATCCAACTTTGATGTAATGTCCTTAAAACAAGTCAAAATGAGGCTTAGTAGTGTGTGTGGCCTCCACGTGCCTGTATGACCTTCCTACAGTGCCTGGGCATGCTCCTGATGAGGTGGTGGATGGTCTCCTGAAGGATCTCCTCCCACACCTGGACTAAAGCATCCCCCAACTCCTGGACAGTCTGTGGTGCAATGTGGCATTGGTGGATGGAGCGAGACATGATGTCCCAGATGTGCTTAATTGGATTCAGGTCTGGGGAACGGGCGGGCCAGTCCATAGCATCAATGCCTTCGTCTTACAGGAACTGTTGACACACTCCAGCCACATGAGGTCTAGTATTGTCATGCATTAGGAGGAACCCAGGACCAACTGTACCAGCATATGGTCTCACGGGGGGTCTGAGGATCTCATCTCGGTACCTAATGGCAGTCAGCAGAACATTCTCCACAGTGTCTCCAGACCCTATCACGTCTGTCACATGTGCTCAGTGTGAACCTGCTTTCATCTGTGAAGATCACAGGGCGCCAGTGGTGAATTTGCCAATCTTGGTGTTCTCTGGCAAATGCCAAACGTCCTGCATGGTGTTGGGCTGTAAGCACAACCCCCACCTGTGGATGTTGGGCCCTCATACCATCCTCATGGAGTCTGTTTCTGACCATTTGAACAGCCACATGCACATTTGTGGCCCGCTGGAGGTCATTTTGCAGGGCTCTGGCAGTGCTCCTCCTTAATTAATATCCAACACTAAACACTCCAGCAAGAGAATAATCAAGGAAGCCATCAAAATAGAGAAACACCCCTATAACATGAATAAACGGGACAATACCTCCCGCCTACCAGACATCTGGAAACTAGCCCTCATCAACAAATGAATCCCAGCCACGAAATCCAACACCAGACCCAAAACAACATGGGACACCGCCGCCAATCCCCTTCATCAGACTGAGGCCCAAAGCCATCCTATAAATGACAACCACCACCCAGAAACCAAACCACAGCTGCTTCGCCAGCTGTCGCACCCCTGCCAGCTGTCGCACCCCCAAAACCAAACAAGCTGACGCATGCCAAGAACACAGACCCAGACCCAAAACTCAAAGCCAGACCAAAACCCAGAATGCTACATCACAGCCACCCGCTCAGGATATCACATCAGAAAACTCAGGAAATTACACCACAAGAACTCAAGAAGTTGCAACACAGCAAACAACCCAGGAAATCACAGCACAAGACCAAGGATATCACAGGAATAAAACTCACAAGGTTACCACACAACCCATTACCCAAGCCGTTACAACACAGGAGGCTAATGGAAAAGAGATCAAAACACAAATGACCCAGGAGATTAAAGCACAAGATCCAGGATATCTCCACAACAAAACTCCCAAGGCAATCACACAGACCATTACACCATCAACCATCAACTTCATCAGCCAATCAAGAGGCAGCAGCACAGCCAACCAGACCAGCACACCAGCCCCCCCACCAGTATTTATAGAGAGACGGCAGCTCCGATCACACACTGCTTGCACTGGCACAAAGCCGAAAGCACCAGCCTGAGGATGGCAAATGGAACCTCGCCGAAACATTGCCAAGATACTCTTAATCTTACACAGGAAAAAACCCGAACACACCTAGACATACATACATACATACGTATCTATGGTATTCAGCTTGTTCGGGTATTTTCCCACGTCATTATAGTTGTGCTTTTCAAGTTGTAGCAACGTTTTGCACTCTAACCACTGCGCCACAGAGGCTACATATGGAGAAGAGTGTAATTCTGTAACTAGAGAGTCACTATATATAGCAAAGCTCTGTCTGTAGTCTTTGCCTATTTCTATACTCTTTGGAGTACCTAAAAGTTGGACAGTAGATATTAATGTTAAAGCTTTGGTGAGTTTATAAAGCTACAGATATAATCATATAATGTTATCTGAAAGCATTTAATTTCTAAAACACTACAATCGACATGTTAAGTTGGTTCTAGAAATGAATAGAGAACCTATGAATTGTTTCAATGTGAAATATTGAGGGTGTTCCGGCTGTAACACTTCACATCAATTGGTTGTCTTTATGGTAATTTCACTTAAAAGGAAGTATAATAATGGAGCCCAAATATTAATAGGGTTTATGATAATCAAGCAGCTTTCTGAATGTACAGCTGACAGAGTCTCTGGCTAATATTGGACAAGTTGTAAGGCTTCTTGGAGTGAACTCCGCAAAAACTTGCCAAATATCCAGCATGGTATGACTAGATAGGAATCTTTATTACATGTATAATGTAACTTGCCAGATACTCAACATTCAACTAGATAGGAATCTTCATTGCACAGTAGGATGAAGCCACTTAAAGAGTTGATTACCCTTATATTCATTATGGCTAGTTATGGCATTTCTTCTTCTTCTTGGCCTTTCCCCTGGGGATAGAGCCTACACTGAGAAGGTATTCTCCTAGCTCTCTCTCCCCAAATCTTACATGGAAGGGATGCTTACACCGTCTTCTAGATCAGCAGATTTCCCAACTATTAATATTTCTTGCTTATCTGAATTGTTTGAATTTGCTTGCCTTTACCCATCTTCAAACTGCTTCTGAAACTAGAGTACTATTGCTAGCGAATGATTTAAAATGCAGTAACGTAAACAAAGTAATGCAGTGATTGTGTTACCTGGGTGGACAAAGAAATGTCTGCAAGCATACAACCAAACTCAAACGGCATCAAATATATAACAACATAAACTAATATCCTTGGGTTTCTATCACATTGCAGGTAGACCTGCATTTTATTGCCTACTCACAATACTTCAGGCCAAATATTTATATAATCCACTTTACAGGTAGTCCTTGTCTTATGACCACAATTGAGCCCAACATTTCCATTACTAAGCAACATTTCCATTACTAATTAAGTAAGTTATGTCCCATTTTTGACCTTTTTTGTCATAGTTGTTAAATGAGTCGCTACAGTTGTTAAGTGAATCTGGCTTCCCCCATTGATTTTGCTTATCGGAAGCCAGCTGGGAAAGTTACAAATGGTGATCACATGATCCTGGGACAGTGCAACTGTCACAGATACATGCCAGTTGTCAAGCACCTGAATTTAGATCATCTGACCATAGGGACACTGCAGTGGTGGTCAGGGTGAAAAACAATCATGTCACTTTTTTTCAGAGCCATTGTAGCTTCCGTCACTAAACAAATGATTGTAAGTTGAGGACTACCTATATCCTGTACAAATATGTTTCTTTCCTAGTTAAAAGAAATGTATTAATTTGGCATTTGGGAATATAATACTGTTTGCTGTCACAGGACATTCTTGTATCTAGAATAAATAGTTGGGCCTACATACTTCAAAATATCTCAATATTTTACGTTACATGTTTCCATTTCCCAGTGCTTGTGAATAACTATATAGCTTGCAATACAAATACAACTCGATTTATTCTTCTCTTCCCTCCAAGAAATTAACTCAAAGAATAAGTCTGGAAAATGTAAAAATATATTACAGTTGGTATGCTTATGTATATTCTAATTTCTGATTCCATAAGATAAAGTGGCTTTTATTGTATGATAATGTAAGTTATATTCTAAAAATTCAATAATTAACATGTCAGGATATGTAATATATATATGAATAGAAATAATATGATCTACTTTTATAAGGCATATTTGAAGTTTAAAGTATAACATTGCATTTCTTAAGATAAGAAACATACTGAACAGACAGATTTTCTGCAGGCTAGCAATCTTGCATGAATGCCTTTTAGAAAAAGCTTATAACTTAAGAATTAAGTTTTTAAAAACTTGCAATTCATGAAAAGTTATAATAATCAACATATCTTCATAACAGTTTTTGAATAAAATTTAGTTGTTTTCATTGCATATACTAATAGTATTCGAATTGGCAGTTGTCTGTGCTTCAATTGCCATCCTTCCAACTGGTGTATTCAACCATTTTTCTTCCCTTAGTAGTTTACAGTAGAAGTGGCTATATATTAAAATGAATTTTGATGACCAAAATAAAACATACATCCTGTAATATATAATGTAATATACGTTACAAATCAGTTAAAAGCTTTATAATCATTTAGTACTTCTCTGAAGTTAGGCTTTGAAGTTGTTTTATCACTTTTATTTGAAATCATGGAAAAAATGCTCAAGCCGTATTTTTATCTTCTCTTAAGAAATGTGATCATCATCCCACATTGATAGCTATTCTTAATTACAGCAAATTGAAATAAAGAATTTTGAATGTTTATTGAATGTATGTTTGTATGTATATTGAATGTTTTTAATATATTGTTATTCTGGAAGTTGGGCTGATCCGCCTGTTTCTTCATCATTTTTGTGTCCTTGTGAAGCATGGATGTCAAACTCGCGGCATCATGTTGCCGTCACGTAATGTTTCGTGACTTTTTTTTCCTTCATGGACCTGGGGTAGGCATGGCCTGTGCATGACGCATCTGGCCCGCAGGCCACCAATTTGATACCCCTGCTGTAAAATGTGTTCATTTATCATTGTGTGATGAATAGACTATTTTGCTACCGTTTTCTGAAGAAGTGCTGGAAATAACATTTAAAGATGGTGAAGTTTCTTGAGTTCTCATGAGAATCAGAATTAAATCATACCTTTGTTAGTATGTAGAATTCTAATAATATTTTATTATATTTTTTATTGATGGTATTTTCTTCCCTAAATAAACATTTCAAGTCTGCTGGAATTGCTTGCTGTTTCCAAGAAAGTAGATTATCAGCTGATACACAGTCCAGATAGCAGCATTCAATTTTATCAGTATATTGCCAAATTTAGAATGTGATTTTGTTTGCCTAACCTTTGAGGAAATAATCTTTACCAGCATGGGCAAGAGTTTGGTAGGAGCAAACTTAGTACTTAAAAAAAACAAACGCTAAGGCCAGAATAGGCAGATGGATTTATTTTCATATTTCCCTCGATCCTTCACATTCATTCATTTTTAATTCTAACAAAAAGAAAGGTAATAAGAATAAAAAATGAACAAAACTGGTTCACTATATTCAGCCATTCCTCCTGGCCAGATTGTTGAAAGAAAAACTCTTAAGTATTTTCTTTTTATCTCTATTAATATATCCTATAATTATTGCATTTCTGCAAAAGGTACCATTATAGTACTACATTAGACCATAGGTTGTAGTAAATAACTAGATGTGTTCAATTTTTAACTGGAAGCTTTCAATAGTTAGATTTATATAACTGATATTTAAAACAAGAATTTTATTTGTTTTTAAATATTTTAGAACTACAGTATAACATTTTATGTTACTATTGGTGTTATAAATTTTAAAATTATATGTATTTGTTTATATTTTATTAAAAGTATAAGGTCACCTACTTTTGTAACTATTCTTTTGTACTGATACTTAAGTTCATGTTGAAATATTTTAGTATCTCTCGCATGATGACCAATTCAAAAGCTACTACCAATTATTTATGAGATAAACTGTTAGGTCAGTAGAATTTCCAAAATGTAGTTCAATTGTTTTATGATGATGATGTTATTGATTATGATAATGTAAAAATGTAAAAATGTTGAGAAAAATATATAATTAGTGCATTTAATTTTTTAAAAAATTATAGTAAAATACTATAAATTTAAGCTTTTAGTTTAATTGAGTAATTGAAGCTGCAAAGGACTGCAGTTTACTAAAGTTTGCCATTTCATTCAATTTCCAAGAAATTTAAAATGTTTTAGAATTGAAAATTGATCTATATTCCTAATCTAAATTAAAAAACTAAGGTTTAATGAGACTTTCCTTTGAAAATGAATTTATTATAATATCCTCCCCCCAAATTTACTTCAGCTTCTATTTAAATTTAATATTTATATACAGGTAATCCTCAACTTATGACCACAATTGAATCCAACATTTATATTGTTAAGTGATAAATTTGTTAAATGAGTTTTGCTCCATTTTATGACTTTTCTTGGCATATTTATTAAGCGAATCACTGCAGTTGTTAAATTGGTAACACAGCTGTTAATCTGTTTTCCCCATTGACTTTGCTTATAAGAAAGTCATAAAAGGGGATCACATGACTCCAGGGCACTGCAACCATCATGAATGTGAGTCAATTGTCAAGCATCCAAATTTTTATCATATGACCATGGAAATGCTATACCAATCGTAGGTGTGAAAAATGGTCATAAGTCATTTTTTTTCAGAGCTGTTGTAACTTCAAACAGTCAATAAATGAACTGTTGTAAATCGAGGACTATCTGTAGTTGGCAGACATAGATACTTCTAAAACATATGACAATAATGTGGTAAATCTAATCAAAAACAAACATTACGTACACAATAAGGAATTTGAACTATCTTGGCCCAAAGCCAGGAGATGCTTAATATGATACCTCCCCCCTCCCCACCTCCACAGAGAGAGAGAGAGACACACACACACACACGCATACAGTATATACACTCACAATATTCATCATGCTTCATCATGTATAATTATGAAAGGATATCCACATGTGGAATGTGAATTCTAGAATCAGAATATACACAAACATACCTGATTTTGTTTGTTCTTTATTCTTGTAAAATATATTTAATACATAATCAAGCTTTTTTTAAAAAAAATCAAAGCTTCTTTGAATAACAGTAATGAAAGAACCTTAATTGCACGAATATATATCCACAGATTTAGCAAATCTGAATACTTAAATCTCTTGCTGTTAAATTCAAACTAGCCTTCAGTATTATTCAGCATCTTTAGTTCAATACTGAAAATCATTAGAATGTTAATTTCATTTTCAAAATACCTGCATATATTTTGTTCATCACAAAGGATAAATTCACATTGCCTTCTTAGTTGTAGGCAGTCTTAGCAAAAACTTCAATTAAAAATAATAAAAGCTAAACAAAACAATTTACAAGTACAGAAGAGTAAAAAAGGTAAGGGTCTGAAAATACAAAAAATTAAGTAATGCTAAGAAATTTCTTTGAAATCATATTCTGTAAGTCTTGGTAATGATACTAAAGTTATACAGAATTTATCATTGAATTAAAACTATTAGTGATATGTGATATGAAATTGTAGATGTATTTCTTCACAGAAGATTGAAGTATATTTATATAATATGATTGAGATATCACTATTCATTTAAAACAATACCGGAATGCATTTCAATGATGCATTATGTGGAAAATCATTACAAAATATTTTGAGTCATGAGATTTGAAAGTAATCTAATGTGAAAGTTTTAATTAAATCTGAGTTTATTTAATTTATATTGTTACTAGGATGGAAGAAAGGGCTTTTTAATTACTATCTAATTATTTTGTTTAACTTTCAGAGTTCTGAAAATGAATGTGTAGAAGACAAATCACATTACCTAAAATATGATGTTTATTCACAAAATAAAACTAGACTTTTTTTAGGCAGAATCAAAATCAGTGAAATGAAAAGAACTAGCTACATGATTATGATCTAAGTCCATATTTCTTTCAACAGAGATGTAAACACACTTATTTTATTTATTAGTAACACTTGTTTATAAGTCACAATGTTTTTAGTGGATCTCAAAATACCAAGATATATAAGCAAATGGTGATCTATCAATAATATGGAGCAAATGAAAATATTCATTTCCTTAGTTATGGAAAGGCTCCAAGGTATGTGGTCAAATAGTTCTGGCCTTGCACTGGAGCTTGAAGTTTTTGCTTTACCTTTAGTTTAATAAAACTTTTCTTGGGGTGTGAACACTCTTTTTTTCTTTTTAATTAGTTGGCCTTAAGCTAAATTAATGACTACTACAAACAATGCGTTTCTCTCAAATAAAAGCCCGACTACATCAGATTCCTTTCTAAAAGGATTATGCTCAGTTAGATTGATGACTTGTTGCAGAGTTTTTATTCTGAACACTTCTGCAAGATTCTATTATATTTGTCGGTTGTTAATAGCTAAGTAAAACTGCTAACTAAAGTCAATCTCATATTTAGTGCATTGTTGATAATACATGACTTTTTTTGTCCCTGTGATGGATGACATTAATGCAGCAGGTTCCCAGGAGGGTACATATTCCAAGGAGGAGGGCAGTTGGGCGACAAGCGATAGCACAATCCAGAGCTGGATCATGGGAAGAGGATAGTCATTCCCTAGAATCTCCCAGGCTATGTCTTTCATCTTAGGGTAGATTTTGTCTATATGATGTAAGCCAGAAGTCCCCAACTCCCAGTCTTTGGCTTGATGCCAGGCTGATATTCAGAACCAGGCTACGCAAGCAATGGCGAGCGCGTGAGCAAACACACCTCCACTTGTGTGAGCAGCACGCATGTACAGAACCATCCCCTCCCTCCCGCTGCTGCTACTGCCAGTCCGCAAAGTTGGAAAGGTTGGGGACCACAGATGTAAGCAATAAAAAACTGAACTTAAGACCTGGATTGTTTTCATTGTTCCTGGACTACACTTGACATTCCCTGTTTTTCATCATTTTCACTTAAGAGCACTTGGCTGAGGCAATAAATTGGATGAAACCAGCAAACTGTACCCTAGTCAGATAATATGGTACCATGATAGTCTGAGTGAATAGTGTGCACAAAATGTGTGGCTGCCTGTGGTGATGCTGTAGGATGAAGGACCTCAACTTTGCCAATATAACTGGTCTGAAGATCCTTGAATTGTCAATCCCACAGGAGTTACTGGTTTTGGATACATTCATTAGAGTATTTGAAATATCTTGATTAAAAAATTGCTACCATATGATGCACTGTTTCACCCAGTTGAACTTTACAGGCAGACAGGATAGTTTTGGTAACATAGATGGAACTGTACTAACTATAGCTTTGAAACTTATCAGAAGAGAGATGGCCTTATCTTGCAGTGCTATAGTACTACCGGTAGCTCCTAGTTCCAATTCAAAATGTTAGCAATAATTTATAAAGACGTTGCTATCTTGAAGTATTGCAGTCATATTTATGTTGCTGTTTTATTCATTCTAACTTCAAATTTGGGGCAATTTTAAATTGAGCTTGATTTTTTGATGGGAGCTTATGTTATAAAGAGAAACCAAATATATAGATCTGAATAATGGTAATACCAGCAAAGTCACAATGGAAAAATGTTGAGTCATGAAGAGGTCTAATTGATGCTATGAACTTTAAAATGGAAAGTTATAATTTTTTCTCCACTTGTACAGGTAGATAGATCTACAGGTGAAACTCAAAAAATTAGAATATCATGCAAAAGTTCATTTATTTCAGTAATGCAGCTTAAAAGGTGAACCTAATATATGAGATAGACTCATTACATGCAAAGCAAGATAGTTCAAGCCAGGATGTGTCATAATTGAGATGATTATGGCTTACAGCTCATGAAAACCCCAAATCTACAATCTCAGAAAATTAGAATATTGTGAAAAAGTTCAATATTCTAGGCTCAAAGTGTCCCGCTCTAATCAGCTAATTAAGCCATAACATCGGCAAAAGGTTCCTGAGCCTTTAAATGGTCTCTCAGTCTGGTTCAGTAGGAATCACAATCATGGGAAAGACTGCTGACCTGACAGTTGTGCAGAAAACCATCATTGACACCCTACATAAGGAGGGAAAGCCTCAAAAGATAATTGCAAATGAAGTTGGATGTTCCCAAAGTGCTGTATCAAAGCACATTAATAGAAAGTTATGTGGGAGGGAAAAATGTGGAAGAAAAAGGTGCATAAGCAGCAGGGATGACCGCAGCCTGAAGAGGATTGTCAGAAAAAGGCCATTCAAAAGTGTTGGGGACTTTCACAAGGAGTGGACTGAAGCTGGAGTCAGTGCATCAAGAGCCACCACACATAGACAGATCCTTGACATTGGCTTCAAATGTCGTATTCCTCTTGTCAAGCCGCTCCTGAACAACAAACAGCGTCAGAAGCATCTTACCTGAGCTAAAGAAAAACAGAACTGGTCTGTTGCTCAGTGGTCCAAAGTCCTCTTTTCTGATGAGAGCAACTTTTGCATCTCCTTTGGAAACCAGGAACCCAGAGTCTGTAGGAAGAATGGAGAGGCACACACTGCAAGATGTCTGAAGTCCAGTGTGAAGTTTCCACAGTCTGTGTTGATTTGGGGAGCCATGTCATCTGCTGGTGTTGGTCCACTGTGCTTCATTAAGTCCAGGGTCAATGCAGCCATCTACCAGGAGATTTTGGAGCATTTTATGCTTCCTTCCGCAAATGAGCTTTATGGGGATGCTGACTTCATTTTTCAGCAGGACTTGGCACCTGCCCACACTGCCAAAAGCACCAAAATCTGGTTCAGTGACCATGGGATTACTGTGCTTGATTGGTCAGCAAACTCACCTGACCTGAACCCCATAGAGCAGGGTCCCCAACCACTGGTCCCTGGACCGGTACCAGTCCGTGGATCATTTTTTACCGGGCCACAAAGCTTGGGCGCCGCCATCTTGTTTCAACGGTGCTTCTGGGTTTTCGGGTTGCTTACAGGTTTTCGGTTGGAAAGCACTTCCGGGTTTTCAGTTGGAAAGCAGCATTTGGGTGCTCGCGCCTTAGTTTCGTCAAAGGGGGGGGCGGCTTCGAATGAAGAGCCATCCCGATGGTGGTGGAGTCTCGCGTTACTCAGGTACCGGTCCGTGGAAGAATAAATAATCGTGAAACCGGTCCCTGGTTCAAAAAAGGTTGGGGGCCACTGCCATAGAGAATCTATGGGGCGTTGCCAAGAGAAAGATGAGAGACATGAGACCGAACAATGCAGAAGAGCTGAAGGCCTCTATTGAAGCATCCTGGTCTTCCATAACACCTCAGCAGTGTCACAGGCTGATAGCTTCCATGCCACGCCACATTGAGGCAGTCATTGCTGCAAAAGGGGCCCAAATCAAGTACTGAGTACTTATGCATGCTTATACTTTTCAGAGGTCTGATATTGTTCTATGTACAATCCTTGTTTTATTGATTGCATGTAATATTCTAATTTTCTGAGATTGTGGATTTGGGGTTTTCATGATCTGTAAGCCATAATCATCACAATTATGACAAATCATGGGTTGAACATTGCTTTGCATGTAATGAGTCTATCTCATATATTAGTTTCACCTTTTAAGTTGAATTACTGAAATAAATGAACTTTTGCATGATATTCTAATTTTTCGTGTTTCACCTGTATATATAAATGGAAAGTATTTTACTATTAGTTTTCTGTATATTCATTTAGAAGTAAATTGTACCATTTTCAAAAGGGTTATTGTCAATTTTTTATGGGATTTTATCCTTAATGGAAGTTTTGATTGTTTTATTTGGCCAGAACAGTGTTCATAAAAGAAAAATATTTTGATGCTATTTTTATTGCAATAAAATCTAAATATAAGAAAAGTATTTGCAGAAAAAAGACATTTAAGAATGTACACTATCGGAATATTAATTTGAACTAAATACTGAAAATGCATTTTAACGTTTTTACTTATATCATTCTATACCAGGTAATATAAACATGTTTTTCTTGATTATCTGAAGAACTCAATCTCTAGTATGCCGTAATCTTGTAGAATATGATATTAATGTAAAATATAATTGTCACTCTTCATTTATATTCCTGGCCTTTATGCAACTGTGCTTACTATGCAGCTTTTTTTTTTCTTTAGGCACACACTATTTCTGGAAAGAATTACGATTTTATTCCTTAGCAGTTAAAATCTTTGGTCCAGCAGTTAAATATTAGGGCTGGTTTTTTTCCCAGAGAATAATTATTTCTTCAGAATTACATTCTATATCAGATATATGTAGGCATACATTTCAGCTTCACCTAACTTTTCAATAAGAAAATGTACTAAGAAAGTATTTTAGCTATCTATTCTGTGTCTCTTGGTCAAATAATGAATTGGTATATAGTTGATGTAAGTTGAAGCAAATTTGTCTCCTCCAGGGATAGACATAGAAGAAGGAGTAGCTGAAAAAGTGAATAATATTACTAGTGTTAATTTCCTTAAAACAAAATTTTACACAATCATTTCTATGCTGGACTCAGCAATGAGAGAGAACAAATTTAAAGAAATGTGGTTTTAGGTACCAGAGATAGATTCTTTTAAACAGTAGTAGTATGAGATATGAGGAAAATATATCTTGGTCAATAATGAGATTTTTTAAACTTTAGAAAAATATAGTAGCCTTATGACAAGATATGTGGTTGATGCCTTATAAATATGAATCAAACTTTCATTTGTAGCACAAAATTCCAAGTGACTGAGAAGACCTTCTATGAATTAATAGAGTTGTGTTTTATTTAAACATTAGTGCAATTATGTTGTGCAAATGAAGAGAGAGTAGACATCCTTAAAATGACAGCTGTGCAAATTAAACAAATGTATAATAACCAAATCTTTTGCTTTAATTTCCTAGTATTTTTTTCAAGTTTATCTTTGAAGAATTACATTTTCACACCATCTTCTGTTAGTTTCAGTACATGTGGAGAAAGATTCATGCTATATAACAAAACACTGCTTTGTTGTTTGAAAGTGGTTTCTGCAGACATAACTTAGTTTAGAATTAAGTTATATTTTTAACTAATAGGGAAATCCAAAATTGCAGTTTTTCCCCAAATATTTTCTGTGGTTTTGAATTTGTCATAAGTCCTTGTAAAACTGAACTGAACTGATACCTATTTAGAGAGGTATTTGAAGCAAACTATTAGTTTCTGCTTATTCATCAGTAGAGGGCAGTGTAACCTCATATATTTGTAGGTACTCACTTGTTTACTATTGGATACAGTGTTGAAATATAAGGATATTGCATAAAATAAGCAGATAGTATCACATATAAACCTGATGGCAATGAAATGACGATTCAGGTGAACATTATTACTACCACTTAATAGAATAGTGAAACTTTTTGAAGTTATTTTCTGTGGAAGAAACATATTAAGTTCAGTAAGTCACTGATTAGCTTAAATGATCATGTTATAAATAAAAAAAACATTATTACCACTTATTTGTTTGAAAAATAAGTTTTATCAAATTCTTATATGAATTAGAGCTTCCTCTTCAGGATCATCTGTTAAAGTGCTGCTGTGAATTCCTCTGGGCTAGTAGTGTGTGATGATAGAAGTCAAGATGATTTTAAAATCATTTTTTGTGGCATGCTGACAACATCATTGAAAATTGACTTCCATTGATTCACTAGCTTATACTGTGTATTTTTATACATCTTTTAAAATTCTCAATTAACATTTTCCTCCAATCTCTTGTAAAAACTGCGATTTTGAATGTGTATGTATGTATGCATGTATGTATGTATATGTATCTTGTCCATATGCTGGTATGGAAGAGTGTATACCAATTAAAAGAACGTTAACGTATATACTATAAAATTGTATTTTGTTTAACAAAAAATACAGAAGGTTGAAAGTACAGATTAGTTGTTATGTGAAGGGGACTGACTCTCTTCCTGCCACTCCAGTTTAACAAGCAGCAGTAGAATAGGTTTTGGTGAGAAAAAGAAGCAATGAGAAATGAATAAAATGGATTCTCATTCCTGCCATTCCATTGATAAAATGTAGTGCCCTGGAATGTATTTTAGGTTGCTAGTAATAGAATTATTAGTAGGAGAAAAAAAAATCTACCTTCCTCCCCCCAACTCCCTTCCCAAAAAGCAATTCCACATATAACCAGGTTGACACTAAAAGTATTTGAGAAAAATTGACTGTAGTCATGTAAACAGTATAATGTGAAAACTGGTTGGAAATTCATTGAACAGCTTTAAATGAAGATATTTCTGAAGAAGACTATTGAACAGTTACTATTTGTTGAACTTGCATAGAGATACAAAAAATATTAAGCAAGGGCACCTAGTTAGTAAAATTGAAATAGTGTCTTGAAATCCAAGCTCCATAAGAATATAGGATTTTAAGGTACTATTTCAATTTGTAGTCTTTCATGAAAAGAAGATAGAAAGAAAATAATATTGAATCCTAGATGCTGCTGAAGAATTTTTCAGTAGAATTTTTAATATATCACTTTTCAGTGAGAACCCATTTCAATTAAAAATTTTGCAATTGTATTTTTTTTGCAAGCTGTATTGAATGCAGGGCAAATGAAATAAGCTAGATCCAAAGCCACGTTCCTATCACAGAACTCTTCTTATTTGGATCTTTAGCTTCCGAAAAGTTTTTCTTAAAGATTCAAGGCCCTTCTTGCTTTGTAAGTGATATGGCATAGAAGTATATAGTTTGTGTGTGCAGGCAAAAATGGTTACTTTGTTAATTTAAAAATTACTGCCATTATTTTTCATTACAAAGTTTTATTGTGATTTAAAGACTTGTTTGCAGTATTTTAAATGGCCAAGTTTCCTCCTCCTTCCCTCCTTTCCCCCTCTCACTTTCCCTGAAAAGGAGGGGGAAATAATGTAATTTAGATTGCTGGACAAGGCTGATTATCAATTGTTTTTAGTGGTAGTGTTGAAGTTTAAGGAGAAATATACATTTGATTAAGGTCAATTCAGTCTGCATAGTAAAAATGATAGAACTGACTTACATTCAGGGGCTATACCAAAACATAGTTGGCAATGAAATGTTAATATATGTTATTTGAAATTCAGTATTCAAATTATGGTGTTATAAAAATAAAACTAATAACATTTAATATTCTAGTATTTAAATTATTTCATTCATACTTCTAGTTCCTGCAATCCTGCAGTGTTGATTTTGTCTACCATACCATAAACTCTCAGTTTTCAGTTTCCTTGAAGGAAAAATTTCAGTCAAGTGTTTCAATGAATGAGATGACAATCAGGTGTGTATGTGAGTAATGGTATGTGGGAATGTCCATGGGAGACAGAGGGGAGAAATGTGTTTTTATAATTGCAAAATTTTGTTAATGTGACCTTAAAATAAAGTAGAAAAATTTCATTTGGGCATGCTTATCTGGACTAACTAGCAAGACTGACACTAGTTGTGCAAATCTAAAAGTTTGCTGAGATTTAGAATACAAATTTGGTTATAAGTTATATTGTTTTAATACAGTTGTTTATAGTACTGGAATGTTTGCTCTTTAGCATTACCTGCAACTTATAGTGGCCTATTAAATCTAAATAAATAATAAATATTTAACATTTTAGTTATTGTAACTCAATGAATAAATATAAATTAAGACATTATAAGAACTCAGAATTTGCAATCCTTAAACTCTGCTGAACCCTATTACCTTTCTCAGTATAGGATTGTGCCATTTGTCAGAGAAATAGTGTCATCCAGTTATTTTCAAAGATAGAATTATGCTTCCATAATAATTTATTGGAAATGATTTAAAATTGTTTATTTTACTCAGTATACAGAACAGTGTTTTTCTTCTTTAGAGCCATAAGTGACATTTTTGTCTGACTGTAAAATTGATATAAATGGAAAAAAAAGTTTGTATACTTTATGTGGCTTCTTTTTTAGTTTTTTAAAAGATAAAGTATTGTTGCTCCTTGTACATTAACTTTTAGGATTGGGGCTAGAAGTAGCATGGTAGAAAAAACAATTCTGAATTTAGGAAGGAGTTAGGAGTGTGGAAAACAAGAATGTGATCAGGTATTGCAAAGTAGAAAATGTGGATTTAACAATTATATACTTCTGGCAGCTGAAAGCGGGGGAATTCAAAACAATTCTCTCTACTTTTCTTGTACAATGTATAGCTTAAACTCTCAGAATGAAGTTTTTTTATCTATTTTTTAAAAGGTTGAGAAACCTTACTAAAAAGAGAAGTCAGCTTATTTATAGAACTTTTTCTGTAAAGCTACTGTAGTGACAAGGCCTATTTTAGGATAACAGGCAGTGGTCAACAAGTATGACCTCTGAAAAACACCATATACTTCCAGGAAGGCAAATTGGTGGATCTGTGTAAGGCCGCAAAACAACAACAACAAACTTTCAGTATATGTAGTTTGTTAACCTGCTTAGTTGCTATACATAAGACAAACTATTCAATAGGGAAGCAGGGATATAATTAATTGTAAAAGATGCACATAATAAGAAACATCATGTACCAATTTAATCACAAATTAGCAATGTGTATGTATATGCATGCAGATTATATGTACCTTGATGCTTTTGCATACAGATCAATACTGAATTTAAGATGAAAAGGACTCTGAAAAGGAGTAATGGGATGATTTAAAGAATGGGCACTCAACCTTTTGGCTTGTGCGGGTTCCACTGTTTGAAGAGAAATATATAACATATATTTCTAATGTATACAAATTACATAATAATGTTAAAAGTTTACAATCTTGTAGGGCTGCATTACTAGCTGTGCATAGTCACATGTGGCCTGTGGGTCGCAGATTGGACACACCTGATCTAAAATTTGTCTCTGGCAATGTTTATTTAACTTGTACTCAATTGCAGTCTAACATTTCTTGGAAGTTTCCAAGAAACGTTAGACTGCAATTGAGTACAAGTTAAACAAACTAACTACAGGTACCCCTCAATTATGCCCACAATCAAGCCCAACATTTTGTTGGTAAGTGAGACAGTTGGTGAGTCTTGCCCCATTTTACGACTTTTCTTGCCAAAGTTGTTAAGTGAATAACTATAGTTGCTAAGTTAGTAACACAGTTGTAAAGTGAATCTGGCATCCCCATTGACTTTTCTGATCAAATGTCACAAAAAGTGAATACATGACCTTGGGGGACAGTGCAACTGTCATAAATATGAGTCAGTTGCTAAATGTCTGAATTTTGATTACCTGTCTGCCATAAGAATGAAAAATGGATATAAGTCACCTTTTCCAGTGCCTTTGTAACTTTGTACGGTCATTAAATTAATGGTTTTAAGTTGAGGACTATCTGTAACTGATTACTAGAGCACTAAAGAAAAGTTAATACATAACAGTTTGTAAAGTAATATAGCACCAACTCTCATAAGTACATAATGGCCTGAAAATCAGTGGAAGAGCATTATTTTCACTTTTCAAACAAAGGTGGTGCTATGACAGAAGTTGACATTGGAAGCAACTCTTTATAAGGTTGTTTATAGTTTGTCTCTTTATAGAGACAAGGGAGCAAGCCTAGTGAAAACACTTAAGGTAGAATGGACCTGCACCACTGGAACTCTGCACCACTGGAACGCAGAAATAGCTAAGCCTTTGAGGAAATGGGGGGGAAAAACATTGCAGAACAGAAGACAAGATGGATATCCCTGAGTACTCCCTGCAAAAGCCAAAGTGGAATGTTGTTATAATTGGAGATTCACTACTATGATGAATTAAATATGTACTGACTGGGTGTATTGGAAGTATTGGCTTGTGAGGTGTATTGTCTGCCAGATTCAAGGATATGTGACTATTCAATAAAAGACTTATTAAATACACTGACAATAATCTCTTCCTGCCAATATGCGGTATAAGGCACTGAAAAGAAAAGCTAGAGGTTCATTTCCATGTATTCTGAAAAACTGAGAAGATATTAACTCAAGTGGGGTTATTCATCCTTCCAGTCCATAGAAAACTACAGGAAAGGGGACAGAGAAATAGAGAAAGAGAAAGAAAAATTGGAAATGAATTGTATCGATAGATTAGGTTTCTAGAATTATGGTCCACATTATCCAGATAACAGACTGCTGGTACATGATGGATTGTAAACACCCCCCCCCCCTCAAGATTTATAAACCTACATTTGACCAAATCATGGTCAGGAATCAAGCCGAATCCTATGGAAGTTAAAAATTCTGAATTAAAGACCATAACTAAAGATTTATGCATTGTGGGGAAAAAAGTGTTGCTGTAACGAGGCTTATGAAAGTACATAATAAAAAGATCAGAAGAACTTTGGTTCATAAAGTTCATGTCTTTCATCCTCTCTCCATTAATTGTTAGAGTACAGGAAATAATTATACAGTTTGTACTAAGGAAACAGAAGTATACATCTGCTCAGAAATGCAAGTGAATGAAGTTTGTAATTGTAGAGAAAATGGTTAAAATAGTTGGATGGAATAAATAAACGAAAGGAATGGTGATTATAATTACTTGACCATTTGTTGTGAGACAAATTCTGCCAAGTATGATGTTTGTGGGTAATTCCTGACATTTTTTGCCGTCATCATATTCTCTCATGGAATAGAAGGCACAACAGGAGTACTTATCCTCGACTTAATACTAACAGCACGGAAGACATAGATGAGAAATAATAGCACAGGAATATTGGGGGAAAATTGACAATAGATTTAAGTCAGTTGCAATTTGGAAAAACAGGCTTTAATACATTCAGAACTTTCACAATTAAGATTCATTGCACAAGGCAATAATGGAAAAAAGAGCTTAGGATGGAAGTTCCCACAAAGAGCTTTTAACAGCATAATTGTGAAACCCCCAACAAAAATGATGGATAGTAAAATAAACTGTTATACAAAAAGGGAATATGTAATATTTTTGATTCATTTGCTTAATTGAATTCTTCTTTTTCTAGTTTTAGGACTTATATGGAGAACAGATCTCTTACTTATGCAGAAATATTGAGAATTCATGTCACAACTCACAAACATTTAAGCACTACTGTGATATTATTTCTGAGAAATCTCAGAGAATAGGTAAAATACTAGGTGACAATTGGAAGGCAAATGTCTACGTCTTCAAAAAAAGAGAAAAGGATTAGGAAACTAAAGATAACATAGTTTAACGTCAGTAGTTGGAAAATTATAGAGTAAATCAAAAGGTGGCCATTTGAAAAAAAATATCAGAGGTCAGCATGGCCTTACCAGATTAAAGTTATCTAATTTTTAAAAACAAAGATTTAATTTAATAAATTGTGGGGAATGTTACAGATACAATATGTTCTGTTTTAAGCAAAGCATTTGACAAAATACTTGATGTACTTGGCTCTTATCCTCTCTTATTCCAGAAGGCCATGGAAGCCATTTTACTTTCCAAAGGGCTTTATATAGTTAACCCTGTCTAAAGTGTTATCATTTGCTTTAACGTGAGTTTGAAATTGCCGTGATTGTTTTTGTCTATTACCCTGTATCTATAATGATTAAAATAGTTTATAAATACAGTACAATAAATAAAATAACATATTGATAACAGTGTGTGCTGAATGGCATAAACAACTGACTTAAAAAACTACTTTCTTGGAATGAAATATTAACTAAGACTCCATCCTGAGTCATTTTATTGATTATTTAGATGAGAGAGTGGATGAAATATTTATCAGATTAGCAATTTGTATAATTAGTTCATATAAAATGGATAGCTGGTACCTTGAAGACAGAAAATTCAAAATGATTTGTATAGATTTAGAAAAATGGATTTATAAATAGCACAGCATAAAATTTAACAGAGACAAGAATCAAATGTATTCAGTAAGAGATTCCAAGATTAGTAATTATACTTATGAAAGTGTATCAGTAATACAATGCAGCTGCAAAAAAGGCAAATTCAGATTTGGATTGCATCAACAGAATTCCTTTTTCTTTCTTTTCCTTTCCTTCTGAAAACCGGGACTCTGGGTTAGTAAGGCAAACAGGCTTTTTTGGGGTGGGTGGGTGTTGGCCAACTAGTCATTCCTTCATATCTTCATTCCTTCAGAAATCAGCCTCACTTTTGTTACTGGAACTCAAATAGAAGGAAAGGAATGGGCTGTTGGTGAGGTTATGGGGTATGATTTTGGCAGGTCTATATTTAAAAATGAGGTCTGTTGTAGTTCTGTTCAAACTGCTCAGTGATTCTGTAAAGTCAGATAGAGAATCCATGTTTTCAGAATGTGCTCAGTCTGAACTAAGAAGGGAGGCTTTTTAAATTAAACACCATTGGGTATTAGGTGGTATCAGAGCTGAAGATCACCAGTATCCACCTTGGATAAAAATTCCATGGAGCAGCCACAGTGTAGCAAATATTAGCCTAAATTGCTCTCCCTGGTTGCCAAATGTATTATGGATGTAAGAAGTAAACTCCTTGGTGGTATTTTTGAATTGAAACTTCCAGTACTTCACAAGCCTAAAAAGGTTGCAGAACAAGTGCAAAGGATAATTAGAGAAATGATCTGTGAAAATTAAGTTATCTCTTGCCCTAGTTATTTCCTTAGGGTGCATATCTGTGACAAATACAGATGATGGTAGCATGGTATTATATTGTACCATGCCTTGAATTTATAAATTTTGTAACAATGCAACATATATACAAACATTTTTAGCAGTCATGATTCACCTAAATATTTAGAATAATGTCTCATACTAAATGTTATTTATTCATTTGATTTATATACCATCTTCATATTCAGGAAATTACTAAAATACTAAACTGTCAATTTAGTATTTTTCCTCCATATATCAATTACAGCATGATAAGAAAATATTATTTGATAGATGCTTTGACATTGCAGTCAGATTCCCCTCCATTTTCTCACTCTTTTGCTGTTTTTAATGGAAACAATGCTGCGTTTCCTGATATGTATGAATCAAATAACTGTCCTCATTGAGGAAGAACATTGTTGCAAAAAATGGACAGTAAAAAAATATGATAGTCCCTATACTAATTAGGCTCTACATTATGTATACCTTAACATTGGCAACCAGTATCATAAATTGCACCCAGAAGTCAACTGGTATTTGATGCAGTTCACAGAACGTGGGTGTTACATTGGGATGACATGGTCTACCCACTGTCTTGTGGATTAGTTGGTTCTCAAATAGTTCTCAAGGACAACCATATGTGGAATACATTGTAATAGACCACAGCAAGGCATGAACGGTTATTAAGAAAAATCTTCCAGACCAGGAAGAGCACAACTGACACATAAGGGAAATACCATTCTGGGACAATCTTCCAGCAGATCTTCAAGCAGGAATTGTGAATCCACGATGACCCTCTGATTGTACCTAGACCTGAACATGGAAGTGCAACTCTCTTCAGGACTAAGGATGGAAAATTCCCAGCATCAGGAGATTTGAACATCATAGCTTCCTTCACAACCTCCAGATACTGGGAGGCTTCACTTGCTAGCTGAAGGACAAGATGTATAACAAGTATGGTCAGCCTATAGATGATACATGACATTAAACAAACAGGGCTCAAGTAAATGTTAAATTGTAGGGATGAAAGCGTGCCTTGAGAAATCCTTCAAATCAGGGCACCAGACTTAACTTCTCTCATACCAATTTAGTTTAACCTAGGCCATTCAAAGCTTTTTTCTTAATCAGATGTGCTTAAGAAGTTTTATAACTATCTTGGAGTGGGCCCTGTTTCCTGTTGATTGGAGGGGTAAGATCACAAAGATCTTCAGAGGCCGTCTTCATTTTTTATAGAAGGAAAATTATACTATAGTAAGATGAAAAAAATATATGAAAAATATGAAAACATGAAAAATATAAAATAGTGAAAAAAAACAAAGAAGTGCAGGAAAGAGAAAAGAAAAAAATATTAGGAAAAAGAAGTGACTTCCGATCTTCTTTACAAGCAGATAGAAACAAACATATTTTTCCTCCTCCCCCTTTAAAATTTCATACATACTCTTTCCATATTCAAGCTTTTTTAATTAACAAAAGCCCGAAAACCCTGGTAATTTTAAATTTTGTAGTGAAAGTTCCATAAAGGATTTTTGATCTTTTATGAAAATATATATTATTTCCCTGCTGGTCAAGCAAATCTACTTTATATTCTTCCCTGATAGGCAGTATCTAATCTGCTGCTTTGTGCAGAATTAATTGAGTATTCCAAGATTTTTGTATGGTTTGATCTCTTGTCACTTTGGGTGTGTCACATTCTCTAAGCACAAACTACATCACAGGTTAGTTGTTGAAAAAATAGGAGGAAATTGTGTTGGATATGTTTGACACCTGGAGTTATTTATAAAAGTAATAAAGGGGAATACAAATAATTAACCAAATACAAATTTTCTGGACAGAGTGCACAGGTATATCTCTTGAAATTTTTTTTATCCTTATATATTTTGTGTTGCTTCTGTATACTATGCTTCTTTCTGCACCCTCATCTTCCCCTTCCATAGTTTCTGTTAGTGGTTCAACAGCCCCCTGGTTGATTATGTTTTCCAAATTTTCTCTCAGACTTAAACACATTTCTTCCTCTCTTGGTTCCAGTAAATGCCATTTCCAGGTCTTCATCAATTGCTCTGATTGTTATTTTTATTTTATAATCTGGAATCTCCATTTTTCCCATTTATTTAATTTCTCCAATCATTTATATTGCAGATAATTCAAACTTTTAAATTCATTTTCTCTTCTGCGTTTGGAAACCCATTCAGCCAAATCTTTCTTAACAAATTCAATTACTGAATAATTACTAAATCACTGATTTTATAGTAATGTTCCACAATTCCTCAACATCTTTTGCAACATTATTGATGTTACCTTTTACAACTATAAATATTTTTTCTGGTATTTGCTGTGTTAGTGATCTCCTTTTGCTGCTTTCCTGATAATAGCTAACTGGGAGAGCAACAGGCAAAAGCTGTTAGAACCATGAGTTGGGCAGCAAATAAATTAGATAGATAGATAGATAGATAGATAGATAGATAGATAGATAGATAGATAGATAGATAGATAGATAGATAGATAGACAGATAGACAGACAGACTGAAAGACAGACAGACAGATAGAATAGATGTGATCCATTCATTTGTGTCTGACTCTTGGTGAAATAAATGACTTTTTTTTTCTCCAGCACGTCAATTGGAGAATCAACACTTGGGTTGACACAGGCCTTTCTGCCCAGAGACTGAGTCCTCAATCTTTTGCCATGCCTCTCTGTCAACTGTCACTGTCCCAGTTTACGACTCAGTCTGGCCTGATAGGGACATGGCAACAGATTGGCTCTGAAAAACTTTGGCTAGAAATGGCATTGGATTCTCCCCTCAACAGGAAAATTGTTGGCAGGTTTGAAATTGCAGTGCTGTCAAAGTGCTACCGCAGATTCCGATAGTTTGGCTTTGCTGACACAGCAGGCTTCCTCTCTCAATCATTAGCTAGCTAACCTTGAAAACACTGGCGGGGAGTCCCTCTCCCTTGTGAGGAAGACACGCCGCAGCCGTCTTATAGCTGGCTTCTGGGTCCGTATATTTCCTGAACCTCGTGGCTTTAACAGGGACCATCGGTTGGCTTATACGGACACTCCCAGACACTGCCTGTGGCCATAGTGCTTCTCAGTTGTTCTAATTGCCCCAGCCTGGATAGCTGGCCTTCCCAACTGTCAGTGCTAATGAGCCGTGTGTGTGCAGGCTACCTCCCCTCGCTGGTCTTGCTGCCACCACTTCGAGCCCCATATCAGCCATACCAATCCAAGTTCAAGGGATAGGGGTAACTGCCATTTATCAGAGCAGAGCATGGTTGTAGCGCTCTGCTGAAGAAAGGGCAGTTTTTACTGGGGCTAAAAGCTGTCAAAATGGCTGAACAATCCCTATTAGCAGCCAGCATGGAGAAGCAAGGAGCCTGTACATCGGCTCAACTTAAAAAGAATCACTTGACAAGGGCTAGGTCAGCTAGCAAGGATGCAGCTGACAAGATTAAGGCCAAAGCCATTTATCCCAGGAAGTCTTCTAAGGCAGAAGAGAAAGATGCCAGCAGAAGACAGAAAGCTCTGGAGAAACAGATCTCTAGAGACGAAAGGAGGGCAGAGCAGGAAAGTATTTCTATTCCTCCTCAGACAGAAACTGCCATTTCTCAGCAACTCCAGCAGTTCAATGTTGCAGTTCCTATGACTTGGTCACCAGAGGACGATAGAGAACAATTGCCTTTTTTCTAGCAACAGAAGACGATGAGGTAGAACAATTTCCTTTTGCCTGCATGGCAACCGAGTTTGCTGAACCTCAGTTTAGGGATAGGGGAGGCAACCTTTACCCCCACTGCGGCAGGGCTCCGCCCAGTGGACAGGTAGGGATCTGGCCTGTCTGAGGAACTTAAATCCCTCATATCACAGGCAATCTTGCATGGCGTGGCCACTAGCTTACAGTTCAGAAGACACTCGGCCTCTGTAACATCAGAACCTCCCCCTCAGCTGACCCATCATTACCAGTTCCCAACTGAGGCAGTAAGGGCACAGGGGTCTGTATCACCTGTCCATTCCTTCAGAAGTAGGGTGTCTGTATTGGAGGATGAGGACCAGAGGGAGCAGGGCTTATCGGAGGATGAGGACCTCTCCCCAGACCCTCCCCCTTTTACTGGACTGTCCATCCAACAATATTTAAATCCCTCCTCCACAAGGCCAGAGCTATGGCCCAGATTGGAACAGCACCCAGTGTGCCCGTGGAACCATTGGATCCCCAGGGACCCAATAATACAGTGTTTTCTGAACCAACCATAATGCAGGAGGACATCCCCTGCCCCAGGCTTTTCCTGAATGTGGTTCAAAAACAATGGGGTCAGCCAGGCACTTTTCCCAACCCAGGAGGGAATGACAAGAGGTTCTTTAATATGGCTCCCATTCTATCGGAAGACCTAGAGATGTCCACCATGGATGAACCTCTAGCTTCACTGGTTTCATCTACACTAGTTTCTGGGGACATAGCAGAAACCCCGAAGGAGGAGGACAGGAAGGTGGAATTAAACTTCTGCCGAACCCATCCAGCAAATGCCTAGGCAGTAAAGATGGCTACAACCACTTCCTTCTTTGTGAGGACTTTATTACTTTGGCTACGACAATTCCAAGCGAGAGTCCCTCTGGAGGAAATTCAAATGCAGTAGGACATTGCTTTTTTCTCTCTCCCTTTCTCTGTATCCTTAACTTTTAATCCCATTCAACATATTTTACAATCTATGGACTTTAATGACAGACCCTTGTCTTTTAGTTTGGAAAAATCCATTAATAATTTCTCTTTGAAAATTCAAACAATCCTCTTTCCCGCAGAGGCATGTACTATTTATTTCTTTGATTTGTTTAACCAATTTGAAAATGCTTTAAGGAGCATCCAAATTCAATTAAACCCCTTTTCCATTTTAAATGTTCATACTCTAAACTTTTAGCAAGTTTTTTTTTGCTGTAGATTATTTTTGATTCTTTGTAGTAATTTCTTTCAATTTCTTTTTACTCATGCCCTGGGGTTCCCTTATGAGAAACTGCCTTCCAAAGTGCACATAGTTGTTCTCTTCAGGCTCTCTTTATTCAGATAAATTTCCCTGACCTGGTCTTACTGCCCAGTCATAGTCCTCTGCCACAGTGTTAACCTCACTCTTCAAAGATGTGTCAATCTGTCATGTTCAGCTGTAAATAGATGTTTTCTTGTAATCATGTTAGTAAACATGCACTAAGTTGTTCCAGGTGATGGAGGAGAGAGAGGATATTGAACTAATAGCTTCATATCTTTTTTACTTAAGTTCTTTTCAGATGAAAAAGAAATCAAATACAATGCAGACTTAAGTCTTTTTATTTCTACAAGCTTTGGGACTTGTTCTCACATATTAATAGATCTTCTCCAGTGGGCATTGGCATTCAGATTCTCCCATTGCATAGCTTAAAGACAAAATGCAGTATCCAATATGGGTCAGTCATATTTGCCTTCATTTGTGACAAAATGCAGTAATTGTACATGTTTTTTTCTTGGGCAAGTAGACAAGATGAAGTGTTTTTGAATGGGTGAATAACTGAAATAACTGGGAATTTTTCCAGGTTTACGAACCAGTGTTTTCAACTATGTAATTATTTTTTGTAGTATACGTAAATCTCTTGATAATATATTTTAACTTTACGTTTGCTTAACTTATATGTTTTAACCTATGATTAAAAGCTTTATTTGCATGAACATTCACCCTCTGAAATTAGCAGATGGGCGGCTTTTGGTATTTCTGTTTGTTGATGATACAATAGTGATATTTTTCATTACTCAATTGGGATGAGGAGTTGCCATCTATTCTCAGATTTCTCTTTACTAGTGTGTGTGTGTGTGTGTGTGTGTGTGTGTGTGAGTGTAATAAGTCATGGTCTTTGCAGATAGGCTGGAGGATACAATTACTTAGTAATTGGTTTTTTTAAAATCACAGTGATTCATTGACATACTTTTAACATCTGCACAGATTGTTTAGAACCTTCTAGAGCATAGGTGTCAAACTTGCGGCGTCATGTTGCCATCACATGATATATTGCGATGCTTTTCCCCTTCATGGAGCTGGAGTGGGTGTGGCCTGTCATGATGCATCCGGCCCACTGGCCACCAGTTTAACACCCCTGTTCTGGAGCTTACCACCTTGCTTGGTGGGACATACCAAGATTGCTATACAACTATGCATAGTCTGACCTGTTTGGTGTTAGTATCTCTACCTTCAGAGCTGACTCAACTAACTTTTCAATCAGCAGGGACAAGACCTTTATCCAGCCTTTGGTTCCCATTGCTTTGTGTTATGGATATTCTATTGCAGGGGTCCCCAAATTTGGCAACTTTAAGAGTTCTGGACTACAACTTGGAGACCTCTGTCCTACTCCATGACCCTTTAGGATGAAATACAGCACTCTAAGTTGGCTGCTGTAAGGATTTCCAAGCAACTGAATTTTATTTCTTTATTAAATTTCTACACCACCCATCTTACCTAAGTGACTCCAGGTGGTTTACAACAATGTAATAAAACAATATAAACATAAATACAAATAAAATTTAATAACATTTTAATAAAAGCAAGGCAGTGGACATGACCTCAAGTAACCAGCCATCCCTAGGATTGCATTACACTTATAATGTGATCCTTTGAGCCTTCATCCAGAAACAGTGGTATAGTTATTATATTGAGGAGCCATTTTTTTTCCAAGAGTTTTTACCTATCCGATCCCACAGGTTGGGCATGCTGCAGACCCCATCAGCCAAAAAGTGTTGACTGGCAGAAACTAGAAGCTGGATTATTTCTGCTATGGCCCCTGCTTTATAGAATATTCTCCCCTCAGAGATTAGAATGGCTGCAATCCTTTTGGCTTTTCACAAAGATTTAAAAATTTAGTTGTATTAAGGACTCCTTTACTTGGCTTTACTATTAGTTGATTAATCATCACTGTTGCTCTTTGTACTTATTTATTTGGTGGATGTTTTTATTGGTTTAATGTTTTATAAATTGTTTTAATTGTTTTATAATTCCAGAATTGTAAGCTGTCCAAAGTTATTTGGTTGAGTTGGGCAGCTACAGAAATTGAATAAATAAATAAAAACAATGCCTTGCAATATCCTTCACATTTTGGTCTTTTACCTGAGTTTGAAATAGCAGTTTGACTTTCTCCCCAATTAAAATTTTTTTTTGGCCATCTCTCATTTTTCCTTTGCCCTGAACTTAAATTTCTTTTCTCTGTCATACTGATAACTTCATAATCTCTGTTTCAGCTTCATGTTTGGAGCCTTTCTTTTGTTTTCATTATGCTGAAACCTTTTGAAACCATGACCTATCACACAACTTCACCACCTTGCCTAGAAGATACATGACTTTTTATTGCTATATCTTGACAGTCTGAGAAACTCTGTATCTTAAAAGATAATTCTCCTTTCCTCATTTTGCATAGGGACAAAGTAGTTTTTCATTCATGCATCTATTTGCCTCATTTTTTATTTTTGTTTATTAAATTTATATGCCTTCTTTGCATGTCCACAATACATTTCTTTCTATCTACAGTAATAGCACACAACACTATTTCCATCTAAAATTTTTAGTATTTCTTCTCAGCATTTCTCCAGATAATTTCTTCACTTAAATATGGCTATGAGCTGTCAAACAACCAAGCACTTTTTTGATCGGTAGTTACTCTCCAAGTATTCTTTAGTTACTAAATTCAGTTTTGAGGCTGCCTAATTCCTTAATGGTGGTGGGTGATTTATAGTTAAAAGAGTAGAGACATAGAACCATAATTAATCTCAAAAACATATATTAGCAATAGAAAACAAAATGTGGGGACTCCACAGCCACTGATCACTGATTCTCAGAGACTGGATCAACAGCTTCAGCTGGCCTATTTCCCTACTAGTGCTACTTCTGAAGGCTTAGCCCTCCATAGGTAGTTCTCAACTTACAACCATTTGTTTAGCAATTGTTTGAAGTTACAGTGGAACTGAAAAATGTGACTGATGACTGGTCTTTGCACACTTATGATCGTTGCAGCATCCCGACAGTAATGTGATCAAAATTCAGGTGCTTGTCAATTGACATGTATTTATAATGACCACAGCCTCCTGGGGTCATGTGGCCCCCATCTGTGGCCTTCCAAGTGGGCTTCCTACAGGCAAAGTCAATGAGAAAAGCCAGATGTGCTTAATGACTATGAGTCATTTAACTCCAGTGATTTGCTTAACAAAAGTGGCAAAAGCTTGTAACATCAGGCAGGATTCACTTTACAGCTGCCTTGCTTAGCAATGAAAATCCTTGTCCCAATTGTGGTCATAATTCAAAGACTACCTATTCTTCCATTTAGTATTATAGACCAGATTTTTCTGCCCAAGAGTTGTAACCTTTGAAAGCTCATTCCCTCATGACAACTATATCTCTTTCCAGATAAAAGTTTGTTACTCACTTACATATGTGAATTAGATTACAATAAAGAAATGGTTACTTATTTGTAATTACAATTCTTCAAATGATCATCAGATTTTTACAGAAGCAAACTTCTTACTCTCTCTGTCTCAGATAAAATCATTGTTCCTTCAAATCTGCCTGAAGGAAATGAAGAGTTTCTTTCAGGGTTTTTACAAAAACCCTTTAATATATAGAACATTCTGAATAGAGCTTAGTGCAGGAGAATAGTCCATGTGTGAGAGTTCACAGATCCAAAGTACAGGTAAATAACTAATTCTTTTAAAGACAAAAACATATAACTTGCAAGAATGTATTTAAAAGGTTTTTGGCTTGTTGGCGTTGGAAATATGTTACAACTAGAGCTGGAATGCAGAGAATGTACACATGAAATTGTCACTTAGAACTCACTGTGGGCAACATTGAATGAGTTTATTGTTATGCTTGGAAACTGGGGCGAAAAAAAGACACCCAGGATAATACCCAATAGACTATAACCTGGGGAACTGGCCTTAATTGTCACAAGCAATTAAATGCTTTAGAACTTCATTCTGATATTGTAATAAAGCTCTATTTTGAACCATGCCTTGCCACATGCTGGGAAGCTTTGGCTTCATTCTAGCTTGGCTATGGAGCATATCAGCTGAAAATGGTACAGCTCATATTTTTGAGATTTATGTTTTCAGTTTTTCAAATTGTCATGCACATTAATGTATTTGAGATCTGAATCAGTTACCAATAAGGCTTGATGTTGGAGCTATTATTTAATTTTTGAGTTAAATTAATGTTTATCCCAATTGATTTGGTCCTTCTAAGTCTTCTGTATGGGTTTCAATCTATCTGGAAGAAATTATTGATGTAAAAGTTTCTGTTGTATTTCTGATTTCTGAAAAATTTTGTACACTTCTGAAGTAATTCAGTCTGGCAAATTTAATGAAAATTTTGATCATTTATTTTTGTCTTTTAGTCTTGAACTAGTGTAGGGCGTTTGTATGCTACACCATTGTAATATAATAATGTTGATTTGATCACTGAATGTAATAATTTATTGTATATATTTCTTTTTGTTTATTTTTCATAGTGCTGTCCCAAGAATATAATAGACAGGTGACAGCTTGAAGTTTGATCCCCATTAATAGCTGAAGTGCAGTGTTTCAGTGCATAATGCTTACTATTGTCCTCATAGTCTTCTGTTCCATATGCTGACTTATGAGGTAGTTTTGAGGATGAGGTAGCCCCAGAGACTGCATGTTGCTCTAGCATTTGTCACAGCAGGAAAGAAGCTTGTTTGGCTCATGAACACCTTCCTCTCAGGGGTAAAATTCAATCTTTTTCCTATTGGCTCTGTGGGCATGGCTTGATGGGTGTGGCTTGGTGGTCATGTGATTGGGTGGGCAGGCGTGCCAAGTTGATGTAACTTGGCCTCTCTCTCATCTCTCATCTCATCTCATCTCTCTCTTTCTCCTCTCTCATTTCTCTCTCATCTCTCTCTCTCTCTGACACTTTTTTTTTGGGGGGTGTTAAAGGCTTTGTGCTAAGCATCAACCTCTGCTCGATCAGAGAGGGGAGGGGGCGAGAGAGTCTCTGGTAGGAGGAGAAGCGGTGCCTCCCCATCTCTCCCCCCCTGCTCCCTCCTCACTGTACAACACCAGCACTTGGTGGTGGTCGTGGGGCTGGAAGAAAGTCACGACAGGCAAGGGGCCCTCTGGCACCTTCTCCATCGCTTGAGCTCCTGGTGCTTGAGTCCGCCGGGCCAAGAGGGCACAAGCAGTCCCAATGGGCTGGCTCTCCCTGGTTGCCATGGAAACCGCTGGCCAGGCTTCTCTCGTAGGCCGCAAAGCACTCGCCGCCCCTCTGGCACCCACCAAGCCTCCTCCTTCCCACTGGGCATGCGAGCACTTCTGACAGAAGTGCGGTGGGAGGAGGCTTGGGTGCCAGAGGGGCAGTGAGCGTTTTGTGACTCCTGAGCGGGGGTGCGGGAGATTGCACCCTCCCCTCACAGGCCAGGGAGCACCTGGGAAATGCTCCAATGCTGCAATCTCCCACACACTACCCTCCATCCCCGCACACATCAGTCCACCCACTGGTGGTATCCCTGTTGCTAACATGGGTGTGACTGGGCAGGCGTAGACAGAGCAACCAGGGGCAATTGTTCGGTTTGGCGAACCAAACCCAATCGTCCCTACCACCTCGCACGAGGTAGTGTGAGGTGGTTGAATTTTACTCCTGCTTCCCCTGTATTCTCATAGACAGCCATTCTGAAGAGCAGTGCCAGATGCCTTCCTACTGCTTTATTTGGAGTAACTTTCTACAATAGCAAAACAATGGGGTAATCCTTTTGATGGCAAAAAACCTCTTATACAACTGTTTATTCTCCTGATTCATTGCCTGAGATGAAGGTCTCATCTAACCTCATGATGTAGTTTACTCATCAACTGCAAATGAATAAATTACGTTAATTTTCCTACCCAACTGAGCATTACATTCATCTGGATTAGAATAAGGAAAACATCAACATTTGCATGTGCATCGGATACTTACTGTATAACACTCAAAGCCTTTATTGGACAAGTGGACTTGCAGTCTGTATATTTATATATTTTATTCTAACATTCTTTTACTTGCTCAGAAATGGATAATCAAAAGTTCTAGGTTTTCACAGTTATTTTCACAAAATATGCTATTTTGAATTTTACAGGCTGTCAAAATCTCCTTAAGAAAGAGGAGGTCCTTTAATATCCTACATGCAGTCCTCATAGTTGCTCCTTATGAGTAGACCGCAGAAATGGTTTTGCAGTCGGCTTATGTGTTGAGCTTGATGGAAGGCAGGAAGGAGCCAACTTTGTTTCCAGGCATGAACGTACAGTAGCTCTTTTTAAGAACATAAAGCTCAACCAAGCATCATTTCGTAATCACTTTGGATATATTTTATTACCTTTGAAATATTAAGACCCTTCAGAATGGAAAGTTTTATGATATTCAGTGGGCGAATTACCTTCTCCTTGGAGAAACATGTTTAAATATGATTTTAAATTTTTGAAAAAATATCACTTTTTGGATTAAATAGAAAAAGGTGTTTTACAATATTGATTTTAGAAAGTAGCAATGAGTGAAGACTTCAGATGGACTTGGAATTATAATATTAAATTAATAACAAGTATCCTTCTATGGCAAATATGTGATTGTTTGGGTTTCTTTAAAAGAAAAAATAATATAGAACTTTTGAAGGTTGGACACCAGGGAGAGATAGAAGATAATAAAGAGTTTAATTAAAGGTTAAAAATGGAGCAAAATACACCAACAATGGAATTTTTGACATATTTTTGAACAGTGGTCATCATTTGATATAATAGATAGCTACTTTGTCAATAAAGTTACAGAAGAACGACAAGCTATGCTATACTGGAAAAGTTCAAAGTTAATTTGAATGTAGTTTTAAATGTGACATGTAATGAGAAGTATATGGAAGATGTATTGAATATTCAAAAAATCAGTTATTTCATTGTTTAAAGGAGATATACGAGTAATAAATCAGAAAAGCAGTTTGCATAACTTTTTCTTACTCTATATATTGTACAAATAGACTGTTAGTTTTGGAAAATTCCTTGAGAAGAGGCAAAAAAAGCTGAAAATTCAACCTCTGGTACTTATTTGAAGATGTTAAAAATCAAGACAGTTGAAAGTTCAGGGAAAAATTACAAGCTTGGATTTTTTAAAATCAATATTAAAATGGATAATTAGTTATATCTGGCAATCCTTCCTGAACTTCTGCTAAGAAGGAACAATTGATGTGTCTTTTTGGATTTTGTTTTTAGTTAAGAGATGAGATATAGGGTGAAGACGGTACTTGTATTTCATGAGATGGTGAGGTCACCAAAATTGTTTATACTTGTTATGTTGAAAGGTGGTTACCCCTTTTTTTCTTTTTTCTTTTCATTCTTATATTTTTACATTCTGTATTAGTTTTTATTTTTTTCTATTTATAGTTTCTAATTATTTAAAAAATCACCACAAAAACTTGTAACCAATATGGAAAACATCTGAAAAAAACAATTCAAATATTAATCTGGATAGCTATAATATACATGTCATGCTGTCATAATAGAAATCATAGCACATTAGGGAAATATATCTGTATGTTTGTATATTTTTGTGGTAGAGATTTTGTTACATTATTAAGTAGAAAATTTATTCTGAACTCAAGTTGGAAAGCAAGAGATAGGAATGAAATCTGTTTCATACAAAATTACAGTTGTAAAAATCTGTTTCATATTGGTTTCTGTTTTGTTCTGTTCTTCCAAACAAGTTTCCTACTCTAATTTAATCTGGACAAAATTTTAAGTGGATAGGTAAAATATATTTCATCATATTTCTTTCTTGACATTGAATAGACCGCAATGGGAAGCAACTTTTCAAGACATGCTGAAAAGGGCTGTCACATTATAATTTCCTTTTTACATATTTATATTAATAGTCTTTCTTTTTGTTACTATATAATGCGTACAGATGTCTATTCTGGCATCAGATATGCAATTGGAGAGTAGGAAGCAGAATTGTTTTAGAATGGTCTTTATTGCTTGCCAAAAGTACTAAACTGCTTTATTTATGGTTGATTTATTTATGGATGATTTCCAGATAACTGCAAATAATTTTAAAAATATCCTCTCAAAAATCTGTGATGAATGTATAATTGAGATATGCTGTATATTAGGGATTTTAAAAGTTTTGGATTTTTTTCATATGCTATTGACACTACATTAAGACTAGCTTGCATTTATACTACAGTTACTGTCCAATTTATCAATTGGACAAAAAAAAGTTATTGTCCAATTTATCAATTATCTCCATATTGCAGTTGCATAAAAAGATTTAGGCAGTCCTATTCAAATTGTATATTTCAGTAAGCCCACAAGTAACAGAAGTTGTGTACATAATGCAAAATTAAATGTGACATTTTTTCATGTAAAATATATACCCAATATATATAGTGTCAACTTCAAAACGAACCTGGCAGGAGCCATTTTTCTGTTCCTCAGTTGCCACACAGTATGGGGAAGGAGGATTGAATGCTTTGCTAGATACAACACAGAGTTTTCTCATGAGAACCAAGGTCATCTCCAGAGGTGATGGATAAGTTCAGGGAGGAGTGCCTGGAGAACCTGTCAATTAACCTAATTGGCCAATGTGACCTGTGACAATTAGGGAGGGAGTTATTTCCTATTTGAATTATACTGAAACAGTGGGAAAGATTTATAGTTGGTTTTACATTTAATCGTGTGCCCAATAAAGAAGTTCTTTGAGAGAGGTCTGAGTCTTGGAGTTCTGATTGGGCTTGTTCGTCAGAACCTTGATATATAGTTGTTTAAGGATTCAAATAAGAAAACTGTGAATATGGTAGGGTATTAATCTAGTTGGTTCAGTGCCTTATTTATATAAAGTGGTTAAAAATTAATCGGAAGATAATTTTGCAGTATACAAACATTGTGACCCTTTTAAACTCTTATTTCCATAGTATATTATTACATATCCCTCATATCCACATCATTAAATAACAATCTGTGTGGGGGAGCTGTCTGAAGGAAACTTTTTTCCCAATCACATTTTCTAAAGTATACAAGAAACTTGAGAAACCTGATAAATTTTGTTTCAAAATGTTTTAGGCAAAGATTGAACTGTCATATGCCAGACAAGATGTAGTTGGTTGGGAGAAAGATTGGTGAAGCTTTGGGGAACCCTCCACCCCATTTTGCCCGGGGTTAAGAATGAGCTTAGTTCTAATATGCTTTGGGGTTGTGTGGAAATTATTATCATTACTATTATTGGTTAAATTTATTTGCCGCCTCTCTTGCCATGGGGCTAGTAGCAAAAGAAATACTATACATATGAAAGGATTCAACTAAGTATCCTAGAAACTAATATCTGAAAGTTTGTGAAGAAATTGAACTGAAAAGAGGTAGATATTTCAGCAAGGCAACAGTCTGAAACCAAATCAACCATGAAGTACATTAGAGTAAAAAAAGATAACGGTTTTGGAATAGCTTTCATAGTCCCCAGGCTTGAATATAATTGAAAATGTTTCAGACATGCAGAGTATGCAAGGAAAGCTAAGAATATTTCTGATCTAGAAGAGTTCTACAAAGAAGAGTAAGAAAAATTCCAAAAGCAGAAAAAGAAAGGCTCTTATCTGGCTATAGAAAATGTTTGCAACTTTTATTTCTGTCCAAGGAGGTATTACAAAGTAGTGGTTGGAAGGATATCTAAATATCTGCATTTAATATATTCAGTGTTTTCTTATTAATAAACTATAAACAACTGTGTACAAATATTTAGTGTGCGTTCAGATTTTCAAAAATATATGTTTAACTTTGCAGCTTTCTGTTCTCCTTCAATGAGGCAATATAACATCCAAAAGACAGAGAAAGCAAAGAGAAGGTTAATGAGTTTAAATTTGTGCTTGGATTGAGGCCTTGGTATTTATTCCAGTGATGGGAGGCTAAAACATATGAAGAATGGCTGTAGTAATTGGGTATGCCTAGTGTTCAAATATCTGAGGGGCTGCCGTAAAGAAGATAAAGATCAACCTGTTCTCCAAAGCACCTGAAGGCAGGACAAGAAGCAAGGATGGAAACTAATCAAGGAGAGAAGCAACCCAGTACTGAGATTTCCTGACAGTTAGGACAGTTAATTGGTGGAAAAGCTTTTGCCTCCAGAAACTATGGGCGTGCCAACAGTGGAGGTTTTTAAGAAGAGATTGGACAACCACTTGTCTGAAATGGGATAGGGATTCATGCTTGAACAGGGGGTTGGATTAGAAGACCTCCAAGGCCCCTTACAACTCTGTTATTCTGTTGTTATTCTGTTAATGTGAGCTTTATAAGAAATAAGAAATTAACATTTTTGCTCATGCTTTGGTCTCATAAATGGTACCACAAAGATAAAAAATTAGTTAGGAAAAAAATCATTTTGGATCAAGCTAGTAGAAAGAATCCCAAAGGTGCTTTTTTGAAAGGCAACCGGCCATTGGTTTTCCTTGAAGATGGTTTGCTTCTCATCAGTATTGAACTGAAGAAGCTTCTTGGATGAGAAGTGAAATGTCTTCAAGGAAAAACAAAGTGCAGTTTCCTTTTGAAAAAGCACCTTTGGGACAACCATGACCCGAATGACTGGGAATCTCCATAGACGTTTAGTAGGGAAAGGGACACGTGAGTTATATAGATTTTGTTTGATTTATGATAATTTTTCTTAAGGTTTTTTTGTTTGTTTTCAGTTTACATGTAGTTATTTTCCAGGTGAGGCTATGGTCATTTAGGTAATCATTAAATTATAGAGCTTGTTTTGGTTTGGGGTAACATATTGTTCGGAGAATTTCAAATGGCAAAAATTTGAGTTGATATCTTAGCATCCTCTAATTATCACGCAGTAATGTTTTAATCGTAGAGATTTATGATCTGAATGAACAATGTTTTCCCCTTTTGTAGAGAATCTATGTATACAGAGCTCTTCCATCCACTCATAAATTTATAAGGGTTTAGAAATATTTGTACAACAGTATACATATTTAGTTTATATCTGTTGTTTTTATTCCCATATAGAAAGTTGAAAACATACAAACTGCCCTGTAGTGTAGTACATTTAATGTGAAGGTGGAATTGAAGAAGTCGGCTTGATTTTGTAGAGATCATCTTTTACTGTGCTTAAATTGCCATATCAGAGTTCTTTCCAAACTTTCAACATAACACTCAATTGTATGTTATTATAGGTATCATGCTACATTGTATTGCTTTCTAATTGCATCACATTTTGTAAATGTTAGAATAACCATTTCCTTTCTTTGATGTGGATTTCTTTTTTAGTTCATTCAGAAATAACATTATCATTATGCCTGGAAGGGGAAACAATACTAGAAAAATATATATTTAAAGCTGCACAGAAATAAAACATGCAGGGAAAGAGAACAGAATGATATTCTGAAGGAATGTATACTGACTCTAGCACTGAAGTGAAGCCCATACAGCAGCTGGTTTTTTGAAAGGTGGGGGAGGCTATCCTCAAATATGTGAACATGTCCCCTACAGCATGTTAAAAAGAATATTTGTTATTTTTTGTATCCTGAAGATAATTTCCTGTACTGGTTACACAAAGTCACCTTGACATAACTTTATTTGCTCTCTCTGGCATTGGCTGGTGTGGCTTGATTTTGGAAAAAACCTGCCAAAATTAGAGAGAATGGAATATAAAATTCCCAGCCTCTACTGATGGCAGAATATTTAGTATGTGGTATTTGATATTTTGAAGAATTGGTATAGTGGCATTATATTTGTTACTTATTTTGCTATTTAACAAGGCCTTTTACAGAACATTAGTATAAGTTCCATCAGCCCAGTTCTGAAATATTGAGATATTGATTTCTTATAAAGATCTGTTAATCATTTTAATCTCTACAGTGACCTCATTAGTATGATTAATTTTATTCCAAATGTTTTGGTCAAATTCACTTTTATTTGCTTCACTAGTTAAGAGAAAATGAACTTCTGATTAGGACATAATTCAGATAATATTTATGGCCTTAGCCTTCAGCATACATGGTTGCTTAATGGAAGAAAGGACAAAGCCTTTCCTATTCTGCAGCCAACATTGAAACAGCATTATATTCAAGAACTGATTATGTTGTTCTGATTAAATTATCATTTAATAGCAGTGACTTAAAAGGATACAATTATTTTTTCTTGCCATAGAACACAACTCTGAATATGTAGTATTTATTTATTTCATTTTAGTTTTAATCATGTAGACATTTATCTCATTGATGATGCTGTGTGCAATGAGAATAGCTAATATGAAATTAAAGTATGCTGACAGCTATTATTTATCCAGTACTATATACCAGTAATTTCCTATAATGGAACTGAAAACATTTTTATTTGTTTACAGTTTTTTTAAAAAAATAGAACTAAAGTTTAAAATCTTGAAAGATACATATTTTGAAATAGACACTGATGCTTTTGTGAATAAAAAACAATGTGCTTTTCAAGGCTTTTTATCAGAAGAACCTTGTTTTATTGCAGTTTGTATAAATGGATAGCTAATATCAAAGGCTATGCAATACTGTCTACAAGTTGTTGGAAGGTCATCGTAAAAATATACCTGTCCATTTATGGCTTTCCCAGAAGGCTTTTAACAAAGTCAGCTGTGGTAGGAGCTGAATTCACTTAATGACTGCATGCTTCACTTAATAGTGCAGTGATTCTCACAATAACTATGGCAAAAAAGATTGTAAAATCAGGCACAATCCACTTAATGTATGCCTTGCTTAGTAGTGGAAATTCTGGTCCCAATTGTGTTGTACGATGAGGATTACTTGTATGGTATTTGTAATATTTGTATGATATTTTTGATGAATGAAGGCAAAGAATGAAGGAATCTTTTTGAGTTTCAATTAGTATAAGACTTAGATACCTAGATTTATTTGTTATTTGAGAGAAATGATTGGCAAGTACTGCTTTAGTTTTATATGAGTGGCCCAGAGTTTGAATAGGCAAATACAGAATTATGTAGGTCTATTTTTATTACATATTTCAGTTTCTAGTATATACCTTATACTCTTGAAAAGCATGAAGAGTAATCATGCTGTTAATCATATTGTCCAGAGTTATATTTATATACACATAATATAAACAAACAACCAAATAGCAGATTGAATTTTACATATATTGTACTATGCTGATCCACAAGTTTTGTCACAAATACTCCTATTGCATACATAAAACAAATGGAAAGTAATTCTTCAGAACTTTTCTGAAAGAATTCTCATCTTCAAATATATTTTAGGAAACATTGAGTCACTTGCACTGCACAACTAATCCTTGTTTCAGATATTGTTTTGTTTTTATTATGTGATGGCATTTTCTTTTCCTTTCTCAAATAATAAATATGTCAAGTCTTTTAAAAATTGCTATAATTGTCATGTTTTAGAGTATTATTCCAAACAGTTCTGAACCTGAGAAGATTTTTCTGACCTGATTTCGTAATAGCTTAGTGAATTTCATGATAAATTGATAGGCAGCCCTGTTTTGAGCTTGGTGATTTATACTCTCCTCTCCAAAAAACAAACCTCAATTTGAACTAGACACAGAGACAGGAAAAGAACTATCACCACAGAGTGGCCCATGGGTTGTTTACAACTATTATCATGGTCAATGGCTTTGAAAGAAGATGAAAGATGAAAAAGAGCCGAATAGTTGCATCTGTGCATCCCAAACAGAGATTAGCAATTTAGACTTATATATACCACTTCACAGTGCTTTATAGTTCTCTCTAGAGTCAGCATAGTGGCCCCAGCAATTTGGGTCCTCATTTTACCAACCTCGCAAGGATGGAAGGCTGAGTCAACCTTGAGCTGGTGAGACTTGAACTGTCAAACTTCTGTCAGCCAGCAGTCAGCAGAAATAGCCTGCAATGTTGCTTTCTAACCATTGCGCCATCCATAGCTCAGATAATATCTACAAATGCAATCAATGCCATCTCTATATCGTGTCCCAGTTCTGAACTTGGATCGAAAGGTTACTTCCTCCAGGACTCTTTAAAACTGCCATTTCACTATCTAGTCAGTAACCTTTTGTTGACTGGACAAAAGTAATCCAGAACTATTGGATCCAGTGACAGTTTTTTATGGAGGGAGGCAAACAATAACTTCCTTCACAGCTAAACAAATGATTAGGTTAATAGTCCCAATAGTCTTGTTTAGTTTTTCAGAAATAATTGGGTATATGTCAAGAAGATAATTCCCTGACGCAAATTGATGTCATTTGTACATGCCAGGTCAGTTCCCTTGTCCATGATCAAATCAAGGATGAGAGTCACCTTATTATATACTAGCCCAGGGCCATCTAGGACCCAGCAGTTGATATCAAGGGTGAAGGATTGCAAGTGGGACTGACAATTACTCCCAAGAGCATCCGGCTCTCAGATTCCCACCATATTTTTCTCTGCTTGTCAAATCGTACTTTCCTCTTGATGCCATCAGCTCTCATGACTGTGGAATCCAATCAATTAACCTCACACTGTCCAATAGATTGTAAATCTTTCATGGTCCACAATAAAAAAAATGTCTGTGAAACAAAATCGACAAGTAGGAACTTGGGATAAGGAAAGAAGACACATTGCCAGAGTAGCCATGGGGCTTGGATCAATAACAACTAGTACCTTGACCCAAATTTGCTCCCCTCACACCAGCTATTTTCTGCCACATCTCTGGTCACAGTGCTATATAGACCTTGTTGTAGAACTGTTCCATCCCAAGTGTCAGAGAGCTTCTTGATGCTGGGCAGGCATGTTTCTCCCAGACAGGAAAAACAATTTCAAACCTCTTCTACATTAGCAAATGTAGGGCTAGGGACTGGATATCTATCACAATGTAGTAGACAATCAGCAAAAACCAAATGATGCAACTGGAAAAGCTAACAGCTAACATGATGGCACTGTGAAATTGAAGATTTCAGAGCATCAGTCTTGCATGGTTGCCAATTCAGCTTCCTAGCTGTGAAACACTTCTGGATAGTGCTGCTCATTCCCAATGTACCACTGCTGCCCTCACATATCACCACAAAGCAAGAAGCAGTAAGACTATTCTAATTTTCTACAATGGCTAGTCACTGCTTCCTCTTCTTCTTGTAGCCTTCCATTAAGTTGCTTAATGCCCCATCTGTCCAGCATTTACCATAAAAAGAGAAATACTAATAATGAATCTAAAACTTGTGTTACATTTTAAATTATGACTGTCCCTTACATTGTCTATTATACTTTTATATAAATAGTTTGCTTTCTGAAGACTAGAAACCTCTGGATATTATTTCAGAAGGGACATATTTCATCAATGAATTAATAGGGGTTTTAGTATTCATCCTACCTCAAACTCAGGAACATTTGGAGCGCATATTTTAATCTTTTAAAATATTTATGGAATTATTTTTCATGTTATAATATTTTTATTGTTTTTGTATTGCAAACTCCATTTCTATATTGAATAGTGTGTTTTCTAGGTATCCAAAGTGTTGAAATATAAACACCATCATATGATGACAGAATTGTTTTTCATGCCTGATACCATTGTATCTTGAAGTTAGAGGCATGTGATTGAGAAGGCTGGGAAGAAACTGTGACTCTTCTGTGAACTGCCTCTCATGTGTTCCTCCTCTAAAAGCAATAAAGTGAATGTATGTTTAATATTCAGAAAAATAGTAGAGACTTGATCATGGAAGAAGAGAGAGGCCACTTGGCCAGTTCCTCTTTTCATCTTCTGCTCTCAGGATCACTTATCTTGGGCTTCTTAAGATCCCTCCAACATCAATAGCAAAGAATGCAATAATAGGAGAAAAAAATGGCAAAAGTTATTTCCATCCTCTTTTTCAATTTAAGAGGACATATTTGACTCAAACTAAGTATTTTTTATATTGAAAATAAACATATGTTTTAATTACCTTAATAGATTAATTTGGTCAGGACAAAAAAGAAGAAATAGTGAAGAAATATCACTATGCCAAAATAAATTTAATTTGTTGCAGCATGAATATATCTATCAGGAAAGGCCAGGAAACAGCATAATTGGAGCTCTGTTGTAGGGTACAATAACAGAATCTTGAAAACCTGTCACAGTTTTTCCTTCTTCTGTTGGTTCGTATAGCCATGTAGAATAAAGGCAGAGTCTCTTTCTTATGTTCCCCCCTTTTGTAAGACTGCGTTGTCATTTACATTCTCTTTTATTATCTCTTAATAGTTCGGCAAGCGTTTTTTTATTCCTCCGTTAACTTTATCTCGCATTTCTCTACAATATCATTAATTTCATTATGTGATGCAATCAGTGCTTATGTCTGAAAACAGCTCTAGAAACTCATCGGAATATGTGACAAAGAAGCACTGCAAAGCATCAGAAAAAAATGATTCTGAAGCATAGCACTTTAATACATTAAGACTGAAATTCCATATGCTTAGAAATACTGTTTATTGAACTTGAAGCAATTCTTACAGCTAATTTTTTCTTCTGTTTACATATCAGGCTAGTTTTACCTTGAGGGCATAGTCCTGAAGATACCTGGAATTAGATTTGTATAGGTTAAAAATCGCACTTTGAAGTATATCTGCAAACCTATTGGCTTACAGCAAGCTGCAATCACATGATCACCATTTGTGATTTTTGCTAATGGTTTCTGACACCAGAAAAATTGCTCCCATAAATCACTTCCACTGCTTTTTCTCCTGATGGCTCCACTTTTTAGTCTCCCTCCTCCTGCCCACACTCTGTAACATGTACTTGTCCACACAGTACAGCGTGGACATGCTTGCAGCACTCCCCTGGTGGTGGGTAGCTCTTCCCAGCCTTCCCCACATTCCCCTTCATACCTTAAGTTGGACTCTTGCCTCTTCCTGTTTAAGAACCCATATAGTCTGGGGATTATGATGCAGTTGGGACTGCTAGGGCTGCCATTGCTAAGCAGTGCCCTCAACGTGACGTCACCTTTTATGACTGCATCACTTAGCAACAGCAATCCCTGCCTGTTGTAACTGTATGACTGTTATAATCTGAGGATTGGAGTTGTAAATCCTTTAATAGATTTTACCATTTGTTAGAGCTTTCATGCTAAAAGACTGCTATTCAGAGAATTCTATGCATTACTTCTGTGGTTTTATTTACTGTAGTTTATCCTTTGTATATGTGCTTGTTAATTAACATACCCAATTAATCTCTTTTCTAGTGTACCTGTAGAAATGACATGGTGACCATATCAATGGACATCTTTGTGAGAAAATTTCAGCCAGATAGATACCAACTGTGGAAACAAGGAAAAGATTTATATAATATTGATCATACAAAGCCCACCCCTGAAACCACCCCTGAGGTAAAGGCCTGGTTGCAGAAAAGAAAGAAAACGAAGAGATGTTCCAGGTGGTAATAATGTTTTCCACTACTTATAGTTAAACTTAAAATGTATGCTTTCATGTCTCAGATATTGTTTTTAAAAGTCTATTATTTTATTTTACTCATAGTTAATTTGTGTCTCGTTAAATTTAACAGTGATTCTGGGAGCAAAAAGGTCATATTTCATCATGGACATACTTACTGAATGCATATATTGATTTTGAAAAATTGAACAAGAAAGCATTACTGAAAATTTAATGTTTGGAGGTCTGAGCATTAATATAATATTTAGACTTTTTCTCTTTATGGAGGTGTTCTGAAAATGTTGACAAGAAAAATGCATAGATGTCCAGCAATCACTGGGAATCAGGGCTAACTCCAAGGAATAAAAAGAATAAAACAGGCAATTTTCTAAACAATACTTTTCACCAACAACATTTTTTGTATACCTATTTTGATAAGTAAACATTATTTTTAACACCCAGTATCTATTTTGATGTTTTCCCCATGATAAAAATATATTGTTTTCTCTTTCACTTGCCTAATATTTTTACAATTTATGTATTTATATGAAAGTAGAGCCCCATTTCTTATCTAATATCGTTTACATATTTTAGACAATAGTCCCCATGTCAATGTTGATGAAATATCAGACAATTATGGGAACTAGAGATCAATACATCTGAACACTTCAAAACATAGAAATATTTAATAGATGTATTTATTGTTGTCTGTTTTTTTGTTAGATCAGGATTTATATTTTACAGATATTAAAATTGGCATCTGTGTTTATTCTAAAGTGCGATAGATGCTTTCAGATTTCTCTTTACAATCACATCAAAGTTTGAGAGGAGACAGGGAAATTCACACGTTAATGTTTGTTGAAATTTCTCTCCTGTGTATGTCATATATAGTATTCTGTCATTTATAGTAGTAAAATAGAGACTTTTTAAAATAAAAATGACACACACAAAAATGTAAATCTAATATCACAGGTTGCAGCTCCTGACAGTCATAATTCATTCATAGTTCAATTTCATAAAAGTTTACCGTAGACAAAAACAGAACAAAAAAACTTCTGCATTAAAAGCCTCTTTTTTAAAAAAAAACAGTTTTGTGATGTAAATTAGGGAATGAAACAAGCTCTTTAGGAAAAGAATTCCAGAGTAAAAGTAAAACAATAAGCGTTTTTCGTGGGTTAGTTCTAAACATACAGCCTTTGCAAATGGCAATCAACAAGTAATCTCTTCTAATAGGAGGGGACAACTAAAATCTGATTTAATAAGATCCTTCATTTTTATAGATATTTGTTATATTGTATTATAAAATATATTTTAAAAATAATGTGTCAGATCGGTAAAGTAATCATTGGTAAAATAATGTTTAATACATTTAATCAATGTTATGACTATAATATACCATAGATAAATAGATGTAGCTAAATTTATTGCACTTTGGATGTAAATGGCCTCTCTCTGGATGGGGAGAATATGCTATAATCCATGCTTTCCATTATGTAGCACTATGATGAGAAATATGAACTGTACTTGCATTATGTCTCAGAATGATATTTTGACTGAAACAAGAGAACAATCAGCAAAATATATCTGAGAAACAAGAGTTCTTTAGACTTATAAAAATTTGCAGGAATAATTTGAGGATTTTTATTTGATTAATAAATCTTCTGATGTTCATGCATCTTTTTCAATAGTGCAGAATTCATTACGATTATTTCCTTCACCCCAAATTTCCAAAATAAATATTGACTGAGTTTTGCTTTAACTGATCTCCAAATCTGATAAAGAAATTTAATTTTTCGTTATATCAAACTTGACAATGTTATTTAAGTTTCCTATTCTCATTCCAATGGAGCAAATGATTGAATCATTGCCTAATTATTGCTTGGCTTCTCTGACAGATATTCCCTTACTTGGTCTTTTCTTTTTTATTGATAACCTTTTCTCCCAAAATGACAATTCTTATAGGATATTACATTTTAAACAAACATGTCATGTCTTATTATTAATACATATGCATATTTGCATTTACAACTTGATAACCTTTGGTTTTTCATATGTAGGTCATATAATTGTTTAATGTTACTTTTGTATTGCTACAGATTTTGGCATATGTATTATACAACTACTATTTGTACTTGGCAGAGAAATTATTTCCTTGTCAGTAGAACTTTTTTTTATCTGCATAGCCAAGTTAAAATTAAAAATGGATACATTGTAGTAATTATGTTGAAAGTTTTATCAGATGTGTACACAGATTGTAGTTATTCACTATGCTAAAGTGATGGTTGTTGCATTTTTGTGCTGCTTAATTAATAGTCTTCACCCAAGTCCTCACACACAACTCATACAGCAAGAGATGTTTATCTCCAAAATGAAAATAAAATGTTCAGTTTCACCTTTGCTGTAATATGTCACAGGAAAATATTATAAATTTACTCTTGGAAATAATACAATTTTAGACAGAACCCCTTGTATATAGAAAGAAACACCAGGTCAAAGAAAAAAAAAGTGATAATATTTGTGTTTCAATCATTTATATTAATACTGCTTGATTTAAGGTACTTATGTAAAGATGGAAATTGTAATTGTGACAAATGATTTGTGCAATAGATTTTTAAAGGGCAAGTCATGACCATATTATATAGCATTGCTAGAGAAATAATAGGCACCATCAGCTTCAATAGTGCCTTCATGCATCAATGAAAAATATAAATCATACTACAGCTAAAGGGAAATTATGTAGATTTTTAAAAATGTATTTATTAGACTTAGCAGATTGAGAAGAAATATTTGGTTTGTTTAAAAGAACAATGGAAAAATATAATACAGCTTTGAACTTCTTGCTTTATTTTCTATAGACATATGTTAAGGGATTCTTTAATACGAATATGGGAAGAAATTTAAAATAAACATTATAAACATTATAGCATTATAAACATTATAAAAATAAACAAAAATAAAAATCCAGGGATGGGTATCCACCCCAATACATTAGATCTAGGAAGGATGGCCAGATATTATGAATTTTTGGACCCCCAAGGAGCATTAAAGACTAACCAGGAGCTAAACGATCTGGGACTAAATATAGACTGGATGCCGTACCTCCAACTAAAATCAAAATATAAAAAAGACCAAGAGGAATTTGGAATTGAAATAGAACCAAATCAATTAGATAAACTAATAGCCGGTACAGAGGAAAAATTGATATAAAGATATATAACTACTTATTAGAATATGATTTAGCAGAAGAAATAGTGAAAGGACCAATGATAGTGTCGGCCAGGAATTTGGGACACAATATAGAGCTGGAGGATTGGAAAAACATCTGAAAAAAGTTACACAATAACAAAATCAGCGTCATATAAGAAAATCAATATAAAATGTGCTATCGGTGGTATCTAGTCCCTTCAAGATTGGCTAAAATATATCCAAATTTAAGTCCAAATTGTTGGAAATGCAAGCAATCACAGGGTGCCTTCTTTCATGTATGGTGGCTGTGTCCAAAAGTTAAGAAATACTAGACCAAAATGCAAAAATGGTTAAAAGATATTACGAAAGTCCAAATAGAATTTAAAGCAGAAATATTTCTTTTGGGAATCATCAAAGGGAATTATACGAAAGAGATAAAATATTTAATCTGCATATAATAACAGCAGCGAGATTACCACTCACACAATGTTGGAAAGGAGATTCAATGCTGACAGATAGTTTAATTATCCAAAAGATTTTTGACTGCGCAGAAATAGACAAACTTTCAGATAACAGATAATCAGAGTTGGAAGGGCTCTTATAGATCATCTAGTCCAACCCCCCTGCCCAAGAGGAAGACCCTACACCATTTCTGACAAATAGCAGTCCAATCTCTTCTTGAAAGTCTCAAGTGATGGCGCTCCCACAACTTCCAAGGGCAAACTGTTCCATTGGTTGATTATTCTCACTGTCAGAAAGTATCTCCTTATTTCCAGGTTAAATCTCTCCTTGTTCAGTTTCCATCCATTATTCCTTGTCTGGCCTACAGGCGCTTTAGAAAATAGCTTGACCCCTTCCTCCCTGTGGCAGCCCCTCAAATATTGGAAGACTGCTATCATGTCTCCCCTGGTCCTTCTCTTCACTAGACTAGCCATGCCCAGTTCCTGTAACTGTTCTTCAATGAAGTCCCCTAATCATCCTGGTTTAGTCTCCAGTCCCCTAATCATCCTGATTGCTCTTCTCTGTACTTTCTCTAGAGTCTCAACATCTTTTTTATAGTGTGGTGAACAAAACTGAATGCAGTACTCTAGATGTGGTCATACTAAGGCTTTATAGAGTAGTATTAGTATTTCACTTGATCTTCATTGTATCCCTCTGTTAATGCAACTTAGGGTTTCATTAGAATTAAAAGAGAAGAAAGACTCAGTTTATTATAAAGTATGGGAAAATTGATACTATTGGATAAACAATAGAAACAAGCAAATAAGGAATGTATAATATAGAAAGACAGAGGTATATACATAAGAGCTAATAGGAGTATAATATATGCGCTGGAATAACAATTGAAATGTAAACACTGTCAAAATAGATTGTAATATACACAACACTTTCATTTTAAATATTTTTATTGATTTTAGTATTTTAATGTTTTAAATTTTCAGTAAAGGTTTCTTTAAAAAAAATTCTTGCTTTAAGCTGGCAAGAGTTTTCTGGTTTCAGATATATTGGAATTGTTCTTGAAAATCCTCTTCACATGCTTCAGCACTCAAATACATTTTCTGGAGCCATCTATCATGCTGTGGAGCCATTTGTCAAGTGAAAATCTTTGGATAAAATTAAGATGTCTCTCAGCAGAGACCTACCTATTTCCATTTTTTTCTAAAAATAGGAAACTTTCTTGTTAAGTAATAGTCCATTTCAGCAGCATGTGTCAAAAGATGGGAATTCATTCTCAGATAGAAGCAGTTTGCTAATAAAAGAGCAATAAAATGTGTACATTAGAATTTGAAAGAGCATCAGTCATGTTTTCCATCTTTTGTTGATTGTGTATAATCTTAATAGCTAAATATATTTTCTAAAATCCTATAGTCTCGTAGTTTCTACTATAGAAACAAATTCTCACTCTGTGTACAGGTAGTCCTTGAGTTACAACCCTTTGTTTAGTAACTGTTAGAAGTTACAATGGCACTGAAAACAAGTGACGTATGACCATTTTCATACTTACAACCATCACAGCAGCCCTGTAGTCATGTGGTCAAAATTCAGATTCTTGGCCTTTTGTGAGCTTCTGACAAGCAAAGTCAATAAGGAAGCCAAATTCACTCAACAACGATATCAATATCTTAACAACTACAGTGATTCACTTAACAATTATGACAAGAAAGCTTATAAAATGGAGCCAAACTCACTTATCAACTGTCTTGCTTAACAGTGGAAATTTGGGGTCAATTGTGGTTGTACATCGAGGAATACTTGTAGTTCAGTTCAATTAGCTGTTGCTGAAGTTGTATTTATGACAAACCAAAAAAACCTGTATATTTTCTGTAAAAGCTACAGAAGAGTAAATTGTCAAAATGTCTTCCACATTTTGTGACTGAGCATCATTGCTAAAGATTGATAGAATGTGATTAGAAGCACCGTCACATTCTAAATAATGCTGAACCAGGTAACCAACTTTGGAACTTGCTTCAGCAGGTTGTTTGAGGTCATTTTAGTTTAATGCTAGTTTTAAAGTGTAGTAATGACAGATTAAAAGGTTAAATTCAGCCTATTGTTAATCTCTTGCTTAATAAATTGTAAACATTATCTCTACACAAAAAGATGAAAAAGTGTCATTTTTTAAATTTCTTAAAGCAAGCAGAAAGAACATTTCTATTGGTAGATATTTTATCTTACTCAAGCCAGACATTCCATTTTGACAGCAGTATCTCTTTTAACAGCTTCCAGCATACCAGATCACGATCAAAAAAGCTTAAAACTCCTGAAGACAAGAAGCCATCAACCATAGTGGTTGGTACAGAAATCACAGCTACTGAAGCAGCTACAGATTGCTTCAAGGTCAAAGACAAACCATCACAAAAAGTAAAGCCAGAAGACACAGGAGTGCCTTCTGGGGAAGAACAAGTCCCAAGCAGGATGCACGTAGACCAAAATTTATTGGATAACAAAAAGATACTGGGTGAGATAAATGGTATTTATTTTCCATATAATTTGAAGATTGCTGATGTTGTGATTCTGCAAGTGAGAATTTATACCCTATTTTGTTCCATTATGCTTTTTTATTTCTGCAGTGATATTACACAATCACGATCATTTATATTATGCTTAGTACCTTTGTAATATTTGTCAAAAATAAAAAAGAATAGAACATTGTCCCAATAAAGCAATGATCATTCAGAAGCCAACTCTTGCTAAGCATTCTTAAAGTTTCAACTTCATCTCATGATTTCCTAATAGCTCAGGAGTGGACAATAACAAGGAAAATACTAACTACCATACTAATATATAAAATATCTTTAGGAAAGGATTTAATTGCAAAAAGGGCCTTTAAATAAAGTACCTATGTACTTTATAATGTACAGTTTTTCACAGTGTTCCATATAAGCATATTTTTACATATCACAAAACTACTGGACTTACAGGCTTAGTAAGTAGAAGGCTCCTTCCTCACTTATATTACTATTAAAGATGTAATGTCTAAGTCTGCTTGTTTTGTAACTATTTACCAAGGTTTAAAATTGAATTGTGCTAAGTTAATAAAATAGTTTAAAAACATAAGAGTTGGATTTAGAACTTCCTTCCTTGAGAGTTGAAAAAGCTAATATTGTTCATGGAAGACTGAGAATCTAACTTGGCATTTTTTATATTATAATGGAAGATGTAATCTTCATTGAGTCTCTCCTTCCAAGAATACTAATGTTTCCAAACAATTTGATAAAATGAGTAGAGAGACTGTTCATAACAGTGGGCAAAATGTATTGTGGATTGTAAAAAGAAGTGATACTAGAAAACGTGTTTTTATTATAGAATTCATTACGAAAATGTATTTTCATTACAGTGCAGCATTCAATACAAAATGTATCTTTTGCTTGTAGAATGACCCTAGTTCCAATAAATACATATAAAAAAATTTTTGGTTAACAAATCAATTTCTCCAAAATTTAACAAAAAAGCAACAACTTTATTCAATTTGAATCTAAAGGTTTAAAAGGACCAGTGATTTCTTAACTGTTAAAATATTTGATGTTGAAATCAATTATCTGTCATTAAACTTAAAATGTCTGCAAATGTGTTTTCTGTATAATAATGAAATGAATAAGAACTGTTAGTGTTTTTGTCTTGATGGTGAATTTTATTTAGGTCATTCCCCTTCAAGCTCACAACTCGATCAAGTTCCTGAAATAAAATCAGAAAAGGAAGAGAAAGAAGTCTCTGACCTTGCACATATTTGTTCTGAAGAATCTAAAGGGGCTTTGCTTTCATATCCTGGCTGCAATCAAGATGTTTTAAAAGCTTCAAATATTTCAAGGCAAACTCCTGAGGATGGTGCTTCTGAAATGGAGAACTTTGAGAAAGAAGAAATTAGTAGTGTATCCACAGAAGAGGATGAGATTAGTGATGCTGAAAGCAATAAAAGTGGTCTGGAACCTGGGGAAATATCAATGGTAAGAATGAGGAAATACGATAGCATATGAGAGAAAACCTAGTATTTAGCTAGAAACAATAATAAAATACCCCAATTGGTTTCTAACATTATTCTATTAGAATAAGGCATATATCTTTTCATAAATTGTTTTAAGATACATTAATAATGCTTGCAACAACTGCATGTAGATCTGCATTATGTTGCAATTATGAGCTATGTGTAAGAATGAGATAATGTGGCTATAGTTTGGTATATTTGTGTATGGTTATGGCGAGGATTTGAACTAGTGCCTTTATAATTGTTTATAGCATATTAGTTTCTATTAAATATTTAGTTTTTTCTCCATTTGAATGAGACTTTAAGAAATAATAACTTGGGACTAGATTTGCTTTTGGCATTTGCAGAGTTTTGGATTGGCAGGATTCCTGAGAAAGTGGTAGATATGTTTTAAACCCAAGAATAAGACAGCATTTTTTCCTTTTATCAACGTAAATAATGAACTCATTTTTGTTTTATAAATGGATGAGATTTAACAATCCCAAAGCCAGTCCTTCTGTCTTAATATAATGTACAGTACTAATAAACATCTCCTCAATAGTGAGATTTTGCATTTCAGCTTATATTTAATTCATTTACTTGGTTTCTTTTTGTTATTCCTAAGTGGATTTCTGAATATTTTCAAATATGTTTGTATTCTGTGTCTGTTTACCAAGGAATTTATACAGATGTGATTCAAATGCCTGCACAAATACTTTGCTTTGTTTAGTGACTCCCACTATATTCTTTAATTGTAAGATCAACTGTGTAATGCATTAAGCTAACAACTCTTCAGACCTGGCTATCCCAGCAGTTCAGAAGCATATGATGGCTGTAAATTATTGTTGTTAGTTGCGAAGTCATGTCTGACCCATTGCGATCCATGGACAATGTTCCTCCAGGTCTACCTGTCCTCTACCATCCCCCGGAGTCCATTTCACGCTGACTGCTTCAGTAACTCCATCCAGCCACCTTATTCTCTGCCGTCTCCTTCTTCTTTTGCTCCCAACTGTTCCCAGCATTAGGCTGTTCTCCAGTGAGTCTCCAGGCTGTAAATTACTAATAAATTATATTCTGGTCTCTACCAAGCGCTTTCTGAAAAAACATCATGAATCATCATATGACTATCTTTTGGATGCTAGGCAACAGGACCACATTTACAGCCATTTGCAGTGCCCTACAATCACATGGCCACAATTTATGATTTTTTGGAAACCAGCATTTACTTTTGATTTCTGCCAAAAACTGTCTTATAGTGAACAATTAATTTGCTTAACAACCATAGTGTATGACTTTAGGAACCATAATTATAGACTCAATTATGGTTGTAAGTCAAGGACTACCTATATTGCTACTATCAAGATTAAAATCAGAGAATAGTTACTTCATCTCTGAAAAAGTAGTGTGTTTTCAGATGTTGCTGAAATTCTAACAGTGGGTGCTAACAATGTAGAATAGCCTCAATTAGAATATGAATTCCCATTCCTGTACTCCATCTTAATTAGGAATGGGCTGTGGCAGATCATAATATTTTAGAGAAAATTTAAATATTCACTATCCCAAATAATGCTTCTCTATGTGAGGTGCCAAGACCCTTTCAACTTTCCAGCTGATACCATAGTAGAAATTGTATGTTTTAAATGCTCTCATTTATTAGAATGATATATTTAAATTTATCTCCAAGTGTTCCCAATCCGTTTTCCACTTTGTGATGGCAAAAGTCATTTCTATTTTTTTCTGTTGAAAACTACTAAACTAAATTAAATTGGCATTGCAATTGGAAGATATGTGCTGTCTGCTGACCATGATACCAATACCATGATTTTTCTGTTCCATCTTACTGTAGGTATGATCAAAATTAGGACAACCTTTTGCAACTGGGCATTAGCATTCCCCAAAAATAGCCATCATGAAAGCAAGTTATTGTACAATGCATTGCATAATTTCTCCTTTCTTCTCTCATCTTAAACACAGTATATGTTATCTTTCTTAGATATTTGAAGGAGAAAAAAACAAAACATCAAAAAGTTGGCGTCATCCACTAAATAACCCCCCTGCCAGATCTCCTATGACGCTGGTTAAACAGCAGGCAATAAGTGATGAAGGTGAGCATATTTTAAAAGCATGTAATAATATATTTTCCAGCCAATCAATGAACATGCATACATTGCTTAGTGATAAAGATGAAAAGGTATTTGATCTCATGCCAAAAATTAAATAATTGTAGAATGAGCTGCATTAAATGTTTTTGGCATGTTTCCTGAATACATAATGTCCTTTCCATCTTTCTATTCTCTTTGTCTTCCGAACGCATTGGAAAAAAAGACCTGGTAAGATACTCAGAATTGTTGCTTAAATACTGTAATTACTTCTTCCCAGAACATAACAGCTTTAAAACATCATAAAAACATTGTTTTAATGAAGCATTAAAAAAGATATCAAAGCTTGTTTCCAGGGAGAGAAATTGGATCTTGAGTGCATATTTGAAACTAGCCCAGTTTTGGGTCAAAAATGTTCAATTTATTTCTCTTTTATTGAATTCTGAATTGTGTACCTAATTTCAAGTATGAAACAAGAAACGGTGCACACTTTTATATTGCTAGTACACTAAGGTTTCCCTGTTCAGTTGTGTCCAACTCTAGGCAAAGTGCTCTAAAGTGCTGCTATTATTAAAGATTAGTCATAGTATTGTTTAAAAAAAAAAGGAAAACACATTTTTCAGGCTTGGAATATTTAAGCACAAGACAACATATTTGTTATTTTCCCTTAAAATTCATGGTCAGTTGGAGAGGAGATTGTTTATTCCTTAATTTGTTAATTTTTGTTCCATTTTTATTATATAGTATGCATAGCATTCCCACTTTCTATTCCCCTACACAATAGTATTATGATGTGGGTTGCATAGAGAAAGTAAGATTAGCCCCAAATCATCCGGTGAGTTATGTATGAAAAACTCGGTTTCCTTTATATCAGCCCAGTATCTTAATCCTAATGTTAAGATTGTGTTCACTGAAGAGATTTTAAAATTATGTGGGTTTTTTTGTTTATCAGTCTGTCAACTTAATTAATTTCATTAAAATTAACATGTTAAAGTAATACATCTGGTGATTTGGGTATTCCTAAATCTATTTAAATGTGGTTAGAATTAGAGAGTTTATCTCCTGGTTAGACCCTTGTCAGCTTTTAAGTAGATTGCAAAACAAATAGCACTACTAACACCATAGTCATATTTATTTTTCTGTTTACTGTTCCAACCAGTGCCCTAACACAATTAACAGTTTCAAGCCATCTGGCAATAAAAATCCAGTCTTTTATTAGGAGCACCAATGTCAGCATTACTTAGGTGAAGTCAACTCTGACTTCACCCCCTTCACGCCTTGCCTCTGATCCTGTTTCCCACTTCCCCCAAAGTGTGTCCCCTGGTCACATTCCCCAATGAGGTGATTTTGCGGGTTGTAGAAGTCACTCCCTCCAGGCATTGCTGGTATAAAATGGCCTTGACTTTCTCAGCCAGATTGCATCTTGTTATGACTGAGGAGTAAATTTTTGGTGCAACTGTGAGGCATGATTTCCCATCCCCTTGCCTATGGCAACTCGGGAGCAGGTCAGGGAAGCTTCACGAGTTGACATTTACATTGTCCTGTTTTGAGGTTGAATCAAAAAATAAAACCGGTGTACAATATCTATTGCAATTTTTTTATTTTATAACTTTTTTTTAACATGCTTGTGATTTTAAATGTGCAACAGTGGGTATTTTGTGACTTCATAGATACTATGTACAGCTGCCTCCACTTGAATAAGAGTCAGTGGTGGGATGACTCCTGTATATTACTTTACAGTTTTTATGTCAGAGAATTCTGATGATTGGTGAAACATCTATCTGTTTAAACAATATATTTAAGGAAAACAGTAGACAACTACAAGGAAACAAAGTATTGAATTTGATAGAGTGTAGTTTAATTTTTTTCTAATTTGGTTTGCTACATGTGTAAGAAAAATAGTTGATTAGTCTGAGAGATTGTGAATTTCTTTGAGAGTCAGAATAATATTGAGAGATGTAGCAATTTGAAAGAGGTAGTAATCAGTTTGTCATAAAAAAAATCTAAGTGGTTAATAGCAACAGACCAAGTTTATCAGACAAGGAAGCTGGCGATGGTTGTTGGTCATGATAGTTATATGTAGTCTTCATAATCAGAATCAGCATGCCTCTAAATAATAATATAAAAAGCAATAACCTTTTTGAAGTGACTATCAGGTACTGTTATTTAGTGTTAGCTGAAAACTGCAGTAAGGCTGCCCAAATTTCTAAATCTTTGCTAATCTGTCTTTGTTACTCAGTATAAAGGAACTGCTGCAATTGTCTATAGTCTTAATTAAACTAATTCATACACCTAAATCATATTTTTGCTGCTTGAAAAACTGAAGGATGTTCAGTAATAAACCTTGGACATCTGTCTCCTGCCTGAGTATTTTACAACCATATTCTCTTTGATATTTATAGACTGATATGGGATAGATCAGCTACAGAATACAACTTTGTTTTAATCTACTTAGTGAATAATTGAATAGATCTATAGCTGTGTGTCAGAACTGGTACTGAAGAAGTTGGGTGATGTCACCAATTCACTGAATACAGTAGTTCAATTAGTTGTGAAGCATCTGTCTTCAAATTATAGAAAGTTCTGAGCCATCAACTGTATCTATGTAATATATGCATGTCCTAAGGGGACAAGATTATGAGTGGGTTTTGAATGTTCCTCTAATTTGCACAAAAAAGGCTATATTAACATTGTAATCCATCTGGTAAAATTATTCAATTTAAATGAAATTGCTGCATTTTAAATTAGAGATTAAATAATTTGTTATCTGAAGATGATAGTGGTTGAACTTAAGTAAAAGGACATTTTGAGTTGTCCTTGTCAGGTTTCTCTCAGGTCCAAAGAACTGAAGGAGCAGAGATTTGGAAGTACATTTCCCCTCATCTGTATCATTCTTCCAATTTAAAAAACTAAATCCTACCTCATCTAGAAATAGTTGGTAGTGTAGCCTTGTAAGTACTCAAAAATTACTAGTCTTCAGAACAAATAGAAAGTATGCTGTGATGTATCTTTGTATTTCTTTTGCTTTTCATGACATAGCAGGGATAAAGTTTTATTCAGATTCTGTTAGTTGTGTCAACTATTAAATTTCTGATTGGCTGTTGCTACCAAGAAAGTGCTTAAGTACAAGATTATGTTAATAAAATTAATGGGTATGTTGCAGAATAAATAAAGCAAATATTAGGTTAGAGCAAGGGTCTTCAAACTTGGCAAGTTTAAGACTTGTGGACTTCAACTCCCAGAATTCCTGAGCTAACATGACTGGAGGACGAATTCTGAGAGTTGAAGTCCACAAGTCTTAAAGCTGTCAAGTTTGAAGACCCCTGGGTTACAGCATTAGATGCTCTCATAGGAGAAGTTGAAATGGGTTAAGGAGTCAGGTGGAAGCTGAAAGAAGAGAGAAAAGAAATAGAACGTCTTGCAGGCAAAAATTGAGTTAGTCAATCTCAGTTGCTGAAGAGATGCCAGTTCCTAGATGAATTGTGGTGGCGCAGTGGTTGGAGTGCAGTATTGCAGTAAAACTCTGCCCACAGCCAGGAGTTCAGTCCTGACCGGCTCAAGGTTGACTCGGTCTTCCAACCTTCTTCTGAGGTTGGTCCCAGATTATTGGGGACAATTTACTGGCATGCCCAGAGAGTGCTATAAAGCACTATGGAGTAGTATATGAATCTAAGTGCTATTGCTATGATTTCAGGGCCAGGAAAAAAAAAACTGGCAGAAGGCTTACTGTGTATAGGGGATCACTCAGTGTGGCATGTGTCTGCTCTATGTAGAGGAAGAAGCGAATCCTAAGACATAACAAAGTAACTCAAAATTTGATAGCCCTAAGAGTTTGTCAGCTAACTTCTAATGCAAGTCCTTGATTAACTCTTCAGGGGTAGGTGGCTATATTTTACCTTTGGTATGGTGTTGTTTTAGCAAAAGTAATATTGCAGCTGGCAAAGAGACAATCTGGGAATTGTCTTTCAGAAAAATCAGTGGCATTTATCTTCGATTTTGCTAAACATGAAGAGAATTGGAATGATTTACAAGAAAGATCTGGTATTGTCATATTTTGTTTATTCAATCCTGAGAATCTTTGACATAGTAATGTTAGTATTGAATTGAAGTAAGGAACGTATTAAGGCAAACTGAAGTAATTTGAATTGCGCCTATTGATTAATTTTTTAAGTGCTTCAGCAACATCTTTTTTTTAAACAAATGATTTAATTCAGCTTTTGTGTACTATATTGTGTAATTTAGCAATATTAACATTTATGTACTATTAATTATTAACATTCAATATGGTAGACCTATTAATTTCATTGAAAATTGTTTCCATTAGCATCATACTTCAGCAATATAAACCATAGTTTTGGATGTTTTAAATTCTAACAAAAAGTGGCAGGAGGCAGTGCCAAGAGAATATTGTTCTATTATAGAAACATTTTTCCCCATCTCAAAAACACCAGGTACCATATTAAGTTCCTCTCTGGTGAAACTTGCAGTAGATGTTTTGTTGAATCTTAAAGGATGAGAATTACATGGTAATACATGGATCCTGCAAATAATCTGGTTCTCTTGTTACATTCTGAGGCAGTTGCACTATGGTATAATATTAGTCCCAGGAGATGTTGCAGCAGATACAAAGAGGAAAGAAAAATTGAGAGTGTACTATATTTCAAAATGTTGCATAATAAAGAGATTTAAGTTGCAAAGTACTCTGGAGTCTGTGACAGAAACCCTTTAAGAAAGAGTGCATCATGTAGGATCCTTGGTGCTGTTTCCCGGTGTGGGCTGCTGGGGGTTTGCAGGGATTTGGGAGAGCCCCTAGGTAAGATGGTGTTGAGTTCGGAGAACCCCCAAATCCCACTCCTGGCTGGCCCCGCCCACCCTAGGAGTCCCCACGCAGCCTATTTTGATGCAGGTAAATGCAGGGTGCGAGTGGAGGCTTGCGGAGGGTGAAAAATGGGCCTCCCAGAAGTTCAGGAAGGCTGGAAATTCCAGCTTCCAGAGAGCCTCCGGAGCCTGGAAATGCTGTTTTTGCCCTCCTGGAGGCTCGAGGAAAGCCCCCAGAGCCTGTGGAGGGCAAAAATGATGCAGGAGGCCAACAAGGCCACACCCACCATGGCCACGCCCACCCAGCAACTGGGCAGAGAACTCTTTGCTAAAATTTTTGAAGGCCACCCCTGGAAGTTTCATTACCAAATAGGTAACATCATCATTGCCAATCACAGAACTTGATGACAATCAAGTTCAGAGATCACTTAAGGGTCCCACAGTTCAGCCCACAGCTACAAATATGGTAAGGCAACATGTACCTTCCAAACCTGTTTTAAAGACAATCCAATGAAAAGCACATTATAGTAATCCAGCCTGTACTTTACCAGTAAATATGCCACTAATACCAAATCTTTTTCATCCAGAAAAGGATCATATTCGGTCTATAAGCCAAAGATGAAAAAATATTTCTGTAATAACACTAATATAGTGTTGAGGTACTGGATCCAGGTTAACCCTGAAATTGTAAACATGGGCCTTAATCAGATTCAAAAACATAGATTCTCTTTTTTGAATGGTACCTACAAAGGAAATGCTTTTAATGTCTAAAGAATTAAATGATAGATCTAAAGAAAGGAAATTAATTTTTAAATGTGAATTCTAAATTAAATTGTCATTAAACATTTCTTTATGTCTAATTTTTTTTCTGTCCGAACAGTTCAGACAGTTACTCAGTCTGCTAAGCAGCAGGTGAAGTAAAGAATATTTTTTTCCTTGACAAAACAAAAAATAAGATAATTGGGAAGAAATAATGGCAATTACTGATTTTTTATTATTATTTTTTTATTTTTAACAACGAACATAAACACAAACACAAAACAACAAATAAAACCTTCTTTCAGTTATACAGTATGTCAGTTGGTACATATTTCTTGTGCACAATATCAATAGTCTTTCCCTCTTGAGTTTAAATTTATATTCATATTATATTAATCAACTTTCCATGTCATATTATATTATTATTACATCATCATTAGACTGTAATTGCAAATTCACATTATTCTTTTCGAGCCCACTTTAATTTTCACAAGTTCTAATTCATATTATAATTCCTTGTATAAGATCAATTATAACATATCATTACTATTGTATTATATTTACTATTGTATTATATTTCTATTATAATAAATTTCATTTTCCTATTTTCTATCTAGCCATTGATAAAATAAATCCCATATTTTATAATATTCTTTTTTTTCTTGCTCTCTAATTGCCAACGTCAATCTACTCATCTTTGCACATTCATTTTAATTGTAGATATTCTCCCTATTAGAGATAGTTGTAAATTTCCCCATTTTTTCAAGTTTGTCGCAATCTGTTGTTTTAATTTATATTAATTATCTTTTTTTAGTGTTCCACATCTTACTGTTAGATGTATTCCTAAATATTTAACTTTATTTGTGATCTGGATATTCAATCTCTCTGTTAATTCTTTCCTCTCTTTTTCCATCATGTTCTTAACAAGAATCTTGGTTTTATCTTTATTTATTTTCAATCCTGCCACCTGCCCATATTCTTCAATTTTTTCTATCAATTTAGACACTGTTTCCAGTGTTTCCTCCAATATGAAAACTAGATTGTCTGCAAATGCTTGCAATTTATATTCTTCCTTTTTTTAATATTCATTCTCTTTATTTCACTATTGTCTAATGTTTCTGTTTAACACTTCCAAAGTCAGTACAAATGACAGTGGCGACAGAGGACATCCTTGTCTAGTTCCTTTTTTAATGTTAATATTATCTGTTAAGTCTCCATTTATCATTACTTTAGCAGATTGCTTATGGTATATTGCCTCAATTGCTTTAATACATTTTTCTCCAAAGCCCATTTGTTCCATTTGTAATATCATAAATTGCCAATTTACATTATCAAAGGCTTTTTGCGCATCTAAAAATACCAAGGCCATTTGCTTCTCTGGATGTGTTTCATAATATTCCAATGTATTCAAAATTATTCTCATATTATCTTTAATTTGCCTCTTAGGCAGAAATCCATTTTGATCAGTGTGTATAAAATTATTCAAATATCTTTTAAGTCTTTCTGCCATTATTGAGGCAAAGATTTTGTAATCTGTGTTTAGCAGGGATATAGGTCTGTAGTTTTTTATTTGTTGTAGGTCGGTATCCTCTTTTGATATAAGAGTAATGTAAGCCTCTGTCCATGAATTTTATTTTAGTTTTTGACAAAACCTCGTTCATCACTTCAAGCATTGAAGTACTTAAAGATTCCTGTAAAGTCTTGTAAAATTCTACGGGTAGCCCATCTGGGCCTGGAGCCTTTCTAGTATTTTCTCTGTTTAGTGCCTCGGTCAATTCCATCATTGTTATTTTTCCTTCTAACATTATTTTAATATCATCAGGTATTTGGGGTAGCTCTGTTTTTTGCAAATACTGTTTGACTTTTCCTTCAATATTTTCTTGATTATATAATTTCTCATCATACGTCTGTACTATCTCTTTCTTTTCTTCATTTCCATTGCAAACCATTCCTTGATCATCTATAAGTTGTATTATCTTTTTCATTTTTCTCTCCTTTTTCAGTTTGTATGCCAGCCATCTGCCTGGTTTGTTTGCATTTTCAAAGAAATTCTGTTTAGCACTCCTAATTTTTTGAGCTAATTCCTCTTTTTCCACCATTTTGTGTTTAACTACTTCCACTTGACTTTTAATATTCTTTTTTTGAAGATATTTTTGTAGTTCTTTCTCGAGTTTTCTGTAGTCTTCATCAACATTTGTTGTATTAGTCTTTTTCTAGTATTTCTTCTTCTCGTGTAGTCTATGATCAAGCCTCTGGCATATGCCTTCATGGTATCCCATAAGTTTTGTAGTGAAGTTTCCTCCCTGTTATTTTCTCTAAAGAAAAAAGCCAGTTCTTTTTCCATCTTTTGAGTAAATTCTTTTTCTTTCAATATTGCATTGTTCAAAGTCCATCTTGATCTTTTACTTTGCCCCTGCCACTTGACCCATATTGGATTATGGTCCGCCCAAGTACTTGTTTCTATGTTTACTTCTTGTATATTAGAGATTAATTCTGTTGACCTCCATATCTATTCTTGACCATGATAAATGTCTATTGGAGTAGAATGTATATTATCTGCAATTACTGACTTTTGAAGCCTTTTAAGACTTTAGTTACTCATAAAAAAAGTTAGCATACAACCCTCCCTAACATTCTTGTTTTGAAGGTTCTTTTTATGTTTATTTTTTAAAATGTATGTCTTATAACAGCTGGAACAGTTTTCAAGGGAATGGTTATATCGTCTGTAGATTAAGCAATATTTTAAAAAGAGACTCTACAATTAATAAATACTTAACAGCACCAGAGACCAATAAAGCAGTGGAAAAGATTCATCACAAACTAATTAAAGACTCAGAAATATCAGTGGCATTTAAGTGTTAAGTCTGGGCAACCAAAAAAGTTCTTCTTGTTCTTATCATTATGGTAGGAATCAGAGGTGGTATTCAGCAGGTTCTGACGAGTTCTGGAGAACTGGTAGCGGAAATTTTGAGTAGTTTGGAGAACCGGCAAATACCCCTCTGACTAGATATTTTACAGTATCCTTCCCCTGACACTCCCACCAAGCCATGCCCAAAGAACCGGTAGTAAAAAAAATTGAATCCCACCACTGGTAGGAAAAATTATTCCTGAAGCAAATAGGCAAAGTATAACTATAATAGGGGGATAGCCCTAATTCAAGATAGGTTCTAGAAAGCAGAATGGTCAGGACTATTTGGATAATAGTTTTAAGAAATCAAATAGGTTTTCAATGAAAGTCTCTGATTACAGCAGGAGTGTCAAACTCGTGTCGTCATGGCATTGTCACATGATGCATTGGGAATTCACGCTCCGTTGCTAAACCGGGTGGGGGCTGGGCCAGCACGTGACACATCTGGCCTGTGAGCCATGAGTTTGACATCCCTGGATTACAATGTATTTTTTCCAATGTCTTCTTTTCCCTTTCTTTTCCCTGTTATAATTGTGTACAGAATGGATAAGCATAAAGCTAAAATGCAATTCTCCTTAGCTGACCTATTGCCTCCTAAAACATTCATAATGCTCAATATTTCAGTACAGAATTGTTAGCAGATACCTAGTTTAACCCAATTTCCTATACTTCAGCTCAATTTAATGATTCTGTATAAACTTAGGAACAGTGTCAATGGTGGCATAAAGGAGGTTTTGTTTAAAAAGCGTGATTGGCTCTGATACATTTCACAGGGCATTATTATTGAAACTATGTAGGTAATTTTCTAGATAGCCTAACTTTGATCATTTTTTGTAATAGAAATTCCAGTATTCACCCTACCCACAGCTTCTTAAATGGGTATTGTTTCACATTAAGGTAGCAGAAAAATAAAGTTTAAAAAAGAGATTCTTATATGAAATAGTAAGCTTTAGAATACTAGATACAAAACAATTCTATGGGTTAAATAAAATCGAACTATCCTAAAAATTCAGTGGAGCATGGTATTATAGGTACATTGAATATGAAAAGAAATCATCCAGATCATCTCCAACACTTTCTATTGGACAAAACAAGGGGCAATCAACTGTTTGCACTGACTTTACATAAAGATTTCCTTGTCTAGTATGCACTTAGTTGGCCTCATTTTGAACTGTACTTTACAAATGTTGTTTTATATACCGATGTACCCATTCATTATTTATAAATCTTTCTTCTTTCTATTCTTTCAAAAATAAAGCATTTCACAAAGCTGTGCTTTTTTCATTGTTTTTGCTGTTCTTTTTGATTTCAGTACCTGTTTTTTGTAGTCTGTGTCCAAGTGTCCATTCTATTAACCTATGCTGCTGTAAAATGCTTCCTATTTTCTCCTGTTTTTGGAATTTGCCACTTGCTGTTGTTTACCAGTTGTTAGAAAATTAAAACCTGCCTTATTCCCTCATATATTTGTCTTCATTAATTATAAATAGCCAGTGCTCATTATTACTTTTACTTTCCCTTCTTGATAGTTATATTCTTCCTTTCATATCAGCATCATATGCTGATTCTCAAAGGAATAGTGAACCCTTATTAGTATTAACTACAGCCTATGTAGTAATCCTTCAGCACTCCTGATAATAATTTTCCCCATCTGTAAATCATATTTCTGATTCCACATTACACCGTTCATTCTGTACTGGGTCCCATTCTTTCCTGCTTTTTCCAAACAGTCCACTTATTCACATTGATCCTCATTCTCAAACATAACAGGTCCTCTTTTACAATATTGTTGTAGCATTCTTTTGAGCTGGCAGTGATGGTAAATATGCCTCCAAATGTTTGCTTTTTAGCTTGCTTTAGCTAATCTAGGCTGTCCTTGTGTGAAAGGGCTTGTTTCTCAAGCTATCCTTAATATGAGGATAGTTACTCTTCAAATACAATTTGAAATAGTTTACTCAAGTAATGAATATGTTGACTAAACAGGATTGACTTTTCTGAATGCTATGTTGCTTTCTATTATTCTGTTCCCCAAATAAATTTCTGTGGATTATTTAGTTGAAGGTTATATTGATAAAATAGAATTTTTAGCAAAGGTTCTATATTTCAGTTCTGTGTGGTTGTAAAGCTTCTCATCTTGATCTATATAACATGGTTTGGGGAATGTTAGAACCTTTCTTTTTTGTAGATAATCTTATCGTTTTTAGTTTTCTATGGAGGTGGTACCAAAAATTTAGAGATAAAAATTGTGTATAAATACCCTGTTTGAATTACAGTTGTTATGTTCATTTTCATAGTTTCCTTTCCATGTTTGTGCATTCTCTTCTAGAAAGTATAGAATCAGTTTAGGTCTATAGAAATTTAATGATAAGATTATTTATAAAATTATTTATAGAGAATCTCCATATTTAATGAGATTATTTATAAAATTGAAATTACATTGTCTTATTTTAATCTAGTATTAGCAAACAGGGTGAAGAATTTTTAGATAATTTGATTTTTTTTAAAAATGCATTATATTCAAACATAAATGGAGATTCTGGTGACATGTGGAAAATTGTATTCTTTTCATAAGATTCTGTTATAATTCCTTGATGTATGTAACTCATATTTTGAGGAATACAGGTAGTCTTCAATTACAACCATTTCTTTAGTGACCATTCGAAGTTACAACTGCACTGAAAAAGTGAAATATGACCATTTCCACAATTACAACCATTGCAGCATCCCTGTTGTCACATGATCAAAATCTGGATGCTTGGCAACTGATTCATATTTATTATGGTTTCCGTGTCCCAGGGTCATGTGATCATCTTTTGCAACCTTCTGACAAGCAAAATCAATGGGGAAGCCAGATTCACAGATCAGATCATCTAATGACCATATTACTAAATTAATAATGGCAGTGGTTCACTTAACCACTGTACAAGAAAGATTGTAAAATGGGGCAGAATTCATTTAACAACTGTCTTGTTTAGCAAAGAAATTTAGGGCTCAGTCATGGTTGTAAGTTGAAGATTACCTGTAATTATTTGGCCTCAGAAATATTGGCTCCATAAAAATATATTTAAAAGTACATTAACGGCATAATGCTTGGAGGGGATGTGAAGATGGAAAACTAATTGATTAAGTTTCTAAGTAAATAAAGTTCCTTATACAAATTAGTAATGCAAAGTCATAATTTCAGCAAGTTATAGATGTCTAATTCTCTTTTATTTCTTGGATTAGGAAGAGGATAGAGTGCAGAGTGAGGCACAGTTGCTGTTCTAAAAATATTTTTTTGCAAGTAATAAAGAAGGTTAAGCTTATAATTATGATACAGAAAGAATAATACTGAAATCTAAGGAAAGAGAAAGATAACACAGTGATTTCTCTTGGGAGAATAATTTTTTGCATTGAGAAGTACACATTAAGATTTTCAATATCATGACATTGTAATCATCTATAATATGGTGTCAGCACCAACTCCATGAAATGTGTTTATTTTAGCCCTTTAGCCCTTTGTCAATTTGTATTTTAAAATAAAATACTGCATGAATAACTGAAGTTCACTTTCAGTAAAAAGCTAAAGTTCATTTTCAATATAAAATAATGTATACTTGTAAGAAAAAAATAATTATCTAAACCCCATGCAGAGCTCAAAGATGAAAGTAGTACATTGTAATTAGACTTGCTTGTTTAGCATTATGTTAAGAACACAGTAAAGAAGAGTTACAATAGGAGTCAAATTTCTTTGAATTTTCCCCAACAATTGCATGCTTGAAGAGTAAAAGTGATATAGTTTCACGCTAAAAGAACTATTAAAATGTTTCATAATTATTGCTGTTTTTAGATATGTCAGAAAAGTAATTATACTGAGGTGTGTGTTTCCAAATTAAGATCAGACTACTACATTATAAAAGTAACTAAAATCTTAATTAAATACAATTCTCCAGTTTCAGTTCCCCTGTCTGATCTCTCCGTAGCAGAGGTGTCAAACTCATGGCCTGTGGGCCGAATGTGTCACGTACTGACTCCACCCCCACCTAGTTTAGCAAAGGGAAAAAAAGTTCCGATACGTCACATGACACCGCTGTGACAATGTAAGTTTGACACCCCTGCTCTATAGCATTAAAGAATGTAGGCAAATGTATAGCTGCCTACCTCTGTTTCTCAGCAATCCATATCCATGTATTGGCAATAGGTTCTTGGCTGTCTCAAACGAACACATTTGACAGTCATATTTGGTGCACTCTTTCAACTTGTTACAACATCTGAAGTTGTATGTTACCTAGAAAAACTATACTCTTATATACTCACTGTTCTAGTGGAGGTTACATAGATACAGTTCTCACATGGATTTTCCTTTCATATCAAAAGGCAGTCAATCTAATAGCAATGGTATGATTGGCACAGAGATTTTGGGGCCTGCACTTCAACAGTGCCCTTTATCTGCTTACATATGACACAACAAACGTGATTTCTAAATTTATTCAATGAAATATATTTCTAGGCTTAGCAGCTGAGTAACTAATATTGCATATTGGTGGTAAACAGATCTTCTGAACCTAAGTCCTGTCCACTTGCAATCTCTTGCTCTCAGAGCTACTAGTGGTATGTGGGTGGTTGAGGATCTTATTTCAACCATCAGGAACATCATTTATTTATTTATACAATTTACATGGCTGCCCATTTTATGTAAGGTAGCTCTGGGTGATTGACAACAATAATATTGCCTCCCCCCAAACTCTATAAAGGCAAAACCTGGTGCCTCAACCAAAATTATACAGTCAATTTAACAGTACAATTCTCAGGCTTCAACTTCATCTTATCTTGCAGTATCCAATCTGAGTCCAGTCTGTGCATACATCCTAGAGATTGAGAAGTTCCCTGAGGATGGGCTCCAGCACAAGTCTGAAAGATTAGAACAAGAAACCTCTGGTCCCGGTGACTGACTCAGATTGGATCCTGCAACAGTAACCTGGTTTCATGAGCAAATACCCCCACAAGACGCAATCCTGTAAATAAACTTGTCTCATACCATTTAACATCTCATTAGGTCTCAAACCAGTGTTTTTTTTAGTTTTTCAGTTCTGTTGGTGGAGGACACTACCTTTGAATAGGTTAGCTTTTAAAAGCAGTACTCATTGTTTCTGTTTCTGCAGATGGGAAGATTCTCCAAGTTTCAATTGGGTTTTCCACCCAAAAACATATTAACTATAGATAGCTCTTGACAAAGATCTGAGCAGGTGTAGAACCTATAATTATGACTGTTCAGATGATCATTCAAAAAATGCCTGTTATAGATAAGCATCTTGTTCTTTCAAAATGTAGGGTACCATTACATTTTTTTCTATGCAGAGGATAAATTCATTTTATAATATCCCAAGATCACATTCTGTTTTATGATGCATACTTCTCTTTAAAGTATAAAAGATTTAAATAACTTTAAAGACTTATTTTCAAAATAGCATATTGCTCTGAGTATCAACGATAGGCATGTTAGTCAATATAGATTTTGGCAGGAATGAGTATCTGTCATAAATGGAGAGTTAAGAGAACTGTTTGATTGTTTGGAATTCTGGGTATCTTTGCAATACAAGCTACCTCTTAAAACCTGAAATCATTTATTCTTACGCATTTTCATGAAGTTGCCATCCATTCTTTTTAACTTCCACTTAAATAATCGTTTGCTTTTACCTTCAGAATATAGTTATTTCATGTGTCAATTTCTTTCAAGAACTGCCTGAGGTTCTCTTAATTGAAGAGGAAATACAAGAAACAGAATCCTGGGCCAAGCCTCTAGTCTATCTTTGGCAGAACAGAATACCAAATTTTACTGCTGAAAAGGAGTACAATGCAGCTGTTGCCAAGTTGGAACCCTACTGTGCCATTTGCACACTCCTCAAACCTTACTATAAGGTAAGGAAGTTTTTATTTGAAGAGCAAAAGTACAGCTACACAGAAATTCTAGTACTTACAAAACTATTTTATTTTAAAACTACAAAATGTCTCTTTATTCTTAACATGTAAAAGTTTGAAAGGTAAATACACCTCCATACAACATGTCAAAATAAGTACTCTAATTCAAGAGAGGTTTGTGAAATTGTAATACATTAAAAAGGAAGAAAGTGAGAACTATACTTCTTGCTCTTAGCAATGATCTTTGTTGTTTAGTTGCATGATGTGACAAAAGACATAGACAGGAACTGTGTGTGTATGTGTGTGCATACACCTAAACTAGGAGTATAATTTCATTCTTAGGAGATTCCTCAATGTAGACAGGCACAAATACTCAAATTTAAATAATGAATACACATTCCTCCTATCCTGGATCTCCTCTTTCACTTTATGCAAAGCTGGTTCTGTGGTATCAAGCTCCTTTCCATGTTCTGCATAAAGGGGAAAGATTAGATCATTTTGTAATTTTTTAATAAACTATATTTAAACTTTTATTTTAAAAATTCTATTAATAACATTACTTAAATATAATCATATTTAATTTTTTCAATTCTCATTTTACATCCAGATTTGGTACTTTCCTGCTTGTTGTGGAAAGTTGAAATGATTTTGTATTATTTATGTATTTATTTTGATTTATTACGTACCTCATAAAATGGGTACCTTATGTATTGTATAAATAATAAAATCAAGTAAGATATAAAATATCGATTATATCCTAAGTCCTAGCATAAAGCACAATAAGAATGGATAATACACAATTTAGTTTCACACATGGAACTAAAACAATTAGATCAATAAAGTATAAAAAAATCTCAGGAGAATTTTTAAAAGCTAAAAAACTGATCCTGATAATGAAAATACTGAGATTTTTAAGGGCAGCATTCCACATAGCTATCTTTTCCATTTTAGACTGGAATAAATATTTTCTCGTTCTTCCACTGTTTACATTGCAACTATTTTGATTAATTCTCAATATAAGAGTATTTTCTTGAGTGCATTTGCTATAGCTTTGGCTGTTCATATATTAATGATATGTAATAATGGATAATAATCTATTTTATCATGCTAAATAAAATAAATACTCACTTGGGTATACTGATAGGTGATCTTTTTTCTCTTTGTTGTTCTTACAAAAACATTTGTCATTTTCATTTTGTTCTATTTGCTACAAAAACGTGCAATTTACAAGACCTACAGAAGGCTCATGTTCCTTCTGTCTTGCATATATTGTACTCTGTATATTTTACTTATTATCCTTAAAGTTTATCTATTTATAAAAGGGTGAACAGTTAATTAATATAGCCTCCATTCTCCACCAGAAAGAAGAAAGATTTAAAATAAGTGCCAAAATCTTCAACTTCTAATTTTACAAAAAAATAAAAACTTCAGAAATAAATTGCGTTGAATGTAATATTATTATAAATTATGGAAAATTTATAAAAATAGAAGAAAATTGAGTAAACGTCTTTCTATTTAAAATTATTTTTCAGGCTGATAAACCTAATGAAGAAATATATGCCTGGTCAGAAACAAAACAAAAAGAAATATGTAGGTCCAGTGAAAAGACAAAACCACTTATTCCAGAGATATGTTTTATTTATAGCGAGGAGAACACTGAAAACTATCCATCCAATGGCTTTATTGAAGAAGATGGGACTAGTATGCTAATATCCTGTGCAAAATGTTGTGTACAGGTCCATGCAAGTATGTATCATAGCTTTACATTCCGCTTTCATTTTGTTTGCATTTTGTTTGCATTGTTCAGCTAATCTGAGTAACTATAATAATTAATCTATCATTACTCCTGGAGGAAATGTATGATGATATGGAACTTATTAGTATCAAAAAGTGAAAGAGCCTAATACTGGTGAAATCAGAAAATGGGTTTAAATATTCTATAGAGCAGATATAGAGCATGATTTAAATAACTGTTATTGTCTTTGCATGAGTCTATAATTCTACTTCAGTGTTTTACACGAGGGGTCTTCAAATTTGACAACTTTAAGACTTGTGGAATTCCTCCTCCAGTCATGTTGGCTCAGGAATTCTGGGAGTTGAAGTCCACAAGTCTTAAACTTGCCAAGTTTGAAGACCCTTGTTTTACATCATTACCTAAATGTTTAGGACACTTAAATTATTTGATTGAATCGCAGCATTACTATTTAGATAACACTGGCCATCATAGAACATTATTACTGTAGTAGTCAAGTAGTAATTTTATCACATGGCAAATATATTGGATTAATAGGCCAGCTATCATAGTCAAAGAATTTTTAAAGACAACTGCTTTGAGGAATGAGAACTGTTGCTAAGATGTAGATTTTAGCTGCATATTTTTGAAAAAATGTTTGTTCTTTATTGTCTTTAATTGCAATATACAAATCTACTGTCTTTTTTTAATGGTTCTGTTACATGTTACCTCTTTAGCTAGATAAATAACAAAGTGCAAACTCTGTTGTATCATTTTTGCTCATTCATTATAGGTTGCTATGGTATTCCTTCCCATGAAATTCACGATGGATGGCTTTGTTGTCGATGCAAAAGAGAAGCCTGGACAGCTGTAAGTTATGAACTTCATTTAATTTTTCATAATCCCAGCTGATTAAATCTCTTATATAACAATAAAATATAAATGTATGTATCTCAGAATCAGAAAATATTTATTTTATGAATTTAACATCTTGTTCAGATGTTATTATTATTGTGCAAAATGAATTTTTGATCTCATTTTGGTTGTATGATAAAGTATATAAATTAACAGCAATTGAAAAAAAAATCCAAATGCTGAATATCTTGATACTACTAATAGTCATCAGAAATTCCTTTCATTATTTGTTGTTGCAATGCTGCTGATAGCCAACTAGTTCCAAACTGTAGCTAATCAACTGAGGCTTTTTGATACCATTCTTTTAAATTGCTGAGTTACTGCACAAGTTTATTTCAACTTTGCACAATATTCCATCTAGAAAGATGAATGGACTGCCAATAATTTATTACCTCTCTTTGTAGCTAGATGAACAGATTGAAATTTAAAATTGATATTAATGAAGGGTAAATACTAAGTTCATAAGTGCAAAGCAGTAGGCTGTAATCCTTTGTTGAAAACATATTATGCAGGTAATTGGTATATAAAAGAATCAGACAGAATATAATATAAATAGCAATGATTTGAAATCTTTCTTTTCTATTGAGATTTCAGTTTTATAATATAAAGGTAATACAAATGTTTCCCATGCTCTTCTATTTTAAAAATGTATTTTATGTGAGATTTGGGGGGATACTAATGTACTTTTAATGAAAATATTTATGCCTTATGCTATGTTTATGCTTTTCCATATCTGAAGTTGAATGGTTTCAAGATGCATACCTCTTACTTCTTGAATACCTTTCTTATGTTGTTGCAGTGTTAAGTTTCTTTTCCTGCAAGAAATGCTCAATCCTTTTATAATTACTGGTTTTGTCCAAGAATTCAGTTTATTTTTATGGTAAATTCAGCTGGAGGAAACCAGTAATTAAAATCTCTGGTATAATTAAGGTGTAAATGTCGAAGATAAAACTACTGAAATTTGAGCCATCTTTCGCATTTAGGGACAATAATAAGACATAGTAGCATTTTCAAGTTAGTTGAGACATTTCATGAAACTAAAGGTGATTAAAGGGATGGAAAAACCCCAAACCCACAGTGTGTTGAGGGGACTTTTTATAAACATGTGTATAAAGGGATATTAATTGTTCATAAACTCTGTGTTACCTTATTATTTTTATTTTATAATGGCTACTAAATTCAACATGTAGTACAGTAGTCCAGAATTTACCATACATTTTGTAAAAAATGACATTTCTTTCCACCTAAAGCTATTGTAGCCTTCCCAGGTAAACAAGACTAGATGAAGTACCTCTATTTTATTGCAAGGCTACATTAACACAATTTTGCAAGTTTGACTGTACAAACTTCCCCGTCAGTTTTAATTACTTGATCTATTAGGGCAGGGCCTTCCTAAGTTTCTTTCTCTGACCATTAAGCCATTGAAGGCTTCCATCTCTCTTGTTTCCTATACAGCATGTCTTCCACTCATTCCCCAAGGTCATCCATACATTCTATTACAGCTATGAAAGTACGCTTGAAATTATATTTACTTACTTGCTTATTTGGGTTTATGTGCTGCTCCACTCATGTGTGACTATTAGTAGATAACATTCCCCCATTCAGTAATGAGATTAAAACACTAACTTTTTAAAAATAGCATTGCCTAAAAGTAACAAGAAACAACAAGCAGTACTATTCTTGGTGCAGGAAAAAAGATCCCCGAGGACCTCTGAAAAAGCATTTTGAAAAGCCTTAATGGCCTACCGAAACCATAACAGTTTTGGATACAGTCTGATCTCTGAGAAAATGCTGTTCCAAGGGAAGGGGGCAGTGATATGAAAGGCTGTTCCTGGGGTCTCTCACATCTGGGTGCTCAGTTAAAGATGACAGAAAGCAGCCTCAAGTTACCCAGATCCTTAGCTGAGTTGTTCCTTGCAAAAACTGAGTAACTAAAAACAACCCTGGGCTACTTTTAAAAAGTAATTTATTTTACTAATTATCTTTTGTATCTATAATTTTTCATAACATTTGTAAATTACTGCTAATGTATCCTTTGCCTTACACAAATTGGGAGGAGAAGCATTAGCAATGAACTTTGCAATAAATAAACAATGACTTTGCCTCAATCCCATTATGGAATATATTAGTATTTTTCACCGCTATTTATTTTTCTTTTATGGAAAGTAAGAAATAGACTGAACAGGTTGGAAAGGACTATGATTCCTTCTAACTGTCGGTAAAGAACAAACAGAAGGTAGCAAATACGATGTGCATATTAACCAAGGCAGGCAAATAAAATGGCAAATGCCAATTTAGAACAGATTAATACAAAAACAGTGATTCACACATAGAGCTAGTTCAGTTTTTGCATGGTGAACTATTAAAATGTTCCTAGAGTCCATTTCTGAATCTGTAATATGTTTTCGTTTTAGCAGGGTAGGCATTCTTTCTAGGCAAAATTGAATTTTTCTTCCCTTGCTGGCTACCCGATAAAATTGCAAAAGTTCCTTATCAGGCAATCAGAAGTTCTAGGACTTATGAAACTCCTTTTGTTACAGCTTCTGTGAGAGTTGTGGGTGGGTTTAAAAGGGAGGGGGAATAGCAGAAGTCAATTCCAAGAACTGACAGTGTATCTTTTAAGTCAGAATGTAATTATCAGTTTAGTTCAGTAAACAGAGATATGCAGCTTGGCTGCTCTAACAAGAGTTTGTCAGTTTTCTTTTAGTCAAGGAACTGACATGGCACCTTTTAGCATTAGTTAAGAAGAATGATCATGAGTGGTCATTGTGTAGGTAGCTCGGTTATGTTTATAATGATGAGGGCTTCTCATTTAATAATACCCACACATACCTAATAATGATGCAGTCCCATGAATGGATAAATGTATGAGTAGGTTTTAGTGCTGGAACCCAAAACTGGACAATAAGTATAAGCCTTGAGCAACTCTATGAACAATGGTTTCACAACCTATGTTCTAGCAGAAAGTGAAACAAATCAGTCATAAATCAGAAAATACATCATTGTATCTGCTTGTAGAGCCATAAATCAGGCATCAGCCTTCTATCTGCGTTGCAGGGGATCAGGCAGTAGCACTGAAGTAACAGTTCAAATACAGAACTCAAGCTTTAGTGCAGAGGTGCAGTTGATGCGATGGATCCAGTCCAATAGTCAAGAATTCATGCAACATACTTAATTCATATGACATTCAACAACTTCTGATGTTACAAATGTTCCTACAAAATATCTCCCCTCAGTAGGGCACTTAATACTCAAGGCTTCTTCATTACTGGGGTTGAACAAGGAAAAATGTCAGTTCCCATCAGGTGGTTTCCATTGCAAGTGGTTATTCCTTTGCTTTGCTATCATCTTAACCTCTATACATGCTGCTGGCATTCTCAAAGCTTGGGAGGCCTTCCTCCAGATCCACGTCAGGATCCTCTATATCAGAGAGAGGGGAAGGCAGCATCTGCATTGGCTCTTCTTTGGTTGGCATTGGAGCTGAGGGGTTTTTTCCCCCTGAGTTATAGTCATTCAAAGAAGAGCAGCTGCCTACCATCTCACCCCATAATTACCTCTGATAATTTATCACATCTGTCTACTTTATCAATTCTGTTTTCATAAATCTTGCTAAATATTATCATTTTTTTGTAGTCAGTCATTCAATTGAATCACATGTCCGAAATGTATGAATTTCTGCTTGCTGTTCATCTCAAACTAGCAATAGTTCTTTCATCCAGGATCAACTAATTGATTCTTCTTGCAATCCCTGGTGCTACTTTCAGTAATTGTCACTTAAATCCCTAATATAAAGGCATCTGCATTCTGTCTCTTAACCTTTTGCAGTGTCCAGCTTTTACTGCCACATGTTAACAGTGATGGAAAACTGCTGCTTTAACAATTTTGATCTTGATACACAAATATCTTTTTCATTGACTTTGTCTCAAGGATTTATCGTTAATTCTCCTACACATTGTCTACCTTTATTCCTGAGCCCAAAGATAGTAAAAGGTAAAGGTTTTCACTGTTCAGCCATGTCCAACTTTGGGGGGGGGGTGATGCTTTTCTCTGTTTCTTAGCTGACGGAGCCAACATTGTCCAAAGACACTTTTGTGCGTATGTAGCCAGCATGACTATATGCTGAAGCCCACAGAATGCAGTTCCTTTTCCACCAAAGTGGTACCTATTTATCTACTTGCATTTACATGCTTTCGAACTGCTAGGTGGGCAGGAGCTGCAGCAAGTAATGGGAGCTCACCCTATTATACTCGGGTCTTAAACCCGGACTGTCAACTTTCCTGCTAATAAGATTAGCATCTTTAATGCTGATCTTTATTCTCCTGCACACTGTCTACCTTTATTCCCATGATAGTGCAGTCTACCATTTTCATTTTTTTGCCCTCAGTTTCATTCTCATCTTAAAATTCAACTTCACATTTTACTTTACAATTTTATTTTCACTTTAGATTTTATGTTTGTCATAAACTATTTTAAGTAGGAATTACTTTTGTCTAACTAAGTATTGCCATCAGCCTATCTCCATGTACTGGCATTTTGGTCTCGGATTCTGATTCAGCTTTTATTTCCTGCCATTGTTATAGAATATAGACAATACAAGTTAAATAGATAGATGGATAATATATAACCTTGTTTCATTTCCTTTCCTATTTTGAAATATCTTGTTTTTTCCAGACTCTGTTTCTAGTCTAGCATTATATTCAATGTAGATTTCCTTAGAAGAATAAGAATATATATGGCACACTAAGGGATCTTTATTTCTGGCAACATTTACATAATCAAAGACCATGTTATCACTAACTTGGAAAACAAATGATGGATAAGGGGCTGTGATGATCATGATCTCATGACACAGATAATACAACTTTTTGTAAGTACTCAGATTAGATATAATTCAAGTTCAATATGTCCATGGTGCAATGATGTCATTATGTACATGTCATTTTAATATCCTCATAGCTTATTACAGATATCACTATTATAGTCAGAAAAATACTTCTATTATCTTGCGGTCTTCATTATCTGTCTTTTTTTATTCTGTCTGTTCATTTGATATTTCACTCTCTATGTATGGCTCTAGTTTTAATTAGAAATGCTTTGCTTATGTGAGAAATTATAGAAATTGTTTTCTTGTATCTTCCTTCTTCAGTATTAGGCATATATTATGATTATAAAAATAATAAAGGTGGAATAAAAATCATACATAGACATAAATAAAATTTATGAACTATTTCAGAATAATCTTTCCATGTCTTTAGATTTTTCCTCAGATATCCTTTATGATTTACTGTTTATTAGTATCTAATTTCTTGCATATTTTAAAACATATTTTGTTTTCTGTCCTTTTTTTTCTATTCATTGGCATTCTTTATCAAGATATCTTTTTGTTGCTTTTTTGCATAATGTTGAAAACCTGTTGCATTCAGTCCTTGTATATGCATCTTGTTGTTCAAGGATTTCTTCATCTTTTTAGGAGGAAAGTGGCTTCTCTTGTTATAAATCTATTTGGATCTTTTCCTATGAAATTTTGGGTGCACTTCTCTCTCATATCTCCTCCCTCTAATTTTCTAAAATATTTGATATAGTTAATAATTCATCACTAGTTCTGTATCATCCACCTTTGGTGTGGAGCTACTTTAAAGAAAACCAAGGGGAAGAAGGAAATAAAGGCTCTGCTTCATCTAGAAAAATAAAAGTACCCAATGAGTTTAATAATTCATCTGTCCTGTTCTTAAAAGTTAAACTATATTCACCCTCATCCATAGCTTCTTGATTGAAAGGAAATGACTCATTAATCTTAAACGTTTTGAGCAGAAACTACTAATGAAGTCAGGAAGAATAATGACTAATAATTCAGGGAACAGGACATACTCCAGTATGTAGCTCTGAATTTATCCTTCTGGCAGTCTATTCAAACATGAATGCCTTCATTTTATTTATAAGGCTAAATGGGAAAATAAGAATTCTAACAATTTATGTTAAAGATTGAAAATCAGTAAATGTGTATAAATTAAATAACAATTTTCTATGGTTTTCTCATTCATACTAAAATATTAAGTATGTTATATTCATAATTCTGAGCAGCAAATGTATAATGGAGAATATAAACTGGAAATCTATAACTCATAACATATTCAGGACATACTGTAATTCCATATTGACCTTATCTAAAACGAGTTCCATTTAACTCCGCATGCTTCTGAAAAAAAGAATATTAGATGATCTGGTATATTCCAAAGAAATCACTGAGGAATGGATTATTGGTACTTCCTCTGATTAAGTGCAGTTTGAAAGAATGTGTGGATGTGTGTTCATCTCAAATTTCTCTTATACAAGGATTCTGTTCTCTTTTAAAACTAACTTGGGTCATCTGTGTACTTATCTGTTTTCTAATACTGAGTTGTCCTTTTAACTGTTCGATTGCATCATTGCAGCTTTGTTGTGTTTGCAAGATATCTTTTGAGTCATTTTGCCAACAATTCCTGGGGTTTGCTTCTGTCCTACCAATATACACTGCTCAAAAAAATCAAGGGAATACAAAAATAAGACATCCTAGATCTGAATGAATGAAATATCCTTATTAAATACTTTGTTTATTACATAGTTGAATGTGCTGACAACAAAATCACACAAAAATTATCAATAGAAATAAAATTTAGCCACCAATGGAGGTCTGGATTTGGAGCTACACTCAAAATTAAAGTGAAAAAAAAAAACCCCACTACAGGCTGATCCAACTTTGATGTAATGTCCTTAAAACAAGTCAAAATGAGGCTCAGTAGTGTGTGTGGCCTCCATGTGCCTGTATGACCTCCCTACAATGTCTGGGCATGCTCCTGATGAAGTGGTGGATGGTCTCCTGAGGGATCTTCTCCCACACCTGGACTAAAGCATCCCCCAACTCCTGGACAGTCTGTGGTGCAATGTGGCATTGGTGGATGGAACGAGACATGATGTCCCAGGTGTGCTCAATTGGATTCAGGTCTGGGGAATGGGCGGGCCAGTCCATAGCATCAATGCCTTCATCTTGCAGGAACTGCTGACACACTCCAGCCACATGAGGTCTAGTATTGTCGTGCATTAGGAGGAACCCAGGGCCAACCGCACCAGCATATGGTCTCACAAGGGGTCTGAGGATCTCATCTTGGTACCTAATGGCAGTCAGGCTACCTCTGGCGAGCACATGGAGGGCTGTGCGGCCCCCTAAAGAAATGCCAGCCCACACCATTACTGACCCACTGCCAAACTGGAGGATGTTGCAAGCAGCAGAACCTTCTCCATGGTGTCTCCAGACCCTGTCATGTCTGTCACATGTGCTCAGTGTGAACCTGCTTTCATCTGTGAAGAGCACAGGGCGCCAGTGATGAATGTGCCAATCTTGGTGTTCTCTGGCAAATGCCAAATGTCCTGCACAGTGTTGGGCTGTAAGCACAACCCCCACCTGTGGACGTCAGGCCCTCATACCACCCTCACGGAGTCTGTTTCTGATCGTTTGAGCAGCCACATGCACATTTGTGTCCCGCTGGAGGTCATTTTGCAAGGCTCTGGCAGTGCTCCTCCTGTCCCTCCTTGCACAAAGGTGGAGGGAGCGGTCCTGATGCTGGGTTGTTGCCCTCCTACGGCCTCCTCCACATCTCCTGATGTACTGGCCTGTCTCCTGGTAGTGCCTCCATGCTCTGGACACTACGCTGACAGACACAGCAAACCTTGCCACAGCTTGCATTGATGTGCCATCCTGGATGAGCTGCACTACCTGAGCCACTTGTGTGGGCTTTAGACTCCATCTCATGCTACCACTAGAGTGAAAGCACCGCCAGCATTCAAAACTGACCAAACCATCAGCCAGGAAGCATAGGAACTGAGAAGTGGTCTGTGGTCACTACCTGCAGAACTACTCCTTTATTGGGGATGTCTTGCTAACTGCCTATGCTTTCCACCTGTTGTCTATTCCATTTGCACAACAGTATGTGAAATTGATGGTCAATTAGTGTTGCTACCTAAGTGGACAATTTGATTTCGCAGAAGTGTGATTGACTTGGAGTTACATTGTATTGTTTGTTTAAGTGTTCCCTTTAGTTTTTTGAGCAGTGTATTATCATTTCATATTCAAATGTTCAACACAAAAAGGAATGGATTTCCTTCCTTCCTCCTCCCTCCCTCCCTCCCTCCCTCCTGTGGAATAAGGCTAAAGGTCTTTTGTTCCCAAGGATCTGGAGTAGCTCAGTGGGCAGGGCATTGATTGAATGCTGTTCTTTATACTCTTCCCCTTGTCAGCTGGGGGAATACAGATTGGCCTAAGCATGTTCTTAGCATTTTTAAGCTGGTACAAGTGAAGACGATTGAAAATTGGCTTCCAACTGTTGATTGAAAGGAGTGGAAACATTGTCATATGGAAGTGCCTTTTATTTATGTATTTCTCATATTTTGACTCCCAAAAGCCTGATGACAAAATTGGCTACTTTTGGGGGTATAAGTTTATTTTCTATGCATAATCCTGATAGGCAAGACTTTCATTCTAATATTTTATAACACATTTATCTTTTCCTAATAGGGATATGTTAAAACATTGTTTTTATGGGAAAAGTTACAAATTTTTTCACTTTCAATTTTTTAATGCTTTTTTTAGTCTGTATATGAAATTTGGGGGGAGGGAGAACTGAATGCCAAAAATATTTTGGAATATATCTTTGACAGACTATTGGGCAAGGAAATACACATATTCTATTTTATTTTGAGACTTCTTTGTATACAATTTTAGCATTATATATTATTTAAAAATCTGACTTAAATTTATCTAGCTGTGATAGATAAACATACCAAAATATCTAACAGATAGTTTATAAGCTATGCTTGCATAGTTTTTATGGTGACAGAATTTTCATAAAGTAAACATGCTGAGAAGTATGCTTTGCTAGGTTTAAAATGTCAATATTTAGCATTGTTTCATTTTAAAAAATGGCTACTCATTCAACTCTTCACCCATACTATTTTTGTCAATAGTTAATTTGTACGCCAGAAGTCCTTTCTTCTTATACTTACTGATGTAAAAACCTCTTACCTCCTCCCTCTGCCCTTCAACCAATGAGGGCGGTAATATTGCTGCCCTCACAGAAGGTATTACGGTAATAACTTTCAAGGAAGTTTTTAGTGGGTTCCTATCTATCCTTTCTCCACTTTCTAGCATCACCTATCAACAGAATGATGCACAATAAACTGTTGTCTTGAAAATGTGGTGGGCAGGATTCAAAGCTCAAGCTATCATTTTCATTATTTCCAAGATATATTGACTTGGATGATTATCAAGACAGTGGCATTTTTTTTCCATATGAAGCTTGCTGTTTTCTTAATCTCATACCACTTCATTCGCTAATGGGAGAAAGAACAGGTAAAGTTCTGTCTGAACCCTCAAAGCTTATTTTTTTTACCTACTAGAGATAGGCTGATGAACATTTCATCAGCCCTGAAAGGTTATTTGCCAGGTGTGGGGGAAATAGTCCTTTCCTGAAGTATAAATATAAATAATACATGCAGATTTCCGCTCCCCCCTAAAAAACCCAATCAGATCCAAAGGGGAACAATTCCTGGTACCACTTCAGAAGTTATGTATTTAGAATTTATTTAGAAAATTCTTCTAGTTTGAGTGAAATAATTAAATCGAACCTAAATTTGAAATATACTCGACCAAGATTGGGGAAGGAAAGATGTAGATCTATATTAAAACAGAAAATAGAATTGACTGCTATGATGCTTTAAAATTGAAATTTGGCTTAATAAATATGGAGATCTCCATAACCACCTTTATTAAAAGAGGTTATGTTTAACTTGGCAATTTACCAATAATCCCTATCATGTTTCCATTTGTTTTGTCCCCCAATTCAAATGCTGAAAGCCACGTTAAATTTTATACTACATTCCATCCCCAAATAACTTATTTTATCAGTGAGATGTTTCACTGATTGCAACTGATTTTTCTGCAGTGTTAAATATCCGTGGAGGTCTGTACTTTGTCCTGTTTGGTTGCTGTGCCAAACCAGACAATTATACAGGTACAAATGACAGATTCAATAAATTCCTCTGTAGAACTGTACCAGCAGATCCTTAAGCAATCTGAGCTTCCTGAGTTGACACAGGAAGAACATTAAGGATGATTCTATTAAATGTAATATCCATCTTTCTCCAGTTAAAAGTTCATTAAAATTATATTTGAAAATATTTTTAAAAATTACAACAGCAGTAGCTACGTAGTTACCTGCTTGAATGATTTTCCTTCAACATACAGGTAGTCTCATTTAATGTCTCTTAATGGCTGTTCAAAGTTATGATAGACCCCAAAAGGGCAGGGGTGGGATACGACAGGGTTAACTACCGGTTCAGGATTTACAAGCTTCCGTGCATGCGCCTGTAAATCGTCATCAGCACACTGTGTGCAGAGAAGTAGCCTGTGAAACAGCCCTCTTTTCCTGCTTTTTAAACTGCAGCTGTGCCTCGTTCGGTAGCTGAAGTTGAAAAATCAGGAAATAAAGGTCAGGTAAGAGCCTGGGTGGGCAGGTGGGCAAAAACATCAGCAGACATAGAACTGGTTCTATATCTGCTGCTCTTCAGAGCTACCAGTTCTACAGAGGTGGACAGAACCGGTAGAAATGCACCCCTGAAAAAGGGTACTTATGACCTGCCTATGAAGTTACAAGTGTGGCACTGCAAATCCCCCCCACCAATCACATATGATCTTGTTTCAGGTACTTTGTACATTTATTACTTGACGCAGCATCCTGTATTCACGTGACTGCAGTTTGTAAGATTTTTTTTTGCCAGTTTAACAACTCGCTTAACAACCACAGTGATTCACTTTCTGACCATTGCAAAAGCGGTTCTAAAACCAAGACAGACCATGTGGTAACATGCTTAATGATTGCAATGACTTATAACAGAAATTCCAGGGTCAACTGTGGTATTTAAGTTGAGGACACCTGTGTCATTAACCTTGAACCTGCAGACCTTCAGAAAGGCAATCAAAGCCTGACTCTTTTCTTTAGACTTTGGGTCAAAATGAGCAGAGCTATAGTATATTCTGGTTCTGGGTGCCATGTATTGTTTTAGTTGATTTTTAATTGTATGTGTTGTTTTCTTTTGCATTTTTTGCTTGATTATTTTGTACACCGAGAGTCACACTGATTGAGTTGGATTGTACATATTCTAAATAAGTAGAGGGGAAAAATGATTGTATATCTGTAAGACTGACATTTTAAAAGCCTGCACTGGAGAAATTAGTGTAACTGTAACAATGACATTAAAGAAAGTTGCATTTTTAAAAAGCTGGTCTGCAATTTATGTTAATGTCTATGCCTATTAGGGGAAGATTCCAATAAAATCTTCCTCTGTTTAGGGATATTGGAAACAAAATTTCAAGTATGCCCATGGATTTTTTAAAACTCTATTTAGAAACCTGGATAGAATATGTCCCTGCAAACTTAGGTGATAAAATGGATTTAATTTTTATTGTTACAAAGTGCTGGTGATGACATCGCTCCTTATCTTGGTGTCAAAATTCAAGGACGTTTTTAAAATTGTAAAGGAGTGTCCATTGGTAATGACATGAATGACATTTACTGCAGATAAGACAGAATTACTGTGATAGGGAGATCAAGGAATTGGAATTCAGGCTGCACTAAACGTAACTTCCCCCCACCTCCCCCCGAAAATACTGTTTGAGGGTATTCCTGGATTCATTTCTGAACTTGAATACTGAAGTTTTGACTGTGGCTTAGATGGCATTGTTATGCTTAACCATAATGTATCATCCTTTTCCTGAAAGTGTCAGATCTTGCAGATTGATCAGTTATGTAATTATGTTTAAGTTGAATTTAATTTTATCAGGTGAATTATGTTTCAGAATGCTCTCTATGTGCAATTTGGAAATTTCAGAAGTTCCAGAATGCTGTATTGAAATAGTTGACAAAGGCAGTCATATAAGACTCTATTATTATTTTTTAAAAAACTATACAGCTATCAAAACTGTGCAGAGACTTTGAAAGAAGTGCTTTGAGATATATGGAAATGCATAGGAATCATGTCTGGATCATAAAGCAGCTGCATTGTTTGCAGGGCTGGAGCCGTTGTTTTGAAAGCTGCTCCCACCTGTGTCCACTTCACGCCATGCATAACTAGCTACCATCTGTTTTCAGACATGATTCAGAGTTCTGCCTGTCATATATAAAGACCCAGATTGGTACTATATGACAAGATCTAGTAAAAATATAAAAAAAGAACTATTCCCAGGCCTGGGAACTCTTTTGCAAAAAGGTCAGAATATAAGTCAAAAGCATTTTTATTTCAGCAGATGTTGTACATAAATGGATTTTTTAGGCTGTTGGGTTTGGAAGTTTTACTTTTTTTGTTTTGCTGTGTTTGCGCTTACATATGTAAGTGGAAATTGAAATAACTTTATTATGGTCATTAAACTGCATAAGGGAATTGGCATCTGAATATTCAAAATTAAATTGACAACCTCAGGGTATTTAGGAAAGGTAAATACAAACAAAGAATTTTGGCTAAAAGGCAATATTAAATTAAAAAACATTGATATTTGCAGAGTCATTGGTACTCTCTGAATTTGCTTGTTTTCTTGAAAATGTTTCATTACCCAGACTAGGGAACATCATCAATGCTAGTGTCAACCCTAAGCTACAAATATTCTCCTTTATTAGTAATATTGATGCTTGCTACATATGTGCGACAAATCAAAAAAATGATTAAAATTAGCAATATGTATAGCATAAACTTTGAAATAGCAGCATAAAATGGATACAAAATGTAAAAAAAAAAAACAGATAAAACAACAAAATTATCCAAAAAAAGATTTGAAGATTAAATGTATAGCGGAATAATTTGAATACATGTTTAATTATATCTCTTCCCAGGAGGGGTGGGATTCAAATTTTTAAACAACTGGTTCTGTGGGTGTGGCTTGGTGATCATGTGACTGGGTGGGCATGGCCAACTCAATATCACTCATGTCGAGGGGCGTTTCTCCTCCCCTGGCTTCTCGTGACTGTGGAGATGCTGCAACGGTCGTAAGTGTGAAAAACTATCATAGGTCACTTTTTTCAGTGCCATTGTAACTTTGAATGGTTACTAAATGAACTGCTGTGAGTCAAGGATTATCTGTACAAAAATACAAAAAGCTTCTTTGCTTGCAAAAAACTGCTCTAAATACCAATCATTAGATTAAAAATAACTGCAAGCCAGAGTTACAAAGCAGGCAGGCTGCCAGGCCACCTTGAGGAATTAAAATAGTTAAAATGCAATGATAACTATCAGCAGCCAACTCTTGCTGATAAAGTGAAACTTGGAGGTCATTTAAGCTGTCCAGAAAGAGCACACCCAGGAAAAGCAATCCTAAGAACCATTTGCACCACTTAAAGATACCAACTGGCCTCATTTACCTCACAAAAAATCATCCAGATCTAAGGAAATGTGACATGTCCCCCAGAAAGGCAGTAAAAAAAATCAGTGCCAAGCTTGCATCCTGCCTCTTGGAAATACACCCCAAAAGTACAGTGCCAAATGCCACTAAAGCAGTGAAGGAAGACCCCATCCCTAGATAAAAAAAAGAAACTATGAGGTAGGAAAAAATTCAAACACAATACAAATAATTAAATCACAATAGTAGCTGTTGCTTGTTAAACCAATTATCAGAACACATAGACATAGGAACTAGCCAGATTTCTCAACCCAGTTTATTTTCAGGAACAGAGATGAACCTTTTTCCTTCCAAACAAAGCTGAATAGGGAAAATTATCCCATCAATAAACACAGGATTAAATGTCACCAATGACAGAATTAAACTTCACCAAAAACCAGTTTTAGACGAAAACTCAGAAAGAGTTTGTAAATTCACATTTGAATGTTAGTCTTTCTAGTTAGCCAAGAAGCCTTGCTGAATGTCACTCATCTTGGTTCCTTGTCGTTAAAAGCTCCTTTCCAGTTATTCAGTTATTTCTTCAAAGTGCTGATTGTTGCATGTGGCTGGAAGTATATCCAGGGGAGTGTCTCCTCCCAACAGCAGTGTAAAAAGCTTAAAGTAACCCTTCCCCTTTAAGAAAGTAAAAAAACCCTGCTTCTGAGACAGTAAGTCTAGGCATACTGCCAAGAATGTAATAAGGGTGGAAAAAAACAAAAGGAGATTTCTTCTAATTACAAGTTCTCTGAACTGCTTAGAAAGTTAACAAGGGGTTCTATAGAACCGGTCAGAACCAGTAGAATCCCACCCCTGCTTCCCAGCCATTCTATAGACACCTTGTGCAGTAACTTTAAGTGCCAATTGTGGGTAGAAAAATAAACTTAAGTACAACTTTAAGTGACATTACCCAAATTATTTGCTTTTAATATTTTTGCTGCTAAATGTAGATTATGAGATGTAATGTTCATCAACCTTACATATCAAAAAAACATAAACATGTGCCAACTCAGAAAGCTCAAACTGCCCAAGGAGCTGCTGATACAATTCTACAGAGGAATTATTGAGTCTGTTATCTGCACCTCTATAACTGTCTGGTTTGGTTCTGCAACCCAATAAGACAGACATAGACTTCAGAGAATAATTAGGACTGCAGAAAAAACAATTACTACCAACCTGCCTTCAATCAAGGACCTGTATACTGCATGAGTCAAAAAGAGGGCTGTGAAAATATTTACAGACCCCTCACATCCTGGACATAAACTGTTTCAACTCCTACCCTCAAAACGACACTATAGAGCACTGCACACCAGAACAACTAGACACAAGAACAGTTTTTTTCCTGAACGCCATCACTCTGCTAAACAAATAATTCCCTCAACGCTGTCCTACTATTTACAAAGTCTGCACTACTATTACTATTAATCTTCATCCTTCCTTTCACCCATCTCCTCCCACTCAAGACTGTATAACCGTAACTTTATTGCTTGTATCCTTATGATTTTTATTGACTGTTTCCTAGTATGATTTGATTGCTTATTGTACCCTATGACTATTATTAAGTGTTGTACCTTATGATTCTTGATGAATGTATATTTTCTTTTACGTACACTGAGAGCATATGCACCAAGACAAATTCCTTGTGTGTCCAATCACACTTGGCCAATAAAGAATTCTATTCTATTCTATTCTATTCTATTCTATTCTATTCTATTCTATTCTATTCTATTCTATTCTATTCTATTCTATTCTAACATGAACACTAAAATACAACCTTTCCAAAATGCTTAACTATTGTTTGTACAGCCCATGTCAATGTTTTAATCTATCTTTAGTCTAAATATGTTCATTATATTAATTTTTGTGAGTCCCTAAAATAGCCAATTATGTTTAATCATTGCAGTTTGCTATTTAATATAGTTAAAGATGAGTGAAGATGGTTTTCAAACATATATGTATTTTCCCTCGAGATGCTGATATGAAACTTGGTACATTTTAAACAAATATATTAGGCAGTTATAATGTACTAAGATGTACCTTAATGCAATGGTTCTCAATCTTTTCTTCTCTACAGACCCCCTTTAAATACCTTTTGTAACTATGGCCATGTATCCCCAAGACTTAACCCAGGGGTCTGCAGATCACAGGTTGAAAACAACTGCCTTAAAGTCATTACTTTAGCAGAATGAAATCAGTTGGGGAAAACTGAGGCTGGTGCTCTTATCTTTTCTAATAACTATTTCAACGCTATTTGCAGACCAGGTTTAAGTAAAAATAGGATCATGTAATTTTTGCCATATTGCAGCCACATATACAAAGTTCTTAGAAGGAAGGACACTCCATTCCCGCCCCACAAAAAGCACAGAGTACTGCTCTTATAGGAATGGTTTGTCTTGACAATGACTTCTGATTTTTTCCTCAGTCAGCTACCAGAAGAATAATTGACAAAAAAGACAAATCAATTTACTGTGAGAATTATACTTTGCCTCTTTTTTGTTCATTTTAATAGACTCTCTCCACATTTACACTCCATAAAATTCATAGCTTTTAATGAGACTATTTAAATTGAAGATTATGTTCAGATACAATCACTATAGCATGTGCTTGATGAGGAAATAACCTTCTGACCTGATCAGATAAGATGTGCTTGTAGAGAAAATGAAATCGAGTCTGTAGCACTTGTCTAGGGGCACATCTTTTAAGTATACTTACCTAACAGTGATAGCAATTACTAAGGTCACAGCTTTTTGTCGGGAGCGACAGAGGTAGGTTACCTTATACACCATTATCTAGATATGTAATCTGACAATGTGCCTTGCATGTGTACTAGATGACTTACATTATTTCATAAAGGAGAAACTTATATTGTTATACCAGTCATCCATAAACATACTAACTCAATCCACCTTTGTCCTGCTCTGGCTGGCACTGACCCATTGATTCTGCTTTCCTGAAAACATTCCCAGGTTCCCAAAATATAGATTGTAGCCCAGCATGATCCACGTTGATGGCATTTGCCTAGCTGATGGGCAGTTGTATGGTCCTGATTAGATTAGTAATATTGTTACTTTTGCATTTTTGTTTTTTAAAATATATTTTCATAGTATTAAATTTCATTTTGAATGAGTGGTATGGTGGCCTAGAGGTGAAGCTCTCACCTCACAATCAGGATGCTGTGAGTTCAATCCTAGGTAGAGACAGATATTTCTCTCTCTGGACACACTGATTTTTTGAAAAGTCATCTATGAATCCACATATTTTTCCCCATCCTGCTCCAGAGGCTATAAAGGTTTTTCAGATTTTAGTGAGCATTCTTTCAGTCAGATGAATTGAAGATTATGAATGAGCATGTTTTCTTTGGAGAAAGTCCTACCAAAAACCTATTCCTCTGATAGGAAGATGACATTCTACCCACTCAATAATTACCAGTGAGTACGTAGGAGCTTTTACCGCTGAGAGGAATCAGTGATGCTGTGTGAATGAATAGAAGCTCAGGAGGTTAGAAGAATCATACGTTGTATTACCAAATATGTGTTTACCAATGTGTTTTTGAAAGAATCAGCTTGCCTCTTGAAGGTAATGCTTTTTGTAATGTTTAAACAATACTGATCTCTCTTTTCTTTACATCTCAATCCACTTGTTTCTTTCACCTTATCTCCTCTCTTCTCATCCCTTTCCTTCCAAATACAGTTTTTCTTTCTCCTCACTGTAAATCCATCCTGTTTTTTCCGCTTCTCTTTTGCAGTTTTTATTTGAAGGAGGGAAGGATGCACATGTTTGTATGTTGTATTTCTATATGTGAGAGTGGTTTATGTATGTGAGAAAACATGGTTTGTATTTGTGTCATCAGTTAAATTTATAAACAATATAGCTTATTTTATGTGAACTTAATTTTAGTATGATTTTTTTGTGTGTGAATGAAGTTCTAGCAGACACACTCAGAGAGAGACAGACAGATAGGGAGACAAAAATCCAGAAGAAATCTAATCCTATAAGTAGTAAAGGAATGGCAAATGTTTAACCTATAACAGAAAAGACTAAGGGTGATTTAATGGCTGTCTTAAGACATCTGAAGGATGATCATAATGAGGAGAAAGTGGATGTCAGATGAAACTACTGGGAAATAGATTCAGTGTAAGTGTTAGAAAGAATTTTCTAATGGTAAGAGCTGGCAACTAGAGGAATGGGTTATTATCCCTGGAGATTTTCAAGCAGAGACTGCATAGTACAGGTAGTTCTTGACTTACAACAGTTTGTTCATTTAGTGCCCATTCGAACCATTTTCACACTAATGACTGTTGCAGCATCCTTATGATCATGCGATCAAAATTCAGATGCTTGGCAATTGACTCATATTTATGTCAGTTGCAGTGTACTGGGGTCACATGATCACCTTTTGTGACCTTCTGATAAGCAAAGCAATGGGGAAGCCAGATTCACTTAACAACAGTATTACTAACTTAACAACTTTGGTGATTCACTTAACAACCGTGGCAAGAAAAGTCATAATGGGGTAAAACTCACTTAACAAATGCCTCATTTAACAACAGAAATGGTGGACTCAATTGTGCTTGGAATATCTGTAATGTGTCCAAAATAATGTATCAGATTTAAGTGGAATTTTCATATATTATAACAATTAACAAAAGTTTGTGCAAATTCTATTTCCAGAATGTCATGTGATTTCTTTACTTCCATCAACTTTTTTGAGGAATCGAATTAAAAATATTTTAACATCTCAAAAAAAGCACTGAAAGTCATTAAAACATTGTAATTTATATTATGCTGTTTTATGATGGTAAATATTAGATTGAGATTAATTACTTTTATCTTACAATCAATTGTATAAAATTTATTGCAGTTTAAGGTTAATTTTTCCTCTTCTCTCCTCTCCTCCTGTCCCCTCCCCTCCCCTCCCATAGGAGTGTTGTCTCTGTAATTTGAGAGGTGGAGCACTCAAGCAAACTACTGACAAAAAGTAAGTAGCTTAGCTAATAGATTCCCTCTGTTTTATCTTTGTTATTTTATCAACTATATTGAACTTTGCATTACCAATAGTTCAACTAGCTTATGAACGGGCAATCTGCATATGTGCAAGTGACCCCCGCACGTCTCTGCACATGCACACACGACCCCACGGCCCACATGCCTCTTCACATGCATGTTTCTCATGCCTCTGCACATGCATGCACCCCATGCCTCTGCATGCTTGTGCGCCCCCCCACCCCATGCCTCAGCGCACGCATGCACATCTTGCACGTGCCCCGCACCCTGTGTATGCGCGGCAGGTACCTGACAATCAACTGGCTGGCTCCACAATGGAGCGGTCTAACTGCTAATCATAAGATTCTTTTTTCAGAACTCACTATATTCCAATTTAAATAACCAATAAGAAATCTTGGTTCGTATTCAACATTTCCTGAATGTATACCTTTTTTCTTGAAAAATTACTCAGAATATTAATTTTGGAAAAGCATGATATCTGAAGAATAATTATGTTAAAATGTGCGTGTTACTTCTTTTTATGAATCAAATTCAGTTAAAAATGCAGGTGAAATGAATTTTGTGACATCTGGCTAAAAACATAAAAATTAAGTTAAATGTACTTAAGATATATAAAAATATATCACAAGACTTAATGATTTCTCCAAATGCCCTTGTGTTATCTGTGCGGATGAAATAGGCGGGTGAGATAGATCCATTGGTGCTATAAAAGAATGAAATTCCATACTGATCCAATGTTTGCCAACTTAGAGACCAGGTTTGACAAAGCTCTAGTATAGAGTATTATAGGAAAATGAATGTGCTGTTACAAGTTACAAGCTAAGCATGGAATAAAAGAATATTAAGTGAATTTGAATATTCCAAAATACCAACTTCTGGTCAGTTTAATTCTGAGGCAATATTGGAATACTGAATAGGTAACGAGTTTGCAATTAAAGAATAAATAAATTAGATATTATAAAACCTATTAACAATGCATAATAAATCAGTAGTGCCACTACTATGCTCAAACATACCTCACATTTTGCACCAGTCCTTTGAACAAACTGATTTTTAAAAGATTATTACTGAAACAAAGAAAACCCCACATTCTCATATTAGGAAGTCCAGATTGCAGCAATATCTATTTCCAGGAGATAGACAGACAGATCTCAAAATGAAGGCTTTATATGGAATGGAGTATTATTTTGAATGTAACTGTATATAAATAATAAATTGCATTTGTATGAATGTTCATTCATATAATCCATTTTTTTAGTGATTGACCTGGAAGAATCAAATGGTAGATCCTTTCATATGGAAAGCTTGCTACATCTAGGGCTCCACTTAATAGCATAGAAATCTGTCAAATGAATACTTAGATATATAAATGTTTCATGCAACCAACGGGGTGCATCACTTTGGAGGTGGATGATGGATTAAAACAAGAAACTCCCCCTCCATGTGCATTCTCTCCCTTCATTCCCATTTTTAATTATAAATTATTACGATTATGATTATTTATTGCTTAAATATTTTAATAGCTTTTAATGTTTATAAACCTTCCAGAGTCACCTCTTGATGAGATGGGCAGCAAACAAGTCTAATAAATAGAATAAAATAAAATAAATGTAGTTATCTGGTTTTTATTTCTGAAATATATTATTATTAAATCTAATATTATTAAATATTAGAGATTAAATCAAACTATAACTACACACGGTTTTAAATTAATTAAACTCACTAATATCACCTCAATATTTTTAAAAATTAAATACAAATTAAGTTTCAAAAATTGCATAATTGATAGAACTGAAAATAATCATAGGGAGGAAAAAAAGAAATTATTTGAACACAGTACTTTTGTATGATACGTCTACCTATTTGATCATATTTCAAAATGAATTCAACACTTTAAAATATTTAAAACCATGATCTTGATTTACATGCAGTTTTGGAAATGTGCAAAAATAATTACATGAAGTTTTCTTTTAATTTTTTTAATGTTTGTATTTCTTTTGTCTTTGCATGCATGTACTTTTTTTTATAATTTTATAGGTGGGCTCATGTCATGTGTGCAATTGCTATACCTGAAGTCAGGTTTGGTAATGTCACAGAGAGAACCCCAATAGACACAAGCAGGATACCATTGCAGAGATTGAAACTGGTGAGTAATAATAGTATAAATTGTTACTATAATATATAATTTACACTTGTAAGACATTGCAAATTTTACAAATTATTATATAAACAATAGGTGCATTGCTGAATTTTCAGTGAGTATACCGTCATTACTGTGGGATGGGCAGCTCTATAAATAATTTAAATTGAAAAATAAATTCCACAATAATAGAAGTCCTGAAAAACTCCAGAATATCTATTTCGTAGCATAAAGCTTCCTTTAGACAATGTGAACCTAATGAGGACACTAAATTTGCAGAAAATATGTATGTTATAAGAAATTATAGAAGTCAAGAGGAAAGTATTAAAGGAATTGATAAAAATATATATACTTTATATTTAAAGCAACAAAGTGGCCAATGTGATTGGATTGTTAGAATAATTTGGAGATTGCTACAAAAGGTACAGGATAGATAACTGAGCAGATTGGGTTCAATACAAGATGTCCCAAAGTCTTTTTGGTTTGGGTTTTTTTTTCCATGAAACATCTTAATGTGCTAATGATCTTTGTTGAGATTATTTAAACATATTCTGATCATCCTGTAACCATAGGTTTAGAGGACAATATATGATGGATTTATTGAGATATGAGTGAAGAAAAAACAGCACAAAAATTACCTTCTCTTAGGGCATTTCAGTTGGGGCCCTTCTCATCTTCACTGGTGTTTTGATTGTAAAATGAAGATTAAATAATAGTAGTACTTTTTCCCCTCAGATAAAGATTTTTTTGAAACTCAAATGTACCAAAGCATATCAATATCATGTATGAATTTATCTTTGAGATCCAAGTCTTTCACAGCTGAAAATAAGGAAATTGCCAGCAGTTGCTTGAGTCAGGAGCACAGATGTTCATTATACACATGAAGTGTCTGGTTAGTTCACAAACAACAAGAAGAATATTTTATTTTTAAAAATAGCTAATGTTTTCACTACCCTCAGGGAAAAAGGGTAAAACAGCTTTTATTTACTCAAGCAATGAACTGTTCATATGCTTTGGACTTTTACATTGTCAGCATTAATCTTCATAAAATTCCAGATGTTCTGAGTGAAGTTTTGTATGTATATAAAAAATGAAAAACCCATTTAAAATACTGGCTAAGTCAATTCAACAATAGTTTAATTATGAAATTCAGAGCTGGTTTCCCTTCCAGAAAACTTTTTGGGGTTAAAAAAAAATAATTATGCAGAGCTATATTGTGAAGATTTTTATGTTCACATTCTTGCACAGTTGCATTCTTTTCTAATATGCTATTACTGAAAAAATAGGAAGTAACTTAAAGATTGGCTTTATTTTTTAATAATAATTGTAAAACTGCAGTAATTGTACAGCAGAGGCTGATGGCTGAATGCAGTTCTATTAAATCTTAAAGTGCCCAGAAGCTTCCAAAAGTTGTTACTAAATTTTAATTTCAATGCAACTGAGTTAAGATGTTATTAAATTATGCCCGGAGAATAATCACATCAACGTGTATTTACTTTTTCTTAAATGGAAAGGAGAGGAAATTCAGTGTTTTGTCCTGACCCACCCTCCCTTTTGTATCCCAGCATACCTCTCCAAGGCCAAGTGCTATCTTCAATCTGGATTAAAAAATAATGTACCTCATATAAAACATTAGAATAAAGACATAGCCAATTGTGGCAATGCAGAATGATAAAAGTAAAATAATGTGCTTATGTATAAAATAATATAAATTACTGTATTTTGAGAATAATATAACAGTGATTAAAATAAAGATTAATGCTTAGATGCCAATTTCTGGACTTCATTGTGTTGTCATTAAGTCTTCCTTCTTAAAATTTCTTTTGAAATTTAGCAGACTTTAGCAGACTGAATGACATGAAGAGCAATACTTATTTGCACAATGACTGGCAGTGACTTTTTCTTTTCTGCCACATAGTTTCCTATTATTTTTATATTTCAGACATATTTCTCCAAGCAGAGAGGAAAATGAGTTTTGAACAGACTGAAGTTGCCTTGGGCTTTTGATTACTTCATATTTATATTTGTGAAGTGAATCCTATATAAGCATGAGTACTTTCTGGGTGAGGGTAGTATTTTGAAAATAAAATTACCAAGCAACAATAGGAAATCTATGTGATTTTTATTATGTGGTAAGGTCAAAGTCTTATCTGAATGTGCTTATAAATTTGCACCTGAAGGCAAGTAACTGTGGGTCTGAAAACCAAAGACCATTGTTTTGACCCTTGAAAAAGGTGATCCATTTAAAAAATAAATTTACTTTAGTATGCCATTTAAAAAATAAAATAAAATGGAACAGTTGGCATAGTCGTGCTAAGGGTGTCCATACTTTAACTCAATTTTAAAATAAAATCTAAAACCAATTTGCTCATTGTCTTGGATTTAATTTTACAAGAAAATAGATTAAGTACAAAGTTTTGAATAGCTACACCCTTTTTCTAGCAGTGTACAAATATTTGACACTGATACACTATGCTGTTGTCATGCAATTCCTGGAATATAAGCAACTATTGATTAACTTTCAGCATTTCAAAAATATTGCTGCAGGCAGTAATATGAAGGAAAGTCATTATACTGAACATTAACTTACACGTTGACTATCTGACTTCCATATTTTCTGTTTTGGAATAATACTCAGAATTGCTCAACCATATTTCTATAGTGTTTCAAAAGTAATATTAAAATACATTGATGAAGAGTGAATGCTTTCATTGTTCAGTTAGAAAGTTGTTAAAATATAGTTAATAGACTAAAAATTCACCAGAGAGTTTTTTGTCAGTAAATAATTTATGGTTGCATTAAAATGATGCCAGTGCGTAGACATGTTTTATCATACATTTTTGTGGGTCTGATTTTAGTAGAATAAAAATGAATGAGACAAGCCATCTACTTTTTCTCAAAATTATATGTTGCAGTAAATTGATTTTGCTGTGCTTAATTTTGTATGTAAGTAATATAGCTGTAAATATTTTTTGTAAAATATGTATTGGTTTGATACACTACTTTTAAAATCCTAAATATATGGAAGTAAATTGTAGAATGTAAATTTAGTATTATTCTTTCTAAATACAGAGTTCTTACTTTTGCTTACGATGATAATTGTGAAAAATTAATCCATCAAAACTATTCAGGACTTTAAATGATGGAAAAATATTCCACGTACCTCTTAAGAATACATTATTTTTACAATATTTACACATTAGGACACAGAGGCATTTATCCCTGTACATCAATTATTAACCAATGTTTGATCTCTATAGCAGAATAAGTGAAATTTTCTCTTAAATTACTATTTCACATATAAGTTGTTACAAATTGTTGAATTTCAGCTTTTTACATATCCATAAATAATTTCATCAGTGGTACATTTAATATTGTGAGCTAAAAGTCTGTATTTACAAAGAATAATTCTGAAAGTAAGCTCTAATAATTTACTTTCATACATACAAGTGCTTAACAATATGTATCATGTTTATTTTCAACAATTTTAAAAATTTATTAAAATTAAGTTGGATGAATTAATTTTTACATTCATCATATATGATTCATCATATATGAAATGAAAATTAATAAATCATTGCTTTATTTAATAAATAATGAAACATTTCTCATAAAGATATAGTTGTAGCTTTACATATCATTTCCTTATGGTCCCAAATATGCAATAAATCATAGTTTTAACAAACCTCTATTTAATGTATTTTGGATTCAGTGGATTATGCGTTTCCATTCTTTGCATGCTTTAAATCCCATTCATAGTTTTGCATATGTCTAAAATATGTATGCTTAAAATGTCTTTCGGATTCAATAGATGTTCCTTTTTGCCTTGTTGAGGATTCACTGTAATGGATATTCATTATGGAAGCCCATATAAAAGATAAACAAATTCTGAGAAATAAGAGATGAAAGGATTGCAACAGCAACCTGGCTAATGTTATCATATTGATTTTTTTCTCAATAATTCCTTGATGTTATTTACATGATATTTTATTAACCATATCCAATAGATAACAGTATTGTGTCTGTTGATACAGTAAGTGCAAATCCTATTTAATTCCGGACAGGATATTCTTTTATATTCTGCTTGTGTTTCTGCCAAAAGAAGTAATATAGTCTTATATCCAGAGTGAATTGTAGATCATTATCCTTAGAAAACAGTGATTAAAAATTAATTTGCTGACTGTGTATTTTTAATAGATTGGTACTTTTTCTATATTAAATATATACTGTAAATAATGTGAAACATAGATATTACATATTCTTATTACATAGATTACATAACAATGCTAATATAATCAACCAATTAATTTTAATTCAACTGGCTTTGTGCCTGAGACAGGATTAGCCTGATTTCTAGCCTGATGCCTTACATCAAAGTAGCTCAACAAATAACACTGATAATAACACAACATTTATTAAATATGGCAGTAAAACAAGTAAGGCAGAATAAAAATTGAAAGTCTTGTATAAACTGATTTAACTTCATTTATGGAAATCTTAAAGGCTCACTGCATAAATATAAATAGGGTTTAATTTTAGTGTTAAAATTTACTGCAAAGCAAAATATTAAAACTTCACTTCAGAATAAACATTAATCAGAGTGGACTCATTTACATCTGGAATCAAAGTTAACTGGGACAAAGACAAAGACAGAATATAAGTACAGAAGGGACAGGGCAAGCATGTCCAACCGGCAATCCATGGACCACATGCAGCCCTGAACAGCTAGTAATGCAGCCTCACAAGATCGTAAACTTTTACAATTACTATGTAATTTATATACATGAGGTATATTATATATTTTATATGCAGCCCAAGACCATTCCTCTTCACTCAGTCACTCAGTGCATCCCAGCAAGCCAAAAGGTTGGACCCCCATGGGATAAGGGACTTGTAAGTCTGGTGGGGCAAAATTATTTTAATCATATCCCAGAGCCAATTCTGTAGGATATAGGTTGTCACAACTTTTCTAATTTCTGAGGTTTCTGAAATTAGGAAACTGAAAATAAAACATTAAGACAGTTGTTGAGGCTTATTTTAGAAAAGTCTTTTACATATAAGCGCTTCACTACATGGATTTTTTATAGGCAGTCATGAAATAGACAGGTAGAGAAGCCAAAACAGGACAAATCTTTTCCCTTTAAATTATTTTGTTTAACAATAAATATCTAAGAAAAGTGGAGTTCTAGACTGACTATATTTTTAATGAGGTAATGAGCTTCTTGAGTGAAGTGGTCTATGCTTTATCTCATTTTTGAAATGATGAATTGACAGTGTCAAAATAAGCAGCATACTAGAGGGAAATAGTTTTCCTGTGAAAGTTTCTCATTCTTTATGAGAGTCAAAGCACTGTCATAATTTACTATGCAAGAGTTATTTTGTGGATTTATTTGAAAGAATGTCATTTTTGATAAGTTTAGAGATTCCTGACCCATATTTAATGCTCAAAACTTTAAGTGTTCTGAAATACAGTAAATCAGCTTCTGATATTTTAATAAAAATGAACAAAGCACATATCTTTCTAAGTTGCTTTCCTCTTAGAAAAGTGTTTATATCAGTTTTTCATCAGAAAGATACTATCACAGTTGGTTTTGTAGCTCCTTCAATTTTTCATGTTTTTATTCAAAAACATTTATTTAAATGGTAACGCTATGCTGAGTTTTCATAAAGCATAACATTTTATAAGGCTTCAATCTTATGTAGTTTTTTTTGCGGGGGGGGGAATAGACTACACGGAACATAAAGCATTCCATTCATAGTTTAATAACTGGACACAAAGACAAGTGAGAATCGGCATAAGTCTTTATTAGCTACCATAAACATAAAACAAATTAAATACTGTGAAGAAAAATATCAAGAGTGAATACTATTACAGAAGATAAGCTTACATTAAATTTCCAAATGAGATATTGTCATCAAAAATTTTAAGAGCTAAATTGCTTGCAGTAAGCCATGGTTGAAATTCCTTCTCACCAAAATTAGAGTCTCTTATTTGAGGATGATAGTAGAGCTTATGTGGAGATAACATGTTCTAAAGTATCCAGAAGAATCCTTGACACCATGTAGACCAAACACATTTTGAATGCTTTTATATCGTGTGATATAAAATCTAAATCATTATGAACATGTCACCAATACAGATTGTTGAAATAAAATGTTATGAATAATTTTGGTATGTTGTATATTACGAATTAATACATTTAAAAATATAAATAAGGATCAAAAAGTAAATTTAAAGGGAAATATTACAGGCAATCGCGTGAGTTGTAGCTCCAACTCATTACAATACTCTCTCCTCAAGATAAATGGTCTTTAAGACGATGTCTTTTGCTCTCCAAATTCATGGAGACCTAACCCTAACCCTATGAGGGTTTTACCACAAGGGGGATTTTTCAATATATTTTGCTAGAAAACGTAGTTAAGACAGGGTAGAAAAATATGCACCCACCTAACCAAACCAATATGTTCCTAATCTAATGACAATGTCCATTTTCCTCTCTGAATTCTTGGAGACCTAACCCTAAGTGGGTTTTTCCGCGAATGGGATTTTTCAATGTATTTTGCTAGAAAACATAGATAAGACAGGCTCAAAAAGTATACATCCTCCTAACCATAGCTATGAGCTCTAAATCCAATGGTGACATCTATTTTGGTTTCCAAATTCATGGAAACCTAACCCTAAGTGTGTTTTCCACAAATGAGATTTTTCAATGTATTTTGTTAGAAAACGAAAGTAAGACAGTGTGGGAAAGTATGCATCCTCCTAACCATACCAGTGAGCACTGAATCCAATGGCAATGTCCATTTTGGTCTCCAAATTCATGGAGACTTAACCCTAACCAAACGTGGGATTTTTCCACAAAAGGGATTTTTACATGTATTTTGCCAGAAAACAAAGATAACACAGGGTGGGAAAGTATGCAGCCTCCTAATGGACTCAGAATCCATTGGCGATATCCATTTTGCTCTCCGAATTCATGGAGACCTAACCTAAGTGGCTGTTCCTTGAATGGGATTTTCCCATGTATTTTGTTAGAAAATGTAAATAAGACAGGGTGGAAAAGTATGCATCCTCCTAACCATACCGGTGGGCTCCAAATCCATTGGCAATATCCATTTTGCTCTCTGAATTCATGGAGACCTAACCTAAGTGGATGTTCCATGAATGGTATTTTCCCATGTATTTTGTTAGAAAATGTAGCTAAGACAGGGTGGAAAAGTATGCACCCACCTAGTGATACCACTTGGCTCCGAATCCATTCGTGATGTTTGCTTTCGTCTCCATATTCATGGACAGCGAACCCTAACTTTAACTCTATGTTGGTTTTTCTGTGAATGAGATTTTCCCATATATTTTGTAAGAAAACATAGATAAGACAGGGTGAAAAAGTATGCACCCTCCTAACCATACTGGTGGGCTCCAAATCCATTGGTGATGTCCATTTTCTTTTTCTAATTCATGGAGACCTAACCCTAAGTGGGTTTTTCCATGAATGGGATTTTCCCATGTATTCTGCTAGAAAACATAGATAAGACAAGTGGAAAAGTATGCAACTTCCTAACCATACCCAGGGGCTCAGAATCCAATGGTGATGTCCATTTTGCTCTCTGAATTCATGGAGACCTAATCCTAACCCTTAATGGGTTTTCTGTGAATGGGATTTTTCCATGTATTTTACTTGAAAATGTAGAAAAGACAGGCTCGAAAAGTATGCACCTTCCTAACGATACCACTGGGCTCTGAATTCATTGGTGATGTCCATTTTACTTTCTGAATTTGTGGAGACCGAACCCTAACACTAAGTGGAATTTCCGTGAATGGGATTTTTCTATGTATTTTGCTAGAAAATGTAGCTAAATGGTCTTTAAGACGATGTCTTTTGCTTTCCAAATTCATGGAGACCTAACCCTAATCCTATGAGGGTTTTTCCACAAGGGAGATTTTTCAATATATTTTGCTAGAAAATGTAGATAAAGTCGGGTAGAAAAGTATGCACCCACCTAACCATACCAATGTACTTCGAATCCATTGGCAGTGTCCATTTTGCTCTCTGAATTCGTGGAGACCTAACCCTAAGTGGATTTACCACGAATTGGGATTTGCCATGTATTTTATTAGAAACTGTCATAAGGCTCAAAAAATTTGCACCCTCCTAACCATATTGGTGGACTCCAAATCCATTGGCGATGTCAATTTTGCTCTCTTAATTTGTGGAGAAATAACCCTTACTAGATTTTCTGCAAATGAGATTTTCTCATGTATTTTACTAGAAAATGTAGATAAGGCAGGCTCAAAAACTCTGCACCTTCCTAACCGTACTGATGGACTCCCAATCAATTGGTGCTGTCCATTTTACTCTCTGAAATCATGGAGACTTAACCCTAATTCTTAAGTATATAAATGCCATTTCATCTATAAATGCTGATTACAGAATTACACTTATACTATATATATGACTTTCATGCATATTTCAGAAGCAAACACATTTAATGAGGCAGTCAGTCTTTTAACGAAACATTAAAGCTGTCAGTCTTTGGTTTTACAAATGGTATTGTAAACAAGTGTATATGCACATACGCACACATATACATACTCACAAATCTATAGTTACTATTATGAAGACTTTTCTTTGATTTTTGTCCAGTTTATTGAAAGAAAAATATAATTTCTGTGGTTGAAATTGCTGATTTGTTTTTACATAAATCTTTCCTTTATTATAGGTGAGTTGATTATATAGTTGTTATACAAGTTTTAGATCATTCAGTCATTCAAATCTTTAGCTTAAGAACAGGGCTAAAGTCAAACTCACGTTGTCAAGGTGGTGTTACGTGACGTATTGGGACTCTCCCCCCTTTTTTAAACTGGGTGGAGTGGAGTCAGCATGTGATGCATCCAGCCTATGAGCCACAAATTTGACACCCCTTCTCTACAATGTTCAGAGGAAAGAAAGTAGGTAGGGACTTGAATACAAACCTCCAGGCCTGTCAAATATTTGAACAATGTATAGCGCTTAGTGGCTTTGTCCATTGTAGAGAAGAACTAAAACGAGGTGTAAATTATCATGCTTCTAGGTTATTGCATAGAGAGTTAATATTATGCATTTCAAATATTAAATATTTTGCTTCATGCAGCACAGCAGTAACCCACGACTTCTTAGTCAAAGTACACAACAGCAGTAGCAGCTTTGTATCTTTTGGGTAGAAAAACGTCACAGAAGACTACATCTGCCTTTGTAATAGTGCAAACACAATCATTATTCATTTATTGCTGTTCATATCTGATTCCTATGAACTTTGAGATAGATTCATAATTTTATCTTTCAACCAACCTGAAGGTGTGGAAAACCTGATGTTTTCCAGTTTATCATTTCTACAAATTTTATAGATTAATCTTATTAAAAGCAAATAATCTCCAGTAAAATGGAAAGGACCAAAGAAACTGCCCTATATTTTACTGAATATTTGTAATCCTTCAAGCAATTGTTCTATTTCAGGATACAAGCCAATTTAAGAAAGAATGTAATTTATGGTTAACAATGATGCCTTTATTAACATTTAAGAGACAATTATGAATGTAGATTTGTCTACAATGTATGTGAGAAAATAGCAATCTTTATACCAAGAACCGAAGCTGATAATCTATGTTTTACTGTTTTAGGAGAAAAATGAGAGAGTGGAATATACTTTAATTCTAGCCTGCAAAATATTTTATTCAGGGTCTATGTTTTTGTGATTAGCAAAAAATACTTTCTATTAAGCCATCCAGTGGAATGCAAGGACCAATCTTTCCTGCTTATAACATTCCATTTTCATTTGTAGCCTCAGCTTACAGGCTCTATCAGCTTCAGGCCTGTTCACAAATAATTGCAATTTAGTTCAATTGGTTTTACTTGCAGCAAACAGACCTCAAAACAACTTCCCCCCACCCAGTAAATAAAATAAAACCGCAGTTTTAAATTTCAGGTTGCTTATTTTAAAATCAGTTGGACTCTCACTAACATAATTTGAATAATAATATTTGAAGCCTTCTCGTAACTAAGTCAGGTATATGCTTCTAATCATTCCCTTAGTGATATTTAAAGTATTAAATATATATTTGTTGCTATTTAATACATAATTTTATGTTATAATATTTATTGTAATATTCAGGCTATATATCCTTTCATTGAGGCTTGATACGTTGGGTTCTCTCTCTCTCTCTCTGTAAAATAATACAAAATGGTCAAGTACTCGGTGTGAATTGCATAGAATAGCTATTATTTTCAAATTAATTTCCTTCTCATTTCCTTTTCTCTTGTTCTGAACTTTTTAAAAGAAATAGAATAATATTTCCCCATGTCTTTGTAAGATTAATGTATGTACACATAGTATTTTCCATGCCTCATCTGTCTGGTCACTAAACTGTCAATAAGCTCATGCCAGAAACTGATATCGATCAGATTTACCCAGGCTTTAGATGTTTTAGTACTTTTTTATTGATAAATTTTTGTTTTTGATTTTTTATATTCTGCTTTTATATTAATATTTTATTAGCCATCTTGAGTGTTCCCAGAGTAGAGATACTCTGATAAACTGTTACTAATGCACTAACCTTGTCACATGAAACAATGTTGAAATATCACATATATTCAGGTTGTGATATTTTCAGGCAGCAGATTCTTTTCCTTTAAGTTCCGTTAAATTTATAATACAAATAATATATGAACATATTGAAGAAACGCTTACAGAATAAAGCAAGTGTATTTCTTAAAATAAAACACTATGAAATATAATATTGTTTCATGTTTAGTGCTTTTTCAACAATAGGAGTCTTTAAGACTTTAGTATTTAATCTTAGAGTCCTTTAAGATTGGATTAGTATTATAATGATAAGGTCTAGCATTTGAATATGATTTGAGTATTTTGAGTATATTTTAATTCATGAAATTAGAAGTCCAGAAGATTAGTATCAGGAGATAATTGCTCATTGTAAACTGTTTAATAATTGATAAAAATTTAGGCATGTTCACTCACATTGAAAATTCACTCATTTTGTGTTCTGATTCTAAAGGAATATATGAAAATATTCTGTAGGTATACATGAACTATATTTCATATTTGTTTTATCCATTTTTTATCCATTTAGAATGATTTTGGTGATACCATAATATTTGAAAACATTGCCCCAAGCAAAGAACACCAACTTATTCTTTTATATTAATGTATTTATTATTAATTTATATTAAGTTATTTAATATTATAGCATTTGTACAAGCAATTCCTTTTATTTCTTTTCATCTCGGTTATATCCCAACTTATTGAAAGAACAAGTGATTTTCACTACTGGTTAAAATCCTGATTCCAACTTACGTTGCCCTACAAGTTTCTAACAGGAATTTCAAATTCTGTTTCCCAGTGCATTACAGTGAACTTCCAAATGTCTAGTCTGAAGTTTTTCTGCCTAATCTGGAATATGTTTCATGCTTCTGAGAGTCTAAATACCCAAAAGTACCCAAAAATCAGGGGTAGGATTCAAATTTCTTAACAACCGGTTCTGTGGGTGTGGCCTAATTTGTGGGTGTGGCTTGGTGGTCATGTGATTGGCTGGCATGGCTTGCTGACTGGGCATGGCTTGGTGGTTGTGTGACTGGCTGGGCATTGCTTGTATGTAAATATTATAAATATTTATGTAAATATTGAATTTTTTATTTAAAAAAGAGCAACTTTTACCCAAGATCAGGCAAAGCAGGTGGGCAGATTGAGTTGCTCACAGAAACACAAATTCACTTAGAGATCAATCTATCTGCAATCGGCTACCTGAGTCTGCACTGAAAAAGGGAAGCTTCAGTCCTAAAGAAGGTTCAGCTCTGCTTTTAGATTAGCTAGAAAGCAAGAAATACGACGATTTCCTGCTTTCCAGTTAATCTAAATCTCCCAGCATAGCAGAACAGCTGATGGTTGGGGGGGCGGGAGGAAAAATAGCAATTTAGCAGGCACATTTGATGGTGCACATGCTAGGTAAGGAGTGAGTGGGTGGGGCAGGGCCAGCCAGTGGTGCGATTTGCTGGTTCTCCGGCACGTAGAATCCCACCCCTAGTGAGAGTGCTTTTTGCGTGCATGTACAAACCATTTCCAAAAACCTCAGCTGTGCCTCCCAGACAGCTGACAAGCACTGTGCGCAGCATTTCAAACTCCCCTTCTTTCCTGCTTTTTCAACCTCAGCTGTGCCGCGCAAAGCAGCTGAGGTTGAAAAAGCAGGAAATAAAGGACAGCCAAGAGCCCGGGTGGGTGGCTGAGCCAAACAGAGCAGCAGACACTGAACCAGTTCAGTGTCTGCTGCTCTTCAAAGCTACGGGTTCTATAGAACCAGGCCGAACCAGTAGCATCCCACCCCTGTATAAAATCAATCAGTTGAAACTTTCATTTTGTCAGAATTTGTATAAATAACCATTCTTCTTTTATTTTTTTTTAAATATAGTTTATTAATTTTTACAATTAAAACCAGTCACAATACATACACAAATAAGCAAAAGAAAGAAAGAAAGAAAAGAAAGAAGAGAGAAGAGGAAGAGAGGGAAAGAATTTTAAGAAAAGAAAGAAAGAGGTTACAGGATTAAAAGTATTCTTATTTTAACAGTTTGCAAGATATTCTTTTGTTTTCATCACCTTAACTTGTGTCATATAACCACACCTGTTTTTAACTTATATCGTTACCTCGTTATTATGTATTGATACTTTTCTTTTATGCCTTATAATATATTATTTATCTTTGGTCAATCCAATTATACCAACAATTCCAGCTATCATAGTATAGTGAAGTGTCTTTGTTTTTTAGCGCCAAAGTCAATTTATCCATTTCTGCGCATTTTGAGATTTTTTCAATAATCATTTCTTCTGATGGAATTTGATGTTGTTTCCAGTGTTGAGCGAAGGCTAATCTGGCCGCTGTTAAAATGTGTATTGTTATGTATTTGGTTTTTTTGGAAATTTGCTTATCAAAAATCCCTAGTAGGAAGGACTCTGGTTTGTATTCGATCTGCTCTTTGGTGATTTCTTCCAACCAAGTTTTGATTTTCTTCCAATACTTTTGGGTTTCTGCACAAGACCACCACATATGGAAAAAGGTTCCTTCCTTTTTCCTATACTTCCAGCAATGCGGGCTCATGTTGGGGTGCATCTTCGCTAACCTCGAAGGGGGAGATGCCATCTATAAAACATTTTATAAAGATTTTCCTTGTATGCTGCCGATTTGGTAATCTTATTGTTTCTGCCCCAAACTTTCTCCCATTCCGCTAATGTGATGCTGCGCCCACGTTCTTACTCCAAGGAATCATATTTCCTTTTACGATTTCTTCTTCTAGTTCTGTTTCTAATAAGTAGTTATAAAATTTTGTTATGTTTTTTTATTTGATCCTAATAAAATTTTATCTAACTGTTGCAGTTTGTTATTAATTCCGAATTCTTTTTTGTCTTGTTTATATCTGCTTTGAATCTGAAGATAAACCCATTGATCAATTTTATGTCCTTGCTCTTGAAGATCCAGCCTCGGTTTCAAATTTCCTTGTGGGTCTAATAAGTCTTTGTATTTAATCATTTTGGTAAGCTCCAAATTGTTTGGGTGAATCATTGCCTCCATTGTTGAAATCCATACTGGTACTTTTGTATAATGTTTTTCCTTATTTTCCTCCAAATTGTTAATAGTGCGTCTCTAATTAAATGTCTATGGAAATATTTTTGACTGGTTTTCCCTACGTCCCATAGAAAGGCGTGCCACCCCTTTGTAAATCATGGCCTTCTAGAAATAGTATTCTTTTATTGGTTAAATTCACCCAATCCTTCAACCAAACTAATGAGGTGGCCATATGGTATAACTCCCAGTTTGGAAATGCTAACCCTCCCTGCTCTTCATATCCTGCATTGCTTTTACATTTATTCTGGGTTTTTCCCTTGCCAAATAAATTTCAGGGTTGTTCTATTGAGTTCTTCAAAAACTTTTTATGTAATTTAATTGGGATCGTTTGGAATAAATACAAAAATTTAGGAGAATGTTCATTTTAATAGTAGCAATTCGGCCTAGTAGTGAAATTTGAAGTTTCCCCACGATTCTAAATCTTTCTTTACCTGATGTATCAGTTTATCATAATTGTTTTCTTTAAGTGTCTTACAGTGTGGGGTTAGCCAAATTCCTAAGTATTTCACTTTCTTTGTCACTTGTATCTGCATTATTTCTTCTAGTTCTATTTTCTGTTTTTCTGTTAGGTTTTTGGTCATTAATTTGGTTTTTTTTTTGTTTATTTTAAGTCCCGCTACTGCTCCAAATTTCTCTAATTCACTCATCAATTTTGGTCCCCTGTCTTTTGGTTCTTCAAGGAAGAAAATCATGTCGTCCGCAAACGCTTGCAATTTATATTCCTCTTTCTTAACTGTTAATCCCTTTATATCTGAATTCTGCCTAATTCGTGTTAATAATGTCTCTAATGCTAATATGAAGAGCAGGGGAGAGAGTGGGCAACCCTGTCTCACTCCTTTTTCTATCTTTATTGGGCGGGTGCATTCCCCATTCACTATTATATTAGCTTGTTGTGTATCATATATAGTTGTTATAATATTTTCAAATTTGGTACCCAGATTCAAATTATAAATTTTTGAATTAAAATTGCCAATTCAAATTATCGAAAGCTTTTTCTGCATCTAGAAACATGAGTGCTACTTGTCTCTCTGGGTGGGCTTCATAAAATTCTAGTACGTCTAATACTATTCTTAGATTATTCTTTATTTGCCTAGTTGGAAGGAATCCATTTTGATCTTCATGTATATACAAGTTTAGCAATCTTTTTAATCTGTTTGCTATAATAGAAGTGAATATTTTATAATCAGTATTTAAGAGTGAAATCGGCCTGTAATTGTTTATATATCTGGGATCTGTATCCTCCTTCAGGATCAGCGAGATCAGTGCCCCCCCTCCATGAGTCCGGCATCCTGGCTGCTAGTAAAACGTCATTAAAAACTTCCACCATAAGTGGTCCGATTTGATCTGCTATTGCCTTGTACAGCTCCCCTGGGATCCCGTCTGGACCCGGGGTTTTATTATTTTTCTGGCTCTCTATTGCTGATTTCAATTCTGATTCAGTAATGTCTTTATTTAATAGTTCAGCCATTTCTTCCCCAATTGCCTTATCCTTTACTTCATCTAGATAATTCCTTATTCTATCTTCACTGACATCCTCTCTTTTGTATAAATCTTCAAAGTATTTATGAATGATTTCTTTTTTCTGTTCTATTTCCTGGTATGTATCTCCTTTGCTATCTATTAACTGGTATATCAATCTCTTCTCTTTCTTTTTTTTCAATTTATAAGATAGCCATCTTCCTGGCTTGTTGGCATGTTCAAAATAGATTTGTCTGGTTAAGTTCAAATTCATAGTCATTTTCTCTTGATCAATTAAATTCAGTTTGTGTTTGACTATACTTATCTGATTTTGCAGTTTGGATTCTTTTGGGTTATTTTGTAGAAGGGTTTCTAGCTCCTTAATTCTCTGTTGTAATTTGTTTTGTTGGGAATATTTTTCCTTGTTTCTCTTAGCATTATAAGAGATTGTTGTGCCTCTTATAACCGCCTTCATCGTATCCCAGACATTTTGTTTCGTGGTTTCTCCATTATCATTTTCTTTAATAAAAAAAATCAATTCCTCCTTTAATTTATTAATGTATTCTTTCTCTCTTATTAATTGAGTGTTTAAGGTCCATCTTTTCTTTGGTTTTGCCCTGCCCTTCCATATTACCTATATTGGATTATGGTCTGCCCATTCATTAGGCAAAATTTCCACTTCTTTTGTCTCATTTGCTATCTCTCCACTCATCCATGCCATATCAATTCGTGTCCATGTTTGGTGGGGATTTGAATAAAATGTAAATTGTCTTTTTTCAGGATGTAATCTTCTCCATATATCTGTCAGATTTAGCTCTTTCATCATTTCCCTACAAATCTTAGGGAACTCTCTCTTCCCCTTTTTATTCTTCCCGGCATTCTGTGATCCTTTTGGAAATCAGCAATGGAGTTGAAGTCCCCTACCATACAAATATTTCTTTTTTGCAATTCAACCAATTTTCCATATAGGTGTTTAAAAAACTCTTTTTGGTCTCCATTTGGGGCATATATTACTACTAAAAGAATTGGAATATCATTAATCCAGATCTGCAAACCCAGAGTCCTTCCTTCTAAGTCCGACCATATTAGCTCAGATTTCAAATCCTCTTTCACATATACTGCGATTCCCTTCTTTTTCTCCTCATCTGCTGGTGTGGTAAATAATTTTCCTAATTTCGGCATTCTAAATATTTTTCATCCTTCTTCTTTATATGGGTTTCTTGCAGGCACGTTATATCTGCATTATGTTTAATTAATTTAGATAATATCCTTTTTCTCTTAATTGTTGAATTTAAACCATTTATGTTTATTGATAGTAATTTTTTTTCTTCTCCCATCTATTTAGTTTTGTTTTGCTCTTTGTCGTGTAACAATTCCTCTCTCTTCTTGCGCTTGTATTGATGTAGTTCCTTCTGTCTTTTGTTGTGGATAGGTATTTTCTTGGTTTCCTACCGTTCCAGTTCTATTTTTATGTCCACTGTATTCTTCTTGAAACTTTGTGTCCAATTTCTCCCTACTACTTTGCTCCTGTGGGCCCACCATCCGTTCGTAAAAATCCTGGGCTTTTTCCATAGTATCTATTTTGATTTTCCTCTCTTTCCACGACACTAACATTCCTTCTGGAATAAGCCATTTAAATGTGATTCTTTTTTTATTTAAATATGCTGCCAGAAATTTATAGTCACGCCTTTGTTCCCTTATTCTCCTCGGTATCTGTTTAAGAATCACAATTTCTTTCTCTTTGTAGGTTATAGTTTTATCTCTTGAGGTTCTATATATCATGTCTCGAACACATCTTCTAGTGAATCGTATATGTACTTCCCTGGAACAATTGTGGCGTCTTGCATAGTTTGTATTGACCCGGTAGACTTCATTAAACTCTTTTTGAATTTCATCTTTGTCCATCTTCAATAAACCAGCCAGTATTTCTGCCATCAAGTATTCCAGGTCTTCTTCTTTTGATTCTGTCACATTTTGGAATCTTAGGTAAGTTGCTGCCTTGTCCATTTCTAGGAGGACAAGGGAGTCCTCCATTTCTTTGCTCATGCTTTTGAGATCTTCATCCACCCTTTCTAATTCCCTTTCTGTTCGTTCGGTTCTTTTCTCTACTTCTTTTATTATAACTCTTTTTTCCAAGGCCTGCTGCAACACCCCACTTTATCCTCTACTTTGGAAATGTCCGCTTTCATTTCTGTCTTTAGTTTCCCATTTCTTCCTTCAATTCATTGATATCTGCCCTTGTTTCACTGTGGTTTTTAATCATTGTTTCTTGCAATCTTGTCAATGAGTCCTGTAAAGTTAGGAACATTGCTTGGATATTCGCATTCGAGATGCTAGTTGACTTCTCTGTTGGTAGTGTTTCCTCTATTGTTTTTTGTGCCATGGGTGAAGTTGTTGTCAAAGTAGTCATTATTGTGGGATTAACCTTCCTACCAGATTTCAAAGCAGTGGTAGTTGTAGTAGTCATTTCCTTTAAAATTTGTTTTTGTTGTTGTACAATACTAAATATATTATTCCAAATTGGCATTCAGTATTCTTAGTTCTGTAACTAAAATTGACCAAGATCTATCAATCTATTAAGTAGCTATATTCTTGACTAATTAGTAAAGTGTATATATTTTTCTCTAGTTTAACTTCAATATAAAGTAACCTTAACTACAAAATATATTACATTCACAGATAAACCCACACAAAGAAATATAATATTGGTCTAGAGAGCTCTAAGCTTGTTAAGTAACTAATGCTTAATATTCTTACTGTCTCCCCTATATTCCCATTCAAATTATAACAATCTCTATTAATAATAACTTAACTAAATTAATCCAATATTTTAACACTCTAATATTTCATTACTAAATGTACATATTTATCAAGAGGAAATCAGAGGGGAAAAAAAAAGCAAGCATATTTCAACATAGCATACCATCAACAAGTAAGAAAGAAGAGAGGCTATTTTGGTAAGTATGTACACACAGAAAAGGGTAGAGGAAAAGAAAAAGAAAATTCCAAAGACAAGAGTTTTTGTTTCCGCTTTTCACTTTGGAAGCTTCCACTTCTAGCACACCGAAATGGCAAATGAAGATTTGCTGAGTAACAGCTGCCAGTAAGCAATGTTCCCACTGTTTAAAGACTTCCTCTTTTACTTATATTTTAATGTTCTTTAAATCAATTGTTCTGATCTCCTTCGAATAGAAAAGGAACTGTCTCCTCTGCTAGGACCTGTTCTCAATTTTCCCAGAGTTTATAGATTAGATTATGTCCCTTCAGACAGTTAGATCTGTTACTTTGTTGTAATCACTTCAGCGTTCAGCGTTCTGGATACTGCCTATGGCGTTGCTCTGTCTTTCCCCGATCGGCTTCGTTCTGCTTCTGGATCCGATTTAATAGCTTCAATCCAAATGTTAGTGATAATAGAGTCTTTTTAATCCCCCCGTGCTGGTCTTCAGACTTCCAAAATTCTCTTTACTTCTTTTTTATTTCCGACTCTCTTCTGCCTGCCAAGCTCTTTCACATTCACTAAACCAATTCTTTTGTAGCCGCTTCGTCTAGGAGCTCACAGCTGGCATTCACACAGTATTTAACAGCCTGAAATCAGTCTATTGTCAGTCAAATATCTTCTCTGCCACGACTCTCTTTTCCCCCGAGCTTGCAAACTTTCACTCACTTTTTTCTTCCCATCGGTGGCAGTCCGGACTTCGGAGCCTCCATTGTTAGGAGGCTGTTCTTGATCGTTGGGCTCTGGAGGGCTTCCTCTTCGTTGCAGGGGGGTTGCTTTCCCCACACTGCAGCCCGAGGTTCCCCCACACCGGCACGGGTCTCTCCAAGACTCGAGCACCCCGAAAGATCGCACCAAACTCAAGAAAAGGGAGGCTAGAATCACGAGCGGATTTCTGCCCCTCTGACCGTCCTTGCCTTGCCACCGGAAGTCTCATAACCATTCTTCTTTTAAACCAGGGGTGTCAAACTCACGTCATCACGGCAGTGTCACATGACATATCAGGACTTTCCCCCCCTTCACTAAACCAGACATGGGTGTCGCCAGAACATGAGACATCTGGTCCATGGGCCGGGAGTTTGACAGCCCTGTTCTAAACCAAATTCCAAAATGTTTTATTTCTTTTTAGAAAATATGTAATTCTCAATTGCAATGATAAAACACATTTAAATAATATACATTTGTTTTGTATTTTGACAAATTTGTTATATTTCTTAGTAGTTGGGTCTCAGAAGCATGTATGCAGAAAATGGTTTAATGAACAACAAACTGCAAGCTCTTTCATCAATTAATTTTTGATTTTATAGTTATATTTCCACAAACCTTTCCTACTTAAACCAGAAGATTAAACTCTCAAATAATATGCATCTTCTTCCCATGGGCTGGAGAAAATAAGAGCACAATTGTCTGAATACTTTATGAGTTATTGGATGTTTCCATTAAAATAGTTGAAATACAAGAATTGTTCAACAATAGTAATTCATAGAAAGGCATCTTTTTTTGAGTTCCTGATGGAATTCTATGATTTAGAATAGAATAATGAGAAGGTGCATGCTGACTCAAACACTGGCCTTGGCCACAATGCTCATGCAGTATTTACATCTGCAATGACTCCACTTCAGCAGATAAGACAAACAACAGTGTTGTTTGTCATTACCCATACACTTCAAAAGCCCAGCATTTTACCTCTCCAGTGCAGAGGCATCCACCTACATAATTGACAATGGTCTTCTCTTGCCCAGACACATTTAGGGATTCTCGTGTCTCCTTTAAAAACATTGCAGGGCATTGCTGAAATGCCAGTAAGTAGCCTCAAGGAAAATGAAATTTTGATATGAGTATTTGTATCACATCAGAATTCTCTGTCAGAGCTTGCCAAGATTCCTCTTTCTAAATATTTGAACATGCAAGCCTTAAATGTGACTGAATATCTTAGGTCTGTTTCTGTCTCTCATGAGGTGTATGTGTGTTTTTAATTTAAATTATCTCTTTGAGGTTTGTAGGAGAAAAGAAAATATTTATCTCTTAGCTTATTGGTATCAGCAGGCAAACTAGTCAGCCTCAGAAGGATGGAAGGTTTATTGGTTAGGAGGCACAGGCACCCAGTTTGTGATAAAGAATTCTTTGCGGGGTTTTTCCTCAGTAAAATAAATTGCTTAGAGCATATTGCTCTGAATTTAATCCTTTCATCTTGGTCAATCAGTTTTAAATGGCTGCCTAGTATGAACTAGTTATTGCCTCCCTCCACCCAACATTTTTTTTGAATATAGAAAGATGTATGTTTTGTAACAACTAGAAATGTAGAAAGTGAAAAATATAACTAATTGGAATCAGAAATTCAGAGCTCATAACTGAATCTTTTAACCTTATCTTTGAGTTTATTTGTATTACCCCATGGTGGAAACCTGGATTCCATTATATATGTATTTGAATAAAGATATCAAAAGTAGCATGACCATAAAGAAAGTCTGTTTTATTTCTGTCTTTAGAAATGCTTTGCTATATCCTTCACATTGTGGTCATGGACCTGTTTTATAGCTTTATCTGTGAGTGAGGGTTGGTTTTTGGGGGGGAGGGGGCAGTTTTACTGATTCAGATGAGCTTTACTTTTTATGAAAAATAGGCTAGCATTTTTTATAAACAGAAATTGAATTGTATTTCTTAGGTACAGATCCATAGTACATAACATACAGGAATTGATGGGTTTGATCTAATCGGAATTATAGCCCAGAACCTTATTTCTATTGTTTATTTTATTTATTTAATTTTATAGACTGCCCAACTCCAATGGACATTTCAAGGACATTTGCTGGTGGTATCAAATTAGACCAATGTAAAATTAATTTAACAAGGTGATTCATTTGCAACAAATGTATCTAAGTGTATGAATTATACAAGTTTACTATATCATGCAAGTTTTGCTGGTTAGAGATTTTGTTGATAACATGATTTTGGGGGCTCAGGATATTAGGTTAATAGCATATAATGTGCTATGTGGCTTTGTCACCTGGCTAGCAGGATTCAGTCATAGATGCTTTTGGATTTGGAAGAAATGATTACATTTCTATGAGTATCTAAGGCCTTATCCCATGGCGGTATAAGAAACTAATCTAATAATATAATGCAAGACAGCAACCAAAATATATTCAAGAATGCAATAAAAGAAAGGAAGAAAGACTTTATGACACTTCTGGTAGTCAGAAAATCCTAGGGATTATAGTGGACAAGTTCCTTCAAAGCAGGAAATATATCCTCCTTTCTAGGTCTGTATTGAAGTTCCATCTCATGGGACAGTTTTTGAACAGCTTATATAGGCTTTAAACATCATGACTCACAACAATTCTCGATAAACTCATTTCACTGCATTTTACCAAGAAAAGAAGGCTGATTTTATCTTATCTTGGAATGTATTGCCTACCTTTGCCAGATTGTCAGAGATTGTCTTGACAAATCCCTGCAGTGTTATTTTTGGCAAGTTTTTTCAAATGTGATTTGCCGCCGTCCTAGGGCTAAGAGAGAGAGAGAGAGAGCAACTGACCTGAGGTCATTCAGTTGATTTTGTTCCTAAGGCGAGACTAGTATTCCTGGTCTCCCATTTCTAGCCTGATACTTTAACCACTATGCCAAACTGGTTCTCTATGATATTAGTACAATATATATGAAATAGCTTCTGGAAAATGTTTAAAATTGCTGAAAAAAAAATCATTTGGTTAGTTTGGGAATTTAAATTAATTGGAACTCAGAAATTAAACTTTCTGAAAAAACATGCTTTTATACAATTTCTTGGTTTAATCCAAAGTATTGCATTAATTTATAAAGCTCTTACCACTGCAGTTTTGGGTGGTAATTATAAAAAAATATCAATGGCTAAAAGGTTCAGTCTTTCATTATTCTGGAGAGATTGAAATCACAGAATATATATTTCTTTGTAGCTCCTTTTATAAAAACATTCAAATATATATCCTATTCTATCTTTGATCAGCAGATATCATGATTGCTCAGACTCAACTTATGCCCAAAATGCTATTTACAGATGAATTGTCATTTGTTATGCTACTAGATTGAGTGCTGCAGCATGTAAATCTGCCAGACTGACCACACGAGGTCTTGCTGTATTCTATGTAATTTTAGGTTTTAACCTATTTTATGTACAATTAAATATATTTACAGCCTAGGCTTAGATTACCTTTTTAAAACTTTATTTATGAATCCTAGTCACTTTACACCTTTGCTAATGGATTTTTATTTATTGGTTTCCAAAGCTAGACTGTTTTAGGAGATTATAGACTACTTAAGAACATATTTCTTGTACTAGTCTGAGAATACTGAGACCGGAATAAAAACTAGCTGACTAAAAACTGAATTTATAAAGCTGCAGATGATTTTCGAGTCCATATAGGTGTAGAGCCTTATTTTTTATTTGTGTACATTTGCTGAAATTGGTAAATGATACATCTTTGCATTTAGTCCTCAGAATGTGGAGCAGGTCATAATTAGGGATTTTTCTGTCAGTGGCTTCTCTATATATTATTCCCCAAAATATTACTTTAGTATCTATTTTGCTATAATCTTAATGCAGAATACAAGTCAGTAATATTTATGTTTACATATTAAAATCACTGCATTTTATTGGACTTGATCTATTATAAAATGTAAGCTTATATACTGAATCTCTTGTTTTTAATTAGCTTTTGATTGGTTTCAACATTACATTATAATTAATGTTTATAATGTTTATCTGGTACCTATTTCCTATCATTTTTCTCTGTTTATGGCTTTCATTTTCATTAATCTGCTTAAAGTTATTTTTTTAAAGAATGGATTCTTGTATTTTTTATAAAGTTTTCAATTAAGTAACCTTGCTTATTGAACTTTAGTATTCTTCCAGAGCTGAATTTTTGTTCCTGCTGTTCACTAAAGCAACTGGCTTTGTTGCTCTTTCTAGAACAAAATAAATTATTGAGCCAATGTGCCAGGATAACAGGAAAAAAAGAAGTAGTAAAGAAGCATTACAGCTAGATGTGAACAGAGAGCCAGCATATCTGAACAGTTCTGTATAAATACTACATCAACAAAAGTGTAAATCTCCAGATATCTACAACATCAAATTTAAATACCTTATCCGTATTTCTCCTGCTGTACGGAAATTATTTTGTATCATGTAGTTGATACAGATATGTTTGTCATAAAAACATTTAACTGTTGATTAATTTATATATTTCCTTTTACATACTTAATATCTAACAGGTTATCTATCCAACTACAGTATTCTTTGAACTACATTCTAAACCACACAACCAGTTGGGAGCATGTGGTAGTTATAACATTGGACATCAGTACCTGCTAGACAATATTCAAAATTAAACTTGTGGAAATCCTTCCTTCCATTTGTACCTGCAGAAATGTATCTTCTGTCGACAAAGAATTAAGAAAATATCTGGTGCTTGCATCCAGTGCTCCTATGGACGCTGTCCAGCTTCATTCCATGTGACATGTGCTCATGCTGCCGGGGTGTTAATGGAACCGGATGACTGGCCTTACGTTGTCTACATCACGTGTTTCAGGCACAAAATAAGCCAAAATGTGGTAAGGTTTTAGATACCATTGTTTTCTATATTGTTTTTAATTTAGACGTGTTGTTGCTGACATTATATATCCTGTAACAACCCATTCTAATCTATTATATTAGAATAGGAAAAGACTACTTAGACTACTAATAAGACTACTTAGGCTAGGTCAAAATATAAGAAATGGATTTGGGAGAATGCTGGTTACTTTTTTTTTAACAACTTAAACTCTCAGCTATATAACCATGGGATATGGTGGAGGTGCTCAGAAAATTTGGCTGATTTGGTCAAAATGATAACAGCATTATCATGCCACAAATTTTACTCTTTTCGAATGGTTGGGTAACATTGGGTGCATTGGAAGAAGCAGCACCGTTTTCATCACAATGCCACACTGTTGCTCATGTCACTCTGATTACCCCTTGCTTCTCACAAATGCCTCTGGCTTAGAGGAGCTCACAAGAAACCCTTATGTAAAAAAACTAATTTGATGGCTGTACAGTAGCCAGGTGAATGTTTAGTGCTATAGTTGGGGGTCTATAAACAAAAGAGGATTTCTGCCACATGGTATTCAGAGCAAGCCACAAAGTGAAATCTTGCCAAATGTTGCATAGACTCAGCTCTCCTTCTTCATCCAGCATGATGAACTGGACCCTCCTCTGTGAAAATGCTTCATAGAGTACAGTGGTGGAAGAGATGGGACTGAGGAGCTAGATCCATGGACAGATAACAGATAACAGTTAATCAGAGTTGGAAGGGACCTTGTAGGTCATCTACTCCAGCCCCCCACCCAAGCGGGAGACCCTACACCATTTCTGACAAATGGCAGTCCAATCTCTTCTTGAAGGTCTCAAGTGATGGCGCTCCCACAACTTCCGAGGGCAAGCTGTTCCATTGATTGATTGTTCTGACTGTCAGAAAGTTTCTCCTTATTTCCAGGTTAAATCTCTCCTTGTTCAGTTTCCATCCATTATTCCTTGTCTGGCCTACAGGCGCTTTAGAAAATAGCTTGACCCCTTCCTCCCTGTGGCAGCCCCTCAAATATTGGAAGGCTGCTATCATGTCTCCCCTGGTCCTTCTCTTTACTAGACTAGCCAAGCCCAGTTCCTGCAACCGTTCATTGTATGTTTTAGCCTCCAGTCCCCTAATCATCCTGGTTGCTCTTCTCTGTACTTTTTATAGACTCTCAACATCTTTTTAAAAATGTGGTGAACAAAACTGGACAAACCTTTCAAACCTTTACTTCTTCTCAGTCTATCTTTTTTTAAAAGTAATACTCCCTGTTCCACATTTTTACAATCTGGCATCATTTAGTCTGAATTATCAGTATCCATAAAATATTTTAAAACTCTACAAATCTCAGTTAAATCTGTGCATGTGTATATGTAAAAGGTGAATCTGTATAATTAACTTAGATAAAGCACACTTTTTACAAGTTTAAGTCTTGATCTGATTTAGATGAGATAATCTGAGAACTTGTAAGAGGTCTTTAGGATCCAAGGAAACAAACTTAGGGAGAGAGAGAAAGAGATGATATTTGAACTAATTATATTGTTTTAATCTTTTAAAGAAAACCAAACCCTTTGAGAAAGCTGTCTCAGTTGGGCAAACTGTAATAGCAAAACACAGAAACACACGCTATTACAGCTGCAGAGTAATAGAAGTTACATCACAAGTTTTCTACGAAGTTATGTTTGATGACGGCTCCTTTAGTCGGGACACCTTCCCTGAAGATATTGTAGTAAGTATTTATTTTAAAAATGTTTTATTTTCTTTTTAAAAAGTTAAATCAGAAAAATTGAACTATTTTTGGTGACCTTTCAACAGAGATAATTAACTTAATATTCTGTTCATGTTTGTTATTTCTTGCAGCAGAAAATTATCACTTTCTCAGGGGCTTCCCAACCTTGTTTGTGCTAATTAGTATCTACCATTTCTCCAAATGAATAACAACTAATCTTCCAAAGTCTTTTAATTAAATAAGAAATATGTTTTTAATAAAAGATATTAGAGTGGGAATTCTACATGTTGTAGTGTCTCAGAGTGGTAATATAACAAAATTCCTTGAAGAATTAACAAAAAAACTGTAATATTAAAATATGTAACAGGCAGCATGATTGACATGAATCAAGTAAGATATTGTGGGTCTACATGTTTGATTATTGTGTTTGAAAAACTGTATTATTTAATGTTGCGTAGTTGGAATAAACAAAATGGCATTGTTTTTTGCATTTTGCAATATATATACTTACATTAGCACTTTAGCAGGAAGCTAACAGCACTACTTATTGGGGTGGTTAATTTATTACCTCATTCTGGGATTGATTTTGCTACCTTGTATATCCCAAAATCAGCATTCTGATTTCATGGCTGGTCCCTTGCAGCTACATAACCTTGAACATGTTAAATCTTCACTTAACGCTGGTCCTCCTGTCAGAACTCTTTAAACTCCATTACATCAGTCAGACATTACCAAGCTATGACAGCAGTTATTATGCAGGTTCTCTTTATTTTTGTTCCTTGGGAAACACTCTCTCCCTTTCTCTCTTTCTCTCCCCACTCTCAATATTTTCTTTTAGATATTTAAAAATACAAAAAAGGCCAAAAGAATGGTTTTCAAGCCATTACACTCTATACTAGTGTAATAGAGCTATTGAATGGTACAGCGTAGACAATTCATTCAAAAATATATTTTTTTATTGTTTGTTCAATTGACCTATTGATTATTGTATTTGGAATCAGAAACCATCATGTTAAATGTTATGCATCGTTATGGTCCATTTTGCTGGATTGAATAAGCCATAGTTGTTAAGATATTGCTGTGATTTTTGAAAAAGTCTGTTTGCTTATGAAATTTTTAGCAGCTATGAGGAAAATAGTGAAGAATTCTTAAGCTCCAAATCTTTTAATTATTTTTGCTATTTTTGACTATTTCATTGCTTTTATAAAGATATCTTTTGGAGAAATATCAATTTTTGTTGGAAGTTTTTGCACATGGATTTATATAAGAAACTTAATGAGCTAGAATTGCAAGAAAGTAGAATATCATTGGAAAATATTCTGAAAGAGTCAGTGCCAAATAAGCCCTTAAAATTATTTATTAACTGATTGATATCCTGTCCTTTTAAACTCAAGGTAGTGTGTATAACATTCCCTCTTGCTATATTTCTCTGCAACTGTAATTCTGAGAGGTAGGTTGGCTAAGAGAACATGACTGGTCATTGAATATCCATGGCTGAGGGTAGCCTAGAATAATGTCACACCTAAGCAACTTTAAGATGTGTGGACTTCAACTCCCAGAATCCCCCAACCAGCATGGAAGTTGAAGTCCACATATCTTAAAGCTAGTGAGAAACATTGGATGAGAACTCAGGTCTTGTGCTGTTAGTCCAATATGTTAATAATTGCACTATACTCGCTCTTGAATTTTGTAGAATTGGCAGTCCAAAAACATGAATGTGTGGCTCATTTTTAAAACTAGAACTATGGGAAAAATTAGATGCATTGAAAATGAAGAATTACAAAATATATTCATTTTTGAGGCAGAAAGATTGATGCATGATGAAGATGAATGCAAGCATTTGTTTGCTCCCAGTGCTCTAATTTAACAGTGAGTATAAAGGGATAAAGAAGGGTTAGCCATGGCTTTTTTATTAATTGCAGACATAAAATATACACTGGAAATATAGCACCTTAAGAATATGATTTGTGTAGAAAAACTAGAGTCCTGAAATTAACACATTGAAAAAGAGTAAGATTTGCTACGGTCTTTGTTTCCAGCCTTTGGTTCAATATACTGAATTAGAGTAAAGAGAAAGGTTCTGTTCGAGAGCAAGGCATATTGAGAAAAGGCATCACATTTCTTATATGGGTCTGTGTTATGACCTCTCTCTTTTCTACTGTTTTTCAGGAAGCAAACTTGCCCTTCAAATATTATTAGTAAAGATTATCCTGTCTTCCCTGCTAAGTCCTTACTTATAAGTGGTCTGATGTCTTTTTGGAAGTATAACACGTAAAATGGGATATTTTCAAAGGAGTGTCAGAAGGATTTAACTATTCATATCCCAGTGGTAATAAACGAAGCCATGCAGAAATGCTATAAAAATGTCATTAATGACTGAAGATGCTTTATTAAGGAACTTCTAGATATGACACATGCGAGAGTATACATCTTATTAGAAACTTCTCTTTTGTTTACATCTGCATCAAAGCTTGAGTTGTGGGAGAGAATAAAAACTGCTTACCATCCAAGTGGGATAGTGTGATTTGGAGCTAAGAAAAAATGTAATCAGGGCTAGATATGCCTCAGTGCTTCTCAGATAGTAAAAGAACAACATATAATTGTTTGAAGGAAACACCAAAGAACTTTTAGATTCCTTGGAGAAATCTTTGGGTGTTTTTCATTAGATAATATACCTGTAGCTTCAATAACGAAGATTTTTTTTTTTAGAAAAATGCTTTACTAATCGTGCAATGTGCATATCAGGGAAGACTTATTTATCAAACTTTGTGCAAAAGCAATGTTGCTCTTGAAGAAGCTATTTCTCTAATCTGTTTCCCTCTTCGGCTAGCTCACAAAGATACCAAATGCTTTTTTTGTGTTCAAGCCACTGCACAATTTCAGTTTAGTTCACAACTGCATTAATGTGAGACCAGCTGCTATTTCCTGTTTGTATATATTTTGATGAGATTACAAGGTGAAAGAAGAGGTTTAAGGATATTAAACTTTATATTCCTTGATTATAGGAACACAAGTGAGGTAGTATGTTTTCCCTAGAAGGCATTTGGAAATGTATAGAATATTAATAGAAAGGCGAAGTATAGTTAGGAGGGCAGTCTGAAATAATTCAATATTAATAATTCTTTTAGGCTTATAGTTACTATGTAATGCCTTTATCTTCATATTAATAACAGGAGAAATATTGGGCTGAACATTTTTGCTTAAGCTATACCACTGAACCTAATAGGTAACCACTGTATTTTTCATGACCTGAAGAGTGCCAAACTCTGTTAAGCAGTAAAATGGCCTTGTTGATTAGATTGTAAATATCAAATGAATATTCAGGAAGTGAGGATTTTTTAAAAAATTAAAACAAAAACAAATTTAGATTTAAAATTAGCCAATAAAATTTTTAATTTTAATTAAATGTGACCTTAAGAAACAATATCTGAGAACTTAAACAGTAGTATCATTGTGGGTTATTTGATTACTGAATCCATAATCTGAAAATCCAATAACTCAGGTTCAAGTGAAAAACCTCTTATAGATGAGGTTCTTAATTATTTTACTAAATACATTATTAATAAATTGGTACTCATTTCTAAATATTTTATCATATTGATGTTGCCCTTAAAATATATGTTTTAATCAAACAAATTAAAAGCAGTTTATTTTAAAATTAAATACATTCAGAATTGTCTTTTAATTAAAACCCACCATATAACTTCTTTATAATCGTAAGTGGCATTTTAACTTTTCTGTCTATTAAGCTTATTTATAGTGTGATATCTTAATACAATCTAGAATTCAACACACTGGTTAAGAACTAGTTTAGGCAGGGACACCATTACTTTCAGGAAGAGAACCTATGTTCATTGAGCCAATGGGCTAATATTCGAGCTACGACGTGTCTTCATTTGTAAGTCTTACCTTAAACTATCTGCCTGGGTTCCCCCCATTTTGTTCATCTATTAATTTTGTTTGTTTGTTGGAACAAGGAGAAAAGTGTTTTAATGCAGAGGGTCGTCTTCTTTCTATTGCAGATGTTGAAGCAGCCTAATGTAGAACCACTCTGGTGAAGTAGTTAAGATCGCTCTAGAAATCAGGAGACTATGAGTTCTAGTTCTGCCTTAGGCATGAAAGTTAGCTGGATGACTTTGGGCCAGTCACACTATGGTTGTTGTAGGGAAAATAGGAGGAGAAAGAAGTATTTGATATCTTACTGCCATGAAGTAAATAAAGAGTAAATTACCTTCTTATGAGGTAAATAAAGACAGGATAAATTCATTTTTTTAAAAAAAACACGTGTTTTTGTCTTGCTTTTTATCATACTTCTGCATTGTCAGCCTTGCAGTTACAGAAAATTGAATAGGCACATCACCCAGGTAAGGTCCTGGTACATGGTCCAATGGTGAAGGATTTTTTTCTGGGATAGTCCAAGAACAGAAACCCACAGTTAGGAAGTTTACTTTTTTTTAATCTCTCCCTCTCCCCCTCCCTCCGCCTCTCTTTCTGCATGCATATGTATAAAAAGTTTACTATTTCAGTTTATAAAATGGTGATTTTGACACATTATTTGAATAAATTGGCGTTTTCATGAATCCTAGGAGAATTTTTCTAAAAACCTGTGTGGTTTTTTTTTTGTCTGGTCTCAAAAATATCCAATATCCTTATGTTAAACAATGCAATTCTGCATTATTCAGATAAATTCATTTAGCAGGTTGTAATAGTCTTAGTAGTAACAAAAGATGTATTACCACATGACTTAGTTGTACTAATACAAAGAAATCAGCTACAGAAGCAAATTAATTTTAGGTATATGTATGGTTTGTTTGGTCAATCTTTTCCAAAATGGATATTTTCTTATCTGAAGAAAAAAACATCTAACCAAAAACGTAGGGATACTTTTTCCTTTCTTAAAAAAAAATCAACATTAATACACAAAACCTGTAACAGAATTATTCTGACCCTAATGAAAACCATCTCCATTAAATAGAATAGCCCAGAGATCCTTCAGTGAGATGAGAATGGCAGTGATTAAACTTTATTTTTCAAGATTTTAAACTCTCCATCAGCCACAAAAAAAGGAAAATATGTGGCAGCAAAAGTATATGACAAAATAATTTTTTGTAAAGGCTACTTTCCACTTCTGAAATACATGTACATTTCATGAAACTTCAAAATTACTATCTTTGGATGTCTTTATATTAGAATTGTGGACCTGTTGTGATCATATATTTGAACAAAATGCCAGTATAATAACAAGACAGCTTGAGACATTGTTTAAACACAATAATGTTCTCAGCTCCATGGAATTCTTTCAGAGCTAAACACATATATTGGTTGGTTTTGAAAAATGTGTGAGTATGCAGTTTGCAAAATTTAGCTAAGAGAGCAATTGGTATACTGTGAGAAATAAATAGCTATGAATACATTTTAGACACACATAGCAATTTAGAGATCTTGATGAATTGCTCTACTAAGAGCAGTAGAGATAATCAGGAATAAAATGAAGAACAAAACATACTTCTATCCATCAGAACCACCTAAGACAGAAATGGACACCCCATGGTTAATGCTGCATCCCCCTCCCCAGCAGTTCATTTGTGCTACCCTAGATTAACTCAGAATCTAACAGCATGATAGTCAGATTGTGACTATGCAATATTTGGGACAAATTGGTAAAATAAGGGTGGGAATGGGGATAATATGCCTATAGTAGATACAAAACTTATTACATTCTCCCAAATCCATTTTAAAAGATCTTGGCTTCCTCTTTTTTCGTGCCATTAAGATCTCCGTGAAAAAATTCCTGCGGCCACTATTAGATCAAGAAGCAAAGTTACAGTATCCAACCCATCAGGAAGTTTCTCACAAGTTATAGGCAGATCCACTAATGGAAGAAAGAGTGTGAGAGGGAGAGACTGCCTAGGTCAATGAGGAAAAGCAAAGCAAAGTTCATTATAGCATTGGAGTGAAGAAGCTCTTCTGAAATCTCTTGTTTTTGCATTAGGATTCAGACAGTAGGAGAGGACATCCGAGGAGATCTGCAGCTGTGGGTTCATAATGCATTGCTAAATTAAGCAGTGTGTCTGCAATCCACACTTCATTTAGTGGGAAGTTTTCTCATTAGAGCTGAAAAAACTACTCTAGAGCAATGGGATTTTAAACTGAAGGATTGTGTGGTTTCTCATTCTTTTTGAGGGAAACTGTGGTAAACCTTTCCCCCGTCATCTTACCTTACCTAATCTATCTTCATAAATTTCAGAAGCAGATTTTAAATGTTTCAGAAATGTTCCAAATCCCTTTTGACAGCATGTTCAAGATAATGTAAAGTTAGATTTAATGTCAGTATCCCCCCCCCCCCCACATTGCATTGGCATGGCAAATTAAGCAGTGCCATGAATGTCTTAATATGGTGTCTGGAGACTTTGGGGATCTGGATGGGGAATAACATGCTTCAGCTGAACTCTGGCAAGACTGAGTGGCTTTAGATTTGATTCCAGGTCTCTGCCATCTTTGGTGCTGAATACGATTGGCCTGAACTAGCATACCCATTGCACAATCCGCTAGTACTAGACGCACAAGTCCTGAGCTGGTGACATTTGTGGCCAGGTGCACTTCATTTTGTATACCAATTGCCAACTGGACTCACAGGCTCTGCTTAGTATCACTTATGTCTTAGTCACCTTCAGATTGGAATTTACAACACACTCTTCATGGACCTGCCCTTGAGACTATCCAGAAGTTTCAGCTGGTACAGAATGCAGAGCATGGGCAGTTATTTGCTCTCCTAGAATGCCACATGTTGTACCTCTGTAGTGCAAATCACATTGGTTGCCTATTTGGTTCTGGGTTGAATTCAAAATGATGGCTTTAATCTTCTTGGCGTGGGCATATGAGCAGTGGGCAAGCATGTACACACACGCTCAATTTGCATGAGCGGCAGGCGCATGTGTACACTGTATGTGCAAATGGAGCTGTGTACTTGTCAACTGCTCACACGGAACCATCCACTTTCCCCTCCCCTTGCTAGTTCTTAAAGCTGGAAAGCTTGAGAAACTCTGGCCTACACTCTATAAGGGATGGCCCCTCCTCAGGTTCACCAGCCTGCCTCATTAGTTCTGGCAGCAAAGATGTGCTGTGAGTAGCGTCAATTAGGGACTTACATTTGTGAAGTCCCAGGAGATGTGCCTTTTCTGTTGTGGAACTCACCTTATGGAACATTCTCCTCCCTTCCGCCCACCCAAGATTAAATTAGCTGTATCCCTTTTGTCATTCTGAAGTCTTTCAAGCCCAGGTTATATTATCAGGCCTAGTGCTCCAGAGAACTGGAGACATGTTTAGATGGGTCTATTGCCGAGGTAGTTATTTTTATCCTCTCTGTCTAGAATTTGCATATTTATAATATTTATCTTTTATCGTGGGTTTTATATTTTTATATGTGTTCTTTTTATATTTTATGTTTTATTTGATTGTTGTATGCAGCCCCCTCCCATGTGCTGTATGGTACATGACAGGTCTGTCTATGACAATATCTATGCCTTTGATTACATTTTCAGACATAATCACCAATATCTGTGTGCTCTTTTGACTTTTCATATAAGCTGTTTGGGCAGACTATTTTTTTAAGAGAAGAGTATAAATTACCATGATAAAAACAAGAATCTCTTCTCATTTTCTGTGGTTTTCAAAAGTTATCTTTTAAGTTATTGATTGAACATGGTTTTGTTTTGTTTTCAAATAGAGCAGAGACTGCCTGAAGCTTGGCCCACCTGCAGAGGGAGAGGTTGTTCAAGTGAAATGGCCAGATGGAAAACTTTATGGTGCAAAATATCTTGGAACCAATGTAGCATATATGTACAATGTAAGTTTCACTTTTTGTTCCAAGATACTCATTATATAGTTAGGATTATGTTGATGGTTGTTTACAGTGGTAGGAAAGATAGTTTTCATGCAGAAAATTTTCATCAATAAGTCATAGCAATTTATTCTAATTTATAATATTCAGATATTCTGCCCAAAATTCTAAAGCAGATTCAGAGGAATTTTGTCTAAGTCCTATCCATTTCTGTTAAATGTTCATCACTTTGTCCATGTGTCACTGTTGGAATTCAGCTATAAAACCAACACACAATGTAAACATACACTGTTACTAGTATAATTATATTTTTATATTTATGTAATAACAATCTTAATAGTTGTTGTTTACTAATAATTTCTAATAACTCTGAAATAACTTCAGAAAATCTCAGGCCCATTTAATAATTTTCTGCGGAATCAGAGGGAATATAATGAATTACATTGTGGCTTACTGGAGACCCAGTTTGGTTAACCTATAAGGCTAGAAAGTTGAAGACTCTTATAGCTGGGTGGCCTTGAGCCGGTCACTTTCACTCAGACCTGGAAAGAAGGAAATGGCAAAACAATTCTGATTTATTTATTTATTTTAAATAGAAAAGTGCATTGCTTAGTCAAGATAGTTGCCAGGAGTCTGGTGTATACACATACAAAAACTAGCTTACTAGAGGATAGCTATTATAATATATTGAGCTTCAGCTAAGGAGAACCAGGTTAATCTTCTTTGACTACCAAGCTTATTTTATGTCAATCACTTTTTCTGGACTGGCTGTATTTCATCAGGTTGATGTATGGATGGAAGACCTCCAGGGGTGGGATGCTATCGGTTCTGCCTGGCTCTATAGAACCGGTAGCTCTGAAGAGCAGCAGACACCGAACCAGTTTTGTGTTTGCTGCTGTTTGGCCCAGCTGCCCACCCGGGCTCTTACCTGTCCTTTATTTCCTGCTTTTTCAACCTCAGCTGCTTTGCATGGCACAGCTGAGGTTGAAAAAGCAAGGAAAAAGTGGCTTTTCAAACACTGCACACAACATAATCACCGAACCGGTAGTAACACTGGTTGAATCCCACCCCTGAAGCCCCCTATGTGTACTGTGTCGCATATAAGATGGGACAAAATGAAACAATAAACAATAAAAAATAAGTTGGCTTATAACATTACATTGAGGTTAGGAGCAGTCAATATAATTTGAATCATATATGCTTTAGCTAAATTTGAATAGGATTTACATTTTCCTGTAGAAGCTTTTTATGTCTGAATTTTTTTATAACATTTAATTAATTTAATAAGATCTTTGAACATTTTTTTAAAAAATGAATTTGGCTAGTAATACAAAATAATTGTAGATGTACAGATTCCCCTGTCTGTCCATTAAAAAGTGGTACCAAATAATTTAGAACTTTTGGAAGGTACAACTAATGCAGCAGCAACAGCAGCAAAGTAATTTAACATTCCCTGCACCTAGCTACATTCCCTTTTTCATTTTCTGCTAAAGAGGTTCATACTGGATTAGATCTAAACCTAAGCATGATAAAGCTTTTCATCTTCTCAACAGACTATTTTAAAGATGTTCCATCAGATTCTGTTAACTGGCATTTCCTTTAGTGTCACTCATACCTTCTTCCTTTTGACATAAGTCTTCCACAACCTTGAAAACAGAAAGATTAATGCTTATCACTTGGAAAATTGGAGGAAAATGCACCAAGCTATTTTAATATGCTGCATAACTGTTTGTGTGCTTTGGCATTTGTGATGGAAAACTTCCATGTGCGAAGTACAGCCAGCTAAGATACCTTTTCTTATGCAGTCAATTGCTTGCTCCTCTGCTCAGGATTTAAAGATGTTGTGCTAAGAAAATTCTTTACTACCAGTCATGGCTTCTACATTTAGGTTAAATGTCTTTTTGGAATAGAGATACAAGCCCTTGGGTCAGATGTTATGTGGTGAAGACAAGCTCTCTTTTTTCATGTTTTCTGCTCATTCTCATTCAACTTTGTATATTATTCTTGCTGTAAACCTGAATAGACATGCCAGCTTGGACACATTCATTCATTCTGGCTAGAAATAAACCATACTCAATGCACTTGGAAAGTGTCCCAGAATTACATTCTTTCTTAGAAGCACAAGAGATTCTTACTGTAGGCTTGAGAGCTTTTACAAAATGGAAGAGCCAAGATTCTGACCCTTTTAATAAACTTAGAGAAAAATCCTGTAGTGACAGTCTTATCTTTGATAAAACGCTTCACCAAAACTTCCCCTTTTAATAGCTATTTGTTTCAGCGATGTTCCCAGCAAGCACATAATTCTTGCTTGGCTTTGGCAATCTAAAGACAGGAAATCCTTCCCTCCCAACTTTTAGAGATGCCTGAGTTTTTTAATTCATAAACTAAAAAAAGCACAAATAAGCAGGACAAGGCTAAGCAAACTTTCCATTGAAATGTTTTATAAAGTTATTGCTCTTACGCTGTTTAGCATCTTTATCTCATTTGTTGGGGCTCAATAATTATATAGTTAGTCTAATCTATTCAAGGCTACCTTCCTTACTCTATGCATCTTCCTACTGATGATACTGAACCCCCAAACTAGCAGATGACTTTATCCAGCAGTTTCCTGTGCACGCTAAAAGAAAGAAGAACCTGAGGCATCCCTTGACTGAGAAGCCCTGGGCATTACCTTTCCTTGTCTGACAGGAACTGACCGCTGAGGAAGGAGATGAGCCACTGAATCACAGTGTTTCTTACCCACAGCTGGTCCAGAAGGATAGTATGGTTGTCAGTAACAAAAGCTATTGAGAGATCAAGAGCATGAAGATGGATGTGCCACCTCCATCTACCACAGATTACCATCCAGCATAATCAGTGCTGTGTCTCTACTATTATCCTGGCCTGAAACTAAACCCCACCCAGATAATCCATTTTGATCAAGATTCTCATCAACTAGTGTCCAACCTCATTTTCAACAATTTTCTCCACAAAGGGGAGGTTGGAGGTAAGATGATAACTGTCCAGGAAGCAGTAGTCCAGTGAGGGCCTCGTCAAAAGGGGACCTGCAGGAGAATTTTCCTTCCTTTTATGTCACTTTCAACTCTTGTTATTGTGGCATTTGTGTTGCCCATAAAAAGTAAAAAGATGTGTCCAGATAATGAAATAAACCCTTTAGATGGAACTTACAAAATCATTCAGCATTTTGGCACAATTTAGAAATAATTATGTTATCACTTTTTCTTAACTTCATATTGCACTTTTTAAAAAGTCTTTAATTTTAACATCTTGACCTTTCCTTTCCTTTATAGTATTTCTTTATACGATTGTTTCACTCATTGGGATTTTACTGTATATACAAATGGCAGAAATATTTAGTTAGCTATACTGCCACGTAAAAATAACAGTTAATAATTATTTGATTAATTCATTTATTTTACCATCAGGTAGAATTTGAAGATGGCTCCCAGATAGCAACAAAAAGAGAAGAACTTTACACTCTTGATGAAGAGTTACCTAAAAGAGTGAGAGCCCGTTTTGTAAGTATTTGCAAAGAAAGCGTTAGAGCTATAAATCGGGACAAAATTTCACAGAGCAAACTTTGACATACATTATAATGTTAAGAAATGTTTATTTAGTCCTTGTCTAAATCTCGGCCAACTGTAGAGATCAATATTAACTTCAGTTTGTAAATATATCTTCCCTATCACATTGAGGCAAGCAGGAAGAAAATAATTGAAGAAAAATATGACGGTGGAAATTATATTGCTGTTTATACTATAAAATTATGTGCCTCAAGATTTCTGAGGTCTTGTACAAGTATGTAGTTTAGCTTCCTTTGACTCTGAAAGCATTTAATAGTTAGCATCTTACTGTTATTTACTGTACTTACAAATATATATAAGCAAACAATAGTAAAGGGAAGTTGGCACTTCTGTATGAGAAACAAACTTGCCATACAATACTTCTCATTAAAGCTAACCCCAATTTATCTAATTGCAGCTAAACTCTCAGTTATCTTTTCTTATTTACACCTGTTGTAAAACAATAGTTCTCCAGCTTTCTGGTTCTCCTCCAATACATTGGACTTGGGTATAGGGTAGGGATACTGGCTTGATTGCTTTTCTCAACAATGCATTTTACCAACAACATACTTGTTGCCAGGATGTTTCTATATCAATTTATACATTTGGCATGAGAATATGCATAGAAATGTATTTGCTATAAACTAGAAAGTACATGAATATGCAGGTTTTACAATTACTTTTCTATAACATGGTGTGCGTACACTGATCAAATATGTAGATTGCTTTTGAACAAAAAAAATAAATACATTAGTCAGAAAGAAAGAAAGGGAGAGGGAGAGGGGGAGAGGGAGAGAAAGAAAGAGAAAGGGAGGGAGGTGTGTATTGTGTATATGTGTGAGTGTAAAAGGAATCCAATAATTGTTCACTAGAAGACCTGTTAGCACTTCAGATTCCATATTTGTTCTAGATAAAAAAATACATTCTGGATATAAATATCTGCAATATATAACCTTGGCTGTGCCATATGATTCTTGTCTCTGTAGACTATATCTAATATTGGGATGAAGATAGACTGTGGCCATTAAATGTGAAAAGTTTTACCCTTTAAGAGGTATACAGGATTTATATTAAATAGATTTGTTTTATACCAAGGCAGAAAAAAAAAATCCTCTGTCAGGAGGGGCTTTCTAAAGGTGAAATATATTCTTAATCTCTGTTTTTAGTCTACAGCTTCTGATATGAGGTTTGAAGATACGTTCTATGGTGCCGATATTATCCAAGGACAAAAGAAAAGGCAGAGGGTATTGAGCTCCAGATTTAAGAATGAGTATGTGGATGACCCCGGCTACCGCAGTTTCCTGAAAGCCTCATTCCAAAAGAAGTGCCAGAAAGGACTATAAAATAAAAAAAAGAGGAAAGGTTTCAAGTTCACTTTCTCTTGGGGTATGAAGAGCATGAATGTACTCCCTGCTGGGCAAAGAAAAACAAATGTAAAATGTTTGAAGATGTGTTCTCTTATTCATTCAGGTGTCTACCTAGTGGTTAAATGCATTAAATAAATGTATATCAAGAAGTTTTCTCCAAAAGTATTTGGAACCCTTTGAAATGTCTTGATCTAGGGCTCCAATGTGGACTTACTTTATTAAACATTTGAAATAATTTGCGTTAATCAACTTCAGTTTTGGAAAAAGAGCCCTACTGACTAGCAGGATTAAAAGCGACAGTCAGTGTGTGCTTTGCCTGGATTCTCTGATACTTAAAAATTACCTATCTAGATAGGAATATCCACCCCCAAATAATTTGTACAGGTTCCACCAATTTTAGCTTTCTACAGCATTCGCTAAAACAAATGCAAATATAACGAGCATTACAATCTGTAAGTACTGTGCTGTCATCACTTTGCACAGGGCTTTCCACACTATTTATGCCTTTACTACTTACAGTACTACTAGTAGTACTCTTCGGCTAGGTTTCAGTTAACATGGGATTTGGGAGGGGGTGTTAATAAAAGACAGGTGTTTTTAATGAAGGATATCTTTAGGAACGGAATGGACATGTATATTTAAAGGGGGATATTTTTGGCATCTATTTTTAAACTTTTTTTCAAGATGTTCTTGGGGAAAGAGCAATTTGTACAATAAATGCCTCATTGTGTTTATAAAATTACAGTTTACATATCTTTGCTTAGCAGGCCAGTTTTGAATTAATGTAATATAAAAAAATAATTTTGTCTTCCCTTTATAAATAATAGTCTGCAAATGTAATAGTGTTTGAAATAAATAAATAATGTCTCTTTGCTTATTAGAGTTGCGATATGTTTTATATAACTTCTAGAGAGCAATCAAAACATTGTTGGTCTTCACATCTTTCCAAATAACTTATATAATTACTAGACAGCCAAAGGTTACCCGTACAAATTTAACTCCTGGTATGGAGTAAACAATAAGAAGAGAGAAATAATTTTATCAGCAAAATTCAAACTACAAGATTCCAAGAGTTGACCATCCCAAATGCCTCTGCCAGGATACCATTATGCTAATGTCACAGTAGTAGAAAAGTATAGTTTCTTTATCATCATGAAATAAGTTTTAAAATTGTTTTAATCAGTTTTTCAGTCCTAATCTTTCCATACATGTCCTGTAACCATCTTCTTATATGTAGACCAAAGAAACCATATTCTTCCTATTTAGAGAGTTAATTTAGCAATTACTGAGTTAACTATATGAATCACTTTCACATTATTCAGATTAACCAATTCAAATAGATTATCAAATATAGTAAATTGAAAATTCTGTGAGATGCTGTAGATACGAGACAGTTCTCATGAGGTGTTTCACCATAGATATTTCAGTGTGACACAACTGGAAGGCTTCTGTTCAAAGCTTTTGGAACTGATCATAACCTTTTCTGGAGATAAGAATGAGTTGCAGGAGAGAACAGAATTCACTTGAAAGTAACCAAATTCTGGATATCACATCACAGAACTCAGGAGGTTATACCACAAAACTTCAGGATGTTGCAACACAGCCAATGACCCAGGAGATTACAGCACGAGATTCAGGATGTCACAACAATAGAACTCAGAAGGTCATCACACAGCCCATTACCCAGGTCGTTACAACACAGGAGGCTGATAGACAGACAGCCAATACCTCAGCCACACATGTTCTTATGAAAAAGCCAGCCAATCTGCAAACATCAACTCCATCAATCAAGAAATGACAACACAGCCAACCTCCCCACCAGTATATATAGGGAGACGGCAGCTCTGATCATGCTTTGCTTGCACAAGCACAAAGCTGAAAGCACCAGCCTGAAGATGACCTCGTTGAAACGTTGCCAAGATGCTCTCAATCTTACAAGGGAAAAGACTCATGGAAACGGAAACAAACAACTACCATTCCTAGATGTACTAATCTACAAAAAAAACAGATGGCACACTAGGACACACCATATAGCAGAAGAAAACATACACCAACTGCTACCTCAATGGCCAATCCCACCACCACCCAGCACAGATAAACTCCGTGGCCAAAACACTAATTGCTAGAACCAAACGCCTGGCAGACAAGACATACATAAAGACTGAACTATGCACCCTGACTAAAGTATTGACAGCCAACGGCTTCCACAAAAGCAAAATCACAGGCGTGATCCACAAAAACACACTTGAGACATAATGGAGACCTAGAAGATGAATAGAACTATGGAACAGCTGTCCTGCCCTACATAAGAGGTACTACAGACAAAATCAGTAAGATACTTCACAGGCATCACACCAAGACTGCCTTCAAACAGACAGAAAAATAACAGCCATCCTAAGAAACCCCAAAGATAAAATTGACCTGGAAAACCAAGGCATATATGAAGTCCCCTGCGCATCATGCCCTGCCACATACATTGGACAGACCAATAAGAGAATAAGTACCTGCCTGGATGAACACAAAAATGCAGTAAAAAAGCTGGAACACACTTCCTCACTAGTCCAACACATGAAAGCCACAGGTCATAGCACAGACTTCAATGGCACCAAAACCCTAGCCACTATAGAAAACCCCAGCTACAGAATTATCAGAGAAGCCATAGAGATTGAAAAAGATCTGAAAGCATGAATAGAAAAGATGACTCCACCAGATTGTCAATTATCTGGAAACAAAAAAATCTCCACACTACAAGCCAAGCAAACACCTGGGCACAAACAGACCCCCCCCCATACCTCCAGCTCAAACACAACCCATCCGGGCACCCAGATGAAACCTAGCTTCCTAATAAATGATAGCTGTCCGTTTACCCAAAGCCAAGCCACACTAAAAGTCTCCAATACAGGAAACACAATGTTGCCAGCCAATCAAGACAAAAAAACAACAACCTACAAAACAGACAGAAGATATTAGGAACACCAATCAAGCAGAACACAGCAAACTCCAAAATCAATAAGCACAGACCAAGACTCCCAACCAATCAGGATGAAGAAAAAACCATTCTGGCACAGCAATAGGCTAGCACCAAATTTAAAACAGAAACGGCTGTGAAAGCCTGACTCACAGATGGACACAATACACAAGCCTGATGATGGCAGATGAGATTCTGCCAAAACGTTGCTACAACTTTAAAAGCACAACTAAAATGACATGGGAAAATACCCGAACAAAGCTGAATACCATACATATAAATACCCGCGAAAACATAAGAAAACATATATAAATGTACATTTATTCAATCAATTAGCATTTATTACACAGATTCCGTGATCTTCTCTTTTGTCTTCTTGGGTTGTGCATCTTGCTTTTCTGACAACACCATACATACATAGCCCCCCTGGGTTGGATCTGCCACAGGATATTATTCAGGGTCCACTCCTCTGACAAAGTACTGATGATTACATTTGTATTTTGTTTTCCACAATGTGCTCAGGCAGCACTCATGATTCTCCCTTCCATGTTATACTCCAACCAAATTGAATTGATTAAATTAAAGGATAATGGTAGACCCCACCCCCACCTCTTGAACATTATGGCTGAGAGATGTTTAAACCTGAGTCCTCCCACTCCTTGAGCATTCAGAGTTCCAAGCCAATAAGCCATTCTTTCCTGCCACTTGTAATGAATAAATAATTTCAGGAGAATTTCATAAGTTTTAGTATTGAAGTTTCGTAAGTTTAGTATTGTTTTAGTATTTCATTTAGTTTTAGTATTTAATACATGATACAAACAAATTAGAGCGAACTAAACCTCCTTGAGCTAATTTCTTACATGTCATTCTGTTTCTTTTTCATTGCATTTGAACTTAGTTAAGTTGAGTTGCATGAATAGCTGGAGGAAGTCCATATCTATAACAAGTATTTCTCCAGCAATACATCTGTTTAAGAGTTAATTGGTTACAGGGATCCATATCAATATGAGATTGGCAGATGAAGAGTACAGAAAACATTACATTAATCTATCTTGGTTTAGCTTGCTTTCGCCCTCTTCCCAGTTTAATACAATGCCAAACCTGAGATGGCTAGGAAAGTGGATAACAACAAAAGATAGGTATTTCTTATTTTTGAATGCAGCTCTGTGGGACCACCTCTTTGCATCTCTTCCTGAAAAGATACATATATAAAAGTGAAATTCTGAACAACCCTTTTCAGCCCCTTCTGTTATCTGTTGGTGAAAGATGTCACTGTGATATGATTAGGAGAGCTATTTTCTGTAATGTATTGTAAAGCTCTTTTCTTTGGCCAACAAAGAAAATGTCTGTTTATAATACTGTGTGACAGCAACTAAAACAGACCTCCCTCTGCTGTTGATAAATCTGCAGCCTCTCCTTCTCTGCTTTAAAAGACATCTTACATCTCAGCTTGCTAGGAACAAAACTTCTTTAGGTAGAAGGAAATGGGGTGGTGATGATGTAAAACTAGAAAAAGTTGGGAAAGATTGTTTCATTGTTCATATGACTTTGCTACAAGAGTTCTGATAACCTCCTTTTCTGAAGAATGTAATTAACTTGCCACAAAATTAACTATTTTATGCAATAGGGATGCCATTAAAGGGGTAGAATATGAAAACACTAGTATTTGCAATTGGCTTTGACTTAAATGTAGCTTGACTTTCCAACTTTCCTCTCAAATGACCAGAAAAGAAATGAGGTTCACTTCCTGGGAAAGCCCTCATCCTCAGATAGCTTATATTTATTTCATATCTAGGAATCACTGGATCAAATCTTTGAACTCTGTAGAAAGCGCAACGGTTTGCAACATAAAGTTGAAAATTAAAAGAGGTAGTTATAAATTGTAAGAAAACAAGCACCAAGACGGTTCACTTATCCATCTTCACCTCACGATATCCGTGTTTCCTCATTGTGAGAGAGAAATGCCTGTAAGAGGCATGAAGTTGTGTGCAGCAGGAAACTCTGCAAAATTGGTCCCCAATTTTCCATGCTGAGCTTGAAAGCAAATTGAAACCTTTGCTTGATCAGAAGCTGATCTGCATTATTGAGGTTCACTGAGAATTTGGTTACCTTCAAATAAATTCTGTCCTCTCCTGCAACTCATCTCATTTCCAGAAAAAGGAGGTTATGATCTGTTCTAAAAACTTTGAACAGAGACCCTCCAGTTGTGTCTCATCTCTTGAGAACTGTCTCATAGCTACAGCATCTCAGATGGGAAACTTGGCAAGGAAAAACTGGTTAAAGTAGGCTTGGGAATGATGGGAAAGAAAAGATGGTTAAAAAGGTTCTCGCCTTTTTAAGGAGGGAGTGAGGTAGAGGATGGGGGGGGTGTAAGTGAGTTGAAATTGTCTGAAGGATTTAGGAAGAACAGCACAAGGAAAATATCTAAAAGAAGAAGAAAAAAGTGATATCTTTTATAGCTTTTCTCTTGTAAATATTAAGTAATGCTAATTAAAATGATAGATATGCCTAAGTCTATCCTAGAGAAAATGGCATACATTTTTCACTTATCAGAGAGTGAAATTAACATTTGGGATAAATGAGATATTGTTTTCGGTGTCACACTTTGAATGGCATTTTATATTCTGTAAGTTGCCTTGAGTCGCCATGTGCGAATAGGCAGCAATATAAATTCCTTAAATAAATAAATTTCAAATCCTGAATCACAGAACGCTTTCTCTATAAAGTGGCTCTCCAGATTGTAGTAAACTATGATTTGGGGTCTTGGCTAGCTTGTTCACTTTCCTCTTCCTTTTCAATTTCTTCATCACTTTCTTTTATAGCTTTCCCAAAGGCCTGCTTATGATATATTTGTAAAAAGATACTCATAACTCTATTCCATTCCTAGTGAGATCTACCTTTTATGCCTCTGTTATTAGGGACTCAAAGTAGTTATAAAATTCTCCTTGCTCTGTTGCCGATGTCATACACAATTATTATACAACTTGCTCTAGCTAGAAGGTAAGAAGTAGATTCAATAAAAGCACCAAATCACTCTAGAAGTAACATACTCATTTACCCTAAGCAAGTTGTTATTGCTTGTACATTGTGTCATTTAGGTTGTTTTTTTAATATAGTAGCTGCTGGAAGCCAGAAGGTTTCAATCGTTCCATGGACAGTGAGCACACACTTCGTTGCCTTTCTCTGCTGATGCTATAAGAAAGGCAGAAATAGCCACGCCTCTGTTACTAGTCAAAAAGCGAGTAGAAAGAGAGTAGGAAGAAAAAAACAGGCATTCCCAGCAATGCCTGGGAAAATATCCAGCCACTGCCATAACAAATGGAAGCTTGCTTGCTTCCTCCCTCCCTCCTTCCCTCCCTCCCTCCCTTTTTTTCTTTGTCGAGTTCCCAACACCACATTCCATGATCAGATTTATCTACTATATATGTATTTAACACATTTAAATAGCTGCCCAAGTCACACATAGCTGGCTCAGGTAGCTAACAAAATTTAAAATATTGTCCGCTGAAAGGATGACATCAGAAACTAGCTACACAGTTGAGAAAAACATCTTCTGTTTGCATTTTAGGAATTCCTAACATTGATTTGATATTCTGAGTGTTGTAAGCCATTATTTCTGGAGGGCTACTTTGGGCGGTGAGGCAGTTGAGAGTAGAAATTGAGTTTTTTGCTTCCAGTGCAAAAAAATATCCTATAATAACATAGTAAAAGGAAAGACAACTCCAAGAATGAGAAAAAATGACTATAGTCCATATCTATGGCAGCAGGTACCTATCCTAGGTTTCTATCTTTCAATCTCTTAAGGACGCTGAGGAATAACAAGATGTTTTTTTTTCCTATCTCAGAACAATTCGACAAACAGTTTAGCAGCTCTTTCAATTAGATCTCAGAAAGATTCCAAAAGCAGTCTATTGATCACATGCATTCATTCATAATGCCCATTGCTTTCCCCCCCCGATCCTCTCAGGTAATAAGAAAAACCTCTAGCTATGTCAGTTTACAATTTATATAGGTAAAACTAAAGTAACAGGAAGTAAAATAACATGTACATATATTTTTTAATGTCTTTTTCACAGCGGGCATCAGAATAGCAACTCAATTTCTGTGTTTAAAAATATATCCAAGTTATTAGATGTGTAAAAAAATTCCATAACTGGTCTAATACTTTATTATTTAATTCAGAGATTACTAAAAGAAACTTGGGTATTTGGGATTGTCAGATCTCTTCATTAGGTAGGACACAAAGAAAGGAGAGAGAAGAGGAAAGAGATGGAAAAGTCTCATCTCATATGAAAATCGTGATGACTCATAAGGACCTTGTAAAAATATTTCCTTTCAGCTTCGGCGCAAAGCCAATCAAGAAAAATAGTTTTCCTTTTTTTCCCAAGTATGAAAATCATTGCCATACAGTTAGCTGAATCAAATATTTTGGAGGAGATGTTCCCATGAACACGACTAGGTAAACATTTGAGGACATGCCAGGCACAATTATTCATATCCTAGGGGGCTCCTTTTATTGATTGAAAAAAAAATTACTTTGACTTTAAAATGATTCTGGCCAATTCTGTACATCAATGGGGGCCTAAAATGGAGTGGGCCATTTTGCAAAGTTCAGAAGACTTCGTCTTTAATGTGAAGACATACCTAGAGCAAAATTGTGAAATACATAAAAATGTTCTGTTTGTAGTCTTATTTATCAGTGATGGGTTGTTCATTTATGAAATCGTTACCGATGTTGTGATTATCAAATGAAATATAGTTGACCATGGTGTCTATCAGAAAGCCTAGCATGATAGGGGGGGAAAGCTTTATAGATTTCTTAAATGAAAACACAAAAATGTCACTGCTTGTGGGATACTATTAAAGGATTGAAAATCAGCATCTGAAGTTTTTCATAGCAATACTATGAAAGCCATAGAAAATTTGCTATGAGCAAGAAAGGTTATCTATCCAAGTTTAGGTTAGCAAAAGAATCAGATTTAAATTCAGATATGAGCACTTTGTTAAAGGAAGTTGACATGATGTATTAAAAAAACCAACAATATTATGTTATTAGGGAAAGAGCTAATCATGTCCTTTATTTGTTATTAGCTGAACGTTAGCAATAGTTCAAGAAAGTGAGAAACAAAATCACCAAAGAAAAATAAATGGGACTTTTCTTTAGTATCTTGTATATATTTTTCACTGCTTTTTGGGAATTCTTAAGGAAGTTCAGCCCATATTCCAATCCCGACTGTACGTGCCCAGAGAAATAATGTTCAGTTCATATAGCCAAAGCAGCCCTATGCACAAACAGAGACATTAGCATGTTGTTGACAAACTCCCAAATCTGCATAAGTATAAAAGCTGCGTTAGGCAAAAATAAACCCACTAAATTGAGTGTCTTTTTTCCCCAAATAGTCAAATAAAGACTATGCTAATTGTATTTTTGAGGTTTTCGGATATTTGCTGGTTTATTGGAATACCAATTACCCTAAAAGCAGCTTGCTTAGTATGGAATAATGGTAAGGAATAATGACTATTGGCAGAAAACTCCTAAACGAGAAGGGAGAGCAGATGGGGAATTAAATGATGGACAACCTGAACAGAAATTTCCTATGCTGCAACATCTCCCTGCAGAATGATCCTGCTGGTATAAACTGAATGGAGATCAGACTCATTTTTTATAGCTACGGCATCTCCAGTAGAAGAATGCTGTGAAAAATCTTCAAAACACAAAGGCGATTCATTTCTCTGCACCTTGTAGAGGATTTTAGTTTCACGTCAAGCCTGCCAAAGTTTCCTTTTCCTTCCCTCCCTTAACAAATCCCTCTTCTGTCACTAGAAAGGAGGAGAGTGAGTAGGTGTGATGAATTACTCCATTTTAGAAATAAAATGAAAACCTTTTGACTGCATTTTTCAATTAAATCCATGAGCTGTATGGGAATGGAGGTGCACTTGAGCTTTCATTGCGTCTTCTCCTGTTCAATTAAGGGCCCTCTGGGACCCTCCAATGCACTTGAGACAAGGTTTGGTTTCATCAAATCGAACCATTTGCCACTGAATTTGTGGACAGCCACCTCACCATTATTTATTCCTTGATACAATATAAATCCACTGTTGGATTAAAAACACTTCAGCACAACAAAATAAAACAATTGACCTTAACGTGCCAATTTGAATACAATCTACAACAAGGTTGCTGATTTGAGGGAGAAGTTTTCCCCATTCCAAATAACATTGTGATGTGTGTGTCTGTGTCTGTGTCTGTGTGTGTATGTATTATTAAGTTTCAAAGAGAACATGAAAACTGACCCGAACGAATATAGAATAGCTAAGAGAGAGAGAGAGAAAAAAGTGCAGAAAGGATAAATAGAAAGAAAACATTTGATTTCTTTTGCAGCAAATACAAGAATGATTACAAACTTTTGTCATTCTATGATTACAATTAAAAAGCTCTCACTTTTCCTCCATTAAATCCATTTTCCATTTTTCCTGCTAAGCCCATGTTAGTGAACCTATGCCACAGGTGCCGGAAGTGGCACATAGAGCCATTTCCCCCAGCATGCGAGAGGTCACCCAGAAGAGCCTCACTGCGCATGTGCATGTCCGCTGCTGACAGTTGATTTTCAGGTATATGGCACACATGCATAGGGGACAGAAGGGTGTGCATGTGGGAGATGTGCACGCATGCGCAGGGTGTGCCACGCATGAGGGGATTGCACGCACACGCGTAGATGTGCTGCACATGGAATCGCACGTGCATGCGCAGACGCATGGCACATGAGGGAATCACGCATGCTTGTGCAGACATGTGGCATGCAAGGGGGTGTTGCACTCACATGCTTAGGGGACGTGGAGGCCCCCAGCATGCATTGTCTTCTGGGTGCTGGTGCAATTATTGGCATGGGAACTGAAAAAAGTTAGTCACCACTGCCCTAAGCATTACAACCACAAGTCATAAGTGCATGTTTTCTGTTTCCTGCAAAAGGCCAAAAGGGATTTCCAGCCAGGTATATGATGTCTGTATATGTAAATTGGCATGTGCATACAGTAATCTGTATGTGCTTAAATGTAGCCCATGCCATGACCCAATGCTAGACCTAACTCTCAGGATCAGAACAGCTGCTCCCATTTAACTACTTTGTCCTTCAGAACAAACATACCTATAATTTTCTTACAAAGTACTCTTAGTAATTCTGGCTCCATTATTACTTACAATAGAATAGAATAGAATAGAATAGAATAGAATAGAATAGAATAGAATAGAATAGAATAGAATAGAATACTTTTATTGGCCAAGTGTGATTGGACACACAAGGAATTTGTCTTGGTGCATATGCTCTCAATGTACATAAAAGAAAGGATGCATTCATCAAGAGTCAAGAATCATAAGGTACAACACAAAATAAGAGTCATAGAGTATAATCAACAATCAATACGAGAAAACAGCCAATATAAATCGTAAGGATACAAGCGACAAAGTTACAGTCCTACAATCACAAGTGGGAGGGGATGGGTGATAAGGAGTGATGAGAAGATTAACAGTAATAGTAGTGCAGACTTTGTAATAGATGAACAGTGTTGAGGGAATTATTTATTTAGCAGAGTGATGGCTTTCGGGGAAAAACTGTTCTTGTGTCTAGTTGTTCTGGTGTGCAGTGCTCTAGTTTTGAGGGTAGGAGTTGAAACAGTTTATGTCCAGGATGTGAGGGGTCTGTAAATATTTTCACAGCCCTCTTTTTGACTCGTGCAGTATACAGGTCCTCAATTGAAAGCAGATGGGTAGTAATTGTTTCTTCTGCAGTCCTAATTATCCTCTGAAGTCTGTGTCTGTCCTGTTGGGTTGCAGAACCAAACCAGACAGTTATAGAGGTGCAGATGATAGGCTCAATAATTCCTCTGTAGAACTGGATCAGCAGCTCCTTGGCCAGTTTGAGCTTTCTGAGTTTGCGCAGAAAGAACATTCTTTGTTGTGCTTTTTTGATGACGTTTTTGATGTTAGGTGTCCATTTTAGGTCATCTTCTATGTAGCTGCTCCCCAAATGCTTCTATTTAAGAGTTTGGGTCTGTTGCCAATTGGGAATTGAGGGCACGTGATGTCTCTATTCTTCAGAAAAATCACCATGGAGTTACAAAAAGCTTGTTTCTACAAATTCCCCTTTAAAGCCAGAGGCTATGGCCATTTCCCACCCTTGGGAAGGTAATGCTACAATTGCACTGTGAACTGTACGGAGAATTTTTTTTCTTTAGACTGATCTTCTGCCCCGCTTCTTTTAGAGGACTCTAGACTTCAGGATGAAAACAACAACAACAACACTTTCCACTTTCTTAGCAGCATGCATCATTAAAGACCTCTCTACTTACTTGCCTCTTTTCTGAACTAAAAACCTCACGTTTTCACATTTCCTTATAGGAAAATTGTTCTCTTTTCATTTCTTCCTTCTTTTGGGTATTTTCTTCCGTCTTAAAGGATCATTTGGCAAACCCAGTTTTTTCTGGTCTTTAGCCATCTTGTGCAAGTTAGACCTAAAAGGCTAAATTATAACAACATTTGTTCATGTCATCCTAAATAAAGTTGTCTTTAAGAGACCAAATATGGACTTTTAATTCAGCAATAGTGGAAAACATTAATACAAAAATGGACCCGGCTGGAATAGACCAAGAGCGATCTTCGATTTTTTTTCCCCCACAGTGTCCCACCAGTGTCCAACAATAATGACATGTTTCCAACAAGCAAGAGATAAGAACATGTCCTTTCCTTTAAGATTCCTTGCCTCCAGGCTGACACTAGTCTTTCGGGCTGATAATTTAGGATGCATTTGTCCTCCATGAATTTATCTCATGCCATTTAAAAAACCATCCGAGTTACTAACCATCACTATATCATGTACTAACGAATGCCAAGAGTTAATTGTATTGGCATAGGGAGAACTACTTTCCTTTTGTCTACTTCTTTTTTTCCAGACAACTTTATTGGATGACCTAGACTTTGCAGACAGGAAGAAAAACTTATCCTGCTGATTAAAAAAAAAAAGGTTTTTAAAATCCTGATTTTATTATTTTTATAAAGAACTTAAGACAGTAAAGATTTCTAACAGTCCTTCCTCCTCCAATTTTCTCCACAGCAACAACCTAGGGTGAAAGAGGGACTGACCCAAAGCCATCCAGAAAGTTTTTTATGCCTAAGGCAGACTAGAACTCACAGCCTGCCAGTTTCTAGAGTGAACTTCTCCAGAATTCCTCAGCCATTGTAGCTGGCTGAGGAATTCTGGGAGTTGAAGTCCAAAAGTCTTAAAGTTGCCAAGTTTGGAGACCTCTGCACTAGACCAAACCGATTCCCACACCATGCCATTTTGAGCAATTCAATCATTTCCATCCTCTTAGTCATGTTTTTCTGGCCTAAAATTCTCTAAAATGCTGGATTCTTTTGTGAGGAAAGTGTACAAATCCCCATGTCAATTAAATTGCCCAATTCTGCACATTTTCCAGATCTATTCTATCCTTTTTCAAAGGAGGTGATCAGAACTCCACTCAATATTCTAGATGCAGATGTGCCATAGGTTTGTTGAAGGACATTACAATGTCGGCCTTACCTAAATGATAGAATCTGCCTTTTTCCCAGGCACTGTTCATTGAGTCAACATCTTCATTAAGCTATCTTTAATGTCCCTAAGGTCGTCTTCCTATTTAGTTTAAGGCAACTCGATCTCCTTAAATATGTATGTGATGTTAGGATGTTTGTTTTAGGATGTATCCCCATATGCTTAAACTGAACTGCATAAGACATTTGGTTCACCATTCACCAGTTTAAAGAACTCCTTCTGTAGTTCTTCACAATTGGTTTTGGCAAACATAAGAAAGTCCTGCTGGATTTAGCCAGCAGGCCCAATTAGCCTTGTGTTTCGTTCCCACAGTGGCCAATTAGATGCTTGTAGGACTTAAATGCAGTAGCACTATCTCCCTTGGGTGGTATTGAGGCCCAGTTTCATGACATCATAGCATCCCCATACTACCATGATTCCCTCCCTCCCTTACTTGCATAAAGTTATCTAGATTAGCTTTGGTTTGAAGCAAGCAATTTGGTCTCTGGAAGCAATGTGTTTCACTTTGCCAAAGCAGAGACCATTGAGTCATCTGAAGATAGCAGTTTGGCTGATAGAGCACCAAATCAGACTTGTCAATCAACCCCCCTTGAACCTGTGGAGCAGAAGATACTTCTCAACTCCTACCTCTCCCATCTCCATCCAGCACTTCTGAGGCTAGAAATCTTCAGGGTTTCAGCATCCACTGAAGCTGCCTAGTCTGGAGGACCCGGGGTGAATAGGCTAATGTAGGATGGCCAAAGCTTTCCAGCCTGCAGGACTAATCACATGCCCCAGTTGCCTTAGGCAAGCTATATTCAACACATGCTATGCATTTCTCAAAGATGAACTTCAACCAACACCAGAGATGGTGGGAGAAGACTAAGAGGAGACAGTTTTCCTCCGCTGTTCCAAAACTTTTTGTTTTGTGAAGCAACTTTGGCAAAGGGATTCTTTGTTCAAAGCTTCATCAAGTCCAAGCACTCCTGTGAGGTTTCACACAGCCTTTGTAAATAAGTGCAAATTGGTGCTTTCGGCCTTAATGTCACAGTAGTAACTCTACAGCTCCTGTGGCCTTCAGAGCTTGAAAAAATGCCAACTACCAAAAAAGAAAAAGAAAAAGAAAAAAAAAGAGGCTGCTTTCTGTTTGGAAATAATTCCCAACACATTTTATTATCAATCTGTCATTTCATTACATTTTTTTGTCATTTGTAGATTTCATATGCTTTTAGCATGGTATTGGTATAGAACCATGATGGTGCAGTGGTTAGAATGCAGTACCGCAGGCTACTTCTGCTGCCTGCCGGCTGCCTGCAGTTTGGCAGTTTGAATCCCAACAGGCTCAAGGTTGACTCAGCCTTCTATCCTTCTGAGGTCAGTAAAATGAGGACCCAGATTGTTGAGGTCAATATGCTGACTCTGGAAACAGCTTAGAGAGGGCTGTAAAAACACTGTGAAGCAGTATATAAGTCTAAATGCTCTTGCTAATGCTTGCAAGTGTAGCACAAGAAAAACCAGCCAACAGCTGATAACCAAATCGGCAGATCAATTTGTGCTCACTTTTTCTGCTTCAAGCTGCCCAATTACTGTCCACACAGCATCCGGTTCTTCATAAATTAACAGCCCTTCACCTTCCTTCACAAAAAGGAAAGCAAATAAGTTTTGTAGCATTTCCTCATCTATTTTATATGTTTGTCTGGCAACTTTCAAAACATTCCTTACCACCCCCATAAGGATAGCTGAAAGGGGATATTGATTTAAACAATTGACAAATATATTGAGAAAGCCTCAAAAGTTTTCAGTTCACCATGGCACCAAATCAGCCTTGCAAAGCAAAATCAGTGAATCTAGCAAACTCCACAACTGCCTATGGAAAGAGGTTCACTAATTCCGGTACCAATCCTGTTGCATAGCAACAGTCCATGAGAAGAGCCAATTGGCAGAATTGCTGCCTGACTGAATAGCAATACCACTTAGACTTATATACTGCTTCACAGTGCTTTACAGCCCCTCTAAGCTGTTTCCAGAGTCAGCCTATTGCCCCCAAACAATCTTTGTCCTCATTTTACCCACCTCGGAAGGATGGAAGGCTGAGTCAACCTTGAGCCTGGTGAGATTTGATCTGCCAAATTGCAGTCAGCTGGCAGTCAGCAGAAGTAGCCTGCGGTGCTGCATTCTAACCACTGCACCATGGTGGCTCTTCACGTATCTGAATGCAATGAATATGTGTGCATGTGGTCCGATAATCCTCTGATGAGGAAATGAATGTCCATGCGTAGAGAGTGAACGTGCTGATACATCAACTTGATCTGGAGAGGAAAAAAAAATGCAAGCAGGTTTTCCAGGAGTGGCAAAAAAAGTTTTAAAAACTGTCATGGCATCATCAATGCTGGTGACATGTATGGCTGACAGAAATGTATGCAGCTCCACAGGCAAGGAAAAGCAGTGTCTGAAAATGCACAAAGTTGCCTGCCTTTGATCTAAGGGCTCTTGACAGTATCTATTTTTTCCTGCCTTGTTCTCACCGCCACCAACGGGACAGCAACCATGCTGCTCTCATTGCTAAAGCTGCCATGTATCATATAAACATACTGATAATTCCCCCTTTGTCAATTCAGCCCTGACTTTGGCTGTATTGCCACCAAAGCATAGAACAATAACACTTCCTCAACACGTGCTACTCACGTACTAACAACTGGAAGCAAAGTGAAAAAGACTAGGTTAATGTGATCTCCAACATCTACCTTTTCTTCACGTCCTTGTTTGACTTTTCAGTTACTCACTTTATCAGACAAATCAGCCCTGTTTGCATTCTGAAGGCAGAGCTTGTATGTTTCCAAATGATCTTTTAAATTCAGAGAAAGAAGGGTAGGGAGTTGGGGAAATCTGAGGTTTAGTAGAAATGATCACTTAGATAAACTGCTGGGCATTCTGGAGTTGTAAAGGGGACATCAAATTGGAAAGGCCACCTTAGATAAAAAGCAGTCAGTGGTGGCATGTGTTTTGGTAGGCAATGATCCCTTTCACCAGATGTCTTAAATGTGCTAAAGAGACACATCTGGGGTGAGAGGGTTCAAGCACACCCCAGCACCGAAATACACATACCTCAATACCCAGTAAATGTTAGACAGCCCTTCTGGTTGCAAAAGGCTTAAGGGACTCTCAGGAAGGAGTCTAGGACAACTTGCCATGAGCCACTTGCTGCAGCTGGCTTGCTGCGGGACAACTTGCAACGGCCAAATCACTGCAGGACCTCACTGCAGGACAAGAGTTACCCTCATATCAAAGAAATGGTAGAATGGAATCATTCAAGAAAGGATGCAAAAGGAGGGACAGAATGAAATGTAAATGAGACAAATTAAAAATATTTATTTATTTATTTATTTTAAAATATTTTGAATAGTTAAATTGAACTGTTAAATTATCCTGCGGCGAATTGGCCAGCAGCGAATTAGCTGCAGCAAACTGTCTCACAGCAAGTGGGCTGTGGTGAGTTGGCCCTGGTGAGTTGGTTGCAGTGCGTTGGCTGTGGCAAGTTGTCCCAGTCCATCAGGAAGTGGTCATACACCAAAGCTCAAATTCGTTGAGGATTTCCTTGCTTAGTCCTTTCTTGTTTTAGAACATCTATATTATCAGATGCATGCTTGGCAAAATAAATAAATAAACAATAAAATAAAATAAAAATCTCTTGCCTTACTTCTGGGTTCAAATTCTCTGAAGCCTTCTTGCATAGAAAAGGTAGCAAAACAATCCCTTTATAGCTATTCTGCAAGTACAGTTCCTTATAGAACCACTACAACGTTTGGGCTAAAACTTCCCATTCTTGTGTTGGAATTCCCCCCAAAATAACAGTTTGGCACATTGGTTGAGATTTGATTTTCAGCCTCAGCCATACTCTTAACGTTTCACAGTTCTCTCATCCAAATTCTCTAGCCAGGCATAATTGCCTCCTTGTTGATAGAGACACCTCCAGGATGTGCCTGTACACAAGAACTTTTCCGCTACCATTAACGTAGAACATGGTTGTGCATATTTATATGGGGAAGGGCATATGGGCTACAAAAGAGAAAGAAGAACTGGCTGTGTGCTGCAGGGATGATATCATCAGAAATGGTACAATTGCCTTATCAGTGAGATGGGTGACGTATAAATTTAATAAATAATTAACTGAAATACATAGAGGAATGGATCAGAATCTGAGTAGTAAAAGGTAGATGAATCTAGATTGGCAGAATCTAGCCTTGATGAAGGAGATCCAGATCCACTTTTTCTTATCCTCAGAGAGAGTGGGAGGGAGGGAGGGAGAGAGAGAAAGAGAAAGAGAGAGAGAGAGAAAGAGAGAGAGAGATGAGCACTTGCTCTCAATTTGGCTTTATCATCCTTGGGCTGTCATCTTTATATTATCAATCATTGATCTTATATCATCAGATCACTTAGTGATTGCATTTCAACGCAGATTGACAATCCCAAATACCTTGCAGCATTTGATTACCCCCTTCCCCCACCACACACAATCACTACATTGTGAGTTTTAATGATAGGTCCTTGCTGCTGCTGAATACATATTATCCTGGTTAGTGCTAATGAGAGCTGCCTGAGCAGAACAAGAAGGAGCAATTCCCCTTGGATGTTGCTTTTTAAATCAAGAATAGCTGAAATGTTACATACATTTCTGACTGTGTCAGGCTTGCTGCATTTTCATTTGTTCCCACTATAGTTTGAGAATATATGGTTGCAGGTGTCCGGAGTAGATACCGCGGTGCTTCTCATCTACTTTTCTTATACAAATTTCATCCACAGAATTCTCTCTCTTTGTCCTTCTGAAGATTTTACATTCTGATTCATATTGCCCAGAATGGACAAACAGCCCCACAAGCTCCACAATAGATAGATAGATAGATAGATAGATAGATAGATAGATAGATAGATAGATAGATAGATAGATAGATAGATAGACAGACAGATAGATGGATGGTAGATAAATGATAGATAAAATATATATGTATGTGTATGATAGATGATAGATTTTAGATAGATTATACAGACACACACACACACACACACATAATAGATATATAGATGATAGATGGATGAATAGATAGATTCAAAGATTCATAGTTAGAGGAATAGATAGATAGATGATGGATAGACAGATGATGATTGATATATAGATAGATATAAATAGATTTAATTTTTATAGCCGCCCAGCTCAACCAAGAGACTCTGGTGGCATACAATTCTAATATTCTAAAACAATTAAAATAATTTTTAAAAACATTAAAAAATAAATAAAAACACCCACAAAATAAATACAAATTGCATTGTTTTAGTGTTCCAGTCCATTTTGGCATGCTGTGGTCCACCTCTTTATAGGCAAACATTGAGAATTCATTAGCTCCTTCACAGAAAAAAGAGAAGTTTGCTCAATGAATCGGGGGTTCCTAAAGTCTCTAATATCCACTCCTCATTTAGTGACCAAGTTCCGTTCTATCAACATGTTCATTGAGTGAAATGGTTCCTAAATGAACACCTGATTCTCTCTCTCTCTCAAACACACAAATACACACATACATTGTTACACTAATATCAAAGAAATGGTAGAATGGAATCATTAAAGAAAGGATGCAAAAGGAGGGACAGAATGAAATGTAAATGACACAAATTAAAATATTTATTTATTTAAAAATATTTTGAATAATTGAATTGTTAAATTATCTTGCGGTGAATTGGCCAGCAAGCGAAGTGGCTGCGGCAAGCTGTCTCACAGCAAGTTGGCCATGGTGAGTTGGCCATGGTTAGTTGGCTGCAGTGAGTTGGCTGTGGCAAGTTGTCCCAGTCCATCAGGAAGTAGTCATATACCAAAGTTCAAATTCATTGAGGATTTCCTTGATTAGTCCTTTCTTGTGTTAGAAGATCTATATTATCAGATGCATGCTTGACAAAATAAATAAATAAAAATAAAGTAAAAATCTCTTGCCTTACTTCTGGGTTCATTTTGCTGCCACCTAATTCAGATACAGTTATCTCATACAGCTGCACCAAGTTATTCTCACTCCAGGATGCACTGTTATATATTGGCACTTATTCATTGGAAAACGTTTTTGTTTTATAACCATTTGTTATTGTGGCATTTGTGAATGGTTACTAACCAAGATAGCTGAACAAGAAGTGGCTGCAAAACTCTTATGAGGATGCTATAATCGCCCGATATTAATAGTATTTTCCTTGTAAATTAAAAGTTGCTGATCTGAAACGAACTTATTTTTCCCTTTTAAATAATAATGATTATTTATATCCTTCATTTGCCTGTTTTTCTCTGGCCCAAAACTAGGGTAGCAGCATTTCTTCCCCTTTCTAATCACTTTCTTCATTTTTCTAATCACTTCAGCTAGAAGGATTTCATCCCTTTTCCCAAAGACCCATTTCAAACCAGCAACCGATTTCTCTAAGGACAATCTTTGGCAGAACAGAAATTTCCTGTCCTTGAACCAGGTCTAGATGCAGAAAAAGATGAAGCCTTGCAGCACAATAGCTCCAGAGGTGGGTTTCAAAAATTTTAGCAAAGGGTTCTATGCTGGGTGTGGCCTAGTTGGCTTCCTGCATCATGGCCGGGGAGGGTGGTCTTTTTGCCTTTCCCCAGGTTCTAGAGGTTCTCTGGAAGCTGGAAACGGGCCCATTTCCAGGCTTCCCAAACTTCTGGGAGGCCTGTTTTTTGCCCACCCTTGGCCTCTGTACGCGTCCTGCACTTATCTGCATCCAAAACGGACTGCATGGGGACTCCTGGGAAGGGTGGGAGGGAGTGGGTGGGGCCAACCAGGAGTGGGATTTGCACCAAGTGAGAAATCAAATAAGTTCCTAACCAACCTAGCTGACAACTTTGTTGTCCATAAGGTAGAGGGTGAAACTAGAGGGACAGCCATACTGGACTTAATTCTTAGAAACAGAGAAGAAGTGATAGAGGGAGTTGAAACTGCAGGAACCTTGGGTGAGAGTGACCATGTCATACTAGAATTCAACATAACACAAACACAAGCAACAGAACATAATGACACCAGAATCTTGGATTTTAAAAGAGCTGATTTCAATAAACTCAGAGAGAACTTGGGAAAGATTCCATGGATGAAAATCCTAAAGGGGAAAACAACTCAAGAATCTTGGGAAACTCTAAAAAGTATGATCATAAAAGCCCAGACCAGCACAATACCAAAGAGAAAGAAAAACAAGAAATCCAAGAAGAAACCAGCATGGCTGCACAAAGATCTCTCTGGCAAATTGAAAGAAAAAAAGGACAAGTACAAAAAAATGGAAAGAAGGACATACAACTAAGGCAGAATATCAGCAGATATCCAGAATCTGCAAAGATGAAGTCAGGATAGCAAAGGCTCAGAACGAACAAAGACTTGCAACAAAAGTCAAAGATAATAAAGAAGTTTCTTCTAACATATAAATAACAAGAAAAAAATCAAGGAAACAGCCGGTCCACTAAAGAGAGAAGATAGCAAGGAAGTAACAGGCAACAGAGAGAAAGCAGAACTGCTTAACTCATTCTTTGCATCCATCTTCAAGCAAACAGAAACTATAGCTCAACCCACCAAAAACAACTGTAAAAGACAGACCAGAAATAAAAGTTAAAATAAGCAAAAATAATAATAAGAGAACACCTGTCTGATCTTGATGAAAACAAATCACTGGGGCCTGATGGATTACATCCCAGAGTTTTAAAGGAGCTGGCAGAGGTCATCTCAGAACCACTGCACCATATCTTTCAAAAATCCTGGAGCACCGGAGAACTACCAGAGGCCTGGAAAAGAGCTGATGTGGTTCCCATCTTCAAAAAAGGAAAAAAAAAAGACCCAGGAAACTATAGACCAATCAGCCTAACCCCGGAAGATACTGGAAAAGATAATAAAAAAACGGATCTGCCAACATCTAGAAACAAGTAAAGTAATAACTAGCAGTCAGCACAGGTTTGTTAAAAACAGATCATGCCAAACCAATCTTATTTCATTCTTCAACACAGTGACTAAATTAGTAGATCAGTAAAATACTGTGGACATAATATATTTAGATTTCAGCATGGCATTCGACAAAGTAGACCACAACCTACTTCTTAGTAAGCTAAAAAAAAGTGGAATAGATAGCACCACCACTAGATGGATTCACAACTGCCTGGCAAACCGTACTCAACAAGTATTCCTTAATGGGTCTAAGTCTACGTGGAGGGAAGTAAGCAGTGGGGTGTCACAAGGTTCTGCCTTAGGCCCAGTACTCTTCAATATCTTCATTAACGACTTAGACGAGGGAATAGAAGGGGAACTTACCAAATTTGCAGATGATACTAAGCTGGCAGGAATAGCTAACACCTAAGAACATATGCTCAAAATCAAGATGGATCTTGACAGACTAGAACACTGGGCCATATCTAACAAAGTGAAATTCAATGTAGAGAAAAGTAAAGTCTTACACTTAGGCAAGAAAAACCAAAAGTACACATATAGACTGGGTGAAACCAGGCTCAATAGCAGTAACGGTGAGAGGGATCTTGGAGTCTTAGTGGACAACCAGCTAAAGATGAGCTAGCAGTGTGCAGCAGACGCCAAAAAAGCTAATGCAATCCTAAGTTGTATCAACAGAGGGATACAGTCAAGATCAAGTGAGGTACTAATACCACTCTATAAAGCCTTAGTAAGACCACACCCAGAGTACTGCATCCAGTTTTGGTCACCACATTATAAGAAAGATGTTGAGACTCTAAAAAAAGTACAGAGAAGAGCAACCAGAATGATTAGGGGACTGGAGGCTAAAACATACAATTAACGGTTGCAGGAACTGGGCTTGGCTAGTCTAGTGAAGAGAAGGACCAGGGGAGACATGATAGCAGTCTTCCAATATTTGAGGGGCTGCCACAGAGAGGAGGGGGTAAAGCTATTTTTTAAAGCTCCTGTAGGCCAGACAAGGAATAATAGATGGAAACCGAAGGAGAGATTTAACCTGGAAATAAGGAGAAACTTTCTGACAGTGAGAACAATCAACCAATGGAACAGCTTGCCCTCGGAAGTTGTGGGAGCGCCATCAGTTGAGACTTTTAAGAAGAGATTGGACTGCCATTTGTCAGAAATGGTGTAGGGTCTCCCGCTTGGGCGGGGGGTTGGACTAGATGACCTACAAGATCCCTTCCAACTCTGATTATCTGTATCTGTATCTGTATTGGGGTTCTCCGAACTGCACAGAATTTTAGCTAGGGGCTCTCCCGAACCCCTGTGAGCCCCCAGGAGCCCACCCCTGAATAGCTCCTATAAGCAAATATCTGTCTTTGACTGGATCCGAGTAGCACTGGCAATAGCACTTAGACTTACAGTATATACCTCTTCATAATGCTTTCCAGCCCTCTCTAAGAGGTTTACAGAGTCAGCATACTACCCCCAACAATCTGGGTCCTCATTTAGCGCCCTCAAAGGGATAGGAAGGAAATAGTCTTCACAGTTAGGGACCCTGAGGGAGCTTCCTCTGTACGATAAGGGGGCTTTTCTGTATTCTCCCTTCTATGTAACCACATATTCCTCACTTGTACTGGGAACACCCATTCCACCATGCTGGCGTCACCTGAGTTTGATTCCATTATGTAGCCATATAACAATTTCATATAAAACCCTTCTAAGAAACCTAATGCTACCAAATTCTTTTGAGGCTTTAAAGGCAAGACTGGTGATAGTTTCCCCATTATTTCATCCCTATTTCAAATCATTACTAAGTTTAAGTTCCACAGACCACAGTTTCCTCCGTATCATGTCAATTATTCTTTAAAAGTTATGATGAAGGCAAGGCTAAGAGAGTAGAATGCTCTAAATGGCCATAATTTCATGTTATTCATGTGATAGGTGGTCACTCTTGCTTTAAAGGAAATGCAGAATGTATTTTTTAAAAACATATTTATTGTTAAATATATTTAAATATTTATTTAAAAATATTTTTCAAGTAATACTTATAGAATCTTTGTGTCCAATTTAGGACTGCATAGACGTTCTGGACAGGTTTCTTTCATTACTTCTTGCAAGTCAGTTACAGTATGAAGAATCCTACTTGCCTGTCATCCTTCCAAATTACAATTCCTTTCTTAAGAATCTCATTGCGCCATTGAACCTCCCCTGTGTAATTACATTGTTATCCCAGCTAATCAATATGTGTAGAACTCTCATGCACAGTGAAGCCCTGCAAATGTTTATAGTTGCCTTGACATGGTATCTGATTTACAATCTGGTTTGGAAGAAGTCAACCATAAGAGAAGCTATGGCAAGGAGTATAAGATTCCAACTAGCACCCTTTGAAGTTTCAACAATCCAAAAAAAGAGTACCTTTAAAGTTCTACCAAGTCACCCGTTCAAATGATCAGTTACTTACAATGTCTTTGGAAGAAGTGTCGCACTAAGACTTCCAGGAAGAATATCGAGAATTGGAGCTAGAGCTATTAAGTTGAGTGGCTTAACCGAGAATGCTTCTCCTTCAAGTGAGGACATGTATTAATCTTATCAGAAGCTGTTTAATATATACTTGGTACCATGAAGGCTAAAACAAACTTCCTTCAACACATATCTCTGTTGTGTGATCCCTTTTCAATTTGTTATGAAATGAATAATATAGAGTAGATATGCCCATTATACCAAATGGTTTCTAGGTAAAATTTAAGATGCAGGTTTTAACTTATAAAGCTCTTTATGCTTTGGTGCTTGGACATCTATGGGACCACCTACTCCAATAAGTAAGAAACTTTAGCTACTAATCCCCCCTTTTCAGGGATCTGTAAGGTTAAAATCAGAAGGCACTGTTTTTTTCCATAGCACCACCAATCTTGTGGAACAGCTTCTTGGTGGAGATGGCGCTAGCCCTGTCCTTTGTCAACATTTTGGAAGCTTTTAAAGAAAGAATTGTTCTGGACCCCTTCTCCTGATTTTAGCAAGCCAACTCTATTTCCAATTTTTATTGTTTGCAGTTTTCTCTTTGGGTGATGTTACTGTTTTATAATTGCATAGTTGTGGATGTTTTATTTGGTTTCATATTCTGTGTAAGTGGTCATGAATCTCTGGATAGTGACAGGGTAGTTATGTGAAAAATAAATACAAGCATTGTGGTGTTAATATTTTCACAAAAACAACAGCGGATGATAAACACTGAAATACAATTAGACCTTAAAGTAGTGATGTTAACATAGTGGGAAGAATTAGATTAGATTTGAAAAAGCAGATTGTATTACTTGTTGAAAGCTTCAAGAATGCAACAGAGGTTTGGCACTGAGAAATAAGGAATTGTTTAAAACTTAAGTAAAACTAATATACTGTATATATTGGAAAAAAATCATGATTATTTTTCCAAGAAAGGTGAAGGAATAGTAATATAATTTGTGTTAGGCTTATGGGTTTTGATACATGTGTTTTCAGTGCCCAATTGACAGTTGATGAATACATGTGACAACTCATATTTTTTAGCCAATGCTCCTTTTATTCCTTGCTTCATCAATTTACAGAATTGATTATAAATGAGAGGCATGATGCTGATGTCTTTTATAGAGTTTTAGAAAAAGATTGCCATCTTAAACCTGTTCTAGAAAGCCTAACCAGAGGTGGTATTCAGCAGGTTCTGACCAATTCTGGAGAACCGGTAACGGAAATTTTCAGTAGTTTGGAGAACCAGCAAATACCACCTCTGCCTGCCTTGCCCCATCTATTCTCTTCCTCCCGAGTCCCAGCTGATTGGCTGGGTCTTCTTTTGTTGCCCTGCACAGGAGAATGGAACTGGAAAGCAGGTTAGTGGGGTGGGGAGGGAATGCAGATTTTGCAGTATCCTTCCCCTGCTACTCCCATCAAGTCCTACCCACCAAGCCACGCCCACAGAACCAGTAGTAAAAAAATTTGAATTCCCACCACTGACCCCAACCCTTTTACAGAACTGATTTTTCTTTGATTTGCCCCGATTGGTAGAAAGAGGCTGTTTTTTCCCACGTCTCTCACTTCTCATTTAGCATTTGGATTAATATTGGAAGAAGTATGAACTGCCAGCGATTTGCCAGTGATTGTGAAAGAGTTAATATTCTGCATACATACAACCTAATGGCCGCGTTTGTCCATGGTACCACTAGGACTGAAGCTCCTTGTGGAGACACCAATGTCAACATGTAGCTGCTCATAGAGGTTATTGGTTAAATTGGTCTTGCTAATGTTGCCCCCTTGCCTTGTTGCTGATGTTCTAATTATTTCAGCCTGTGCTGTTTTTAAGTTTTTTTTAAGCTGCTTTATGTGAGCATGTTTGGAAAGAGTTGCTGTCCAAAGTTCTTATTGTTAGGAGCTTGGCAACTATAAATGGTTGACTATTCTATTGTAATTTCCATTTTGTAATTTCTCCATTTTGAGATCATTAAAAGAATGAAAAATTGTCTCTCTGTGTGTGCGTGTGTGTCTGAACTGTATGTACATTTTAAAAATCATATTGTAAATTAAAATAATGGAGTAACTCATTGAGATGTAAAAGCAGACATACTAGCAGTAGTTGATGGTAACTGTAGTGCACCACACCTATAGAACACTACATTTAGAACAAACAGCATGAATTGTCAATTAGAAAATCTTCTATTCAGACTATTTCGCCCCAAAGTCACTTGGCTCCACCAAGGATGGGTGTTCCTTACCCATCCAGGTATGTTCCTTCATTGCCTCTAATTATCCTCCTACCTATAAAATGATCCCAGCTGCAACCTTCCCACTTCTTCAGTCATTTATTTTCTCTAGTGCACAGGTGCTGTTTTCAAGGCTTCTTCTGATCGTTCTAGTCAGGATTTGACAGCCTGTACTTTCTAAAATCGTGACAGGAATTGTACATTCAAGCATACATACAAACCCTTTCCCGCTGATTCTGCTTCCCTTCTTCTTCCCCATGATGGGAGTCACAGTTACCTTTCCCAATTTGGGGTCTTCCAGATGTGTTGGACTACACGTGAGATTGTTCCCCTCAGCTTCATGAAGAAACTGTTTGGGATTGACAATGAGGCCTCATCAGATTCTGAATAATTATACAATAGATGAAACACAAAAGTGTGGAGTTGGAATAATTTCTCAGGAACCAAGAGGAAGGTGGAATTTGCTGTTAAAATTCTCAAGGAGGGCTAAAGCTGGCTTAGCCAACAGAGAAAGTGAGAGGGCTATGCTTCATTATATATTTAATTTAGAGCTGAATTATTTCAAAGCATTTACTTTCAACTTCCTGACCAGAGCGGGATGAACAAATGGAGTCTGCAGATGTCAGTGAGTTGGTATCTCAAAACATGAAATCTAGGAAGTGAGGACAAGCAAACCAGGATTTGTATTTCTATGTCAAAAATAGACTGGAAAGGAGGTATTTGTTAAAAGACAGGGCTACAAAATTATAGCAATTTAAAAATGTATACTATGCCACTAGACTTATCTGCTTCATATTGCACACAATAAATAAAAAACTACTTGGACCACCTTCTAAAACAACAGAAATTGCATTATTTTACCAGGTGTTTTTAAAACCTGCTTTTTCAATAATTTTAGAAAAAACAAGATAGAAACTCAGCTGTGAGCTTTTCCAGGGAGATGTATTGATGTATAGATCTATCAACAGCATGAGCTGATCCCCACCCTTATATTCCCACAATGCTGTTGTCAGCTCTATAAAATTATTCCAGGTCCTGAATTACTTTAAGGTAAGTTTCATGGCTTTGGGGAAAATCCAAATAGCCCTTCAGATGATCTGGAAGTGCAATTCTTCAAATTCCTGGCTAGCATAGGTAATCACAGATGTCATACAAATCTATCAGAAGGACAGCTGGTTTAAGGAAACTGCCTTAATGCTTTGGAGGATTGTTATTTATTATCTTATGGAATAAACTACTCTAGTGATCAGACAGTATATGGAATATATGTTCTAGCTATTCCCTTCTGACCATGGATGTTTTACTGACGATGTTTTTATATTCATACAGATGTTGTCAAAGAGTAAGAAATGGTTGATTGTGGTGGCTACATATTGTATAGATAAAAGTGACTTGACAACAGAAAACAGATAATGGGGTGACATATACAGGAAGGGGAATGCAGGAAATTATAAGCAACTCACCAAATGACACCGATCAAGAGTGAAATATTGAGTAGTGTCCTGATGGAAACAATTTTCTTGAGTAGAGTTGTGAAGACATTGATAAGGTCATTCCAAGTGGACTGCAATAATCTATGCTTAACTTTCCTGTTTAGAATATAATGCCCGATTAGGAATAATACACAGTTCCACTTGAAACCTGAATCCTGGATGGGAGGAAAAAAAAACCCAGGTATAACAAAACAAGTATTTCACGGAGATATATAGAAGCAACTGTAACAGAGCAAGCTGAGCCCCCACAATGATGATGGAGAATGGAAAGAGAATTGCCAAGTTTGCAATTCTCTCTGTCTCTCCCTTCCCCCTCCCTGCTTATTGTTTGTATTTATTTATTTATTTTGAGGAGAAAATGCTTTTGCAGAACTCGAGCCCATTACCAGAATGAATGGATTCAATATCTGTGCAATGATGTGTTAAAAATGAAAGGCACATCATTACATGTCAGAGATGTTATTAACACATTTTACTTCTTACTTGAACGAGATAGGCATTAGCTCACCAGGTAGCACACAACCCACTTTGCTATTTGCCACTTTGACTTGGGTGTGTGTGTGAGGGAGAGCTGTTCCCCGGGAAGCAACCGGCATTGCCTGTCATAGGCCTGTGTGCATGGATCCCGGGGCTCACACATGCTCCTGTGTTCACTCACACATGCTCTACCAGTCTTGCAGCAAAATGGCAAAATGACCTGTTATGCAGAGAACCAGCTAGTTGTCTATTTAAACCAGCATTAAGAAATCCTGATTGTGTGCAAAGGTGAGCCATAAATTTCTCTAGGCTCTACCCTTTTACACAACCCCCCTGCAAAATCGGTGAATAGTGGAGTAAATCTGAAGATCGGTTTCCAGAGAAAAAGCTTTTGTTGGTTACCAGTAGGCACACATAAAGATTCACACCCCTCTCTTATTACTTTCCAGGTGTGAATCATCCATGGGAAATTGCTTATATCTGGACTCAAAGAAACTGGTTTTCTTTCCCACCTACCTGACAGGCCAGGAAAAAAAACAAACACCTGCAGGCTCTTTCGATTTTCAGATGAGATAACACGATAGCGCTCAACTATTATTCATGAACAAAGTATCTTTCTGAGGAGGTGGTAATATTATTACCAGGTTTTCTATATGGATGGTGTGATTCAATAGTTCATGCTTGGATTGGCAAGTGGAAACTAGGTGTCAGAGCTGGCTGGCAGATTCCCCTTAAGCTTCTTACGCTATTTCCATAAGCAATAAAAGATGATAACTTTCTTCTTTATATAGTCATCACCTTTACCCAAGCCGATGCTTTCCAGATGTGCTAAGACCACAGCTGTCCTGTTTCAAGCTAACATCACCTCCGGATCTCCAGTCAAAAGGAGCTGATGTAAATAATAGATAATAATTGTAATAGAGAACATTTCCTCAGAGAGACTCTACCAGTTAGATGGACAGATAGACTGAAATGGTTTAAAGCAGAAGTCTCCAACCTTGGCAACTTTAAGTCTGGTGGACTTCAACTCCCAGGATTCGCTCTCCCCAGGCCCCGAAGGCTTTCCTCAGGCCTCCAGGAGGGCAAAAACAGCCTCCCTTGGGCTCTGGAGGCCCTCTGGAAACAGGAAATGGGCCAGTTTCCGGACTTCCAGAACTTCCGGAAATGGGAGGCCCGTTTTTTGCCCTCCTAGAGCCTCAACATGGACCCTGCACTTACCTGCATCCAAAATAGGCTGCGTGGAGACTTCTGGTAGGGGCAGGGTGGGGTGGGTGGGGCCAGCCAGTTGGTTCAACTACCGTTTTGGTGAACCAGATGTACATTTAACATCTGGTTCAGCTGAACCAGTCTGAACTGACTGAATCCCACCCCTGCCAAGGGATCTCCAAACTTGCCAGCTCTAAGACTTGTAAGTTGAAGTCCGCAAATCTTAAAGTTGCCAAAGCTGGAGACCCCTGGCATAATCCTATTTATTCAGAAGTAAGCTGTACTAGGTTCAGTATCCAGGAATGTGTGGATGAATATTCTAACAGATTTCTTTCTTAACCTCTGCAATCTCTTTTGAGAAAACTTATAGTTTTTGTTTCTTCTTTCTTTTCCTTCCTTCCTTCCTTCCTTCCTTCCTTCCTTCCTTCCTTCCTTCCTTCCTTCCTTCCTTCCTTCCTTCCTTCCTCATGAATTTGAAAACAGTTATCCAAGCTTCAAATGGACATTGCCTTTTGTCCACCAGCTCTATCTAAAGGCCAGGCCCTACTTCATTGGTGAGGAAAGCTTATCCTCCTTCTCCTATTTTTGAAACTTGTTCCTCAGAAGAATAAAATGGCTTCAGCAGGAAGAAGATGGACTTTTAAGGTGTATCTTGAATTGATCTGGGTTACTTTTTCATCAAGATTATTCCTTTTTTTTTTCCAGCAGCCAGAAATATCCAGGCTGTAAAGTACTTAGATTTATGATGGTATAAATTGAGAACTCTGAATGGCAGTTCAGACATTCAGACTGAAAATGAACAGAAAACCAGCCAACAGCAGATCTGTTTGTGAAGCATGAGTGCGTTCATTCAGAGCAAATGACATTGCATGTGACCTGAAAATTCATGTGTACAAATACAAGAGCAATTTCTTTGATGCTGCAATTCTTCCAACTCCACAGAATGGAGGGTGATGACAATATCAAATTTCTGAAGTACCGAACAATAAAAGCATGTTAGTTTACATGCAACACTTCCTTGGGGCCATGCATATTTTTCTTATACTATCCTTTGGGGCAAAGCAAACCATATTTCTGGAGCCTGACCATCATTTATTATAAAAATGATGGTATGGATGAACTAGGAATATCACACAATTTGGATTTTATGCATCTGCCAGGACTGAAATTTCCCAATGGAGAGTCAGAAACTTCAGATAGGAATTTAAACCAAAGCAGCCTTCTATTTATTAAACACAGTTGCTTGAGTTCACTACATGTACATACATATAGTATTTATAGTTATCATAGTTATCAAGCCCTAATATTAAGCTAAGTGAGGCAAAATACAAAATGACATGAAGATCTGAGGTACTCAATTGACAGAATATATCTTCAAAAACATGGATGTTCATTTCGCCCTATTTCGTATAGTATAGATATCCATTGCTCGGGATCTCATTCAGATGAAAAATTGCAGAGTAACCAGTAGCCTGGCATCTCCCACTTGGTGCAACCATATCTAATTGCTAGCTGTAATTTAGCTTGTCTAGCTAGCAGGGTAGCTTTAACCAGATACACATGGGGTTACAATGTATGGCATAGTTACCACTACAATTTGTAAGATGTAGATGTGAATGCTAAAATGGATCAGATTCTGTCAGCAAGTAGACTAATTTGTTTACACTGATGGGAATGAACTTGGAAATGGAGGAAAGTAAAAAGAGTTTGGTTTGTATTTATTTATTTATTCAGTTTGAGTGACATAGTGGCCTGGAGGTGAAGATACTCACATCCAGTGGTGGGATTCAAAATTTTTTACTACTGGTTCTGTGGGCGTGGCTTGGTGGGCATGGCAGGGGAAGGATACTGTAAAATTTCCAGTCAGAGGTGGTATTTGCTGGTTCTCCGAACTACTCAAAATATCTGCTACCGGTTCTCAAGAACTGGTCAGAACCTGCTGAATACCATCTCTGCTCACCTCCCACTTGAAAGCTTGAGAGTTCAATCTTAGGGCAGTGATAGATTTTTCTGTATCAGGGACAAAGAAAAAAAAAATCTGCTGTGAACTCTACCGAGGCATCAGGAAGGGCATCTGGTCAGTAAATGCTCATCTGCATTCAGTTGCCCCAATTCCACCCTGAATAAAGGGATTAAGGGGGTTGTAAAAAGAAAAAGAATATTTATTAAATTTCTGCATTGCAATAACATGTACAAGGTTTGGATCAGCCTGCAGTAATTGCTCAGTTGAGTTGCAGATGGGAAATATTTCTAAGCACCACCCTCCATATTATTCCACAAGGACATGGAATAACTTTCATCTTCTAGAAACTTCATGTACATTTGGCATATTAGGGCTTCTCCATCTACTAATAAATCCATACAATGTAGAAGTAACTAGTCTGGAATTAAATGACATAAATCCATTTATTATAGTTGGAAATAATTTCCTTTTCTGGCAGACAGATAAATTGCCACTAATGTGATATAAGAATGATTTGATTATTTCAGCGGTTCAGATATATCATTGTCTTGCAAAATTCTCCATTTTCAAATTGAAATTAAGTAGTTTTAACCATGACAACAAAACATCATCTGCATATATTTTATCTCTAAGGCAATTTTGATGATCTGTAATGCTTTATTTAATTGTTGTTTACATTATTAAAATGTATTGTAATCTACATAAGAGAGGATTTTTTTCCCCTGGCAAAATTGCTAAGATTAGCATTTGGGGTAGAATTATCAAATGGAGAAATACGCACAGAATTAGGAAATATAAAATGTGAACTACAGCATATAGTTGACGTTTTTGTTGTTTGTATGTCTTTTTAAATAGAGCTGAGAAATTATGATACAGACCAAGAATATTTAGATATATTTAGCAATAGCAAAAGCACTTTGTCTTATATACCCCTTCACAGCCATCTCTAAATGGTAGACGGAGTCAGTCTATTGTCCCCAACCATCTGGGTCCTCATTTTACCGACCTCGAAAGGATGGAAGATACGTTAGCTGCAGGGGTGGGATTCAAATTGTTTAACAACCAGTTCTGTGGGCATGGCTTAGTTGGAGGGCATGGCTTGGTGGTCATGTTATTTGCTGGGTGTGGCCAACTCAATATCACTCACATCGAGGCACGTATCTCCTCTCCTGGCCTCTCATGACTGTGGGGATGCTGTAACAGTCGTAAGTATGAAAAATGGTCATAAATCACTTTTTTCAGTGCCATTGTAACTTTGAATGGTCACTCCACACAAGCAAAGTACCAGCAAAGGAGGAGGAAAAAACTCCAGAGACGTTCCTGACAGGAACTAGACAGGAAGTCTAGTCCTGCCAAGAATGTAATAAGGGTTAACAGAGAGGCAGTTTCTGTAAGCAACACCAGAATGTTTCCTTCCTGCCTTCCTTACAGGATTAGGCCAGTAATTTCTTCTACCAACCGGTTCTCCAAACTGCTTAGAATGTTAATAACCGGTTCTAGCGAATAGGTGTGAACTGGTAGAATCCCACCCCTGAGGTAGGGAGTGTGGGAATGGCCAGGATACCTAGCAATTATTGGCAGTTTTCCCCTAATCTCTCTGTAAAAGGAACATCGAAGGAGTATGTGACCCATGGTCTCCACCTCTCCTGAGCCACAGGAACAGAGTCTTTCAGTCAATGGTATCAGGATGGTGGTGAGAAGACTAAATATTATTGACTTTTGCAAAATATTCTGCAAGACCTAAGTGCTAACATTAATTCTTCCTTCCCCTATTATATTAGTATTAGTCTTATGAAAAGAAGCAGCTGGACAGGATTATATCCTACACTTATCTGAATCAAAACATTTCTCCATCCTGATATCTAAAGGGTTTTATCTCAACACACTCTTTCTCTTCACTAGTTTCTGTCATGCTATATAACAGCACCCAAACAGAACACTCAAATTTAAGCCATAAATACAGAACGTATGGTCAGGAACCCTAGGAAAGCAGATTCCCCCCATTCCTAATGCCTTCAATATGTTTTGAAACCAGCAGTACAGTAATTTTCCCTTCTGTTTATCTCAGAATGCTGAGAACAGTCCTGGAATAATTATTCCCTCCAACAATAATTATTCCTTCCAACCGATCAACTGGAAAGTGCAAAAACAAAAATACAGAAAATTGAGCATTCTGCTCCTAAGCCCAAGCAGTTCCTAGAATGTTTTTTTTTAATGCCTTCATCTCCACTCTATTCAATAGAACAAAAAGCAAATTGCTAGCATTCACCATGCTTGCAGAACATGCCAGGTTATTTGTCTTGGTGCTTGGCAAAAACGTTGAACTGGTAGTCTGTTGGGAAAATCTGAAGGACACATTGCCTTGTCATTGTAACATCATTCTTCCTGCACAGAAATCCCATTGAAAGCTATAATGCCTAGTTTTGCAGTTGGGTTAGTTATGTAGTTATGGTTGCATGCTGGAGCGGAGAACATTAATGTTTGTATGTGCGGGAGAGAAACAATTCACTTGAGCCCAGGGACAAGCAGGAAACATATATATAAAAATGGGGGAAAATCAAAGGTGTTTTTTTCCCCCTTTTACAAAGTTTGTGAAATATAGTTTAGAATAATGCTTCTCAACTTTGGTAACTAGAAGATGTTGGACCAATTCTCATTTTTCTTGTTATTGGGGAGATTTATTTAGAAAAATGACAAACCCCCTCATTTACATATATTTCTAATATTGTCTGACTCCTATTTAAAGTTCTGGGTGCTCTAACACTGGAGATTTTAAAGAAGACATTGGACAACTATTTGTCTGAAATGGTTCCGGTTTTAGCAGGGGGTTGGACTAGAAGACCTCCAAGGTCCCTTCCAACTCTGTTACTCTAAAATTTAATTATCATTTTGTTCCCAATAATATACTATTCCAGTGGTGGCTAACCTTTTTGGGCTCCTGTGCCAAAAATTGTGAGCGCGCCAGGACGTTTGTACTCGCGTGCCAGTACCCAGAATGCAATGCATGCTCTCCACTCCCCACACCCCCTGCACGTGCACACCATCCCCACCTCCATCCCCTTACCTGCACTGCGCCTCACAGCTGATTTTTCAGCTGGTTTGAGGCCTTTTTCGGCCTCCCAGAGGCTTGGAAAAAGCCTCTGCAAGGCTTCTCAGGCCAAATTATAGGCTCGTTTCATCACTTCCGGTACTACAGGAAGTGACAAAACGGGCCTATAATTCAGCCTGAGAAGCCTTGCAGAGGCTTTTTCCAAGCCTCTGGGAGGCCGAAAAAGGCCTCAAACCAACCTAAAAAAAAAAAGCTGTGAAGCGCGGGCATGTGTAGTGAGGTAAATATGCCTATGGCTTGTGTGCCAGCACAAATGACTCTGTGTGCCACTTGCGACATGTGTGCCATAGGTTCACCATCATGGTACTATTCTATGCTCTTGCAGACCAAGCAACCATATTGGCTCCTTCCAATTATTTTTAAAACCCAGTGGTTGTATGACAAACGGCCAACAATTTATGTTTTAACATTTTAGGGGACAACCGTAGTTAGGAATGTTAAATCAGGAATAATCTCAGTTTCTTGATGAATGATTTGATGTACCACCTTGTATGTTCTTTATGATATTTCTGTTGCCTACCTTTAGTTCTGCAGAGCCTTGTAACTATTTGAAGAAATCTTTACCATAATTTGTTCCATTTCTCCATTCCTACATTTGTTCCCAAGTCCCATATTGCCCTCATATTAGAGTGCCCTTTTCAATACAAGGCAACTGTCAGGATTCCAGCAATCACCCTCATTAAATCATGATTCTCGAGCCAAACTTCAAAAAAACTGCAAAGGATTCATTAGAGGTGACATACTGGCACTGTTCTGTATGAAGCCAACTCTGGCATATGTAGTTTACAGCCACCTGTGACCGTGTTTACCCCCTCCCTGTGGGTTTGTAATAAATCACATTCTCCAATTGAGCATGTTCACCGGCTGGGTGTCATCATTCACGTTCTCCAATTAAATATATTCACAGGCAAAAGCTCTGGTATTTTAGTTATAGTCTTTTAAAGATAAGAGTTAGAATGATTTCAACTGCTCTTCCAGATTTCCTTCCTCCTCCTCTTTTATGGCAACTACTAAAACAGGCATAGGAATGTTTTATGAGTTGACATCAACATTTTATAAATATTTGATATTAAACATACTGCAGTTGTCACTAGTCCTATTTTTATTTACACTTTCAAAAAAATGTTTAAGTCCTAGTTCTGTTGTGGACTATTTCACTTTTTAAAGTAATGCTCTATTACTATACTATTCCCATGCAGAAGCAGTGATTCTTTACAAGGATGACTGAAAAGTCTCCACTCACAGAGGCATTTTATCTCCATAAATGGCAAGCAAGGGAAATAAATTTGCTTTCTTCCCTTTACTCCATGCCTCTCCATCTTTCTCTGCATGAAAATCAGGAGGCAGAGACAGACCGTAATAGCCGAAGCTACAGTAAAAGTGTGGTATACCATATTTGAGTTATAATAAGTGGTAGGCCTATTAAAGCCAGTTTGATGTGGTGAGTTAAGGCACCAAGCTAGAAACTGGGAGACTGGAAGTTCTAGTCTCATCTCACGCACAAAGTCACCTGGGTGATCTCGGGCCAGCCACTCTCTCTCAGCCCTAGACAATGGTAAACCAGTTATAAAATCTTCAGCTCACAAAACTGCAGAGATATGTCTAGGCAACTGCCTAGGACCATGATGGCGAACCTATGGCATGCGTGCCAGAAGTGACATGCAGAGCCATCTCTGTGGACACGCGAGCCGTTGCCCCAGCTCAGCTCCACTGTGCATGCGTGGGGGTGGGGAACATGTGGGAGATGTGGCACATGCACAGGGGGTGGGGGAAGTGCAAGGGGTCCCGCACGCATGCACAGAAGGGTGGGGGGAGTGAATGGTCCCATGCACATGTGCAGGGGGCAGGGGTTACATGGGGGGGTCACGCATGCATTGCATTATGGATGCAGGCACGTGTGAGCATGCATGGACTTTTGGCACGTGATGACAAAAAGGTTAGTCATTGACTCTCTCTCACAAAAAAGCCCATTATCAATTTCTTCTAAAACCCTATCTTTATTTTCCTTAAATTTCATACTCATTTATCTGTTATTTATCACTATATCCACTAGCCCAAAAGCACGACTTTGTAGGGACCATTTTTTAGTATAGAAATTAACTGTTTTCATGAATAGACCTCACCATAGAATTTTATATAAGATACACCATTTGCCAACTTTGCCAGCTGTGTGTGCATACAGGAGGGTTTAAAACAAAACAATAATCTTTATCCAAAATAGAAACTTTGTCATTCTACCTCACCATATATGAAATTGCTTGTCATTTGTCCAATAGGGCAGCACATTAAAAAGATACACAGGGTTTAAAAGGAACATCGTATTCATAACTCTTATTCTACCACTTGGATTCACGTTCTGTTTTTCTCACTTGGCAAATTCTTTTAAGATAGCTGCACAAACTGAAGTATAATTACCTTGAAACTATGTATTCAAATTCTTTGTCAGTTTAATGCCTGGATAACAAACCTGTTTGTTGCACAAAATAATATGCAGCATCTCTCTTAATTTTCTCTGAATCTATTGAGAGAATATTAAAAGTTACATACCTTAATTTGTGGAAATTAACAAGGAGAACTGAGATTTCTTCAATAGTGAATTAGTTCCTCTTTTAATACCTTAGAAGCTTCCAGTGATCTGATAATGGAAATAAAAGTTCATCAAGGTATACATTTAGTGGGTATTGCTCTCCCCTATGTTAACTTTTTAAATTTAATTTAATTTTATTGTGTTTTTTAACCACTGTGCGAAAGTGTCTATAGCCATGGAGAATTTGGATATTTGTGTTTCAAAATATCCAAGATCTCTATGGCTATAGACACTTTCCACATTCAACATACCATGTTGAAACACAATAGGCTCTGAATTAAAATTATTTATTTTAGATGTTATAGATTGCTGATATAACATGTCAAACAATTAAAAGATGTTTGGATCAAATTGATTGTTTTTTAAAAGTTCCTTTAAAAAACCGCAGGCTTCTCAATCCAAAATCCTAGAGGAAGCCCTTATTTTTATTTAATTTGTGAGTGGTACTGTATAGAGTTTATAACAAAAGCTATACTCTGAGGTGAATCTTTGACCAATTTCCCTCAGCCATCCTGGACAACAAGTATGATTTTCCAAACAGTTTTGGAAAATCAGTTTTTAAACAGTTTAAGCAGCATTACCTTTTTACTGTGATATGTACAGTACAATAAGCAACATTAAACCTATATATTTAAATAGCATGCGATCTGTAATTTTTAATTCATCCTTAATTTTTGAAGATATTTTATGATGCAAACAAGTTGACAACAATCCAGAATATATTTTGTGAATTTGTGAATAATATGTGAAACAATCGCTAATATTTTCATCCCTTTTACCCTTTAATTTAACCTCAGCTAACAATTTCTTAAACTTGTTATTTAGTTATGAAAGATATACATTTTGTGATAGCTGAGAATTCTGGTTGGAGTCAAAATTATTTCATGCCCTCTAACATTCATACATTTTACAACTATTACTTGTAAAAAAAGAGTGAATTATAATTTCTATGGTTCATAAATGGAGGCTAAGATAATTAAAGCCCCAGTCCAAACTGTCTAACAAAGGTAATCTATATTTTTATCTCTTATAATCTCCTTCCTTTCAAAGGAAGTAGAGCTATCAAGAATAATAGCTACACCTCTGGACTGAGAAGAGCCATTGATCATAAAAATTGTTCAAATCCTATGGTGTGTTAACAAAAAAATCCTTCCAAGCTGTTTCATGAATTACTTGCAACATTATCTCATTTGAATTCATTTCTTTAACCTTGGAAGCGTTCCATCATGTTTAACCACATCTGCTAAGCCTTCTACATTAAAAAAAAATATCATGATTTAAACCACCTTCTTCGCCCCTCCAACGTTGTCTCATGATGGAGAGAGAATGAGCTTAGCTAATTTCCCTCATGCTTTATTTTGTTCCATCTTGATGGCTGCAAGTTGATAATCAGGAAAGAAAAATCAATCCATCCCAATTAATTTCAGCCCTTCCTGGCCATTTTCCCAGCACTGCTGTTGCCTGAATTGTTCGCGGCGGAGGTCTCCGTGAGCTAAAGCTGTGTGTGATGGGAGGAAATACTCGGTGTTGGGAAGAGTTAAATCTTTTTTTTTGACAATTCAATCGTTCCCCTTGGGTCTCCACAAATGGCACCTGTTGTTGAAGTCAATAGAGCTTACAATTTAATTTCATCTGCCTGCAAACAATCTCTCTCATTAGGGGGTAAAATGATGATGGGATTCACTGAGCCGTGTGGGTTCACATTCTATAGGGCACTACGTAAGTACAGCCATCTTTCCACAAAGGGAGGCAGAATTATTCTGGAAACGGATGGTAAGGAAGGCAAAATCTGCAGGAAATTTTTTTTTTAAAAAAAAAGCACTGTAAAAAGTCAGGCTCTGCAATTTCACCACATTTCTTGTTGGATGCCAATTTGCAGTCTAATTATTGTGTTTAACAGGCTCTGGAAATGCAGCAGTCCAAATGACAGGTAAATGGCTTTTAAAAAATCCCACCCTACATTAGGAACAATCTTGTCAGTTCAGGTGGTACAAATCTAAAGCCACGTTCTGCTCTCTATTTTTTTTTCTGATCCATTTTTTTCGAGAGCAAGGGGTCCCCTTGTTTCAAAGGGGGAGGGCTTTGCCACGAACAGCACCCTGATAATTAAAGAAATGCTTTCGTTTACAATTTAACAAATTAATGAAGTCTGTCCGCACACCCACAAACTTGCAAGGTTGTGGACTCTGCTTTGGATCTTGCAACATTTCAAAGAAGAGTCAGAGAAATCTCAGAGGATCTCAGGTGAGCGTTGAAGGGAATATTTGTAGCTCAGGGTTGAAATGAGGGGACTTTGATGCTCTCTAAGCTTGGTTGTTTTCTTGCAGACATTTCATTACTCAACTAGGTAATGCCATCAGGTAGGAGGGAATGGGATTTACTCTCTGTGTACAAGCGGCTTACCCCATCAGTATTGATGGGAGTATACCTGGTAGTCCCTTGATTATGCTGTTGTTTATTGTTTGATTATTTGTCTGAGTTGGTAGAGTGTTGAAATGCTTGGCTCCTTTTTGGTCTTCTTTGAGATCAGTCTCAAAATCTCTTTTTGAGACCATGGGCATATAGGAAGATTTGGTGGCCTCTAGTCAAGCATAGCCACTTTTCTTTCTATGAATGGATTATGATTTCAGGGCAACTAATGATAATTTTCACTACACTCTTCATTCATTAATCCTGGACCATAAAGTGCAATGAGGACTTTGAAGATCCCAGCTTTGAATCTCATACCTCTCATTTAAAAATAAGATCAAAAGAGGCCTTGTCTTTCACACACCTTGTTCTCTTTTTTCTCTTTTTTCCAGAGAAAAGAAGAAAAATAACAGCATGAGGAGGAAAATGAGGATGGGAGATTGCAGAAATATAAGGGGAGACATCTTGTTCTGCACTTGTCTAATCCTAGCAGTGCCAATGACCTCACCAACATGAGAATCTCTTATGTCAGAATTGTTTCTGGGATATATTATCTTTGGCCTCTTGACAAAACCTAAACAACTCATTGTTTCTTTTTCAATTAATATTTTAAAACCTAGCAACTAGGGCTTAATTTCTGGCCACCTTTTTGTTACCTATCTCTGACTAAACTGAAAATTAAGTAATTTTCACTCAATCATGCCTTGATCATCTCTCATTTAGATTACTGCAGCAAGCTCTACCTTGAAGACCACCTGGCACAAACCACCTGGTGTAGGATGCAGCAGTGCTTCATGATGGGTATCCCTTTGCCACGCTTATGTTGTGTGAGTTGTATCGGGATCCAGTTTCCTTCCAGATGCAATTCAGGGTGCTAGTCATCACTTTTAAAGGCCTATATGGCACAAGGCCCAGTTTTCTGCCGGACTGCCTTTGTCATGTTCCTGTTGGAGTCTGACTTGGAGGAGGAAGCCGAGCAGCTGACAGGGAGTGGGAGTGTGGCTCCGTTGGCTGTGGAGGAAACTGGGGAAGGGTGAAGTCCGGCTGGGCAGAGCAGGGGAGAGGTAGAACAAGGGAGAGGGAGTTCAAGGAAAACCTAGGCCCACCCTCTCTTCATCGTAGGGCACACAGGGAGGAACGGAGAAGAGAGCATCATGGTGTGAGATTGTGGCTAAAGAAAAACCACCAGGATTCAAAGTTGATCCAAGGAAAAAGGCTTTATTGGATATACATCTGCAGATGGGTTCCACCCTAGGCAGCTGGGAGGAACAAAAAACATAGCTTTTGCTCTACTTTTATACTCTAAAACTACCCCCCCTTCCCGGTATACAAATGGCTTGATTTACAATACATCTTTCAGGATACAAGTTACATTTTATTATCTTTTTGGTACCCAGCACATAACAGATACTTTCTTACCCGGTATCTGGCATTTCAAAGACATTCCAAAAGAGTGTGATAATTCCCAGCACTTCAAAAGCATACGCCTGGTACTGCACTCCCTTACTTCAAGGACATTATCTTTCAACATGAGATTTGAGTCATAAAAAGGATACTTTATTAACGCTTCTCACAATGGGTTGCGTGGCTTATGGGAGAGGAAAGGGCCCTGATTCCCTTCACTAACCACAGCTGGGAAGACAGTTTATAAGAACTGAATGCTGCGTGCGGCAGGCTGCTGGGATCAAATGTGACTTTATCCTGTGTTGTCGTTGCTTACTGTGTTCCTGGAGTCTTCCCAACCATGTGAGTTTTGCCGTGCCTTCATATCTGGAATTCTTGCTCCTGCCCTGCCAAACGAATTACCTCAGTTTGACTTGATTGGATTTAAAGGTACAGTTTTTGCTGACCATGTTTTGGACTTGATCCCTGCAGTAAAAGGCTGTTCTTGGGAGAGTTTTTCACCAGCCAGAAGGTAACCTGGACATCGTGAGCAAAATTGGAGCCATTAAAGGGACTTTTATTGATTATCTGACTGTGTTGCCTTTGTGCCATGCCCTGGGTCATCACAGCCTTTTCCATTTACTCATCCTACTAAGTTAAATAGGACGGGCACATTCCTAGGCCGTTCTTTTAAACATCGCCATTGTATGGGTGCTAGGAAGTGTGCCTTTTCCATGGCAACCCTTACCGTGGAACATTCTTCCCTTGGAAGTTTGGCAGGCCCCTACTGACTTGGCCTTCCTAAATCCCTGAAGAACCTGCTCTTCCCCCAAGTATTGGGATAGGATGAGATAACTGCATGCCAGAAGTTTGACTTAGCACCAGGGTTTTGTTTTTATGCAGGTGGTTTTTCTTACTTTAATATGGCTTTTATGTTATTTTAATTTGGGATTGGGAACCACCCAGAGTTTGTTATAAAATGGGTGACCCTATAAATGTTTTGAATTAATAATAAAAAGGACTTAGATTTTATATTTATCTAGCTCTGTGTCAGAGGTCTTAAAACTAATGTTGTGGGATAACAATGGCCGCTAACACATTCCTTTATCTAGTGTAATAGTTATCTTAGAACGCATGTACCAAAGAATGAATTTAAAGCCTACAACTTTATATCTGACCATTAGGCCGAATATTTCCACTTTTGATGTAGCTATTCCTTATTGCTGAAGGAGAAAAGTTTTAGAGAAAAAGCACCTCTTTCTCACTTTAAGTTATTATTTTACAATAGTTATATATTAATAGTAGTTGTTCTATAATACGTGTGCACCATTGTGCTACCGAGTATCACCGGCATTATGCATTTGGGAGGAAAATAGTCTCCATACTAGAGTTAATCTCATGATGAAAAAGATAGATTATAATCTTCTGAATGAATAGCGCTTTCTTCTCCCTTTATAAGCATCTTGACTCTTTTTAATTCATACAAATAGCAGGCTGGCACTGAACAAACTGGAAACCAGCTGATATGAAGTGACAAACCTCTACATGATCCTGTAAGATGCTATTAGCTAGCTGGTCTGTTCTGCTGCTAGCAATTGTCGAAAGGCATCAGAGTAACTTGCCTTAATGACAGCTTTTTTCTAATCAGCTCAGCAAATACACTTTAACGTGTCATTGTTTTCCCTTGATAAGATACCTACTGCTTTCTTTCCGATTACTCGCAAAATGTTTACATTCAATCTCTTTCTGCTGCATCCAAGAACAAGGGGATGAAAACTGGGACTCCAGGGTGTGCAAATCTCTTTAATTCAGCTACTCTGATTTTTCTATGTTGCGATTAAAAAAAAAAAAGGCATGTGAAAAGCCATGCATGTAATTTTCTTTAAAATCAATTGACATTGTTGGGCAGTATCTTTTATGCAGTATCTACATTTCTATAGACCGCTTTCCTCAATTGCTTGTTCTCTCAACGATGAAAACTTTAAAAAAAGAAAAGAAAAGGAAGCTGGAATTACATTGCAACATTTGAAACAGTGCATAAATACCATTGTGTACAAAAGTGTTCCAGTTCAATTACAATTTGAGAAAGTGTGAATTGGGTAAATTTGCATAAAATTGCAAATCAAATGACTGCCTCTTGGTTAACTACAGCAATACAGATACATTTCTGGTGGCTTTCAAGTTGGGCTTAGAATTTTTTAACCAAAAGGAAGTAAACCTAGAAAAAAATGCCATTATGTAAGGCATTATGCCAGATTGTATATGCCCCACTAGTGTTTCAAGCTACTTCTGACTGGAATAAAGCCTTTTTCAATCAAAAGCTTAGTAAATCTGACTTTATAAACTGGATCATAATCCCAGGATTCAATTTTTTTTTGAATGTGGGCGTGGCTTAACAAGCATGGCTTGGTAGGCGTGGCAGGGGAACGATACTGTAAAATCCCCATTCCCTCCCCACTCCTGGGGGAAGGATACTGCAAAATCCCCATTCCCTCCCCACCCTACTAACCTGCTTTCCAGCTCCATTCTCCTGTGCAGGGCAGAAAAAGAAGACCCAGCCAATCAGCTGGAGGCAGAGAATAGATGGGGTGGGGCCAGTCAGAGGTGGTATTTGCTGGTTCTTGAATTACTCAAAATTTCCACTACCAGTTCTCCAGAACTGGTCAGAACCTCCTGAATACCACCTCTGATTTTCACATCCTTAGGTCAAACAGAATTTCAGCACAGCAATTTCAGCAATACACATAAGTCCATCAATAGTCTCAAGTTTCACATGGCATTTCCGATCAATGTAATCAACCACTCTGGCTGGTTGCATAGTCCAGCTAACCCCAAGTAAGAAAGATCTCCACAAGTGGGCTCCTTTTTAAGGTCCAAAAAAATCCATGGCCAATCAGTCAGAAAACGAATAGCTGAAGAGACTGTTCTGCTAGAACACTCCCATTTTAAGGTCATTTTAGAGAGATGGCATATATCAAGGAGACAAATAATGGCAGGAAGCAACTCAATAGACTGTTAATCACAGCATTTGGCCAAGTCTGAGGAACTGGTGTTTCTGCTCAATAGAAGTTTGTCAAGGCTAATTTAGCTACAATGGTCCAGCAAACCTTGAATGGCCATTGATCATTCTTAATATTTTAAGAAGAAAGATACTGCATGCTTATTAACGAAGAGGAAAAGAGAAGACTGCTCAGGGAAATTACATGTCAAAGAAGAGTAAATATGCATCTTGAATAGCAATAAAGAGAGGACTGACATTCCTTGTTTTTCTATAAAATGCTTGTTTGCATGAGATGCTGTAGGCACCCATCAGTATACGGAGAATGCAACCACCGTAGTTTTTGTGCACATAGGAAGTGTATCTCTAATTGTTGGAGTGATTGTCAAGAAGACATTGTCTGTTGCTGGGAACCTATCAAGAAATATAAGCTCAGCTGTAGATCCAAACTATACAGGAGGAAGAGAAGTTCAGACAAAGGACCTTCGTTGTGATTAAGTAAAACAAGCACCTCTCTGCTGTCATCTTGTATTAAAGTAATTTTTTCTTTTGTTTAATCTGGACAAGTCCCTGCAGTTTTCTGGCAAGTATTTTCAGAAATGGCTTCCTAGGGCTGAGAGAAAGTGACTGTGCCTAAGGGAGAATTACTAGAAGGTATGGTGTCCCAGTTTCTCACCTGACGCCTAACCAGTACACCCAAAGGGTCTGTCTGTTAAGATAAATATGTACACTAAATATAAAACTAAAAGCAATCAGTTTGGGACTGATCCTGTGCATGTTTTACCAATAGATGGCATTGTTGATTATGTTTATCTTTGTGTGTGATAGAAGACGACTGTTACAGCTGTAACATTTTTGATTTTTGAGAATCAAACCAGGTTTGTTGGTATCAGGATTTTGCCTTTTCTATAGTTGATGGGATGAAATGTTGTGCAGCAGGAGTTCTGGAGAGATGCTATTACCACCCCCACCCACCCCCCACTCCCCAAGGGATTTCTTTCCAAATATCTCCTATAAGGTCAGGGAATTCTGGATAGAAACAGGACAGTTTCAGAACTGGGAGGGAGACAATAGTCAAACTATGGAAATGTACAAAGGAATTATAGAATTATTCCTTCCATTTTATATGTTAGGGGCAATCCACACTGACCTCCTGTCCCAGCTTTGAGGTGGTCTGTTTATTAATCCTGGACAGCATGTCTTTATCTCTGGCTCCTGCTGAAGTAGGCTGGAATTGGTTCCAGCAGGAATCTAGTGATTTCCCATGGAGAATAGGACAGGCCTTCCTGTTTGAGACTATTCTGATTCACACGGAGGAAGAGCTGGCCACCTTCAGAGTGCCAACTAGTCTGCTACCAGCCCTCAATTTGCCTGTAGACCTCTGGGTCTCTGTGGCCATTTCTCCTCTGAGAGGACAGACCTTCCCCTGACAGCCACGGGGCTGTGCTTGTGCTCACTTGCTCCAGCAGGAATACTGGCTTCCTGGAAGGAATGTGGAAAAGCTGATATTCCCACTACTGAGATCCCTACCTTTGCCTCTGAGGTCAGGGGACAGCCGTGTTATTTTCCACAAGGAGGGATCTCAGGAGCGGGAGGCAGTGAGGATCCATGGCTGGAGAGGTTGAGGGAGAGAAAGGAAGTAACAGAGAAAGGAAGAGCCAATTTCCTCTGCCTTCAACCTGAATACTAGAGACAGTCTACAGAGACTACTACAGGGGTCCCCAAACTTGGCAACTTTAAGACTTGTGGACTTCAACTCCCAGAATTCTCCAGCCAGCTAGTTTGGAGACCTCTGGTCTACTACTTCCATTGTCAGCCCTCTGAGATAGACCATTCTTGAACACTAAAGTCATCAGTACCAAAACTGCTCTTATTATACGGTTACAGTGACAGAATCTTGCAACTCTTAATGGACCTGCTCCTCCTCTGCTATTAAGGAGAGAACTAGGGAGGGATGAGGATTTGCCTTTTCAAATTCCACTCTTTCTTTGGATTCAGACTTATCTGGCCATTGCTTTGCGTGTGGTTCCCCTTCCTGTTCCTCAGGGTTAATCTCACAGCCCATCATACATTGACAGGCAAGGTCATTTTTCTGGCTTATTTTTGAGGCGTGGCATTGTGACATGCTAATTTCCCACTTACCTTTGGTCTGTGGGACAGGAGGAAAACGTATTGTTGGTAATGTGGGAAGAGCCCTAAGAGACACACCTAAGCATCTGCTCCTAATAATGATACTATTTTTTTTTTTTAAAAAATGGCATTGTAAATGACAGAATGCAAATCCCAGCCTTTCCTACTTGTTGCACCCAAATGCATGAACGATACACATTTTCCTCCCTCCTTTCCTCTTCCTCATCCTCTTGCAGCCAGTTGCGCTTCCCCCAAAGAAGAAAGCCTGGCCTTGCAAAGCTGTTCAATATCCAGACGGAGCTGGAATGTCACAGCATCCCTTTAGGCATTGAAATCAGATGGTGGCAGAGGCCAGAGCTGTTGGTATTGAGTTTTCTCTCTTAATAAGCTGCTAAAGCTGCTGGAAGGAGCTCCTGACAAATCCACCGGGACCAGCGAAGATGTTTGTGGATCCTAAAATTAGACTAAGGAGTGGAATTCTTCCCTCGGCTTCTTTTTTTAAAGATGCGGCTTCAATCGATGCCTGAGTGGGTTACACTCTTCCGAGGTTAAAGGTGCCATAAATTGTACTAATTAGGGAGAACCAGGGCCTCTCTCTGAAGCACCGTGTAATCAGGCAGGTGGAAGCTCCAGGGTGCCATGGGATGGGGTGAGGCGGGGTGGAAACAGGCTGAGTCATGTACCGCCTGCTCACCTGGGAACCTATCACGATAATAAGGTGGCCTAAAAAAAGACGCCTCTTTGCAACAAGCCCTCATTTGTCAAGGGGAAATAAAAAATCTCTGTGGGGAGTGGAAGAGCAACCCTGCCTGAAAGGAGCAAAAAGGGAAGCAGATCAAGCAATGTTTGTGTTCACTAGGCAACATTTCTGGCAACTCATCAGGATACGTTGCTCTTTAATGTAGCTTCTTTTGGCAAATGCTGCCTCATCTACCCCGTCTCTTATGGTTCATCCATATTCATATCTTAAAATGCTTTTTTTGAAAGGATCCCTTTTTCTTCTTCTGCCTTCAAAAGTTCTTATGACTTATTGTCCTGTTCATGAAGGCAGTGCACATTTTGCCACAAAAAGCTTTAACATCGGGGAAGGTTCAGAATCTGTGATTTCAACAGCAGCAGCAACAACAACAAAAAAAGCACGCTTCCCGAGGCATGAACGGCAAACGTGCCACTTTCTCCTTGATGAAGCCTGCAAATCTGCCAGGTGTTGTTGAACTATACAATAACAGTTCTGCCAAAAAAAATAAAATAAAAAAAAATTCTGGCGTGATTTGCCTTCCCCGCCACCACTTACCAAACTTTATCTGGAAGCAAAGCACAGAAAAATGAAATCGTCCCTAGTTGCAAATCGGTGTGGGAAAATTGGGCTAAGCTAGATGTTATGCAGGTGGATGAAGGACCCCAGTCTTCCGTTTGCTGAATGGTAATACCTGAAGAGGGAATGTAGGTAGGTAGGAAGCAAGGACACTCACTGGAGAGGAGGTGAAAGCAGGCAAGCTGGCAGCTATTGCTACACCACAGAAGCTTCAAAGAAGTGGGGGGGGGGAAAGCAATGTATCTGTGGTTGTAGCCACTATTTTGGGGGTGTATCCTTGGCAAGAAAATTGCTGTGCTACTCCACTCTTTGAATCCCATGCCTAGAAAGTCTATCCACTCAAATCCCATAGACCAGGGGTGGGGAACATGCTGCCTCAGGAATTGTGGGAGTTGAAGTTCACAAGTCATAAAGGCAGAGGTGGTATTTGGCTGGTTCTGACCAGTTCTGGAGAACCAGTAGCGGAAATTTTGAGTAGTTCGGAGAACCGCCAAAACCCACCTCTGACTATCCCCACCCCAATCCATTCTCTGCCTCTCGAGTCCCAGTTGATCGTCTGGATCTTCTTTTGTTGCCCTGCACAGGGAGAACAGAGCTGGAAAGCAGGACAATGGGGTGGGTAGGGAATGGGATTTTGCAGTAACCTTCCCCTGCCACGCCCACCAAGCCACACCCACTGAGCCATGCCCACAGAACTGGTAGTAAATTTTTTTGAATCCCACCACTGCTTAAAGGGGCCATGGTTCCCCACCTCTGCCATATACAGACAGGAGCTCTTTTGCAATTGTTTCCTACTTCCTGACTACCTGCTGCTGATGGTTGCTCAAGCATTAAATCAAATCTCAGGAACTAAGATATGGCTGCAATGGGAAAGAAAATAAAGGAAGTCTATGGAAATTCTCAGTCATCCAGGTCATACCTGTCCCAAAGGTGCTTTTTTTTCAAGAGGCAGCTGGACTTTCTGGTTTTTCTTTGAAGACCTTTCGCTTCTCATCCATGAAGCTTCCTTCAGCTCTGCTCCAAGCTTCTTGGATGAGAAGGGAAACGTCTTCAAATAATAAACCAGAAAGTCCAGTTGCCTCTTGAAAAAAGCACCTTTGGGACAGAAAAAAAAGTTCTCCTTTCTCAGCCCATATTCTTCCTTTCCTGATTCTCCTGTTTGTCCAAAGAAAGGAAGGAAAAAAGGCATGCCATATGGGACATCGTTTAAGCCGAGTGTCCTTATATATGTGTCTATCCTGAGATGAGTCAAAAAGAGAAGAGAAAGAAAATACAGAAACGTGAAGATTTAATTAAAACGTTCAGACCGTTGGGACCAGCAATTCCATTGCTAAGTGTTTCACTCAGGGAAACATCAAGTGACTGCCCTGCTCAGCAACGGCAAGTCCTATTGCTGCCATTAAGCAAATCCCATGCAGTCTTAGGCAAGTGCCAACTCTGATCTAAGCCAGGGCTCTTCAAACTTGACAGCTTTAAGACTTGTGGACTTCAACTACCAGGATTCCTCCTCCAGTTATGTTAGCTCAGGAATTCTGGGAGTTGAAGTCCACAAGTCTTAAACTTGCCAAGTTTGAAGACCTTTGATCTACAGCTATGCCATGCTTGGTCCTTCCCAGCTCCAAGCCTTGGTTCTTCAAATGGTCTCTGAAGAAATGGATGTGAAGTGAGAACTACCTGTGGTTCGAAAGTATCCGTTCTTAAACCTCGAAGCAATGAATCTCCTGTGATTTTATGCCTCTAACATCTGCGGTGATAGCTCTTTTCAGATGAAGGGTATTCGATGAAATTCTGACCCAACTGGAAGAACTTCCTTTAAGCAAGAAGAGGGAGGGGAAAGAGTCTAAAGTTTTCAGTGAGCAAAATAGAGGCAGTCAGGTTCAAAGGATTTGTGTAACAACAGCAAAAAGAAACTGCACACTGGTGGGGTTTCCTCTTATGTTTCCAAAGCTTTGTTGGGACCCAGAGGTTGCAGTAAAGTTGGAGATAGGAATAAAACTAGCTATAAACTAGTAGGAGTCTGTGGAGTCTTTAGTGCTCTCTGAGCTTGTTTAATTGCATACAACTCATTACCCAAGTAGGTATCAGTATGAATGAGTGTAGGGCTTGCTCCCTGTTTATATTACTGTAACTTGTCCTGCCTGATTTGGTAGAGATATGGTTTTCTCCTTTGTGGTTCTTTCACTGAGGTATTGTTTTCTGCCTGATAGTTTGTCTGGTGTTAATACCTGCTTATCTGGATGTTGGCTGCTCGAGAGGAAGTGTTTGGGTCTTCTGGTTTCCTTCTCAGCTGTTTTATTGTCTTTTCTGAATAGTGTGTAAATACAGTGTATAAATAAAAATGGTGTGTAAATACCATCTGTAAGCAAACCAATCTCAGAGCACTAAGAACTCCACAGTTCAGCCGTGAGTTACATATATTCTTTTCTATTAGTAGGAGCCTCCTATAAGAAGTTTGAAGTTACAGACCTCATATTTGGGTCCTTGGCACCTATCACTGGAAAGAATTGGAACATTAAGATACCTAGCTTTTAGGAAAGTTGAAGGTAATTCGAACTGGAGATATTCCAAAAGGAGGGAAACTACCCCATCATTTTTATCCCATCAAATTGGAAGGGAAGTTCTTGGACTTGCAGACAAGGCAAAATTTCTTTTTTATGATATTTTCTTTTAAATTCCAGAACTATAGTTGAGGCCTCTGTCTTTGCCTTGCTACCCACACTCTTTGGCATACAAATAAAGGTTTTTGCACATTACTTGTACATAGGTAACCTTTACATTAGTAAGACAATATAAAACCAAGAAAAATAAATCATAGAAACAACCACAGAGGGAACCTCCCGATGAGATTTAGCGGTCAAAAGGTTGAGTTATTCAATAGCAATCAGGGACATGGCTAGATACAATGCCAAGTACTTATTGAGATAAAGGCTTTTAACAAAAGCCTTGAGGAATGTAAATAGAAGAATACGTACACCTGGTCAGGCAAAGGTCAGTCTTAGCTGAGCTCCATTGGAGAGGCTCAATCTCTTTGGTGGCAGGGAAAAGATTTAGTAAGACTGAGGCTGCATTGTAATGTCTTTGGAAAAGCAGGGAGGGAAGGTGAGTAAGGAGGAAAGGAGAGATGAGTAAGAGGAAAGAAAATATGGAAATAAAGTTGTCTGTTTCTAAAACTCAAGATGGCCATGACAAAACAAGAGGAAATAAGGCTGACTCTTCCGTCTTAAAGCTGCAGTAGCAAAATGTAATGGATGGTAACAGAGTGAAATAGAAATATTCATAGAAATGTTCATAGTATGTGTAAGGGAGATAAACGATGAAACATTCAAGCTAAGAGTCAGTTTGTCCTAGTGTTGAAGGCACCAGGTTAGAAACCAGGAGACTGCAAGTTCTTAGGCATGAAAGGTGGCTGGATGATTTTGAGCCAATCATTGTCTCTCAGCTCAACCTATCTCACTGGGTTGTTTTTGTGGAAAACATAGAAAGGACAAGAAATATTTTGCATGTTTGCCAGCTTCAGTTACTTATAAGTGTGATAACGCTCTAATAAATCAAATAAACTCTGTGTCGGTGTTCCGAGTAATGCACCCACTGAAAGCAGAACTCCGAGTTAGGTAGATTCCTCTAAGGACAGGTTTGTTGGATACATCATATCAGCATAGACGGTGAAAACTAACTCTGAAAGTTCACACAGTCTTCACCTAATTAAAATATTAATACTTCCTCCCTCTCCAGCGTCATCAGTCACATTGTCCAATGAATATGTCTGGCAGGCTCCTCTCTTCTTTCACCAGCCACCTGCTACGATGACTTTGGTTCCCACAGGAAGACATTTTATTTTGACTGTAAGCTAGGCTATCTACTTCCCCCTCCCCTTCTTTCTCAGGCTGCATGGCAAATGTGAGGCAGGACAAGATGGCTTCAGCCAGGTTTGCTTCAGAGTTGACATTCTGCATTCAAAAAGGAATAATAATTCCAGGACTAACTAGAGGGCTGTCAGGGCTCCAACAAATCCACCCCCATTCAAATCATAAGTCTCTAGCCACCTCTCTCAGAGTAAAAAGATTGATTTATTAGGAGTGACCATGTCAGTGTTAGCTGGGTACAGATGACGCTAAAATACACCATTCATTTCTCCCTTGACCCTGCTCTCCCCGCACCCCGGTGGATGTATATTCTCCAATGGGACACATCCATAGCCAAGAGTCATCAATCGAGCCGACAGCTTTGGGCTGCCGAGCAAATTATCCGAAGCATTTCAGGAATGCACTACTTTCCCCCACTTGCTTTCTGCTGGCAACTAAAAAGACCAAAGAAGTATTTTTTTTCTTAGTTGACAAGGACACTGTGAGAAAAACAGAGCTATCTAGGAATTCCATTGTCTTGATGACGAACCAAAGCTCAGTGAGCTTTCCCAATTCACAAAGCCACAATTATTCATCGCCCACCTGCACGCACCACACTTCACCTGGCAGACAAAGAGACTGATCTGGATTGTCCATAGTAGAGAAGTCCAGATGGCAAAAGGCCAAAGAACCTCAGGAGCCGTTACTGAAGCCTAGAGGTGGGGAGGGGGAATTGTATCCAGCTGAGAAGCAATATATTTCTTTGGACCTGCTGTTGTGGCCTGTCGGCCGCCGGCCCCTCCACAGCCAAATCAAATGAGGAGGAAGCATGGGAGTCAGGCAACCACAGTACCAAAGCAAACTGAGAGCTCGAAGGGGGGAAGAGGGAATGGAGCTGTCAGAGAAAAAGAGGGAGGGAGGGGGAGGGAGGTGGAGCTGGATCATCTGTCAGCCCACAGATGATCCAGTAAACAGCCCCCAGGTCTGGAGGTGGCTGATGAGGAAGAGGAGGAACAGCTGGGTCCAGTGCCAGATACAAGGCTGCACAGAAGACAGAGGAAAGGAGAGCAGTGGAAATCCATGGGCTGGTCTTGGGACAGAAGAGACACCGCTGCTAGTGAAGCCCCACCCTAGTTCTGGGGATAAAAGACAGGGGGTGGAGATGAATAGATATGGCAGACAACTATTCATCTCCCTGTCAGATAGACTTGTTAGCTTGCATTGAGAGAGAAACCTTTTGCCGGGGCTGCTGGTGCTCCTAAAAAAAAGAATCATTGATTTAAATACAGAGAGCTTGTTTTTGTTTGGGGAGTTGGGTCAGAACACCAGGTCAGAGTTAGTGGGATTGTTTGCAGAAAAAGATACAACCATCAGGCTGCTGCTTGCTCTTTCCCAGTTGTGTTGTTTCTTGATTTATATTGAATTAACTTTCCGGGACTACCTTTATTCTAGTTCACCTTTCTTAGACCTTTTGAGGGCTATTTTGGGCAGAAAACAGGGTGATAAGTTCAATAAGTAAATAACACAGTTTCCAAAACAATTGCCAACCAGCCATCCACCAGCGGACAAGTGCTCCTTTCAAATTGTGCTATGCCTGCAGTTGCTTACAATCATTTTGCTCTGCAATTAGTGGCCAAACAATCTTAAATTAGCAATTCACCAGCAATTTCAAGGGTTTAATCTTCAATGGTTTACATCTCGACTGATGCTGGATTCATAGAACTCATTAACTGCCATTTGATCTTACACGCAAATGAGCTTCTAATACATTTCTTTTAGAGTAATTGAAAATAACGATGCCTACATGCTAGTAGCCTTACGCCATAAATGTGTGTTAGTAATGTCAAGACCAAGAAGAAAAATCTTAGAAATATATTTTCCAGTATCGTTTGTTTTCAGTCACACACAAGATACTTTGTGTTCCTTTAAAGACAGCCACCTATTTCTTCAAAGGCAGACTGATCTGTTCCTCAAGCTGCAGAAAGATAACAAGAATTGTCAAAGATCTGAGGAGAATAATATTGTATGAAAAATTACTTTGGAAATCTCACCATTTTAATTGCAACTCTCCTGGAAATGCAACAGTTCCCATATAGACATTCTATGAACAGGTACTTTTAGCTATTACAGAAGGGGAATAAATGCATATATAATAAATGCTGCATGTATATTTCCAAGCACTTTTCAAGATCAAGCCAACGAATGAATGAATTGCATACATCCAGTCAATTAAGGATAAGATAAATATGACATATTTAACAGAAGCACATACCAATGACAGAGAAAACAATAGCAATAGCACTTAGACTTATATACCACTTCACAGTGCTTTACAGCCCTCTCCAAGTGGTTTACCGAGTCAACCTATTGCTCCCAAAATCTGGGTCCTCACTTTACCCACCTCAGAAGGATGGAAAGCTGAGTCAACCTTGAGCCTGGTGAGAATCGAACTCCTGGAGTGAGCTAATTGGTCTTGTACTTAAAAATACTTTTCAAAATGGATTGCTGGGGCAATGAATCATGATGGGTGTTGAGTTGACATAGCAACGACATGCAGTAGATAGGTCCTGAATGATCTATCTTCAACCTGATACTTCCAGTTGGATGTCACTTGATTATCAAGAGGATATCAACCCTTAGCAAACCACGTTATTAGATTTGTAGCTTCAGACTTGCAAGATTCTGTTAAAATAGCCTTACAGTAACATAGAATTTGCTCATCTAATCGTGTTTCCAATCTGGTTTACCTAGAAAGGCACACATCAATCTTGCCAGTCTGAAAATACAGACTTCTCACCATCGTTTCTTAGCTACATTATCCGTTAGGACCAGGGGTGGGATTCTACCGGTTTGGACTGGTTCTATAGAACCGGTTGTTATGATTCTGTGCAATTCGGAGAACCGGAAAATCATTCCCCTGGCTGGCCCTGTCCCTCTCTGCCTACCCCTTCCTTCCCTACCCAGTCAGTCCTTATCTCATGCCCGACATCTCTGACTGTGTTCTTCCTCACCCAGTCACTCCTTAAGGTATTTCCTTCCTCCCCTCCCAACGACCAGCAGTTCCTATGATCAGCTGTGCCGGGATTCCTCTCGCTTATTTATTGCTTCGCCCAGGAGACTTCCCTGAGGTCCAGGAAAGCTCAAAAACTGTGGGGTGTGTGTGTGTGTGTGTGTGCTGCCCCCCCAAATATCCATGCCCACCCAGCCACACCTACTTAGCCACACCCACAGAACCAGTTGTTACAAAATTTGAATCCCAGCCCTGGTTAGGAGTGGTCCTTTCTCTGTTTCTTTCTCTGAGTGGGGGAAAGAAAGCCACTCCTGCTTCTCTTCTCGGATTGTCTCCGAGAGGGCAACTCTTCCCCTCTTTCCCCAAGGTCATCCACAGAGTCCATCACACCTGGGGAGCTGCTGCCACCTCTCCTGACTTAACCTGGTGACAAAGCATGCCATGCCCGGCTAATCCATCATACCGAACTCTCCACCATCAACGGGCTATTGCTCTTTGAGCCAGGGGCAGAAGAAAGACCTTCTCCACCTGCCTCCTCCATTGGCTCTGTCTCATTTTCGTGTTCTTTAGCAAGGCCTGGTCCGCTCCCCTTGGCAGATGAGACTCTGCTGTCTTTCCATGCTCACCAGATGATCCCAGGGCTGTGATCTGACCCTAAACCCCCCAATCCTGGGCCAGTGGCAGGAGGAAGAAGATGGTGAAGGTCTTCATGGGATGGGAAGGGTAGGCAGTGCAGTGAAGTATGGGCAAAAAGACAGAAGGGAGGGGGGACTAGTCAGGTGGCATTGGGGGGGACTTGAAGCAGAGACAGTTTGTCCAGGGCAGGAGAAGAATGAGGTCCTTGCTTAACAACGGCTCTGCAGCCCTTGTTACTTGAGACTACCAGAACTGCTATTCCTAAATGGCATGGTCACACTATGTTTTGCTCAATGACTGCTTTGCTTAGTGACAGAAATCCTAGTCCCAACTAGTGTTGTAACCCAAGGACTGCCTGGAGCAATCAAAATCACTGGCTGGAGACTTTGCTTAGTTAAGTATTGCCAAATAAATACTTGAATCATGAACATTGTTTCATTTCTGTGAACACACACCAAGCTGCATATAATTACTCCCCACTCCTGAGTAATTAAAGAAAAGGATCCCCCCCCCCAGAATTCTATATTTCCCATTTGTAATTAATGTCTTGAAATCCCTTCTGTAATCATTCCATTTTAAATGAGCGTTTGCATTAGCATAAAACCTAAATTGTTTAATTAGGTGATAATCTATTCAAATAACAGATGAATACATTTTGGGGTGGGATAACTTTATAATCTTAATGGGAAACAAACACCTTTTGAGATGTACATTTGAGGAAAAGGATTTGGGAAAGAAGTCAATGGTGTTAACGGAGCCAGTGATGTAGAGAGCAGATAGAAAAGGGCTAGGATGTCATGGAGGATTCTAGGGGGGTGCAAAAGCTTTGTGGAAGAAAGCTGCAGGCACCGAGGGAGGTCAGGAAAGTTATGCTTTGTGTTGCACTTCCAAAAAGGCAAAAGAAACCAAATGCTCCAGAAAGAGAATCGGGTGTGTCTGCCAGCTGAATGGGCCAGGAGAATTACTGCAGCAGAACACAACCAGAAAGAACATTGGGTGGTGACAGAGAGACTAAACTTCAGGAGACGTTGACTGAGTGATTTGACAAGAGGAAGGGAAGCATTGAAACAACTAAATTCAGACTTGTGTCAGCAACAGAGATACTGAGACAAATGGGAAAGGGCTAGTTGATGCTGCTGTCCAGGAATGATACCCAAATCGGGGAGAAGGTGAAGATAGCAATAGCCCTTAACCTTACATACGGCTTTATAGCGCTCTAAGCTGTTTTACAGAGTCAGCGCATTGCCCCCAACAAACTGGGTCTTCATTTGACCCACCTCGGAAGGATGGAAGACTGAGTCAACCTTGAGCCTGGTGGGATTTGAACTGCCAAATTTCAGGCAGCCGATAGTCAGCAGAAATGGCCTGCAGTACAGCACTCTAACCACTGTGCCACCACGGCTCTTACATGTCCAGCTAAGGAGAGTTTCAACAGCCGCTTAGCCCATCCCATCCCATCCCATCCCAACCCACTCCATCCCTCTATTTTTACCTACCTACCTCTAGAAACACTGGCCTTGTTAGAAGGCAAGAGAGTAAATGAGTTTCATGATCCAATCTGGATTGGTCACCGGGACCAGAGGTTTAGTTCTGAGGATGGGCTCCAGCACAACTCCAAAAGCTCAGAAGACTAAACCTCTGGTCCTGGTTACTGACCCAGATTGGATCCTGCAATATTATCCTGGGACAGGTATGTTTGCTTTCATTTGTGGGAGTAAGTTGGTTTATTCATTTATTGATAGGAGTTGTTATGGTTGCCCAACTCAAAGAAGACCCAGAATGGTGTACAATACACCCAAAGAAATTTCAGCATGTGATCGAGAACTTGGAGACATCACAGATATGATAGAAGGTGGGAGTCTCTGTTTCCATAGGATATGGGGGAAAGACAAGAAAATAAATTTATGATACTTAAGCACCGCCTAGCATTTCTGTTTTGATATTAGGCATCAAGAGACAACCCAAAATATTTTTGGAGTCAAAACACCTGAAAGAACAATCAAGAACAAGGCTGTGGGATTTTTAAGGATTATAAGCACCTCCAGCTTTGTGTATAAAGTTCTGAAAAATGCTAGGTAGATTTTTTTTTTTAGCCTACGCATCTCTTCTACTTTCTGAATACCCTTCAACAAAAATAAGTGATGACTAGGGACTCATATTGTGCTACACATGTATATACTTCATCCATATGTATGATATGAAAATGATATCCCAGATGATATGATATGATATTAGTCTTGAAAAGATTTTTTGTTGTAGCTTTGGTTGAGAGAGAGCACTGGGTAAAAGAGCTGTGATTAGATATTCTTAAGATCATTGAGGACTTTATATAATCTTGGCCTACGGCGTTGCGTTTAGTATTTGAGAAGAACCAGTATTTGCTGTAGATCACAAACACTGCAAAGCACCAAGAACAGTATTTTAAAGGGGGTTTCTTCAAATCCACCAAACCACATTTCAGATTTCAGGCATTTCTAAGTTTGGGAGCATTTATTTTTAAAAATTCAGTTGGGATACATCCAAAATTATATGGACGCTGAGAAGAAGCGAAATGGAAATAGAAATGCTGTCAAGGCAATATTGCCAGGGTCTTTCTCTTCTATGTTGGCAGAAATTAATGTCTGGGAGATCTTATGCAAACTTTTCGCATTCTTTACTGTACTCCACATGGCAGCTTGTATAAATACACATATACAATACACTCGCAGGCATGGACATATGCACACTCGGTCATTACATAGATGAGTATTTCAGTCTCGTTTGCTGTTTGCTTTCTGAACTTGGTATAATACTTCATTTTTAACATGAATGCATCACAAAGGAAAGCAAGAAGAACAAGAAAGGAGGGTTTCCTTTCTTTTCCCCTTCCCCCTTCTGCCTTTCTTTTCATTCCCTCTTCCCTTCCTTCCCTTTTCCCTTCCCTTCTTTTGACCCTCTGGGGTAAATCTTCCCTTCCCTTCTTTTGACCCTCTGGGACAAAAACCAGTTTATTTTTAACTGCAGGGAATCCCTACCAGATCCCATAAATATGTAACTCATGAATTAAATTAGCTAGCAGCTATCTGAAGCAAATAACCTACAAGGAAAATTGTGTTTTCAACCTGGCCAGCTGATGGCTGATTTTCTCCAGCCTTAAGAAAGAAATTAAGGAGAGGGCCGTGCATTACTCTCTCATTTCAAATCCTCTGGAGCAGATAAACATTATCATGAAACTGGCCAAGAATGAAATTTAAATAAGTAGTGATTGGAAATGATGACAGCAAGAATTCCTGACCCACAAAAACAGACAAATTAGTTTAATTAACTGCAAATCTTGGAGTACAAAGATATGGGGGAGTTATTTAGTTGTGCAAAGCATTCTCAATATTTCTGTAGAGATTAGGCAAAAAACGCTGCCATATAATCTCTTTGTCAAAAATAATATGAAGGAAAAAAATATGTTAGAATTACCCACATTTTTTCTCATTTTGAGCTTCTGTCATTTTATAATTCCACTGCAGTTTACAGAGTTATTCCATTTGTCGTGTGCTGCCTTGCAGTGGTAAATCTTTCTTTGCTGAACTTCTTTAGAGCACGGTTCTCCTTGCAGTAAAACCTCATACGTAACAGCCATGTGTACAAAATTATGAATCCTTCCCTAAACTTGTATCGGGCATAATCCAGTCTTTGAGATTTCTTCTGTGGAAAAAAGAATGTTGTCTGTAGACAGTGTAACACAGATGAAACACGTAAAAAAGAGCATTTCCTACTTGATTTGCTAGAAGTTTATTGTACACCGGTAATACTTAAAATTTCATTGTTCCTTGCAAGACTCTTCCAGTTAGCCTTTTATTAACTTGATGTCATTGTTTTGCTTTTTCTTGATTTCCTGAAATATACTATTGCTATTAATTGCATGGTTTCATGGCTTCCTGAAATATACTATTGCTAATTTAGTTCTGCTTTTTTCTGGTGTAGCTATAAAGGTCGTATTGGAAAGGCTGAAAGGGAGGAACAGTTGGCTTGTTTTCTGTGTTACTGAGGGATGTAAGTAGACGAGATGAGGAATGTGTAGTTTTCCTGAAGTTGCTAAACTACGATTCTCAGTATTCTTCATCGTTGAGCAGGGTTGCTGGGGCTACTGCAGGTTGCTGTTCACCAATTCTAGACTCACAAATTTCCTATCACCGGTTTGTTCTCCTAGCATCCAGTAATCACGATCCCTATAGCAACAACGATAAACAAGAATCGCCTATGTAATATCCAGTTCTCCGTAGTTATCTTCACAGAGTAATAGTAAAATATGTTTCTTGTAATAAAGGAGGCTGTTTCGTTTTTATTCTATTTTATTCATTTCAGGCTCAAAGAAAAGGAAAAATGAAGGATTAAAACAATTTCAAATTCTTTCCAATACCGAAAGTCATGGATAGAGCAAGCTAAGGAACATTTAAGTTCAGTGCCATGTATGCAATTATGCAGGGGTGTCAAACTTGCGATGACACATTGTTGTCACATGACAACTTTTTCCCCCTTCGCTAAATTGGGGATGGGCATGGCCAGGATGTGCTGGGCCACGAGTTTCACACCCCTGCAATAATATATAGGTAATCCTTGAATTACAACAGTTCATTTAGTGACAATTTGGAGTTATAATGGCACTGAAAAAAGTGACTTATGGCCATTTTTCACACTTGCCACCGTTGCAGCATCCCTATAGTCACATGATCAACATTCGGACACTTGGCAATGGGTTCATATTGATGACAGTTGCAGGGTCCAAGGGGTCATGTGATCACCTGGGGTGACCTCCTAAACAACTGCTGTGATTCACTTAATAATGGCGGCAATAAAGGTTGTAAAATGGGGCAAAAATCATTTCACAAATGTCTCACCCAGCAACAAAATTTGGAGCTCAGTTGTGGTTCGTGGTTCAAGGGCTACCTGTGTTCTGTAGATTCACAGAATGAAACTTTGTGCATTTATACTTGAGCTCAGTTGTGGTTCGTGGTTCAGGGGCTACCTGTGTTCTGTAGATTCACAGAATGAAACTTTGTGCATTTATACTTGCAGCTCAGTTTTGAGCCCAATCTTCTTCATCTGCAGATTGGAGGAGCACTAAAGCATAAACCAGCTTAATGTCAACGTTTTATAACCCATACAATGTTTTTATATTTATTGCTCTTAATACGGATGGTGAACAAATCAGGGTTCCCTTCTTAATTTTGCATCTATTGAACAGAGAGTCATTTCTGCCCTCATTTGATATAACAGGTTATATACATGTTTAGGAATGTATCAGAGGTGGTATTTAGCAGGTTCTGACCAGTTCTGGAGAATCAGTAGTGGAAATTTTGAGTAGTTTGGAGAACCGGCAAATGCTACCTCTGACTGGCCCAGCCCCCATCTATTGTCCACCTCCTGAGTCCCAGCTGATCAGCTGGGTCTTCTTTGGTTGCCCTGCACAGGAGAACAGAGCTGGAAAGCAGGTTAGTGGGGTGGGGAGGGAATGGGGATTTTGCAATAACCTTCCCCCTGGAGTGGGGTGGGAATTGAGATTTTACAGTATCCTTCACCGCCATGCCCACCAAGCCATGCCCACAGAACCAGTAGTAAAAAAATTTGAATCCCATCACTGGAATGTATAGAGTTGGCTCTAAATTGTGCATTGTTGATATTTTGATGTAGCAGCACTATCAACCTGTATAAACATAAAAAGAGCTCACTTTCATTTTCTTGTGGAACTTTCTGTAATATACATGTTTGGTTTGCAGCTTTTGAGGCACAATTCGGAAAGCTGCATTTGAATCTTGTAGTAGACTGAGAAATAACCAGCTAGCTTAAAAAAAAATTGGACCTTGAACAAAATTATCTCACATGCTTTCATCGTCTTGCTATGAGCATTTGTAATTGTAAATGTTATTCTGCAATTTCATATTGTCCTAAAGTTGACAAAAATATTGAGAAGATTAAATGTCTCACAAGCACATAACTTCCTAATCAGGTTCATTTTCCCAGTGACACCAAATTAAGATATCACTTCCCCTCTTATCACTCAGGTCAGATCTCTTGCCTTCAGATAGCAATAGACAGATTTCTTGAATATTCATTCAGAAGTATTCACAAGCCTGTTTCTAGGTTAAACTTTCTTTGTAAATTTTTCAATAGATAATTGGATAGCATCTTTTCAAAGAATTCAAAGATCTACACCAGGGATCTTCAAACCTGACAGCTTTAAGACTTGTGGACTTCAAGTTACAGAATTCCTCCTTCAGTCATGTTAGCTCAGGAATTCTGGGAGTTGAAGTCCATAAGTCTTAAACTTGCCAAGTTTGAAGACCCTTGTTCTAGACCTATTTTATCTCAGATTTCATAGTAACATTGACTTGATTTCTGAGCTGAGAACAAATACCAATTTTGGAGAAGTGAGGGACCTCAAGGCTAATGTCAATCTGATCCCCATGTCATTCAAAAGACACAGATTAGATCATTCTTTCAGAAAAGTAAACTGAATGAAAGTGGGTTTGAAAAGGTTTTCTTTTCCCTTTATATACAATGGTTGAGTAGTTTGTAAAGTTTATAAGATATCATTGAAGGGGAATTTTAAAGTATGTATATTAAGAGAAAGTTTAAAATGTAAAGTAAAAAAAATCTGTATCAGAACTTTAGAAATGTTTTTAAAGAAAAGTTTACTCTTTTAAAATTTAGAAAAAGTGTTGTTTTTCCTTTTAGGTTAAAAAGTCTGAAAGCAGATAGTGAGTTTTGTTAATATAAATTATGATAGTCTATAAAGATTAATGAGCAAAGAGAAATATGTATTATTTCCCTCAGAAAGAAAAAAGCAGAGATGGTTACATTGATTCTTTTATCCAAAGAATTTAACTTTGTTTCTATTTGCTTCCAGATTTTGTTCTTGTGATGGAAATAAAACGAAGCTTTGATTTTGATTTTGCTTTTTGTTTAGGGCTTAATTTGGGAACTGAAACTCTACTGTGGAAGAAATCTTTTCACCAGCAACAAAATCCTCTGCCCTAGAAGCTGGGAAAAGTGGCTCACTGTTTATTCTACCAGATTTGGTCAAGGTATCTTCAAAAAATAAGAGAGCTAGTGGTTAAGGTTAAAAAGTTGGAGGCCATAAATTCTAGCTCTGCCTTAGCAATAAAAGCCAGCTGGGTGACCTTGGGCCAGTTACTCTCTTCCACTCCAATCCTCTTTATGGGGTCTCTGCTGTTGGAAAAACAGGAAGAGGGAAGAGTGTTAGATACATTCCACCATCTTGAGCTATTTATAAAAATAATAAAGGCAGCATACACACATATATATGTACAAATAAATCATCCCGTCAGTTAGGCCATTAGAGAAATGGCAATTAAGAGAACTACACTGGGTAGGATCTTTAAAGTTATAAAATGCTGTTAATATATTCTATGTGGGTAGCCTACCACACCTACACAAATGGTGTAGGGTCTGCTTTTGTGTGTGGGGGATTGGATTAGATCACTGATGGCAAACCTTTTCTGGCTCCCGTGCGGATAATTGCTCGTGCTTGTGTGCCAGCACCCAGAACGCAATGAGTGCTGGGCTGCCTGACATCTCCTGCACCTGCACACACGATTCCCTCGCAGCGTGCTGCGCACCTGCACCTGCCTGTGCAATCCCCTCACAGTGCCGCGCATTTGTGCCTTGTGCACAATTCCCCTTACAATCACTCCCTTGCGCCATCCATTTGCACATGCGCACATGATCTCTCCATGCACCATGTGTCTCTGCGCCTGCGCCCACAACCCCAGCCTCCACGGTGCATCTCTGCGCATGTGCGCAGGTCTGCTGCATATCCCCATGCATGCGCACCAGATACCCGACAATCAGCTGTCAGGTGACGGCGCATGCTCTTGTGCAGTGGGGCTCTTCCCGGCAAGCTCTCACATGCTCTGTGTGCCACTTCTGGCATGCGGGGAATAGGTTCACCATCACAGAATTAGATGATCTACAAGCTCCCTTCCAACTCTGTTAATCTGTATCTACCTCCAGTCAGATAGTTGCTGAGGACAACTTTTCTAGGGAAAAAGAGGTGCAATCACAGCAGTGGTGGGATTCAATTTTTTTTACTACTGGTTCTGTGGGCGTGGCTTGGGGGCATGGCAGGAGAAGGATACTGTGAAAACTCCAGTCAGAGTGGGTATTTGCTGGTTCTCTGAACTACTCAAAATTTTCACTACCAGTTCTCCAGAACTGGTCAGAATCTGCTGAATACAACCTCTGAATCACAGCCTTTGTCAATAAGTTTTCGTTCAAAGGCTTCAACTCCCTGCATCAAGCTACTTTTGTGGGCTTCAGGTCAACCTGCAGCCCAACAAAGACCATGACCATGCTGGTGGGTTAAGTTCATTTAAAAGACCCATTGAGGGTTGATGTCTCTTTCCCCTTCCCCCACAGACTCCCTCCAGCAGGTTATGTTAGTGTCAAGTTGGGCCAGAATATTACAGCGATGGTGATGAGGGCTGTGAGCCTCAGCAAGGCATTTGAACTATTTTCTTCTTTCAACCGACTGCTAATTATTAAAATGTTGCAAATCCCAATGCGGGATGGTCTTATTGTGCTGAACTGCTGAAGGCCAAATTGGACTTATCTAATGGTGGGTGTCAAAAAAAAAAAGAAGAAGACAAAAGAAGCCACCATTGCCTTTTCTCTTGTTTGGTCCCGCTTCCATTTGTTTTCACACTGTGCGAAGAAACGAGGCAAGAAGCTCAAAGAAACCTTGCTTGAGGCTGATGCTGCAGTTTTGCGTCCATGTGGAAGGAGATGCTGAAGCCTTCCGGATGATGTGGAGCTCCCCGGTGTCCAGATGCTGCTCAGGCAGAGTGTACCAGCTGTCTTCCCAACTGGTGATCGAGGATCTCCCGGATAAAGGCAATCGGATGCAAATCTGCCGTGAAAATGAAAAGCTGGCCGTGTGCAGCCGCCTTTCTCCAATTACTTTCTCAGCTGATGGGTGGCTGAAGCTTCCAGCAGGGATCAGGGAAAATGCACCAGGGAAGTCCTATTGCCAACCCAAAGCCCTCCCAAGGAAAGTTTTCCTCTCCTTTCTAGGCTAATTGAACAGCATCTTCATGAGTTGGAAAATGTGCAGCATTATTTTATTTTTTAAATGAGACCAAGTGGTAAATCAGGATGAGATTTTATGCTTGATTCAAAGGGAAGTGGAGGTTCCTTGCTTTATTTGAAACTAAAACTTGAAAAGTTTTATTATTTTTGCTTGTGTCGCTGTTCTGACCTGTGCATTAACTTTTATTTTACAATTGTAGACATCCATGTGACATCCGATGTGTGACGAAACTCCTACATAGGAGCTAGAAGACACCAAAGTTTGTAGTTTTTTTTACTCTTTCAAAGACAAATATAATGTGTCAGTTTCTCTAATATTTGAGAAGCTTTGTCTTTTTTTCTCCCCAAGAGGCCGGCGGATAGTCTTCTCCAGTTTGCTGTAATCGGAAGCCCGCTGAATTGCATGTCAGCCTTCATGTAGCATGTAGCATGCAGTCTGCTACACGTATCGGCCTGCAAATCCACAATCTTCTCCTCTTCTGATGAATACTGGGATTTATAATCTAACACTGTGTCTCCCGACTTCGGCAGCTTTGAGATGTGTGGACATCAATTTGTGTTTTTAAAATGAGTGGGTGACAGCACCGGTCTTTTAAATTAATACACCAATACATTTCTAGAATACTTAGCAATGACCTTGTTGGCTGGGGAATGCTGGGAACTGAAGTCCACACATCCCAAAATTGCCAAGGTCTAATATCTTTGAAGGATTCCTAGCTGGAAGAAGGTTGACTTTGGTTTTCAACCTTCTTAATTTCTAAACAGGAAGCAACTAGCAACAGCTTCTATTTATCCTTCAACCTGTTTAGTTAGAAGTATGAGGTTTATTTCATGTAAGTCTACAGGACCACGATAAAACCTGACATTTCTTAAGATTTTGTGAGTTCATTTTGGAGGGGAAAAAAATCACAGTGCAAGGGCTCTGCTCTAGTCAACAAATATGGAGGCAGCCAGGTCACTGAGGAATGAGGAAAGTTGCTTGGTTTAGCCGTAGCATTTGGCCATCTAGATCAATGCTCATGTGCTGGTTGAAGTTCTTTCAGGCAAAAGTCTTTTTCAGCCATCCTTGTAGATGTTAGGGAAGTGGAGAATATCCCTTGAGCCTTGAATAATGGGTCTTCTACTATTTGTCCCTAACTGAGCATCATGGCCCAGATTCTGGTTGCAAAATTTTATGCCTTTGCAAATATCAATATAGTGAGAATCAAAATGTAGGCCAACTTGTATTTTTTTCAAGGGCAAGACCATCATCTCAAAATTTGGTGGAGGAAAAGTTGAGAAACCTAAATTTTTTTGCATTAAAAAGAAAAAAAAACTGTGAATGCCTTGCCAAATTTACCAGCAAAATTCTATCCCAAGGAACCTATAGGGCTGCTTTGGAAACCAAACTGCCAAATAAATAATGGGGCTCTTTGAAAAAAGGTATGTATAAGCCTAAAAAACAGATAAAAGAAATATGCAGTCATACAGTATTATATTTAAATGTAAGATCTCACCACACCCTGTTGTTTGGTACAAAAGTGTGCATGTGACAGTGATCATGTATGTGTGTGTGCGTGTGTGTGTGCGCGCGTGTGTGTGTGTTTGTGTGTGTGACACAGAGAAAGAGATAGAGGGAGGGAAGGAGAGAGGGGGAGAGGGAGAGAGGGAGAGAGAGAGAAAGAATACACGCTTTGGCACACACCTTTTACCAAAGATGCAAATCAGCCTTCAGCAAAAACAATATAATCAAAACACTCCTTATCCCAACCAGCTAGGATAATCAAGCCAGCTTGGTACACAAAAGATGAGACCAAACTTTGGAAGGACCAACATCTCTTCTGGGATACAACTCAGATTTCCTCTTCTCTCTTTGGCAATACAATGGCTGGAGGAGCTATTGGAAATGTCCTCCCTGTTGCCCAAATGGCTGCTTATCCATCATGAAGGACATCCAAAAGGACCCAAAAGATTTAAATTAGCTTCTATTGTAAATTGGGATAGGAAAACCTAGGATTCAACCCTGAAAGAACAACCATAAAAATTGAGCCAATCCCTGCTAATGTCTTCCTCATTATTTTTTCCTTACAAATGTCAAGGGCTTACCTTAATTAATACTGAATTGCTATCAGCGCTTTGCAAAGGGTCAAGTGGGATTTTAAAGGTTTTGACATTAACCAGTTTCCAGTCTTTGTGGATCTCATTCATGCTCCCATTCTCCTATTTCATTCATCATTGATCCTTGTGACATTAACTTATCCATATGGCTGTTTGTTTCTAAAAGCAGTTTTCCTCCTGGCTGGTGATAAAATCAACATATAATACTTATCGTTTGATGTGAAATAAAAATTCAGGGAAGCTACTGCTTCATATGGCATGATGTGGGAGCATAGACCTTCAATATTCAGTATTCTCAAAGATCCATCTCATCTTGGGAACCCTTTTTTTTGAACTATTACCATCTGGCAGATGGTGCAGAATATTAAAAACAAGCACAAATAGGCTGAAAAACAGCTTCTATCCCAGGGCAGTAGCTCTTTTGAATTCTACTGTATAGTGCAGTGTTGGTGCGGTGTCAGGGGTTTTCGGTTCAATGTGTGGAGTGTGAAAGATGTGTGTTTGTGTTTATTTTCATGGTCATGATGTTCACTGAAGATGGTATTTGATTTCGTTGTACGAGGTGCAATGACAATAAAGTAAACTAACTATTATCAGCAATATTAAAAAAGAAGCAGGGAAAATATGAGCTATTGGGGTGACAATCTATCCCATTTCTCAATGCAGCTATTTACATATTTCATTCAACTTTATAAGATAATTCTGTGTTATAGATAATGGGATACTGAAAAATCATGCAGAAATCAGGAATGTATAAGTAGAAATAGATTTATGATGATAAGAGTCTGAAATAGAACTGGGCATGTTACCCAAGTCAAAATTATATACAGCTTCAAATGTATAGCTTCAATTTAACAGACCCCATATTTAGCAGACTTCAAATCAACAGACTTGAATTTCTGCTGGGGTATCCCCTGAAATAATGAACAATTTTGCAGTCATTAAATTAATGTTACACGAGACAATCTGCAATCCATTGGATCAGAGATTTCCTTACCAGAGTCCTCAACGCTTTCAGCGGTGGCAGAGCTTTTAATGTGCTGGAAAAGTTCTTTTAAAAAAAATCAGAGTAATATTCAAAGATGTATCTGTCTTAAAAGTAGCCCAAGTTGAACTCTATAGCAGCTGACTGCAGGATGCCTCTGTGTACGCCTCAGGGCATTCTGGGAAGAGAACAGAAGTCACCAGGACCTGAAGGGAAGTTAAACTTTGGATAGCATATTTAACCAGGCAAGGTTACTGTTACCGATTTTATTTTTAATGGCTTGTTTATATACTTTAGAAAGAGCAGCACAATTGGCTCAAAGAAAGCAGAAACAAGTTTTATTTGGTTATACATAAGCTTAGGTATAATCTAGGTAGTTATAAATGTAGGTATAATTTAGGTAGTTAGTTCTAGAGGTTGTAAAAATGGCTCTTAGATACCTTCCCAGAAACTTTCTTTTATATTTTTATAAGTGGCCTTTATGTGATTTATACCCAACCTTTATATTGTACAATTCCAGCTGGTGCAGATAATACTTCCTCTTCTTATTTCTCTCTGTGAGAAGAACAGAATTAAAAGTAAAATCAGCAACAGTAGTCTTGCCTGGTTGAATATGCCATGCAGAGTTTAACTTCACTGCAAGTCATGGTGACTTCTGTTCCTTTCCCAGAATGCCCTGCAGCATACACAGATGATGTTCATGGGATCTTGTCACTGGCTTTTGGCCTAAATTGGTCAGAAAGAATCCAGCCCTGCTGCTGTTCACAGCAGCTTCTGTTCTCTTCCCAGAATCCACCAGGAGACTTCATCACTTCAGTGGCTTTTTTGGGCACCAAGAGTTGCTTCAATTTGACTGTTGCTCATTTCACTCAGGATGCCAGCTGACTTTGGCTGCAGGTTTTTTTTTCTTCAGTCATATACCTTTTTCTTTTTTTAAAAAAAGCTCCACAATGGGGCCCCACCACCAGGGGTGCGGTTCAACCAGTGTAACAACTGGTTCGGTGAGTGTGCGCTTGTTGCGCATGCAGACAGTTTGTTACTGACATTCTCCAGCAATCCCTCTGTGTTAAATAGCTGACGCCGCAGCAATCCACTGTGCCGTGCAAATCACCTGAGCTTGAAAAACAGGATATAAAGCACAGCCTAGCCCAGGCGGACTGGTCGGCCCAAAAGCTGATCCTCGGAGCTACCAGTTTGCTTGAACTGAGCCGAACCGCTACAATCCCACCCCTGCCCACCCTTCAAAACACACATATAGACAAAGAGAGGCGATAAAGGGAGAGGGAGAGAGAGAAAATATGCAGTCTTCACATCTAAGGAAGATATCATTTAGTCCTCGATTTATGACCACAATTGAGCCCAAAATTTCTGTTGCTAAGCAAGTTCAGTGAGTTTTGCCCCATTTTATAAACTACCTTGCCACAGTTCTGAAATGAATCATGCCATCGGTAAGTTATAACACAGTTAAGTGAATTTGCCTTCCCCATTGACTTGGCTTGTCAAGTCACAAAAGAGGATCACATGATCCGGGGACACTGCAGCCGTCATAAATACAAGTCAGTTGCCAAGCATTTGAATTTTGATCACGTGTCTAGGGAATGCTGCAATAGCTGTAAGTGTGAAAAATGCTCATAAGTCGCTTTCTTCAGTGCCATTGTAACTTTGAATGATCACTAAACGGTTGTAAGTCAAGGATTTTCCTGTAATTAAGGTGAAGGTTCCCCTTGCACATATCTGCTAGTCATTTCTGGCTCTAGGGGGCGGTGCTCATTTCTGTTACACAGCTGAAGAGCCAGCGCTGTCTGAAGATGTCTCCATGGTCATGTGGCCAGCATGACTAAACGCTGAAGGCGCATGGAACGCTGTTACCTTCCCACCAAAGTGATCCCTATTTTTCTACTTGCATTTTTCACATGCTTTCGAACTGCTAGGTTGGCAGAAGCTGGGACAAGGAATGGGACCTCACTTTGTTATGCGGCTCTAGGGATTCAAACCGCCAAATTGATGACCTTTCTGATCGACAAGCTCAGCATCTTAGCCCCTGAGCCAGAAAACATCTATGCCTAGAGATAAATCCAATTGCATTTGGCAGGTTTTGTTTCAGAGTAACCTTTCTGAAAACCTGTCTTACTCTTTGCAGCAAATTCATTCAAAAGGTTCCAGGTACCTTGAAGGCAGAAACAACCGAAAGCCCAGGACTTGCAAAAATCTTCTCACAGGACATCTAAAAGTCTTTACTGGTAGTATAGGGAGAATGACAAAAGAAGAGTTGCACAAAAGCTTTCTTTAATCTTGCACTATAATTAGGTTTAGAAGAGGGCACTTTCCCACTGATCTGCCCTTACAGAAACCTGGCTCCTCTTAACTATCAAACACTTAAACTATTACAGTAGGTGGGAATTCTTAGAAGCACAAACACAATACAAGCAAGGCGGTTAGATTTAAATACCCTGGGGAAACATCTCTTTACATCAAGCAGCTTCACATCTAGCAAAATTTGCACCATATTATTTTTATTCAAGGGCAAAACAACCTCAAAAGCACAGAATTATAGCTAAGATGGATGCACATATTGATAACGGTAAAACTACCTTCACCAAGAAATCAATAATTATGGGCACAGTTTAAAAAAAAATCAAAGAAAAAATTGATCTCACAAACCACACTCATGTCTTGTTCTGACTTGATTCCCCTAAATTTAACATTTTTCCTTATCACAGTGACCAAAATTTGGTTCTGAACACGTATCAGACATATGTAAATTATTCCAATGACTGAAACAACAGCTTGTTAGCTTGAGTTAGTCAAAGTTCACTTTTTTCAGATCAAAGTTCAACAGCAACATCTGCCCACTTCCCAGAACACATGCGCACCCGCAGCTCGCTTTCCCGGCTCTGCCCACCCTGCACGGCTCTGGCGCGGCCCTGGCAGGATGAGCAGAGGGTCTGGCGGGGAGGCGCTTGCTGCCTTGGTGAGAGCTCTGCCGCCGGGAAGGAGGGCCCGCCTCTCAGCTGCGCTGGGTGCCCCAGGCGAAGCTCTTCGCACTCTGCCCAGTGCCAGGCAGGGATGGCGGCTGGGTGCTTCTCCCGAGGTGGGCCGATCCTGTGCTGCAGCCCTGGGAGATTCGCCTCCCCACGTGGGATTGGGCTGCCCTCTCGGGCAGGGGAGGCTTTGTTGTAGTAGGGTGCCATTTTTAAAATAATTCGCTTTACCTTCAAAGGCAAAGGGAAGGCGGCGACAGGAGCGCCTGAAGCCAAGTGTCTCCTCAGGGCTCCGGTTGCAGGGAGGAGCCCTGACTGGCCGCATGTGACTGCGCCAAATGCCGCGGCGTTGCTCTAATGCCGCGGCAGCAAGGGAGAAGGGAAAGCAACGGTGGCGGAAGGTCTCCCGAACATCCAAGCTGTTGCCGCCCGCCCACCCGAGGATGCAAGGGGGGGGGAATTAAGTCACCCCCGAAAAGACGGCCTAGCCCTTTTTGGGGGGGTCAAAAAAAAAATAAGGCCCGGCCTTATTTTGTGAGAAACACGGTAGCTAAAAGGTAAATTATGGGAATTCACAGTGGTTCAATTAAGACGGGAGTGTCCAATCTTAACAACTTTGAAACCTGTGGATATCAACTTCCAGAATGTGAATCCTACCAGCATGGCTGGCTGGGGAAATCTGGGAGTTGAGGTCCACAGGTCTTAATGTTTGCCAAGGTTGGGCATCCTGCATTGGGAGGCTTTAGTTTCCTTTCTCTCCAAAAATCTGTCATACCTTATGAAAGCAACTCCATAAACATAATACATTCCCTTTTCTTTTATATAAACCTGTTATGGTAGGAGACCAAATAGTACTTTCCTTTCAATCACTTGCTTATACCAAATATATTTTTGTAGGTTTATTTCCTCACACTAAACAACTCTGCCATTGTGTATATCTGGTTAGTTCACAATAATAGGCCACATTTGAAACTGGTTTAGTCAAATAATAGGAAGAAGACCAGCATAATCCAAAATTGGGCATAATGAGCAAACGTGGTTCCTTCCAGACATGATCTTGTTTAAACTTCTGTCTTTTTTGAACAAAAGGAAAAGGGAAAAAAAAAAAGGAAAACAGAACAATGACATGAAAACTCTAAATTCAGGCCTGTTCTTTTTGTTTTCTGTGTATAAAACAAACTGGAGCTAAGGTGGCGGAAATGAAGAGCTTAGAACATGTGAAATTCCATTACTGATGCTAATATTTCATAGTTTGTTTAATTACGGTTAGCAAAGATATGTGTTTCCTCGCCAAACAAACAAGACAACACTGGAAAGCTGCCCCCACCCCCTTAATTGTTTTTTTAATCAGACAAAATTCCAAGAAGCATTGGTTCCCACATTTGTCTAGGTTCGTCACTATTAAATAAATAATAAGCAGCTTTGAGCTTTTTGGTACAGCATTAATGCATTAATTTGCTTAGTTTAGCACTGCATATTTATGACTCCGCTCCATCAGGCGCCTGCATCAGACTGCAGAATTAGCTCATATCAGCTGCGCAAAGCCCCTGTCTATTTAAATTGCTTGTTTTTTTGGTTTCCTTCTGAAAAGAATTGGCACCAAATGAAAGTGACTGCACAAAGTTGCCTGCCCTTGTGGAGGGATTTCTTTATTTTATTTTGGGAAGGCCATTCCATAGCCATTCTTGATTTAAAGCCACAAGAGAAAAGCAATTAGAAGTTTGTGCTCCTAATTATCTTCTAATTAGAAAGTTTAATGGAAGTATCTAAATGAAGATATATGAGGCCTTTAAATGAAAGAACTGATGACCAAGTAGCTAGTTTAAAAAAAGAAGATAATCCTTAATATTTTATGCAAGTGTGGTAAGAAACTAGACCGTTGAAAAAGAAAATGTGGCAATTTTCCGAATGAACCTATTCTGGGGAATAATTCTCAAATTCTGACTGTGTTTCTAATCTGCATCGGTATATGCCCTGCCCCCATCCTAAGTGTCAATGCTTCCAGAAGGAAAACATTTACTCGATGGTCCAATAAAAAGATAATACTAATAACAATAACAATAAACACCACCATCGCCTCTACACAATGGAACATTTCTTAGTCAGACAGGACTGCTTGAAGGCAAAATATCATTTCTGGCATATGAATAATATAATCCAGTCTGACAAATCTTATCTTCCAGTTCAGCACCAGTTTATTTTTCTCTAACAGCTTTTATATCCCATTTCTGATATGAAATTCTTCTTCCTTTCGTGAGCCGTGCCACAATTTAGCTCTCACAGTTGGGCGCCGTCATTGCCTATGTGAAATTATTATTGGAGTCAATTAGCTTTCGACTGGCTACGACTCCGTGAATGTTGCCCTGAAGTGAAGGGAGGTAATAAGTTATTTCCAGGAAGCTGCCTAAAATCTGGGAGGCTGATTTACATATCAGATGTTCTGCTGTTGGGTTCTGCTCTGATGAGGTGAAAAGGTAAATGGCTGAATGCAGCACAGTACGGAAGCAGCGTTTTCAGATCTGGGAATCTTCGGAAAAGCATATCACAGAAAAACAAGGTCATTGCATCAATACAATTAGCCTTTTCAGAATAGACTATTCTGACATTGATTGTATTCCACGAGGGACAATGTAAAAGAATTGGGAATAGTTATATAGGACAAAAGAAGAAGAAGAGAACAACTTACTGTCTTTAAATATCTCAAAAGCTGCCATGCAGAAGACAAGAACAGCTGTTGCTCTCTAGGGTTTCGATGAGAAATGCAATTACTAATACTTAAGGAAAGCAGATTTCGGCTAAACGGTATAGACATTTTCAAATGGATAAAGGCTGTTTGACACTGTGATTTCCTAGCGTCCGTGAGAAATAGACTGGATTAAATGTCCAAAATTCCAGGCTACCTTCTCTTTCTAAAATCCTATAACTCTGCATATTGCCCTATTTAGAAAAAAATGTGAAATAAATCAATAAAAACAAAATGCGTTCAGATTGAAGAATTATATTAAAAATCATTATTCCTTGCATTTCTGCCCTTTAGGCCTCCTGTTGCTGTGGGGGGAAAAGCCCACTTAAATAAGCCTTCAGCGAGAGAGAGACAAGCAGGTATTTCTTATTGGCATGCAGAATTATACTGATCGCTGGGCTCCTAGCCAAAAGAATGCTGAAGAGCCTCAAACTCATCAAGGTTACGGACTATATACTGTACAAAATGTTGCATAGGAGTGGTTAAAAAAAAAAACCACCCACAGTGTAAATCACATTGTGACTTTTATAACCAGAACATAGTCTCTGAGAATACTATGGGGTGACCTTAATAAGGCCATCAAAGCGCTTTTCTATTATAGGGGCACATATTGGACTTAATACTTGCCATAATTAAAGACGGTGGTTGACATAATAACATTTATTGTGCCCATATACTGCTTCATTTCCCTCCAAAAGGAAGTCAAGAGACTGGTTTGTATTAATCAGAATAGAGCTGGAAGGGACCTTGGAGATCTTCTAGTCCAGGCACCTGCGCAAGGAACCCTTTACCATTTCAGTCAAGTGACTGTCCAGTCTCTTTTTAAAAACTTCCAGTGATGAAACACCCGCAACATCTGAAGGCAAGTTGTTCTGCTAGTTAATTGTCCTCATTGTGAGGAAGTTTCTCCTTAGTTTCAGGTTGCTTCTCTCTGTGATTAGTTTCCATCCATTGTTTCTTGTCTTGCCTACAGGTAAATAAGTTGATCCCCTCCATTTTGTGGCAACGTGTCAAATACCCTCAAGCTTATGCGATGTACCAGTCATCATATATGACATTAACCCTCCCATTCCACCATTTCTTCATATAGGATGGAAGGAGGCTGGCTTGGTAATGTGCAGACCAGCCTGGGAGGTGTTGGTCCTTGAGAACTGGTCAATGTGGCTTGCAACAGATATTGCAAAAAGAATAACAAGCCCCATAGCAGGAGGGTTCACATATTACACAGGCATAGATTAGCTTCCTGATGACAAAACAAATAGTCCAAAGAGAACAAGTTCTTTCATGTTTCATCCATGGCCATATGGAGGAGTCGTTATGTGTATTTGATAGAAGATCAAGGTTATTTTCTAAACCCTGAGCTTTACTATTTTCCTCTAAGTCGTGGGACTGCTTATGGATCAGTGCAAGATCAGTTTCAATACAGAGAATCCGAATGCCCCAAGCACAACAGGAGTTCACTAACTTAAATAGCTTATGTGATGCTAGGGAATTGTGATGGGTTAAGTCAACTACAAGGGTGCAGCTTCCCTTGAAATTACCAGATAGAGTTATATAAACATGTTTTCAGTTTTGTTGAGATGTGTTTTGAGAGCCAGCAAAGTCTACAGCATAGTCTGGCTGCTGGCAGTTGCTAGCTCATTAAGTTCATGCCATTGCATTATCCAGGATGTACCACAAGGAGATAAACTAGCTTCACATCCACAAGTACCCACAAGAAAACAAGTATCTATCTTCAAATACCCATATTGGTATTCGAACATAGATCTCTTTAACATTTATATTTTATTGTGCTTTTCCTGACCTAAATGAAATGTTGATATATATTGTTAGTCCATGTATGACATGCCATATCTAAATAAATAAATAAGCAAGCATGCAGAAGAAGCATTGTTTTAATCTTACACAATACTTAGGATGATGATCTGGAAATCTATCTGGAAGCAATTGCTTTGTTGTTTGTTTTATTTGTTATCATCCTGGTCGTATCAAATTGATCTGGGAGCAATATTCATTAAAAAAAACCCTAACAATTCCTTATCTTTTGAATCACACGATTGCAAACTGCAGTGGTGTGGAGACCAGGCCCTTCTTAAATTATTTTCTTGACACAGATCCAGATGGAATGTAGGCAATTCAAACACAGCATTACTAATCATAGAAAACTGCAAAGATCTGCTCCTGACATCACAAATAATGCAATCACAGGCATTATTGTCCTTACAAACAATTAAACGGTTGGACTGAGGTGTGGAGAATTGGAGATGAACAACGGGAAGGAGGACTGCGGTGAGCAACAGGGAAGATGAAAAGAAATATTGGAGCAATTCAGATGAGGAAATATTTTAAATTATTGGCAATAAAGAGGAACACAACATGTATTCAATAAATGGTTTTGAGGTTGCCTTATATTCAACAGTGGAGTGGATTACTTGTCTGATAGCAATCCCAGTTTACCTTCCTGCTTTGTAAATTTGTCTTTTTTTAGAGCAGAAAACTAGATACTGCCAACTGCAAGCTTAGAAGCTACCCAACTGCTGGTGAGTGTCTCTCCTGGCTCCTTATAGATCGGCGGTGCATTTTTCAGTGGGAGGAAGGAGTGGGTAAATGGCTCAAAGATTTACTGTGGACCCAAGTCAGAAACAACTTAAAAAGCAAAGACTCCAGAGTGGAAGGGGTGAGTGTGGAGATTAAGCAGCAGCGGCTTAATTTATGTTTTTAACCCTCTAACTCTGGAAGTTAAATGGCAGCTTGAGAAAAGAGTGATTAAAGGAGAAAAAAAAGAGACAAAAGGGGGACTAGATGAGAAGAAGAGGTGTGAAGAAGGTTTTTATTCAGGAAAACTGCCTTTTGAAACTGAGATTGATTGTGAATTCCGATGATGGAAGAACTGGAATGATATCTACAGTCTCCTTTTAAATCAAATCACCAAAAATAATTCTAAACGACCATCAATTGGGGAGAATAAAGGAGACTCACGGAGAATTGATAGTCTCCATATAAATCACCCAGCTCCATTTAAACAACCCAGCTGATTAGTCAGCCTGAATTTAAATTCCCACTCAGCTGATTGGACAACCTCCACTAAACCCCCACCCAAACCTCATCCTTTCCAAACTCCAAAGCAGATGATTGGTGAGCTCATTCAAATCTTCTCCATTCAAATCTATCAAACAGCAACGCTTCCTCTTTAAAACAAAAACAAAACAAAAACCAAAAAATGTGGCTTTAAGGAAAAACAAAGGAACTTTACACCACAAACCTCCAATACTACACTACCTCCACTATTTCAGTACCTCAAGACCAAATATTTATAGATAATGCTTTGTCTATAATAATTGATTTATCATATAATAGTATAATAATTAATTGTTAAATGACCACTAATTTACTGATTCATTGAACTGAGATTTAATATTGTATCACTGATTATCTACCCTGTTTCTCCAACAATATGGCCTCCCCCAATAGGAAGTCCCAGCATGTTTTATAGGCATGAAATGAAATTAAGCCCCTCCCCCCAAATTAAAGCCTATATTAAAACATGCAAAATGGGGGGGAATGGTGGGGGGGCTTGCCGTTAGGAAGTACTTTTGTTGCACACCCGGATATGGTGCTGCCTGCATTGACCCCAGTATGAAGTGCCCCACCAATGCCAAAGTCAACATCCAAGCCATCGCTGCCTGCCCGCCTGAAGATGCAAGAGGGGGGAATTAAGTCACCCCGGAAAAGATGTGTTGGGTATATGGATACACCAACTAGTTTTGGGTGAATAAATATATAAACCTAGGTTTAAGTGTTTGTAGCTTTAAGCACCAAACTGCAATGTAATTAGATAATTATAGGGTGCGGTTGCAAGCAGCAATAAAAGGCAGTGAGAGTAACGTAACACTTCCTGGTTACTGATCCCTGGTCTCTGGTCGCTGGTCTGTCTGCTGCCTGCTGTTTACTCCTGTATGAGACGTCTGCTTGTTGGCTACTGTGCTGGATACCGTTTCTACTGAACAAAAGGACTGTTTACTTGGTGAGCTGATATCCTGTGCATACTCAGCGTTGTCTTCGAGAGAAAGGTATCGGAAGGAAAAGATTTACAAGCAGATAAAGACATTTAACTGACTAGTTTAATGGACTAGGTTACTGGATTGATATATTGGATAATGAAATATGGACTGAATGACACTGCTTAAACTCTAAATGAATTAAATAACTATTTAAAACTACAAACAGTGTTTTTGTCTCCAGTGTGTGTATACTCTTGGGCCCAGCCTCTCTCTCATTTGGCTGCCTGGCTTGACTGCTGCTGTGCACTCTGCTTGGGGGTTTGTCCCCAAACACTAACAAGATGGCCTAGCTATTTTTTCGGGGCTCAAAAAAAAAGAAAGACCCGGCCTTATTATATGAGAAACATGGTAGTCTATTGATTGATTGATTCTTAGTAATAAGTTGATTTATTTATTTTTAGTAATAAGTAAACTTACTTTTGATTTGTTCTCTAACTTATCAATTAACATTTATTAATTACCAACATTCATTAAGTAACTGTCTACCTATCACATTAATTAGCTATTGTAATTGTTTAGTGTACTATTGTCATTGACCATGCCAGCCAGAAACTCCAGAAACTCCAAATCCTCCACTACCAAACAACAACAAAAAAATATCTCTACCAATGATCTCCCAGACTCCCGTACATGCTTCAGATGTCTTAAAACCATCAATGAAAGTGACAATAACCTCAAATGCTATCTATGTGACGATCAAGCTCACCTTGCCTGCTTAAACTTAAACAAAGACCTAGCTGTTCTCCTTAAAGCATCAGATCACTTTCCCTTGTCTATGTCCATCATGTTTTCCTAAGCTAAACAAACCAAGTACCCTGCCTGACAGAGTTGATAGCATAGAATCACTCATGCACTCAATAGAAAAACGCTTAGCAACACGTTTTGAAACAATTATACAAGAAAGCCTAATTTCTCTTGAAAAAAATATACAGCACTGATAAGCAACTACCTATCAGCTCAAAATCAAATCCTAACCCAACAACCACTGCCACAACTACTACCTCAACTACAATCACAACTACAACCCAAAATAACCACCAAACCACAACCACAAATAATTACTATCCCATCAAATAATTCCACAAATGATATCTCCTTACTCATCAGAGACACCATTGAACGTGATCAGAAATGTCCAAATGCCATCTTATTTGGTCTTGAAGACACCAACGAATCAGATGACATCACCAAAGTTCATAATATCATAAGCAACTCAAATACAACAAACATCTCGCACACCCTAACTATCTCAATTCCAACTACAGCTGGCCTTAAATGCAAGCTACTCAATACAAGAAGCCTTGTGAATAAAATACCTGAATTTCTCCTCTTACTAAATATGGCTAAATTCGACATCATATTTGTCTGTGAAACATGGCTCAATGCATCTCTCCCTGACTCCATTACCATAGTAAGAGACTATCATGTTTACGGATCAGATCGTGAAATCCGTAGAGGAGGTGGTGTTGCTATCTTCTATAAAAAGTCCATACATCTAAAAGACATCCAAGTTACCCAAGAGCTTGTTCTTCCTGAGACCATCGTCTGTGAACTGTCCTTAAATATCACATTTCGATTCTTACTATGTTGCATAGCCCCTGATTATGACATCGAACATGTAAACAAGCTAAATTCACTACTAACATGGGCAATATCCTGCCCACACACTTTTATCTTTTTTGGTGACTTCAATCTACCTCACATTAACTCGACCCTAAACAAATATAAAACTGAACCCATACATGCAACCTTCTACAATGCTGTAACAAACCTGGGACTGGAACAATTAGTAACCAACAATACTAGACTTAACAACTGTCTCGATCTCATCTCCTGCAATAGTTTGAATGCAATTTATGGAATACAAATTAAAGAACCCTTTTCCAACAGTGACCACAGCATGATTGACTTTTGTCTCAACATACGTCCACACAAAAATCAATACAATGATGTGATCCCCAATTATAACTTCAAAAAAGGCAACAGTGATCTTATAGACAACGATCTCTCATCCCTTGATTGGCAATTTCTATTCACTGGATGCAATACTGTAGAAGACCATTACAACATATTTTTACTTGACATCAAAAGAGTCATCAAACTATATGTACCAATAACAACTCCAAAAACCAGAAAAAACAGATTACCCATAACAATAAGGAAGCTTCAATACAAAAAGAGATCACTTTGGCAGAAAAACAAATCTGGTCACGTTGCCAACTTCAAAAGCTGATACAAAAATTTATGCCACCAGATAAAGACTGAATGCATCAATTATCCCATTAAACAAGAGGAAAACCTTCTATGCACCAATTCCACCCGCGCTTTCTACAATTTTATAAACAACAAACTAAAAGACTCAAGGTCCATCCCTTGTAAAGACTGCAACGATGACACTTTTAAAGCCAACCTCTTTAACTCATTCTTTGGCTCAGTATTTGTAAACAGCAATGGATCATGCCCAGTATTTCCTAGTCGAACCACAGACAACTACAATGATCTAATACATATCGATTTTACAGTAGACAATGTTGAAAAAGTACTATGCAATCTAAAGCCATCTCTATTGGGCTGGACGGAATATGTGCCTACTTCTTAAAAAAGCTATCCACTGCCATAGCCGAACCTCTAAGCATAGTCTTCGAAAAATCTTTCAGGACCAGCTCCTTACCAAAACTATGGTCACAAGCCACAGTCATCCCCATCTTCAAAAAGGGAGACCCCAGCCTAGTTGAAAATTACAGACCAATCTCTTTATGCTGCATCACCTGTAAAGTCATGGAATCAATTATTAACCAATCCAGTATCCTCCACTTAGGGACAAATAACTACTCTCTAATAAACAATTTGGTTTAAGAAAAAAACTATCCTGCAATCTGCAACTCTTACACTGCAAAAACATATGGATTACACAACTCGATCAGGGCAAAGCAATAGATGCAATCTACATAGACTTCTGTGAAGCCTTTGATTCAGAGGAAACAAGACAAACTACTCCTAAAACTAAAATCTTATGGTAACTCTGGACACCTGCATAACTGGATAGAAGCATTCCTCTCAGACAACAAATGGTCAAAATTGGGAGCGTCCTATCAAATACTGTACATGTCAACAGTGGTATCCCCCAAGGCAGTGTTCTAGGACCAACTCTCTTCATATTCTACATAAATGACCTCTGTGATCATATTAAGAACAACTGCATTCTCTTCTCTGATGATGTAAAGCTATTCAACACCACAGACAATACTGCTACCCTTCAAATAGACCTTGACTATATATCAGAATGGTCAAACAAATGGCAACTTCAACTGTCAACAAATACATGCTCTGTCTTACATATTGGCAAAAAAAAAATCAGAAAATAAAATACAAGCTTAATAGTCAAGACCTTGTTGATGATCCAAACTCTGTCAAGGATCTTGGAGTACTCATCTCTAATGATCTAAGTGCCAGAGTCCACTGTAACTACATAGCCAAAAAGGCATTAAGAGTTGTTAACCTAATCTTAAGTAACTTTTTCTCTGGTAATATTACACTACTAACTAGAGCATACAAAACATTTGCTAGACCAATACTCAAATATAGCTCATCAGTCTGGAACCCACATTACATATCTGATATTAACACAGTTGAGAAAGTCCAGAAATATTTCACAAGAAGAGTTCTCCACTCCTGTACTCATTGCAGAGTATCTTATGTCACCAGACTTGAAATTCTAGACCTAGAAAAACTAGAACTACACCGCCTTCAGTCCGATCTAAGTATTGTATATAAAATCATACATTGCAATGCCCTACCTGTCAATAAATACTTCAGCTTCAACCATAACAATACAAGAGCAACAATAGATACAAACTCAAGGTTAATTGCACCAAACTTGATTGCAGGAAATACGACTTCAGCAAAAGAGTGGTCAATGTCTGGAATACTCTACCTGACTCTGGTTTCTTCCCCAAACCCCCAAAATTTTAATGTTAGACTTTCTACTATTGACCTCACCCCTTTCCTAAGAGGTCTCTAGGGGATGTGCATAAGCGCACCAACGTACCTACTGTCCCTGTCCTATTGTTTCTTTTATTTTTCTGATATGTATCCATGTATTCATAACTATGTTTTTACTTATACCTATTATCTTGTAAGCAATTGACAAACCAAATAAAATGAATAAAATGAAAATAAATAGATTCAAAAGTATCAGATTGTATTTTGGCAGCTGTTTTGTGAATAGGCATCTCCAGTGATTGGATTCAATCTTTTTTACTACCGGTTCTGTGGGCATGGCTTGGTGGGCGTGGCAGGGGAAGGATATTGTAAAATCTCCAGTTCTCCAGCCGGTTCCACGAGCTACTCAAAATTATCTGCTGCTGGTTCTCCAGAATTGGTCAGAACCTGCTGAATACCACCTCTGCCTCCATTGTATCTACTTTGTAATGGCAACCATGATGCTTTATCAATATGCAGATTTTGCACTAGTTCTCAAGTGTGCTTCTTATGACAATATTTTTAATTTATATTTATTTATTTCCTGCCTTTATTATTTTTTTACATATAATTCAAAGTGGTGAACATATCCAAAACATTTTCTTCATTCTATTTTCCACACAACAACAACAACAACTCTGTGAGGTGGACTGAGCTGAGAGAGAGTGATTGGCCAAAAGTCACCCATCTGGCTGTCACGGGCAAGGTAAGATTAGAACTCATGGTCTCTCACTCTCTAACCTGGCCCATCCCCTTGTTATCTTTCAGAATAATTATAAAAATCTGAATTTTTGACAGGCCAGAGACTGAAATGATTTCTGTCTGGGGAATGAAGGGTGAATGGTATTTAATAATATATTCCCCCAATGTGTTAAATTTGTGTATGTGACTTTATATAGTATTTTTATGCTCTTCTGATTCGGCTCGCCACCTAAAGTCTTTGATTTGGCAGCTGATAAATCTAAATAAAGAACCTTGAACTCCTTTACATATCCGAATTTTGCCCCCTCTCTCACATGAAAAAAACTTTTGTACAAAAGAAACTCTTTTTTTTATGGTCTGGCAGTTTGTTCCGCAGCTTGTATCGCTGTGGGCACCACTTCAAATCCTCTTTAATGCTTCCAATTACTTAATTTGTTCTGCTTTGATTGGCCACGAAATAAATTCAGACAGGCCCATCTATACAAGAGTTGAATAGTTTATGCCATCAATCAAGGGTTGTGTGTGTGTGTGTGGGGAGGGGATTGTGTGTTTCCATTTTATGGGATACTCCCTACTGGTCACTACTGGGTAGTTCCATCCATGCTTGCACACATATTGGATGGTGGATTAAACTAGTTAACAGGCTAGATAGATTATCAACATTAACACAACTGTTTTTTTTCCCCTCAAGCACTGAACAGAATCAAAGTCATTCATTATACAAAACAATTAAGCTCATTCTTTCAGCTTAAACTTTGCTAGGTTTTTTCTTTCTTCTGGTAGAAAAAAAAAGGTGATTTTTAATTGAAGCATTTGTCTTTTTCCCAGAGGGTAATAGCAACACAGAACACTGGTCATTACTGGTCCCAGCATTTTTTACCCGTATAGCTCTAGTAAAATAGTCATTGGGGCTACATGTAGGAAATTCCTACAGAGAAGATATTATATAGTATAATAAAATGCCTTTAGACTTTCTTTTTGGGTTAAACTTTTGCTAACAGCTTCCATCATTTATAAATCCCAGTAAAAATAAGACCACCATAGTGGTTAGAAGAGTTAACTAAAAACAAAATTGATTTGTTTGATTCCAAAATTGATTCCTCTTAGGAATAAAAAAAAAACTATAATAGAAAGACAAAATATCTTATATTACATATATTAACAGCAACAAGAATTTCATAGGCTCAGTACCGGAAAAAAAACTCCATACCACTTGAAGGCTTAATAATCAAATTTTTTTTTAGAGTGTATGGGAATGGATAAATTAACTATGGAATTAAAAGGGAAAACAGACACAGAATACAACACAATATGGGAAACATGGTTTATTTGGATTGATAATAGATATAAAAATAGAAAATGTAAATAATGTATATAATAAATAAGAGGGTATGAAAGTATTATGTATTGTAAGTTTTGATAGGACACATAAATGTATACATAATGTCACAGTGCTGCTTAACAACTATTGGTATTATGTATAAATGGAAAAAACTCAAGAAAGCATTATTAAAAAAAATAAGACCACCATAAAATATAACAAACCCAGTAGCAATGTAAAGGCAGAAGCAAAGCAGTCATAAGAACCAATAGTAAGGACACCATAGCAAAACATCTAATAGCTCTCAATAGCACTGTCTGAAGTCCAACAGCATACAAACAATGTGATACCCTTATTTATGACAAGAGCCTATTGTCATTTCCTCCCTGCAATCTCCCAGTCTTCTAAATATCTTCTCCAATGGATGGAAGGACCTTGGGGAGAAGGCATCAACCATGCCCTCTCAGTTTCATCGATGGAACAATTTGCTCAGTTAAATGAGTGGTTCATTTTCACCCAGTATTATTGAAATTAAATACAATAATTCATCATTGAAGGAATGTTTTTATCAAAATGTCTCAACTTCTCAAATGTGGGACCAGCATGATTAATCTTAACTTTCATTATGGTCTCTCCCTCCATCCCTCCCTCCCTCTCTCTCTTTCTAGTCCCTTTCTTAGTTCTTCATTCTTGCTTATGTAATTCAAGTTGCAAATTCTTGTTAACAAAGAGTTAAGATCTTTTGCACACGATATATGTGGCTTTGTTCCTCTTTATTCTGTGTTGGGGCAATTATAACCTTGGTGAACAAGGTATTATTATATATGTCCTTTTCCACTTAACACTCAACAAAAGAGATAAAATTGCATGCTCGGTTATCCTGTAATTTTTAAAATCATCTTAGGTTGATGTTTTTGAAGGACTTGGAAATGTACTTACATCGAATTGACTAATCGCTTAAAATATTAGGTGGCATGTTTTAATCAGTTGGCATTCCTTTTAATTACCCGTCACATTTTAGATGTTCTTGGCCTTTCATAAAAATCACCTGCTGGATTTCTTTTACAGATTTGCTGCTCTTATTCACTATCTTTGCAAGTATCTTAACATTAGTTGGACCCAAGAGATTCTTTGCAAAATACAGTAATCCAACAGACTATAGTGCTGTCTTGATCTTCATCAATCTTCTTGCTTTTATTCTCTTTTTTTTTTAAACTCCCCAAGGCAAGTTAATGTCTTGGGGTTTTTGCAGAAAGAATAATTGCCACCAGCCTCCCTTCCATAGAAGACCTATATATTGCGTGGGTCAGAGGAGGGCTGAGAAGATATTTGGCAGACCCCTCATTGCCTGGACACAAACTGTTTCAACTCCTTCCCTTGGGACAGCACCAGGGGTGGGATTCTACCAGCTCGCACCTATTCACTAGAACCGGTTGTTAACATTCTAAGCAGTTCAGAGAACTGGTTGTTAGAAGAAATTACTGGCCTAATCCTATAAGGAAGGCAGAAAGGAAACATTCTGGTGTTGCTTACAGAAACTGCCTCTCCGTTAACCCTTATTACATTCTTGACAGGACTAGACTTCCTGTCTCAGGAACTTCTCTGGAGTTTTTTCCTCCTCCTTTGCTGGTACTCTGCTTGGTTGAGTGACCATTTAAAGTTACAGTGGCACTGAAAAAAGTGACTGATGACCACTTTTCACACTTACGACTGTTGCAGCATCCCTACAGTCATGAGAGGCCAGGCGAGGAGATGAGTGCCTCAATGTGAGTGATATTGAGTTGGCCACACCCAGCTAATAACACGACCACCAAGCCATGTCCACCCAGTCACATGACCACCAAGCTACGCCCACCACCTAAGCCATACCTACAGAACTGGTTGTTAAAAGTTTTGAATCCCACCCCTGGACAGCACTATAGAGTATTGTATGCTAAGACAACTAGACATAGGGACAGTTTTTCCTTTGCACCATCACACTGCTGAATACCTAATTCTCACAGTTGACAACTTATCGGGATTACTAAATTCTGTCTAATACAGAGGTCTCCAAACTTGACAACTTTAAGTCTTGTGGACTTCAACTTCCAGAATTCCTCAGGCAGCCATGCTAGCTGGCGAATTCTGGGAATTGAAGTCCACAATCCTCAAAGTTGCCAAGTTTGGAGATCACTTTGTGTGCATGCGCACACTGAATTCGCACTTTGCACAGGCACAGAGGCTTCCTAACTTGCCTCCTGCAAGCATGCACGATTCCGGTCACTTCAGCAGCTGCCGCGCAGCACTCTTCTGTGCCGCACAAAGCAGCTGTGCTTCAAATTCAACAGATAAAAGTGAGTATGGGAGCCTGGGTGGGCAGGCGGGCAGGCCCAACAGCAGAATGGTGGAGAGAACCGGTTCAGTCTCCACTACTCATCGCTCCTACCAGCTCGCCAGAACTGGACCGAACTGGTCAAATACCACCACTGGATGTTTAAATTGAAATGTTGAACTGAACAGTGTTAGAGTTGAGGGCCTAAATGGCCCCTAACCTTCTTCTTTTGCTAAATTTCTAATTTCTTCCACTCCATAGCTGTTCTTTGCACACCACATTTTAAACCATATTTTTTGTTGGATATGAGCCACTTCAAGTTACTATTGGTCCTTTTTGATCTCAAGTCTGCCACTTGTAAAGGCCTGGTGGACTGTTCCAATATTTAACCCCTCTAGACCAGAGGTGGGATTCAATTTTTTTAACAACCGGTTCTGTGGGTGTGGCTTAGTTGGTGGGCATGGCTTAGTGGTCATGTTATTGGATGGGTGTGGCCAACTCAATATCATGCACATCAAGGCACACATCTCCTTGCCTAGCCTCTCATGACTGTGGGGATGCTGCAACAGTCATAACTGTGAAAAATGGTCATAAGTCACTTTTTTCAGTGCCATTGTAACTTTGAATGGTCACTCCACACAAGCAAAGTACCAGCAAAGGAGGGGGAAAGAACTCCAGAGACGTTCCTGAGACAGGAAGCCTAGTCCTGCCAAAAATGTAATAAGGATTAATGGAGACGCAGCTTCTATAAGCAACACCAGAATGTTTCCTTCCTGCCTTCCGTACAGGATTAGGCCAGTAATTTCTTCTAACAACTGGTTCTCCGAACTGCTTAGAATGTTAACAACCGGTTCTAGCGAATAGGTGCGAACTGGTAGAATTCCACCCCTGCTCTAGACTATATATTGGTTTTGTTTTTCAATTGTATCTGACACTATTGTATAAGAAAACTAAGGCTAATATTATACTGGATATATTTTACATGTTTTCTTGATTATCCCCACAGATATAAACTTAATGTACACCACTCCAAACTTGATTGCAGAAAGTATGAATTCAGTAACATAGTGGTCACTGACTGGAATACATTCTGTTGTCACATCCCCAAACCCATACTCCTTTTCCCTCAAACTAACCACTATTGACCTCACCCCTTTCCTAAGAGGTATGTAAGGGGCATGTATAAGTGCACAATTGTGCCTACCGTCCCTGTCCTATTGTCCCCAATTATTCCTACCCATTCCCTGTATTGATACTTATGCTTATTATCTTGTAAGCTATTGACAAATAAATGCATAAATAAAAATAAAATAAATGTGGTGGAAAATATATTGCTTTAGAAATATTTTTCAAAGAAGGAAAAAAAATGGGTGAAATGCTCATGGCTGGGTTGCAACTGAATTTAATGATGAGATGGCCAAGGTATGCGTACGATAGTCCATCTTACGTTGTATGATTTTCTCTCCAGCCTTGGTAACTTTTAATACTTTGAGTAATTTTATTTTTAAAAAAATTATTAGAAAATTGATATAGCCGCCTATTTGCCTATGGTGACTCAAGGTGGTTTACAGCGATACCAAAACATCATATCTATATAAAATAAAACTATTAAAATAATAAAATAATATAATAGCTCCCCACCCCTCACCCGGTGACAACACATCGCACCAGCCATTTAATGAACTCCATCCTGCTCTGGGTTCCCCAGGCCCTCTGACAGAACCAGGCCTTTGGCACCTTCCTAAAGAGTGGGGGCCATTCTAATATCTGAAGGAATGCTATTCCAGAGACAGGGAGCCACCACGGAGAAGGCCCTTCTTCTGGGTCCTACCAGGTGTATTTCTCTATGGGATGGGACCTGCGGCATTCCTTGCCTCCCCACTCTGGTGAGTTGAAGAAGATATTGAAGAAGATATCATGAATGAATATCATACACGGGACATTTTTGAATCAGAAATTGTGGTCAGGCAGAGTAAAAAAAGCAGGGATTCATCAGAGGTAGTATTCAGCAGGTTCTGACCAGTTCCGGAGACCCAGTAGCGGAAATTTTGAGTAGTTCAGAGAACTGGAAAATACCACCTCTGACTCACCCAGCCCCCATCTATTCTCTGCCTCCTGAGTCCTATCTGATCAGTTGGGTCTTCTTTTCTTGCCCTGCACAGGAGAACGGATCTGGAAAGCAGGTTAGTGGGGTGGGGAGGGAATGGGATTTTGCAGTAACCTTCCCCCAGGAGTGGGGAGGGAATGGAGATTTTGCAGTATCCTTCCCCTGCCATGCCCACCAAGACACGCCCACCAAGCCATGCCCACAGAACAGGTAGTAAATTTTTTTGGAATCCCACCACTGAGATTCAGGTTTGTTTTTCAACAACAATCAAAGTCCATCAAAAGAAAAACCAAACCAAACAAAACATCTAAGTTATCTTAAAACTGAGATGGAGAAACAGAAGCCACTTTCAACAGAGAAAGAAAATCTTGGGGAACGTGGAGAACAGCTGAACTTGGCACTACAATAATTCAAACATTTGAGGAAAGCAGATTGTGGTGAATTCCTTTGAGTGGTGCCCATTTCCCATAGACAGTGCATCATCTGTTGGAGCAGAAAAGCACTTATTCCTTTGACTGTAGATTCTGTTTCTGTGTTTGGGAAATGGATGCTTACTAAAGGCTTGAATTGAAGTGAGACTTTTTACACTCCGAGGCTAGAATGTATCCTGTGCTTCTTACGTCAACTTTTCTTTTTTTTCCTTTTCTGAAAGGCTATAAGGTCCAAGCAGCTTTAGAAAAACATTAATCTGTTGGCAATTCCTCAGAGCTAGTGTTACTTAATGGGCTAGGGCTGCCTTGTTGAAATGTTCCATCTATTTTTTTTTTTATTCTGTCTTTTTATCCCACGTTTATTACTAAGTGACTCAAGCTGGTGAACAGACATAATACTCCTCCCTTCTCCTATTTTCTCCACAACAATAACCCTGTGAGGTGGGTCGGGCTGAGAAAGTGGCTGGCCCAACATTCACTGGAACTCACCATCTGCTGGTTTCTAAGCCAGCACAGTGGTGGTATTCTACTAGTCCACACCGGTTCATGCGAGGATTTGGCATGGGTCGTTGAACTGGTAGTAACTTCTGGCTGGCCATGCCCCTGGCCCGGTTGCCCGGTCACTGCTCACTTACTCGCCCTGCCCGCCTGATGCTCGCTCACTCCTCTTGCTAGCCTGCCCGGTCACTCCTTAAGGTATTACTTCCCTCCCGCCAATCAGCTGTTCCTACAATCAGCTATTCCGGGATTCCTCTCGCTTACTTACTGCTTTGCCCAGGAAGCTTCCCTCAGGCCCAGGAAGGCAAAAAAACAACAACAACCACCCTCTATCCCCCCCTCCATTTTTTGTCTTCCTGGGCCCCAGGGAGGCCTCAAAATGAAGAGTGGGGGCTGCTGCCCCCCCATGCTCCATTTTTTTTCCTTCCTGAGCCCCAGGGAAGCCTTCTGGGAGCGAAAACGCCCCTCCAGGAGGCTTGCCCGAGGCCGGGAAGGCCCCAAAATGGGTGGGTGCTGCAAAAAGCAAAAAAAAAAAAAAAAAAGGCATGTCCACCTAGTCACATGGTCATGCCCCCTAGCCGCGCCCCCTAGCCATGCCCACAGAACTGGTAGTAAAAATGTTTTGAATCTCACCACTGGGCCAGCACCTTAATCATTACACCAAACGGACTCTCAGTGTTTAGTACTGAAAAGCAAAAGGAATCTGAAATGAAATTCAAATAAAACAAGCAACATGCTGAAACATGAGACCAGATCATTCGCTTTCCTCCATTTACAAATGAAGTGGGGGTAGAGGGGAAGTGGCTGGACATTCATGAGTATTTTCCCCCAAAGACTTGCATAAATCTTTGGATTTGGGATTCTTGCTTGGGGGAAATTGTTTGTAGAAGCACACAACAAGTTGCATTTGGGAGACAAAGCAGCTCGATCCGGTCTGGTTCTTTGACTTTGATTGTCCTTTGACTTGGTTCTACGAAAGCTTTTCCACAGCTCCTTTGGGGCTCCCGGTGCAGCCATCACTTTTGTCTTGGAAAATAACAAGTGGAACCACAGAGCCGCTTATTCTGCACTGACAAAATGTCAAGAAAATATAAACAGATGTTTTGAATGGTCCCCGGTGGGGCAAGGGAAAGGATGAAGAGTTCAGTAATCACTTTTTCCAACCTTCTCCCTGTCCACCGACAACCTGAAACAGGGCCGCTATTGTTGACTTGTTTCATTCTGCTTTATTGACTCTGTCGGGGAGATCTCTGTCCCACTGCTGACAGGAAGATGATGGAGAATCTGGAAATTATTTTCAGCAGAGCCTTACTGTGTTGTATGCCACGATAAGCTAAGTATACATTTAGAAATAGTAGTGAGAATTCTTTCTCTCGGCTGTTGATAAAACAATGGCACACCAGGGCACAATGAGCTGCATTATTACATTCTTTATTGCACCAAGTTAGTCAGTAGATTTGGGCTGTCAGTACACAGCTTTTATGCTAATCTTCAAAGTTTTTACTTGGAATACAATGATTTAATTGGCCCCACAGAGAAAGGGCATGGACGCTAGTGAGATTTACCCTTAAATATAGTAATTTCATGTGTGAAGGGATGGAGAATGATCAAGGATACTCAATTGAAGGAGAATCTCTATAGAACAGAAGTGTAAATTCGGAATTTCCTTCTTTGCGGAGGGGTCTGTGACAGAGCTGGATTTAGATATAAATTAAGCAAACTACATCTTAGGGTCTCACAGTCTGAAGGAGTCTCTCAACATTTCAGATCCCCCTCCCCATTTGTTATATTTTGGTTATTAGTTCATATATGAATCTTGCCATAAATTAAGCCCCCCTCACTAATTCAAGCTTGGATGTCCTTCATCAGTAGGTTAAAATATGCTTTTGTTTCTGCATGTATTCACATCCTTCCCTGCCCCATCATGGGTTCATTATTCATGTTGGGCATGTTTTTGCCAAATTCAATTACTGCATGATTTTATTTTGGGTTAACTTTTGCCTGATTTCCAGCAGTTTAAGGCCTTGCCATGTCTGAATCCAGCTCTATCTTCAACCTTCTTAATTATCTTGAAGTGGACCTCAGTTAACAGTTTTAGTCTAAACCTAAAATGAGGCATATTTTAGTCCAATATTACAGATCAGAGATCTCCAAAATTGGCAACTTTAAGATTTGTGGACTTCAACTCCCAGAATTCTCCAGCCAGCATAGCATAGCTGGCTGGAGAATTCTGGGAGTTGAAGTCGACAAGTTTTAAAGTTGCCAAGTTTGGAGACCCCAGTTATACATAAAAAACACCTCTTCCATAAAAATCCATGTGATATACCTCTACACATTCTGAAAACTTCAAAGTACAGGTAGCCCTCAACTTACAACCACTTGTTTCAGGTAAGGGTGAGAGTTAACCGATGTTACTACCAGTTTGGTGACTGCTGTGGTTAGCTGGCAGCAGGTGCAGATGGTGGAGGAAGAGCGAGGACTCAGATGAGAGCCCAGGACCATTAGGGAGTGAACTGCTGCCTTCGGAGATTGTAGGGACTGGCAGCAGTGATGAGGAGGCTCTCAAGGAGCCTGTGCCAAGTGTGCATGCGTGCAGAATTGCTCATAGGAGCAATTACAGCACCATGGGCGACTTGGGAGTAAGGTTGCAAGGTAATGGCCTCTCCCTCAAGAGGATAAAAGCCATGTTTGAAGAAGTGTTCTTTGCAGAAGGCAAAGATGCTCTGAAACTCAGCCTCGTGGACATTATAGTTAGTATTTGAAAACTCTTGTAAACTATTTCTTATCTGTGGGTTTTTGGCAGCCTTGAAGAACAACTTGGCAAGGCTCTTTCTTATCAGAGCTAATTAGTTGGAAGCAGCCTTTTATCTGTGAGGAAACAGAATTTGTGAATGAAACCTTAAAAGGTGGTGGCTGCTGCCTTTGTCTTGTGTTTGCTCTTTTGGAACCAGGTTGGGTCAGAACAGTGATGTACATTTTCAACCACATTGCATCACCTCGGGAGGGGTGGTAGGGACAATTTGAATTGGTTGGCCTTGTCCATGCCCGCCCGCCTTCTTCCTTTTAGAGGCTGAGTCTCACCAAGCCACACCCACAGAGCTGGTAGGGGGACATTTTGAATTTCAGCCCGGGGCCCACATGATCGAAGTTGGGATGCTTGGCAATTGGCATGTATTTATGTCAAATTTGTAGTGTCCCAGGGTCATGCGATCAACTTTTGAGAACTTCTAACCAAGTAAATGGGGAAGCCAGATTGACTTAACCATGTTAACTAACTTAATAATGACAAAGATTTACCTAACCACTGTGGCAAGAAAGATCATGAAATGGGGCAAAACTCACTCTTGCTTAGCAATGGAGATTTTGGGCTTAACTGTGATCGTAAGTCAAGGACTACCTGTAGCCAGTGGCTACCAAAACTTTGCCAAAGTAGCTCTTAATTTTCATCTCCTGTTTAGCCTGGCAATTGAAACCCTAGAAATGCTACTATTCCTCTTTTGCTAAAACCTTTACCTCAGGACTAGCTTTATTTTTCAGTGGGTGTCGGGAAGCCTGTCCTTCCGAAAGACCTAATTTGCCTGGTACAAAGAAGCTTATGCTTCCAGAAGTGGGAAAACATGACACAAAGCAGTAAAAAGAAAGAGCTTTCTTTCTTCTGTTTCAGCTGTATCTGAACCTTGTCTGATGGCTCTGTGCTGCATTTGTTTTGCCCAGTAATAATCCTCTCTTTGATGTTGAAAGGCAATCACAAAAACATTATTTTTAAGTGGATGAGGTGATTGTAATCAGATCCATTTCAGATATATAGAGCTTCTTTTACTAGTTTCTGGCTTTGGTGATGTATGATTGCTTTTCCATTTGCCTCAAATTGGTCAGGAGTTTGATTGATTTAATTGAACTTATGACTAACCTCAAACACTTTATTCCAGCATTTTCTTTAAGGCCTTTGGTACTCAGTCTGCTCTGCTGCAAGTGTGGCCAGCAGTAAACAGGGAATGGAAAACACAATAGGAAACAGACTGAGATCAAGCCATGGGTATGGTGACTGATCCAAGGCAGAACTCAAAAGAAAGTCTGGAACAAAAGTATCAAATCCTGGCAACTTTAAGGTTTGTGGACTTCAACTCCCAGAATTCCCCACACAACATGGCTGACTGGGGAATTCTGGGAGTTTAAAGTCCACAGGTCTTGCCAAGGTTGGACACCCCTGCTCTAGAGGTACTGTAGGACAGAGCAGCAGGGAGTCCAGAGAAGAAGAATCAGGAGCCTAGGCCAATCTCAATTCATCCACATTGTTCCAGAATTTTAAAATAGACTTCTGAAGAAACTTCTGAAACCCAGCAGTGAACAAACCAGGGTCCTCCTGGCAAGTCAACTGTCATTCTGATATATCTCCTCATAAGAAGGTTTTCTCAGACAAGTATTTTGTTATGGATCCTAAATGGACAACTTCTTCAGCTTCAACCACAATAATACAGGGGGAAACAATCAATACAAACTCAAGGTAAACCGCTTCAAACTTGATTGCAGAAAATACAACTTCAGCAACAGAGTGGTCAACGCTTGGAATGCTCTATCCAACTCCATTGTTACAGCCTCAACCTCTCACAGCTTCAACCTCAAACTGTCTACTATGGACCTCACCCCATTCCTAAGAGGTCCTTAAAGGGGTATGCTTAAGTGCACCAGCGTGCCTACCGTCCCTGTCTTACTGTCCCCATTTATCTGTATTTACTTCCTTTGTTCATGTTCATATTCATACCTATACTTGTTATCTTGTACATGTTAGACAAATAAATAAATAATAAATAAAATAATAATAATTGCCCCTGTTCCATGAAGCTAGCTTGCCCTTTGGCCTTAATCTTCTGATTTAGCTGTAGAGCTATGAGGTTTGCAAAAAGCTAAGATTTTCTAACTCATTGTTGGGTCTTCTCGGAGCCAACCATTTCTTTGAAACATCTTAATTTGAGGTTTAGGGTTTATCCTCAACCATGAATCTCTCAATGAAGACATGGCACCATCTCTCATCTAAGTGTGCCACTGCCATCTATTGCTACCAGAAAAACTAAAATGCTCCACTTAAATAAAGCATCAGGGTGAGAGTATAAAAGGTATCCATCCACTGGATGATTTGCTCTTTCCTGACAGGGAGGAATGCACCCAAAGTTAGATAAAGTGGCTTTTAACTCCCAGAAATCACATTTAGGAAGAAATAATATTTTTACACCTTCTGCTAAGAATATCCAAAGGCAACAGGCAAAAATAAGAAATCAACTGCTATAAAAATGAAAAGCCCTTTTCATTACTACAGCATCCCATTTCCCCAAAACCTGGGAAGGTGGGCCTGTTATTTATAAGTGGCCTGCAAAAATTTCTATAGCCACCAGGTGGCAGCATTAGCGATTTACTACTACCTAATAATGGTCCAGATTTTTTGGAATCAAAGTACAATAGCTCTAGTATTATAGTTCTGAAGGTAATGGATTCCCAGTTTGGGAGCAGCATTATTTTCTGTATTATTTCCTTTATGTGGAAAAGCCAGCGCAAATTGAAAAAGGAACATGTGCTTTGTTATCAGAATTTAGATATTTTGCTTTGCATAGAGCCATTGATTTCTGAAATGTCTTAATGGCCAGCAGGCATAGTCTTCAAATAAAAGCCAATGATTAGACTACCGGTAGTACCCTCTAAGTCTACAATAAGTTTTACATTAACAGTTGAGTTAGTAAATCACAGTTATGGTCTGGAACCAAATGATCACTTGGTCTCATTTCTTTGGAAGTAAACATCATAGAACTCAACAGAAAGTAAACTCTATTCATGGTTATTATACAGAAAGTGAAAGGGGAGGTAATAAGCCCAGTTTCCTCTCACCTGTGCCTGACCATTTCAGGTTGTAGTTCTTGGCAGAAGATCTGAGATATTTTGGGGAGCATGGACCACTGTTGGACCATGAGAGGCCCTGAGATTAGAGATAACAAGCAAGGGATGCTCATATTGTTCTTTTTGCCTCCGCTCTGATTTCTACTGATTGGAAGATTGATGTGCTCAAAGTTTCCCCTTCATTCTGCTTCCCCTAGGAGGAATTCCTTCCTTCCTTCCTTCCTTCCTTCCTTCCTTCCTTCCTTCCTTCCTTCCTTCCTTCCTTCCTTCCTTCCTTCCCTCCCTCCTTTCTCCCTCCCTCCCTCCCTCCCTCCCATCCATTTCTGGATAACTCCCAAGTAATAAGCACACTTCTACTCTGCTAAATATAGTTCACACTGAATGAACTGGAGGATTCTAGTCAGGATTATCCTTGCCTTTTCTTACAGTCACCTTCCTACCCACTGTGGGAAGAAAAATCCAGTCCAGTTCCAAGTTGGGAGAAAATAGCCGGCTACAAGGAAAAAAGGCCTCTGTTTATTTGTTTTCCAGAAACTTCAGTGACAGCAGCCAGTTTCTGCAGTGACTGACAAAATGGCTGATTGAGTTGATGGATTTTTATAGGGTTCTGGGGTTTGGTGATTGAGATGCTCCAGGGGGTTGTGCAATGTAGTGCCCTTGTGTCTTTTGCTATTCTAATGGTGGTGAGTAAATCCTAATATGTCCTAAAGGTCAAGACAGTTCAGTAAATAGAGGAAGATATCTATACTCCATCCTAAAATGCTGGATGCAGGTGCAAATTCTCCCAGAGGTACTTTCGTTCCACCGCTCCTTCTTCTACCTAGGAATGGGTGAAAGATTGATGATTCTTGATCATTCCCCACTTCTTCCCTAAAGGTGACGAGAGCTTTTGAATCTCTTCTTCCTTTTCTTCAAGTGACACTTCCTTGGGGAAAGAGTTGTCATTATTAAACTTGTTTAAGCCTGTAATCTGGACACACAAGAGAGCTCCAGGACAGTTGTGTTTGGAAATGATCAAAGCATCGGTGAGAAGTGTTTGTGTTGAATTTATGTTTTACTGACAAAGAAATAAAGGGAGACTAGTATAGATCTACTTCAAACTATTTAGCTCTCATCAGTTAGCCATATCCTTCTGGGATTCGAACCCAGGCCACTTGCATATTAGCTAGATGTATTAAACAGAAGCAGTATGCTCCGTCCCACAATTGGGTAGACCAGGTTGCCCTGATAGATTGGTCCCACCAGAAAAAACACTCATCGGTGAGAAAGCTGACGCATAAGCACATTCCTTAATTGTTTTTTCCTACCTGATCAATAAGGGTTCCTTGATGTAAAGCCTCCATGGGCTTGGAATAAAATGTAGGTATATTGACGAAAGGAGTAAAGGGCTAGAGCATACACACAGCTTGTCGGGCTACCATATCTCATGCTTTGACTTAGTATGCATTCAGACAGCTTGATTTCAAGAGGCCTCTGCAGCAAACTGAAGCATAACTTTGGCTGCTTGCAAACTTCACTCGCTTGACAAACCTGTTCTTCTGGTGAGTTTAGCACCCCCCAGGCACCTGCTAGGAAAATAAAGTGATTTAAAGGAAAGAGTGTCATGATTGCTCAGTCATTGCACCTGAATTTGGAACCCAGACATTGAAAAATGGTCTGACTAAGGTTTTAGGGGGAACTTATAAAAAGCCATGCTGCTTGGTTATCCTGTCAAGAGAGAACTTTTGAAAATCCAGCTGCAAGGTTGGGATGTCTCGCTTTTGTGTTTTGAACAGTTTTAATTTGTCTGAGACACACCTTGCCATTGTTTGACTGTTGTCTGTTTCTCCCTCTGGAATTTGAGGAGAAAAAGTGGAAGGGAACGGAAGGCGGGAGAAGACTTACTCCATCTGCAGTCTCCTAAATTAATAATTCTCCTTAGAAGATAATTTGGAGTGGCTCAAAGAACATTAGCTGGTAAGAAATTAGATGAAAGAATATAAATTGAAAGAAAAGTGACTAGGGATTTACTCTGTTTTTTAAATACCTGTAGATGCACCAGTCACCTGGGAAATGACAATTATTCACACAAAGCAGAAATAAGCTGTTTTCTCCAGACTAATCATCACTGGTTGACTAACTTAGGCCCCAAGAAATTAAGGGAAAGTATGTTTTACTAAAACAGATTTTAAATATACCTAATCACATTTAAATGAACTTACCACTTGCTTCAACTGCTTTGTATTAATCGTTATAATACCAACCTGAATAGAAAGCTGGGGTAGTCACAGCATGCATGTGACTGCATGGATGTCTTTAAAAGTATCATGACTGGTAGTAGACATCTGTGTACAAGTAGCCATTGCTATTACCACCTTTTAATTTTTTATGCTGAACAGTAGCACTAACAAGTCTAGCATAAGCTTTGGTATTGTCTTTAAAAGCTACCAACTGTTTCAGATTTCAAATACTCACTCATACATAGTTGCTATGGTAACTCATAGTTCACTCAAGGTCAAAGAAATAACCACAGTCAAAGCATCCAAACCATAACAGCCAGGCTTGCCTGAATGATTTACTTTTAAAAGGAATATGCAGAAGAATAGTCCAAAATCAGTCCAAAGCTGAGAGACAGGTCAAGGCTGTCAGCCTGTCTAAAGGTCAGAGATTCAAGATTTCTTACATGAACAGGAGTCCTAGGAATATCATGTAAGAGTTGGAGATCAGGCATTGCTTTCAGCAAAAGGAAGGTGAGTCAGGGTTGCCAGATGTCACGAATCAAGAGATTTACTCCCTTGCTTTGCAAGGTGCGCTAAAGTACATCGGCTTGCTTGTCTACTTGTCAGGCATGGGAACTATGGGGCTTATGCCTTTGTCATTTGACTGTTCCAGCTGCCTGTTGTTTTTTTACCAGCTTCATGCGATTCTTGGCTTGGTGTCTCTTGAGACTGCCATTCCACAGGTTCAGCTGAAGCAGCTACCTCAGAATCAGATTCAGAGACTGAGTTCTGGGCCTGGGCTATTATACCAACACAGATATTGATAGTCTGTCTGTCTCATCATATTGACCCTTGGATCCTTCTTCTCCTCTGCCCCCTCCCCTCTTTTACTGCTTTGGATGCTGAGGGAGATGTCAGTCATAGATTGGCTTGTGATATTCACAATAAAATAATATATCAATGGTCTTTTCTGAACTTAGACTGAAATCATAAACACACTTCTCAATAATATACTAAGACGATTTTCTTAGAACAGCAACAACAAAACAAAAAGACCGGTAGAAAGAAATAAACACTTATATACACATATAAATACATACGTACACATAAAGATACAATTTAAAAGCTTGGATTACAACTAGTCAAATCTCTGTATGAATTATTAGAAAACAATTATGTCACTGTTTTGCTGATGTTAGGACCCAAACCAAGAATAACACACGGCTACTCTTCCAAGCTGAGTTCTTTATTGTTTCACACTTACATACAGAAAAAATCTTGACAGATTGAGGACTCTACTATCTGCATCTAGATTGTGAACTATTAGGAAGGACTTGTCTTCATCCTCTTTCTCTCACATCCAGACTGAGTAGCCTCTTATTTCTCTGGAATGGAACCCTTTTCTTCCCAGCATCTACCTCCTTTCTACATTCCATTACATTTACCAAAAATCTTGAATATTTCTAGCTAGCCATGGCGTTGTGTATACACATGAAGTCTACCACACACGAGGAAAACTCTAATACTGCAATATGACACACATACACACCCATTAAAGTTTCCAATAACCTTTATGAACCAGATCTGGCCATGCCTGAAAGGAAGCTCCTATATATTTGCTTGCATTTGTCCTCTTTATCCGTTTGCATTTCTCATTGTAGAATAACCTGGCTAACTATGAAACCAGTCTCCCCCTTCCTTAGAAGTTCTTGAATGTGGCCATAAGCGGTCCAGGAAAGATCATAACGCAATTAGAAATTGGGGCCAGTGGAGACAAAATGGCCCCCAATCAAGGTGGGGTTTAGATGGGTCAGGAACACAATGATTTGTAATGTGCTGTAGCAATGTAAAATGTGTGGCCTCACCTGCCTTCCATGCATAAACAAAACAAAAGAAAAGTCCAAAACAATTGAAAATATCAAACGTGAACAAAATAGATTTTCTTGGGAAATTATAGAGACATTCTACTGCCTTGTATTATCTTTAAACGAAGTATTTACTTTTAATTAGATTGTGCCCCTATTTCTTAGTGATGATGTCCTCTGGATCCGTGGAATTGCCTTCTTATATATTTATATGCGAGTACTGAAAGTTTAAACCTCGCTGAGACAAATTGGGAATAATACAAATGTGAGATTATGGCATTAGGTAACAGGGAGTGAGGCTCCTGCTTTGCATTCCTTGTTGAATCAGAGCTCTTGAGTCTTCCTCTGATGTGAAATAGAAATACTACCATTTTTATACAAAGGTCGAAAAGGTGACTAAGTGGAACTGAAAAGGCATTATGTTCTGTCAATTTCTGCCACCCACTTGTGGAACACCTGACATGGAGAGCTGACCCCTTTCTGCACAAAAATTCATTTCTCTGTGACTGCTTTAAGGACAGGTGTTCAGGCAATACGTTTAAAGTTGTAGCGTGATACGTTTTGCTTGTTGAAAGCTGCTATGAGAAAGGCTACACTGTTTGGACACAGAGAGAAATTCCAGTTGTGGAACTGCCTAGCCCTAGGAGATATTTAGAAGATATTTAGAAGCGCTTCAGGGACAAGATTGTCTTGTGAAACCTCTTAGGAAATGGTGCTAATGAAACAGAAGAAACACACTGACAGATCTTCCCAGCATCACCCCACTACCCACTCTGTGGAAAACATTTCCTTCCTTCCTTTTTTTCCTTCCTTCCTTCCTTCCTTCCTTCCTTCCTTCCTTCCTTCCTTCCTTCCTTCCTTCCTTCCTTCCTTCCTTTTTCCTTCCTTCCTTTCTGCCTGCCTGCCTTCCCAGGTACTGACAGAAAACAATTGGCTGTACCTGTAAATCCACAGGAAGAAGATTTATGGCTTTCTTTTTAAGTTATAAATGTGGCCACATTGGGATACAATGCAATAGCCCAAAACATGTGGCTCCTCAATCATCAATTACTTCCTGAATATTGCACTATATTGCTTACCGCATCCTACAACAATAATTATGTTATGGAAAACTGATTATACGCAATATGTCTTATGAGTGTGAATGTCTTTTGGGTGATAAGTAGAATTCTGAGCCCCTGTTCCTTCCTTTGAATCACAAAATTCCTCTTCTTTCATATTTCCTAAGAGCATATGATGCCATGATCTGCTCCTTATCCTATCATGGCTGGCAACACATAAGTTGAATGGTAGAATATCCAGATGTTGCATGGCATGTTTCCATCAGCCAATGATCTATTTATCCCTACAGAAAATAACAGAGTGAATAATCTGTTTCGGTGCCTTCAGACTAAACTTCTCTTTCTTCTTGCATACAGATGTGTTTCCTAATAATCTCCTAAAGTAATCTTACATCTCTTACTTCGAACTCTATTCCTATCATCATCATCATCATCATCATCATCATCATCATCGAGTTTGCTCTTGTACTCATGTCTAAATAAATTAACATCTGGGTTCCTTCACGTATCCCCTAGGGCCATTTCTATTCTTAGTCTTATTGATTACCCTGCTTTGTTACATTAGAGCTGCTTGTCTTTCATTTTCAATTTCCTATTGTACTTGTTCTTTCAAAGATGGGGAAGAGGGAGAAGAGAAAACTAGGAAGACCTACTGACTAATTAATTGGAAACTACCATTCCCTTCTTAACCATCATCCTGGAAAGGAACACCTTGACCACTTCTTGCAACTCTGATTCTTTGGGGCCAGGTCTGTCTTTTCAACATGAACACTACATGGTTTCTACATCACTTGGCTTGCTTCTCCTTCGCACCTTCCAGATGCTGCAGGAATTCCCACCCCCCTTTTGCCATTGAGTTTGGGGGGCTGCTGTGGCACACCATTTCCTGGAAATTCATCATCCTCTTTCACCCCACTTTCTTTTCCCCATGACTTCCATTGCTCTACATTTGGTGAAAAATGGACAACAGTTGCAGGAGATTTAGGACCTGGCTTATTTGAAGTCCTGCACAGGAAGATATACACGCCTCCCTGAAGAAGATCTAGCCAAGATCTTTTCAAATAGGCCCACCTGATTATGTTTGTATATCTGATAGTCACACCTAAAGGGGGAAAAAAAAAATCTAACTGGTGTTATGTATTAGCATACTTACCTGTGATAGGTTGGCCTGTGGCGGCGGGAAATTTGACAAGCTGTCATTGGCTACAACCACGAGCAGCCCGACTGTAAAAGGGATGCCGAGCTTTCTTCGGGGGCAGTTCTACATAGAAATAAAGATGACTGGTTACTACGCTGGCTCCTTGAGTCTCATTTCCGTGGTCTAACAACTGGCATATATAGAGAGCGGGGAAAAACTATAGTCTTAATCACGGCAGCTCATCCTGTCAGAGAGATCTTCTGAAAATCAGTTACTGTTTGTTTCTTTTTCCTTTCTGGATATGTTCTCAGAGGTAAATCCTTCACTTCAAATCCTTCTTTTTTTCTTCTGCATTTCAAAGGGATTTGTTATTATTGTAACTCTGCAAATAAATATAATGATGCAAGCTAGTGGAGGACTCTAATCTTTTTTAACCCTAGAATGCTTGCTATATGTGATAATGACATGTTTCATTTAGGAAAAAAATGTACAAACCAATCATGATTTATGTAAATGTATTAATATATACATGTGACTGAGGAGCAGAAAAGGAGAAAGACATACAAATCAGATTTTTCCGATTATTTGTTGAAACTTGATCTTCCTTCTTTCCTCCCTTCCTTCTTTCCTTCCTTCCTTCCTTTCTGTCCTTCCTTCTACCATTTGTTAGATTCTTCATTCAATATTGGAACAGTCTTCTCTCAATTTCAGTAGCGGCTTCATGCATGAGCTTATTACTGCTTATAGAAAATGAGACTCCTTCTTTAATGGTGCTTTACTCCATTATAGGATAAGAGGCATTTAACTGGTTACATCACCACAGAAATGTTACCCAGTTGCTTTAAAGTGGCCCGTGAAAAATACTGTTTGACCTGGGCAAAATTGCAACAAAAGTGTTCCAGAATTTGTTATACTTTAGAAATGAGGCTTGATTAGCATCCCCTAAGAGAGCGAAAGATAATCAACTGTGGGAACACTCTTGAGCACAAAAAGGCCAGATAGAAAGTGCAAGTGGTAGAAAACTGTAATGAATAGATTGAATACAAATGAGAATCATCACTGAATCATGCAAATGATTTCCATTACATGTGTCGCCAAACTTCACACTTACAGACATCAGTGAGTAAATGAAGGTGATCTACAAGGTCCCAATCTACCTCAAATGCAGTTAAGAAGCACCACATGGAGACAGCTTCAGAAGAAAACAGGGGAAACAGCTTGACTGGATCTAAGCCCATTATTTCTTTATCTCCTTCAAGAGTTGGAACTGAGGAGCAAGTTCTCAGTGTTTTTAGAAAGAGGACACTGCATATGCACTATTGCCAGAGACTGAAGAAAGCTTCCTTTAAAAACAATTCTGGAGTCTGGTGTTTGGTGTTTGGCTAGAGGATGGCTGTCTATTACATTTCTGCCAATGGAGGGCACCACATTTTAACTTAATACCAGAACTTTGATTAGAAGCAGTGATATAGACGTTTTCTCCATCACTAAGTTTCCGATCATTTCACTGTAATTTGCACAGATACATTTTGGGTTTTAAATTGATTAATATCTCAGTTTAGTCCACAAGATACGTATCTTTGTTTGAATTATGTTTTTCTCTAATTCTGAAATGGAATTAACCCCACATATTGCAGAAGTCAGTGAAAAGCCGTAAAATAGCTAGCACATCAATTATGTCTGTAAACTTCTTCCATTTTGCAATCCTGGTAACATTCTTTCCTTTTTTTCTACTGGCTCCCCTCAAAGAGGAAAAAAAAACAGTATGTGTAATGCTCCAGTTACATTTATTTAGGATTAGAATGAAACAGTTTTCAGTTTGTGGTGTTGACAAGTACCTTTGGTTCTTAAAGCTGACAGTGTCAGACATAAGTCAATCTGAGGATGATGGATGATTACAGGTAGTTTCTGCCACTCTGGCTAAAGAAAAAAAAAAAAGAGAGAGAGAGAGAGATAACTTAACTCCTCATTCTGTATTCCAAAACAGTCTGATGATATTACAGCACCTGGATAAAAAAAAAAGGGAAGGCTAGAAAGCAAGCTATTAGTAAGTGTCAGACAAACTTACTGAAGCATTTTTATAACAGGCTGTTTCTGTAGTTTGGCTGATCTTTTAAGATCAAAACAAGTAACTTTTAAAAAGGAGCATTAAGAGCAGGAGGCTATGCCCCAACATGTGACAAGCTACATCTAAATCATCAAATTTTCTTTAAGGTCTCATTGAGGCATTCATTTTGCCGAACATAAAAAGACACCTCCTTCCAATCAAGATGGCAGGGCTAGCTGAATGATGTTTTGGGTGATCAAACCATTGATTGGGGGAGATGTCCAGATTGATTAAACAGATAAGCCAAGCTTGGTTGGCCAGGTGGAGATGTGGATAGAAAAGCTGAGCTTAAAGTTAAAACAATACCCCATACAAAGAAGCATGTCAATGCTCCAAAATAATATAGAAGGAATGACCCAGATGAAAAATATAGGGAAGACTGCATTTCCTGTCAGAAACAGGAAGTGTGTACAAAGGCTAGATAGAAACCTCTAAAATGGTGGAAGGATGGAACAAAAGAGAAACCAAGAGTGGGCCTTCTTACAGTTCAATGCTGCTCTATTATGGAAGGGGAAAAATTACAAGGAGTAAAAAAAAAACCACATGACTATAACATTGAGACCACTTGATTTGCCTTGGGTGACAATCAGAGGTGGTATTCAGCAGGTTCTGACCAGTTCTGATGAACTGGTAGTGGAAATTTTGAGTAGTTTGAATACCACCTCTGACTGGGTCCTCCGTCATCTATTCTCTGCCTCCCGAATCTCAGCGGATTGGCTGGGTCTTCTTTCGTTGCCCTGCACAGGAGAACGGAGCTGGAAAGCAGGTTAGTGGGGTGGGGAGGGAAAGGGATTTTGCAGTAACCTTCCCCTGGAGTGGAGTGGGAATGGAAATTTTACAGTATCCTTCCCCTGCCATGCCCACTAAGCCACACCCACCAAGCCATGTCATGCCCACCAAGCCATGCCCACAGAACTGATAGTAAAAAAAATTTGAATCTCGCCACTGGTGACAATGGATTTCAAAAACTGAATGGGATAAACTCTAGTTTTGTATTCAAGACGATTGATAATGGGATGGGGGCTTGCACTATTGTTGGTTCTTCCTATCACCCTAAGCCCCGAAAGTAAAGGCTATTCATGTAAGCCCTTGGAGACAGTCTGCACAAGAAGCACCCATCATAAATAGTAACACCGTTCTTATTGTAATGTTACATAGTGGAATTTTGCAAGTCTGAAAGTATACCTTTCCCCCCCTGAATTGCCTTTACAGCCCAAGAAACTAGGGAGGGTCCATTCTGAAATGTTTGCCACACCCACATTCCTTCTGTGGGCTACGCTGCCTCTTATCTGATTGTTGACTAGTCTACAGCTGGTCTTCCTCCTGCTGTCTTTCGAGGACTTTTTCACAGCTCTTTACAGTTCAAGGGTCTTTAGCAATTCAGTCCCCAATATGACGCCTGGACTCTGCCCAAAGATTCATTCTTCAGCGTCCACTAGGCAATTTGTTCCCCAAGACTTAATTTTTTTACAGTTTTTAAAAACACTAAAAATAGGAAGCTGCCATGCTGAAAAACAAAGTGCTCATTTTCAGTTTCACCTTTGTTCATTGGTAATATCACTGGGTGTCCTACAAATTTTCTTAGGAGAAAAAGAATAAAATAAAACCATGGATGTCTCTAGCCCAGTACTGTATAGGCAATGTGACCTAGAAAAAGAACAAAGATAAGCAGGGATTGTAGAGAGTATCCTGGGGGGTGTCCTATCTGAAAAAAAGATCTTTTCTAAGTGGTGAAATCGCCTGTGAAAGTGGGGGAGCCCTCTCATCGCTCACAACTTCTTTCAAAACCTGCAAATACGTCCATCAACCTCAAAGGGAATTAAATCCATCCAGTGGTGCGATTTAACCAGTGTAACAACCGGTTTGGTGAGTGTTAACAGATTAACAGATAATCAGAGTTGGAAGGGACCTTTTAGGTCATCTAGTCCAACCCACCACCCAAGCGGGAGACCCTACACCATTCCTGATAAATGGCAGTCCAACCTCTTCTTTAAAGTCTCAATGCTGCTCCCACAGCTTCTGAGGGCAAGCTGTTCCATTGGTTGATTGCATGCTTCATACGTGCACATGCACGCGCAGCATTTTAAAAAGCCCCTTTTCAGCTCTGATACTTACCTTTTACTGCAGTCCCTGTGAATAAAACAGCTGAGGCACGGCACACTTTGCCGCTTTGCACGCTTTGCCGCGCAAATCAGCTGTGCTCTAAAAAAATGAAATAAAGCACAGGAAAGAGCAAGTGTGGGTGGGCGGGGCCAAATGCTCACCAGAACTGCCCATTCTCCCAAACTGGTCCAAACCGTTAGAATCCCACCCTTGAATACATCACAAGGAATCTCATACCCTAAGCTGTTTAATAAACTTATGCATGATTGAGATGGCAGAGTGAATTAAATAAGTAAGATTCTAAACTGCTTCAGAATTGTCAGGAACACAAAGGTAAAGATCTCTTTAAAAGTGTGGTCCTGAAAACCCACGTACCCTGCTTCAAGGAGACACATTAAAGATATAGCTACTTTAATGAGCCAACTCCTTATAAAGCAGAGGTACTTTTCCCCCCAAACTAATTCAGAAGCCTGAAAAAAAAAAAAAGACTGCTGCTTTAAAGAGGTGAGATACACACAGCATTGCGGAGCATTCTATCTAATTTCTCTTTGAAATGATGGCAGTGGCATTGATTGGCAAATCTCTCCCTACAGCATGCATATATTATTTTATTTATTTATTTATTTGATTTGTCAATCGTTTACAAGATAATAGGTATAAGTATATACATAGTTATGAATACATGAAATGGGTACATATAAGAAAAATAAAGAGAAACAATAGGACAGGGATGGTAGGCACGTTGGTGCGCTTAGGCACGCCCCCTACAGACCTCTTAGGAAAGGGGTGAGGTCAATAGTAGACAGTCTAAGGTTAAAGTTTTGGGGGTTTGGGGTATGTGACATCATAGTGCATCTATTGCACAAAAGAGTCGCAACCTCTCTTCCCCTTGCCAAATGCCGCACTAAATTGCTGCATTAAATTACTGCAGAGATAATTTGGCACTTTGGAGGGGCGGGTTGTGCCTTATAACACCAAAGAAGCAGTTGGTTCTGTTAATACGGATGATCTCGGGAACCATTTTTTCTGTAACAAAACCACGAAGCTAGAGATGCCCTTCTAAAGATGTCTCTGCACTCAGGGGTGCATTGATTTGGCATGCAAGAGAGGATTTACCTTGTCTTACTCCAGGCCGTGGTGTGTCCTCCCCGAGGCGTTCCCTCGACTCTCCCTCCCTTAAACAGAATGCTCAAAATGCATTTCCTTTGGCAGGTTTTTAATTGCTCATTCATGCTAGTATATACTGTGTGCGTGTATTTGTGTGCATGCGTGCAAACTTTCTAATTTATATTTGCATTTTAGTTGGTGCTAGGGGCCCCTATCTGGCCCTGTTTGACCAGATACATACATGGGAATAAAATAAATGAAATGAAAGGACGTCACTTTTATTTTGCCTGTTTGCAAAAAGCCTCTTTAATTCTGCCTATGTAATATAGAGAAGAAACTGAATCAAGGCTGGATTTCTGGAAGAGAGCTGAGAATTTACAAAGGAACACATGATGTCCAAAATTGGGTAATCTCTAGTATTCCTGCTACTTGCATTTTAAGATTTCAATAAACTTGAAACATTATTATTGTAAAGGACATCAATATAGGATAGGATAGGATAGGATAGAATAGAATAGAATAGAATAGAATAGAATAGAATAGAATAGAATAGAATAGAATTCTTTATTGGCAAAGTGTGATTGGACACACAAGGAATTTGTCTTGGTGCAAATCAGGGTGGGATTCAAATTTTTTAACAACTGGTTCTGTGGGAGTGGCTTAGTTGGTGGCTATGGCTTGGTCATGTGACTGGCTGGGTGTGGCCAATTCAACATCACTCACATCGAGGCACGCATCTCCTCGCCTGGCCTCTTGTGACTGTGGAGATGCTGCAATAGTCGTAAGTGTGAAAAATGGTCATAAGTCACTTTTTTCAATGGTCACTCCACACAAGCAAAGTACCAGCAAAGGAGGGGGAAAAAAACTCCAGAGAAGTTCCAGAGACAGGAAGTCTAGTCCTGCCAAGAATGTAATAAGGATTAACGGAGAGGTAGTTTCTATAAGCAACCTCAAAATGTTTCCTTCCTGCCTTCCTTACAGGATTAGGCCAGTAATTTCTTCTAACAACCAGTTCTCCAAACTGCTTAGAATGTTAACAACCGGTTCTAGCAAATAGGTGCAAACCTGTAGAATCCCACTCCTGGTGCAAATGCTCTCAGTGTACATAACAGAAAAGATAGATTTGTCAAGAGTCAAGAATCATAAGGTACAACACTTAATGATAGTCATAGGGTACAATAAGCAATCAAATCATACTAGGAAACAGTCAATATAAATCGTAAGGATACAAGCGACAAAGTTACAGTCTTACAGTCGCAAGTGGGAGGAGATAGGTGGTAAGGAGTGATGAAAAGATTAATAGTAATAATAATGCAGACTTCGTTTTAAAGTGCCAGGAACACCTTGTTCAACAGATACAGGTAGTCCTTGATTTATGACCATAATGGAGCCCCTGATTTCTGTCGTAAGTTAAGACACCCATGTGACCAAATCTGATATTACAATTTTTTTTGTAGCAGTTGAAAAGCAAATCAATGTATTCCTATGGAAGTTTTTTTTTTGACACTAACTGGCCGAAAATGCTGTAAAATGGCAAAAAGATCATAAATGAGACTGCAGAATGCTGCAATGGGCCCAAAAAGTGAGCTGATTGCCAAACACCCAAAACATGGTCCTATGATCATAAGTGTGTGTGTGTGTGTGTGTGTGTGTGTGTATGTGTGTGCAGCCATCAGAACTCCAGAACTGAGCAGTAAGTCGATTTGTGTGTATATGTGTGGTGTCTGTTATAACTTTGAATGATCTTTAAGCAGTCAGTCATTAAACAAGGACTACCTGTATCTGGGTTTAGAAAACATAGCTCAGTCTTCCCCTCTATGGAAACCTCAGTTTGTATTGCAAACTCTTCCCCAAATTCCAATACCCTTTTGGCTGGGAAGTCTGGAAACTCACCCCATCAAGAGATCAACGTATTAAGGAGGGCTGAGGTAGAGAGACCATTCCCTTCACTGCTGCAGATTGTCAGCCAGGAGTTTAGGCAGAGCTAAGTAATGTTGGGTTACCTCCTATGGAGATTCTCAGTTCATCCAGGTGTGAGGTGGCAGCTCAAAAAGACCACCAGGATTCAAAGTTGATCCAAGGAAAAAGGCTTTATTGAATACACACCTGCAGATGGGTTCCACCCTTGGCAGCTGGGAGGAACACAAAACATAGCATCTACTCTTATTTTTATACCCTAAACTACCCACCCCCCATTATGCAAACGGTTTGATTTTACAATCTACCTTTCAGAACTCAGGTTACAGTTTATTACCTTATATGATACAACAGGCACTTCCTTAACACGATAACATACATCAACATAACCGGTATCTGGCATTTCAAAGACATTCCAAGAGAGTTGATTAGTTCCTGGCACTTCAAAAACATTCCAAGATCAGTCAACATTTTTAATTGGTGCCTGGCACTTCCTTACTTCAAAGACATCCCTTTCAACATGAGTTTTGAGTCATAAAAATGGATACTTTAATTAACACTTCTCACACAGGTCAAGGTTGTCTCAAAGGTGCTTTTCCAAGAGGCAACTTGGTTGGACTTTCTTGGGTTTTTTCCTTTGAAAATGTTTGGCTTTTCGTTTGAGAAGCTTCTTCAATTGTGTTGGTAACTTGTGTTATCTGTTAAAGCAGCAGTTGAAATGTTTGGTTGAATGTTTTCAGAAGACTTTTTTTTTATTTAATTAGAAGCTGAGCTTTAATGCACAGATGCAAACAGCCAACTCTGCCACATTGCATCATGCTTTCTGGCTACCCAAGTAAACTTTTTTTTTTCCTCCTATCAATTTTCTTGGCAAAAGAGTTGCCTGAATCTCCATATCTTTCAAATAAACATTGAACCCTGTCTTCCTCTCATTAACCACTGACACCTTGAACTAGATCCCATCTCCAATATTCAAAGTGCTCGAGTTAGAGTAGAAAGTATCACAAGCATTAAAAAGTGCAAATTTGGAGGAAATAATTCAACCTCTAAAGCTGCCCGGAGTTGATTTATTAAAAAAAATAATTTATTTGGATTTCCTGGGAATGTGAGATTTGTGTGACTGAGTTTTATCTTCTTTCCCACCTTCAGGTTTTCCTTAGAGCAAATTTTAAATACAGACCGGCAACTTCCCTGCAGGATTTGATAGCAGAATTGGGGGAAAAAAAAATCTGTTTGAAAGCATGCATGTGAATTAAAAGTGATCTGGAAACAACTCAGCTTTTCAGAAGCAAAAGTGTTCGCAGATTATTAGGAAAGAAAAGGGCAATTTTGCTTGACAATGGCAGATTTGACAAAGCAAGTTTCGCAGCAAAGATTTCCCCTAGGTCAGGGGTGTCAAACTCCATTTCATTGAGGGCCTCATCAGGGCTGTGGTTAACCTCGGGGAGCCGGGCATGGCCAACTGTGTAGGCATGGCCATCTTGACACCACTCACTGGGTGTGGCTGACTGGATGAGCATGGCCGGCTTGATGCCACTCCCCAAACTGCTGGCATGTTTCCTCTTTGCATTGGGTAGACTGGGCCGAAGTGATGTGGGATGATCCCTTACATTTTCCAGGACGGCCAAGTGGGCCGGATCCAACCACATTGCAGGCCGCATCCAGCCCGCGGGCCTTGTGTTTGACACTCCTGCCCTAAGTTAACGAATATTTCTACAGGTAGTTCTCGACTTACGACCACAATTGAGGCCAAAAATTTTGTTGCTAAGTGAGACATTTTTTAAGTGAGATTTTTGTCCCACTTTATGACCTTTCTCGCCAGAATTGTTAAGTGGATCGCTGCAGTTGTTAAATTAGTAACACGGTTGTTGAGTGAATCCGGTATCCCATTGATTTTACTTGTCAGAAGCTCACAAAAGGTGATCACAGGACCCTGGGACCCTACAACGCAGTGGTGGGATTCAATTATTTTTACTACTGGTTCTGTGGGCGTGGCTTGGTGGGTGTGGCATGGCTTGGTGGGCATGGCTTTGTAGGCATGGCAGGGGAAGGATACTGTAAAATCTGCATTCCCTCCCACTCCTGGGGGAAGGTTACCGCAAAATTCCAATTCCTCCCCACCCCACTGACCTTCTTTCCAGCTCCGGTCTTTGGTGCAAGGCAACCAAAGAAGACCCAGACAATCAGCTGGGACTCAGGAGGCGGAGAATAGATGGAGGTGGGGCCAGTCAGAGGTGGGATTTGCCAGTTCTCTGAACTACTCAAAATGTCCACTACTGGTTCTCCAGAACTGGTCAGAACCTGCTGAATACCACCTCTGCTACAACGGTAATAAATGTGAGTCAGTTGCCTAGCTTCTGAATTTTGATCATGTGACCGTGGGGATGCTGCAACGGTTGTAAGTGTGAAAAATGGTCATAAGTCACTTTTTCAGTGCTGTTGTAACTTTGAACGGTTACTAAATGAACTGTTGTAACTCAAAGACTACCCCTAGTAAAAGAGGCTCCAACTAATACAATACAAGCCTAGATCTACCAAGCAGGAAGACAACACACAAGTTAACCAGAGGACTGAAACATTTTGTAGATGTTTTATCATAGACATTATGAAAAAATTATGTCAGACTGAATATATTTACAACAACAGGCAATACTGTAATGCATTAAAGGATAAGATACTAAAAACATAAGTTTGAATGACTTTGACCAGCAAGAAACAGGAGAAATGGTGGACGTGCCAAGGAAAGTCTGAAAAAAAAAGAACTGATCTTAGTCATTTCCTTCTCCAAAACCTAATTTCTATTTCCAGAAACGTAATGGAAAAATAATTACTTTTTAAAAAGATAACTAAACAACCAGCAATAGAGGAGCTTGGATCTAAAATACAAAATTATTGAATATTAGAAGTAAAACATATTCTGTAATGGCATTTCAGTATTTAATGGGATTTGGGTGTCCTTCAATGGTTTTTTTTTCAAAAGGCCTTTGGATCAGCTTTCAAGCAGATGCTGCTAAGTGACATAAAAGTTTTTGAAAGTCTGTAACCAAGGGCAAACAGCATGGTTTCACATTAAGCAGCACGATAAGGTATCTTTTTATTTAATGTATGATATGACTGGTCTTGAAAGAGCTGGGAAATAAGAATAAGAAATAAGAATGTAAGTGTATTAAAAATTAAGTTTGAAATCCAAGATGTTGCAAGTATCAATGAAGTAAAATAAACGCAGTGACCAGAATCCAAGGACGTGAGCAAAGTTATTAAGGGATGAAAATAAGCAACCTCCTGCTATTCTCCAGCTTTGTTTTACTTTCTAGTCCTGCATGTGGACTTAAGGAAAGGAGAGAAAGGGATTATGGGACATGATGGCCAGAACATCTAGAAAGTACCAGTTTATTTTCATGTGTCATATTTTTTAAAAAAAACCTCAATATTTTTTTGGTGGTGGTGTGGGAGGCACATCCAACTTGAAAGTGTAAGAATGAAACCAGGGAATCATTAGGTTGTTTGATCATAAAAAGGGATTCTGTAACATCTCTGGTGATATTTGTGGTTTTGTTTATCCAGACATTCAGGACACGAGGGAAGGAACTTAAGTTTACAAGCTTTATTGACAATTGAATCAAAATCTTCAGTCAGTCAGTCAGTCAGTCAGTCAGTCAGTCAGTCAGTCAGTCGCATGCATTCAGCTTAAAATTTAACTGTTGAGGTAAATTTTAAATTCCAGAAAAATCAATCAGGTTATTTTCATATGTGGCAACTTGTTCCCATTCACTGTTATAACTTCCAATAAGGTTTGGGAACCTCGGTTCCATCTCTTTTGGAGATTGGAGATTTCTAATAGTAATCCTCATTCTTGTATCTTCTCATATCTTCTAATAGTCATATCTTAGAGGAGGGGTGTCAAACATAAGGTCTGCAGGCCATCTTGGAGGAGTGGCTGGCCCTGTTGCTTCAGCCCGGTCTACCCAATGGAAAGAGGAAACATCTGGCCAGCCTGCGTTGCTTCAGCCTGATCTACCCAGTGCAAAGAAGAAACATCGGGCCTGTGTGGCTTCGACCCAGTCTTCCCCTTTGCAAAGAGGAAATGTGCCAGCAGCTTGGGGAGTGGTGTCAAGCTGGCCATGCCTACCCAGTCGGCCATGCCCACCCAGTCAGCCATGCCCAATGAGTGGCATCAAGCTGGCAATGCCCACCCAGTTGGCCATGCCCACCCAGCTCCTTGAGGTCAACCACAGCCCTGATGCAAAACTGAGTTTGACGCCCCTGTCCTAGAGCGGCCCTTCTGCATTTATGACCTGCTTTGTAGGAGTCTCACGTACTCCTATTTTCATATGTACACATCCAATTACATTTTCATACAAATGCATATCACAAAATTACATAGGAGAAATCATAATTTATTATGTAATGAACACTTTGGAGGTAGTTAGTATACTAGCATTGTGAGTATAGTGTACATATTTAACTACACAATAACATCTTTATGTTTGGGATTTGGGCAACTTCAATCACTTTTATTAGATACTAAGTTCTTCCCCTTATTTTGCATTATAAGAAACTCTTTCTATTTAGTTTGTTATTCTTTTTCTACCTAGAAATGAGTTTAGTAAATTGCAAGTGGAATTAGTATGATTCTGAAGCCACCTCTTAAAGAATTCAGGGATTGAATGCGAGGCTGTTTTTTTTTAAAGTGCCACGGAATAACTAGCTTTTTATTCAGTGGAACTCATGAGTGCTAGCTTGTGTCAGGTTGATGAATTATGTAAAATCCGATTTCCTTGTGTATTATTAATCACCCCAAACAAATGAAGGCATTCTAATTAATTTGTGATTTTTTTTTTTTATTCACAAAGCTGAAAGCAAGTTACCCAAACTAAAGCAGGAATAAACTCTCCAAAGACAAAAAAACACTAAATGTTAATGTTAGCAAACGATTGGTCAAATGAAAATAGATAAACCCAACATAGGTACACATTGCCTCTCAGGAATATTTAGCTTATCTTTTCCAGAATGCTGCTCAGAGACATTTGGCTGAGACAAAGCCTAAATTTGATATTTGCATTTATTGTCGTTGCCATCTAAATTTCCTCCTCTCTTCCACTCTTCCTTACCTTCCATTCTTTTCCATGTGTTAGTGGTTTTTTTTTTAAAAAAAATATAGATATATTGTTGCCTACCACATCTGTGTGCCAGAGTGGACAGCTTCCTGATGTCAAGGCTCCGACTAACAAATTCAAGCAAATCAGAATCCTGAGACTTGTCAAAGGTCTTGTTTAATAAGTACATCATATCAGCACAGCTTCAATGGAAAACCAAATCTAAATCTTTCTCACAGTTCCAGTATAATTAACTTAGGAAATAACCCCATCTCCAAGTGTCACAGGTCACGTTGGCCAATTGAGTTAATTGGTGGACTCTTCAGGCACTCCTTTCCCAACCTTACCTGTTGCCAGTGAAGATGACCTTGGTTCTCATGAGAAAGCTCTTTGTTGTGTCTAGTAATGCATTTCAACCTCCTTCCCCCCTCCCCCCCATGTGGCAACTGAGGAACAGAGAGATGGCTGCAGCCAGGTTCAGTTTGAAGTTGACACCTGAATCATATGACACTGAGATGATGTAGGAGATACCTTCTTAAAACAGCTGCCAGAGAGCTACAACCAGTTATAAAATTAATTTATGACTGGTTGTAGTATAAAAACTTACTTGCGGGAAGACTGGCGGGGAAGATCAGAATGACACAAGCTGGGTTGCAGAGGTGGTATTCAGCAGGTTCTGACCAGTTCTGGAGAACCGGTAGGGGAAATTTTGAGTAGTTTGGAGAACTGGCAAATACCACATCTGACTGGCCCTGCCCCCATCTATTCTTTTCTTCCAGAGTCCCAGCTGGTCTTCTTTTGTTGCCCTGTGCAGGAGAATGGAGCTGGAAAGCAGGTTAGCGGGATGGGGAGGGAATGTTTTGCAGTAACCTTCCCCCAGGAAGGTTGGGTGGGAATGGAGATTTTATAGCATCCTTCCCCTGTCAATGCCCACTAAACCACGCCCACCTCACAGAACCGGTAGTGAATTTTTTTGAATCCCACCACTGCTGGGTTGCAATACAAGCATGTCTATTTGGCTACATATGTTGTGATGTTGCATTACGGCCCAAAGGGGCGGAACTTGTGATGTGCTGTCACAATGCTGTTTTTTGTCATCCTGATGAAAAGCAATAAGAACCCCTGCACATTGCTGCTTCTTTATCTGAAAGTAACCAGGGACCACTTTGTCATGCCAGTTTATCTTCCAAATAAAGTGTGATTTACCTTTGCATTTTGGTAAACGCTTGTGGGGCCTGAGGGGGCCTGGAGGCATCCTTGCAAATACAGATTATGCTTTCTGTTTGTAGCTATGTCCACTTCCTACTTCCTGAAATGTAGTTATTTATTTTTAAATTAAAGGCCATTAAAAGCCAATTAAAAGATGGTGGGGGACTCAGGCTGCTGATCCCTGCAAATAAACAGAGGGAGAAGTCACAATGGAACTTGTAACCCATTGCTGCAAAATCAGTTAAGAGCTTCTTAAATGGCACTTAGCAAACCACACACAGCAGCGGAATAACACAAGTCACAGCAGGTCATTCGGTGCCTCCTTGCTTCACTTCTTCTGCCAACACTGTCAGGGCCCATGAACACAGCAACAGCCAGCTTCTCTTCTCACCCAACAAAGGACACCGGATGATGGCATTGAACTTGCAAACTTCCTTAGCTGCTTTTGCCTGTTGTTAATTCAAGCTTCATGACTGTGCTGCACGTCTAAGTAATCCCTCATCATCCCTAGCCCAAATGAATGCCACCCACGAAAAGATGCACCATGTGATTCTGCCGATCAGATAAAATGGATTACAAATAGGAAAACTATGCAAAGCTAGCTTTGATATAGGCAATTAAAAGACTTGACTAGAACAGCCATTTCAATATTCTTTGAAATATCAAAGGGAATTATTGAGAAAAAAAAATGGGCCAAGGATTACAGGCGTAGTGATAATGCATCCTACCCTATTTAGTCAGGATGAAAAGTCTTAATGCTGCTCCCTTCTTGCCCCTTCCCTCAACAGTGTTTTTTCCTTTTTTTCTTTTTCTTTTTGAGTCTATGTGGCTACCTTGTCAGAATTTAAAGCCTAGATGGTTTGGAACTTGGTTACTTGAGAACCATCTTTATCCAAGATTGCCTATCCATCCAATTTAATCAAGCAGATGGGGCATGCTGCAGATCCCTTCAGCCAAAGAGTGTTGACTGTAGGATCTACAAGACAGGTCATCTCTTGCCATAGTCAACTCACATGGCCAACTCATTCTGGTCAACTTGCTACAGACCAACTGGCTGCAGGATAAGAGTTACACTAATATCAAAGAAATGGTGGAATAGAATCATTAGAATAGAATTGAATCGAATTCTTTATTGGCCAAGTGTGATTGGACGCACAAGGAATTTGTCTTGGTGCAAATGCTCTAAGTATACATAAAAGATACATTCGTTAAGAATCAAGAATCATAACGTACAACATTTAATGATAGTCATAGGGTACAATCAGCAATCAAATCATACTAGGAAACAGTCAATATAGATTGTAAGGATGCAGGCAACAAGGTTACAGCCATACAGTCACAAGTGGGAGGAGATGGGTGAAAGGAAGGATGGGAGGATTGATAATAATAGTAGTGCAGACTTTCTAAGTAGTTGGAGAGTGTTGAGGGAATTATTTGTTTAGCAGAGTGCTGGCTTTCAGGAAAAAACTGTTCTTGTGTCTAGTTGTTCTGGTGTGCAGTGCTCTAAAATGTCGTTTTGAGGGAAGGAGTTGAAACAGTTTATGTCCGGGATACGAGGGGTCTGTAAATATTTTCACAGCCCTCTTTTTGACTCATGCAGCATGCAGGTCCTCGATGGAAGGCAGGTTGGTAATAATTGTTTTTTTTTGCAGTCCTTAAAGAAAGGATTCAAAAGGAGGGGCAGAATGAAATGTGAATGACAAAAAATAAAATATTTTATTTATTTAAATAATTAAATAGGATTGTTAAATTGTCCCACAGCTAGTTGGTCACGGTGAGTTGACAGAAGCAAGTTGTCCCATTCCTCTCTGCTGTAGCCCCTGCCTTGTGTAATATTCTCCCCCTTGGAGACTAGAAAGGCGCCAACTCTGTTGGTCTTTTGTAAAGCTTTAACAATTTGGCTGTGTATTCGAGTCTGGGACTTGGAATGCATTTAAGGGCCCCCTTTCTTGGCTTTGTTCTTGGACAGTTAAGTATCTCAGTTGCTGATGTATTTATTTTTTGGATGGTTTTTTTGTTTTTAATCGTTTTAACTGCTTTACAGTTTTAGCACTGTGAGCCACCTAGAGTTATTTGGCAGAGATTGGCAGCTATATAAATTGAATGAATAAATAAATAAACCCAAGTAACATTAGGTTTTCATCAGCACTGCTGGAATAAAAACGTATAACAAACATATAATGTAAAACATATAAAAGCACAGTGATTGGAACCTTTATTTATCACAGAAAACTGGCTCAAAATCTGGCAGTAAAGTATTTTTAATTCTAGCCTGGAGTAAATAGAGATTATTAGAAATTTCCCAGCCTCGTTTATAATGCATTAATGAAGTTAGAGTTTTATGGAATATTTTGGAATGCTTTTGCCCAATTCATTTTTTTAATCTGTCTGAAGTTATAGTTATAGGTTTTCGACTGACTTGCCCTTGTTTCTGTTCTCAGATGTGGGAAGGTTTTAATTCCAGCTCATTATGGGCTGTCTGACATCTGGGGCTGAACCAATAAAACCCTCTTTCTCAGGTGAGTGGAAAACATTGGAGTTATTTACTTTTTTTTTCCAAAAAAGCTTGGAGGTAGCCCTCTAAGGAAAAAATCGTAATGGAAAAAAAAGCAAACAATTCATAGAGTTTCAAACTTAGTCACCTTCTGTCTTCTAAGCAAAAGCCTTAACCTCTAGGCTATTTTAGTATTGCTAGCAAAAGGGGTTACAGAAATCTTACTGCACACAAGAAGCATTGGCTCAGTTAAAGGATTGTCTTTCCCTTGCAACAAATTGAAGCTCTCACATTCAAATAGGCAGGAGCACTCAAGGCAGCATTGTAAGGAAAAATGAACTTCAGAAATGGAGCAGAAATGAACTTCAGAAATGGAACATGCCTTGAGGTCTCTTGGAAGGTGAGCAAGGGATTAATACTGGGCTACATCATCACCTTCTGCCCCCCAGAAATGGTTGCCTCTCTGTTCTGGCAACAAGGCAATCGGGGAGAGCAGATAAGCTGTATATAGAATGGAATGGAATGGAATGGAATGGAATAGAATAGAATAGAATAGAATAGAATAGAATAGAACAGAATTCTTTACTGACCAAGGGACACACAGGAATTTGTCTTGGTGCAAATGTTCTCAGTGTACATAAAAGAAAAGATACAGCAGTTTATGTCCGGGATGTGAGGGGTCTGTACATATTTCCACAGCCCTCTGTATACAGGTCCTCAATGGAAGGCAGGTTGGTACTAACTGTTTTTTCTGCAGTCCTAATTACCCACTGGAGTCTGTCTGTCTTGTTGGGTTGAAGAACCAAACCAGACAGTGATAGAGGTGCAGATGACAGACTCAATAATTCCTCTATAGTATAGCTTCCTGAGTAAAATTTCTGTTTATTCAGTCAACAATTGAGCAATTGAGTTATTATAAGATGGACGTTTACTATTCTGCCATTGAGTTTCTGAAAATGCTATTTATCATAACATTTAAACATTATCTTTTACCTCTTTCTTATACAGGTCCAGATAATGGCCTTTGTTTGTACAATTGGTTAAGCTATTTTTTCTAGTTTATGCACTTAAACACATTGCTTAATTTAGAATTTAATGAGTTCAGTAAATTCAGAAGCCTGGGTTAGTTAAATGCTAAACTTATTAACATATTGTATGAATGCAGTCATAAAGCAGTTCATCTTACATCCTCAATGATGCAGATTTGCTTCGGTTCACCTGAATTTTCACAAAAATAGACTAATACTCACCCCCCTTTTCTGGAAACCTGTAGGCAAGTTTTACAAGGTTGGGGAAATAAGTAGAATTCGTTTTAAGAATTCGGAGTATCAACCAGAATTGTGCTTCCATATTTTTCTACGCCAGTATTTGATCAGTGTAAAACTAATGTGAATCGTAGACCCTTTTTAATCCTTGAAAAATTAGGAAACATATTTATTTATTTATTTAGTCAAATTTATATGGCTGCCCATCTCACACAAAATGACTCTGGATGGCATACAAGAAAACCAGGAATTAAAATATTTTAGAAGTCCATTAAACCAATAAGAAAAGATCAGAGGTCAACTTTAAGACTTGTGGACTTTAACTCCCAGAATTTCCCAGCCAACAGATGGACATATGGACTTCAACTCCCAGCCTTCTGCAAGTTGAAGTCGACAAGTCTTAAAGTTGCCAAGTTTGGAGTCCCCTGGAATAGATAAAGCAAGACCATGAGGAGGAAGATATTACATATAATACAACTGCATGACATAAAGATTTCTGTGATGACCCGGAGTATAACACAAACGTAACCAAATCCAAAACGTAAATAAATGTCCTTTAATGCCTCCAACTTGGCCCCACTGTTCACTAATTCTCAGTTGGAGGAAAAACTTTTTCAAAAAATAGGCTTCAAAAGTAAGCAATACAATCCGAACTTAATGAGCAGATAGAGGTGAAATAAAAAACCAAAACAAACTCCAATGAAGGAAAGTCCACAACGGACCAGGATAAGTAATTACCAACTTCAAGGAGATAACAAGGCAGAGTCTGTTGGAAGGACGCCAACCAAGATAACTTCAGCCCAAAATAAAACACACTTGCTTCTGGCAATGCTGTGTTTTAACCGTCTCTCTTATATACTGTTCTCCTCAGCTGCAACCAGTGAGGGGGATCATGGCCACTTCCTCTCTTGTAAGCCAAGTTGTTTCCTTCTCTGTTCCTCCCTACATGTCCTAGGATGAAGAGGGGATGGGCCTGGTTCTTCCTCTGACTGCCCAGCCAGCCTCTGCCCTTCCCCAACCTCCTCCCCAACCTCCGGAGCCACACCTCCACTCCCTATCGGCTGTTCCTCCTCTCCTTCAGAGTCCGACTCTAACAAGGGCATGACAATTTCATACATGCACAATGTCTCTTTGAAGTCAACTATGAAGTATGGTGGCAAAAACAACAACAACCCAAAAGTATTTGTAGAAGAAACTTCAGATGATGGAAGCAGGAAAGGTGAGGGGTTTTTTAAACTACAATTTGTAAGGAATGGAACTTTGTTCCTTCTAAAGAAAGAAATTAAGAGAGGAAGAGGAAAATATTATTTTATAATTGTATGCACCTTATTCACTAATTATTCCCTCATGATTGTAAAAACCTTTGCCAAATCTGTAATTGATTCTCTGAACTGAGCTGCATGCAACTTCCATTCCAGATAGGCAAGTTTTAGGACAAACTTTGTCACCTGATATGCTGATGAACTTTTGTTTCTCGTATTTTGAAATTTTCAAAATCTATTGGAGCCTGTTTTACTGCCTGGAAGGACAGCATGGAGTCTTGAGTGGATTAAAGCTAGGACCTGCTCACCCTTCTTCTCCTAAAAGTCCCAGTATAAAGAAGCTGATAAATGGACTCTTGCCTGAGAGAGATGGAATAGATGTAGTTTAACGTTGGTTTATGAAAAAGCTTCTCTCTATAAAGCCATGTAACGTCAAAGACAACATCTTTGTAAATCCACCGAGGGTCATTAGGAAGATAGGCTTAACCTCTAGATAACTTCTGACTTGCTGGCTAGACCTGGGATGTCATAAACAGATCATTGCCCTTAATTAGACAAAGCATTAGCCAATCACCCCAAAGAGATAGACTTTCCCTTATTTGTCATGTTCTATGAAACTGCTCAGAAAAAAAAAGGAGACAGGAGGAACAAAGTCTGGGCTACAAACTTCCAAAGCAGAGGTGGGTATTCAGCCAGTTCTGACCAGTTCTGGAGAATCGGTAGTGGAAATTTTGAGTAGTTCAAAGAACCGGCAAATGCCACCTCTGACTGGCCCCGCCCTCATCTATTCTCTGCCTCCTGAGTCCCAGCTGATTGGCTGGGTCTTCTTTGGTTGCCCTGCACAGGAGAACGGATCTGGAAAGCAGGTTAGTGGGGTGGGGAGGGAATGGGGATTTTACCGTGTCCTTCCCCTGCCATGCCACACCCACCAGGCCACGCCCACAGAACCAGTAGTTTTGGAATCCCACCACTGATCCAAAGAGGAGGTCTTTCTGATCTCTTTCTTAAGCAATGAGGATATGCTGAAAACCCAGAGCTTATTTAAGGAAATTATAAACAACTTATATGGGCTGATTGCAGTGGTTTTATTTGAAATTTGGAGTGCGGAGGGGAGAGAGGGCATTTGCTTTTCTTTCTTTTCACTCTCTCTTTCCCTTTCATTCTTTACATCTAGAGTTTTGGCTTTGTTGACAGTAAGGAGGGACATGTAGCTTCATTGCTCACTTGCCTGGTTTACAGGTAAGTCCTCGACTTACGACCACTATTGAGCTCAACATTTATTTTGTTAAGAGCGACAAGAGCTGGGATGGCGCAGGGGTTAGAATGCAGTACCGCAGGCTAGTTCTGCTGCCTGCTGGCTGCCTGCAATTTGGCAGCTTGAATCCCACCAGGCTCAAGGTTAATTCAGCCTTCCATCCTTCCGAGGTGGGTAAAATGAGGACCCAGATTGTTGGGGGGGCAATAGGTTGACTCTGTAAACCCTTTAGAGGGGCCGTAAAGCACTGTGAAGTGGTATATAAGTCTAACTGCTGCTGCTATTTGTTCAGTGAGTTTTGCTCCGTTTTAGGACCTTTCTTGCCTCGGTTGTTAAGTCAATCGCTGTAGTTGATAAGTTGGCAACCCGATTGTTGAGTGGACCTGGCTTCCCCATTGACTTTGCTTGTGAGAAGCTTGCAAGAGGGCGTCCCCTGACCTTGGGACACAGCAACGGTCATAAGTATGAACCAGTTGCCAAGCGCCTGAATGTTGATCCCATGACCCTTGGGGGATGCTGCAAAGGTTGCAAGTGTGAAAAATGGTCATAAGTCCCTTTTTTTCAGTGCCATTGTAACTTTAAACGGTTGCTAAATGAATTGTTGTAAGTTGAGGACTACCTGTATAGGGCTCTGCAGCTGCAGAATAAATAGATTCCTATAAGTGAGGTTATTTATAAGGTTTATTCAAAGCACTTTCCTCACTTGCTTTCCTAGACGGGACCTGAGAGTAGAAAAGCTACAGTTTTTTTTTTCAATAGACCCTCAAAGGGATATCAGGATGACTGGTACCTGCATCCGAGGTGGTATTTAGCAGGTTCTGACCAGTTCTGGAGAACCAGTAGCAGAAATTGTGAGTAATTCGGAGAACCGGCAAATACCACCTCTGACTGGCCCCGCCCCATGTATTCTCTGCCTCCTGAGTCCCAGCTGATTGGCTGTGTCTTTTTTTGTTGCCCTGCATAGGAGAACGGAGCTGGAAAGCAGGTTAGTGGGGTGGGGAGGGAATGGAGATTTTACAGTGTCCTTCCCCTGCCACGCCCACCAAACCACACCCACCAAGCCACACCACGCCCACCAAGCCATGCCCATAGAACCAGTAGTAAACTTTTTTGAATCCCACCACTGACCTGCATAATATTATTGTCTTTTAGAGGAAGTCCTTCGCTTACGACAATTCATTTAGTGACCATTTGAAATCACAACAGTGGCTTACGGCTCTTCTTTGCACTTATGACAGTTGCAGTCTTCCCATGGCCACATGATCAAACTTCAGAATACTTGGTAGCTGGCATATATTTATGACAATTGCAGAGTCCAGGGATCATGTGATCACGTTTTGTGACCTTCTGGCAAGCAAAGTCGATGGGGAAACCAGCTTCACTTAACAACTATATATTTCACTTTGCAACTGCAGTGATTCGCTTAACAACTGTGGCAAAAAAAAGTTGTAGAATGGGGGCACAACTCCACTTAACAACTCTTCTTGCTTAGCAGTGGAAATTTTGAGCTCCATTTGTGGTCATACATTGAGGACCCCTTGACTGCTTGAGCAGAGGGCTGGACTAGAAGACCTCCAAGGTCCCTTCCAACTCTATTCTATTCTAGAATGAGTTCTAGACTACCTGTCCTGGGGAACTCTAGGAAGAAAGGGTCTTCAAGAATGATTAAAATGCTTCTGTGTTGTAATAAAAAGCTAGAAAGTAATATCAGGCACAGAGAACAAGCTTGGTCATTCATTATTTTATGGTTGATGGATTGTAGAAGTTTGGACAATAGAAGTTTGTCTAGTGCAGCTTTATTTTTTTTTTTTTGAAGCTTCTCCTGGCATGTTAGTGACGGCCAATTATCTAGATTTCAGATTTCATATTCCAATCCCAAATGCCTATTTATGCCCATTTGCAATCTGTTCTTTATCACACAGCTCCAATAAAGGCAACGGGACCATGCTAATTATTTTAATTGCAAAAGATCTTTTATAGCTTATTTGGTGATAAAGCTCGCTATACATAGCAGGCATACTTTTTGATCTATCTGCTGACACTGTTGTCTGTTAAGATAATTTAAGTGAACAGCAGTGCTATTTCAAGAACTCTTACAGTCTCAAAATAAAACAGGTCACAGAAGTGCCTAAAGCAGAAGACACCTGGTTTGGGCACGGACGAAATTGCTGTTTGGGATTTGAAATAACCCTTTGAACTCTTCCAGTTACGCTAATTTCTTTGCAGGGTTGACTTCACATGCCCCTTGAAGTTGCTTGCCACTTTCAAGGATAGTTTTAAAAATTGCTCTTACCAATTTATAAAATGCTTTAAATGTTTGCTTATTTCTGTTTAGGTGTAACAAATTTAATCATTATCTCTGCTGCCAGAATGTTCTCTCTCTCTGTCTCTCTCTCTTTTTTCTATCATCTATCTATCTATCTATCTATCTATCTATCTATCTATCTATCTATCTATCTATCTATCTATCTATCTATATCATCTATCTTCTTTCTTTCTTTCTTTCTTTCTTTCTTTCTTTCTTTCTTTCTTTCTTTCTTTCTTTCTTTCTTTCTTTCTTTTTCTTTCTTTCATCTATCTATCTATCTATCTATCTATCTATCTATCTATCTATCTATCTATCTATCTATCTATCTATCATCTATCTATCTATTGTCCTTATTTCTACAAACAACTCAATATGGGAAACATATCCAACACATCTTTCTTCTTCTTCTTCTCCCTACAACAACCATGTGAGGTGGGTTGGGCTGATAGGGAGTGACCGGCCCAAAGTCACCCAGCTGGCTTTCATGGCTAAGGTAGGACTTGAATTCACGGTCTCTTGCCATCTAACCTCAACCACTAGACAAGGGCTGTCAAACTCATGGCCCACAGCCCAGATGCCCACAGCCCAGTTTACCAAAAGTGAAAAAAGCCGCGATATGTCACATGATGCCGCGATGCCATGAGTTTGACACCCCTGCACTAGAGCGAACGATGCCACTGAGTTGCATGCAAATATTTCCGATGCAAACTCTGCATTATTACATGTTGACTTTCTTCTACTGTATGTTTTAATTTTACATTTGTATATTATTTCCTCTATATTTATTTAGTAAAACAGAAAAAAGATAATGCATCTTACCCCCTCTCCCTGGCAATAGAAAAATAAAAGAAGAAGAAGAAGAAGGAAAAGCATTATAACCAATATATTAAATCATAGGAAGTGTTATACAAAGATTTTAAGAAACCATAATCAGTTTATTTTAACAGTCAGTGCACAGTCTAGTATGTTACATTCAACTTGGGTTGCCACGATATAAAAAAAGATGTTGAGACTCTGGGAAGAGTGCAGAGAAGAGCTACAAAGCTGATTAGGGGACTGGAGGCTAAAACATATGAAGAACGGTTGCTGGAATTGGGTATGTCTAGTTTGATGAAAAGAAGACTAGAGGTGACATGATAGCAGTCTTCCAATATCTAAGGGGCTGCCCCAAAGAAGAAGAACCCATTCTCCAAAGCACCCGAAAGTGGGAAAAGAAGCAATGGATGGAAACTAATCAAGGACAGAAGCACACCAGAACTAAGGAGAAATTTCCTGCCAGTGAGAACGGTCAGTCAGCGGAACAGCTTGTCTTCAGAAGTTGTGGGTGTTCCATCACTGGAGGTTTTTAAGAAGAGGTTGGACAGCCATTGGCTGTTGATGGGGGGCATGTGACAACTGTAATGAGAGACAGCATAGTTTGCTCATTAGCAGTTTTAAATATTGTGCTAAGGTAGCTGTGCAAATCCCAAATCTCTCTATATAGAAGTTGGCCTGATCATGGTGACTATGCTGTGGGGAAGCAGCCGATTTCCCACCACATTGGAGAGATCAGGGAGACCACCAACACTTCTCGATGGTACCAATCCTTTGGAGAGCCATTCAGCTTGAAACTAAATCTGCTCCTATCTTAGCCACTTGTAAAAAAAAAAAAAAGTTCTTCCAGAAGGGTATGGATGCCTCTTTGTTTGGAATTTTACCATTTCAGTCCTTTTCTATATCTTTGGATTTATATATAATGCATATATACACCAGGGGTGGGATTCATTTTTTTCTCCCGGTTCTGTGGGCGTGGCTTGGTGGGCGTTGCAGGCGAAGGATACTGTAAAATCTCCAGTCAGGGGTGGGATTTTCTGGTTCTCTGAACTACTCAAAATTTCCGCTACTGGTTCTCCAGAACTGGTCAGAACCAGCCGAATACCACCTCTGCCTTTATGACTTGTGAACTTCAGCTCCCACAATTCCTGAGGCAGCATGTTCCCCACCCAAGATCTATGGAATTTGAATGGATAGACTTTCTAGGCATGGGATTCAAAGAGTGGAGTAGCACAGCAATTTTCTTGCCAAGGATACACCCCCAAAATAGTGGCTACAACCACAGATGCATTGCTTCCCCCCCTCCACTTCTTTGAAGCTTTTCTGGTGTAGCAATAGCTGCCAGCTTGCCTGCTTTCACCTCCTCCCCAGTGAGTGTCCTTGCTTCCTACCTACCTACCTACATTCCCGCTTCTGGTATTACCATTCAGCATATGGAAGACTGGGGTCCTTCATCCACCTGCATAACATCTAGTTTAGTATTTTCCCACGTCATTATAGTTGTGCTTTTAAAGTTGTAGCAACGTTTCAGCAGAATCTCATCTGCCACCATCAGGCTTCTGTATAGTGTTCGTCTGTGAGTCAGACTTTCACAGCCGTTTCTGTTTTAAATTTGGTGCTAGCCTACTGCTGTGCCAGAATGGTTTTTTCTTCATCCTGATTGGTTGGGAGTCTTGGTCTGTGTTCATTGGTCTTGGAGTTTGCTGTGTTCTGCTTGATTGGTGTTTCTAATATCTTCTGTCTGTTTTGTAGCTTTTTGGGGTCTTGATTGGCTGGCAACATTGTGTTTCCTGTATTGGAGGCTTTTAGTGCAGCTTGGCTTCGGGTAAATGGATAGCTATCATTTATTAGGAAGCTAGGTTTCATCTGGGTGCCTGGTTGGGGTGTATTTGAGCTGGAGGTATCAAGGGGAGTCTGTTTGTGCCCAGGTGTTTGCTTGGCTTGTGGTGTGGTGATTTTTTTGTTTGAGAGTGCAGGCTTCCAGATAATTGACAGTCTGGTGGAATCATCTCTTCTATTCATGCTTTCAGGTCCTTTTTCAATCTCTATGGCTTGTCTGATAATTCTGTGGCTGGGGTTTTCTATAGTGGCTAGGGTTTTGGTGCCATTGAAATCGATGCGGCTGTGTCTTTCATGTGTTAGACTAGTGAGGAAGTGTGTTCCAGCTTTTTTACTTCATTTTTGTGTTCATCCAAGCGGGTACTTATTCTTCTATTGGTCTGTCCAATGTATGTGGCAGGGCATGATGCACAGGGGACTTCATATATGCCTTGGTTTTCCAGGTCAATTTTATCTTTGGGGTTTCTTAGGATGGCTGCTATTTTTCTGTCTGTTTTGAAGGCATTCTTGATGTGATGCCTGTGTAGTATCTTACTGATTTTGTCTGTAGTAGCTCTTATGTAGGGCAGGACAGCAGTTCCATAGGTCTGTTCATCTTCTAGATCTCCATTATGTCTCAGTGTGTTTTTGTGGATCAAGCCAGTGATTTTGCTTTTGTGGAAGCTGTTGGCTGTCAGTACCTTAGTCAGGGTACATAGTTCAGTCTTTATGTGTGTCTTGTCTGCCAGGCGTTTGGTTCTGGCAATTAGTGTTTTGGCTACGGAGTTTATCTGTGCTGGGTGGTGGTGGGATTGGGCGTTGAGGTAGTGGTTGGTGTGTGTTTTCTTCTGGTGTATGATGTGTCCTAATGTGCCATCTGTTTTTTTGTAGATTAGTACATCTAGGAATGGTAGTTGTTTGTTTGTTTCCGTTTCCATGGTGAACTTGATTTTGGGTTGTGTGCTGTTTAGGTGTGTTAGGAAATTGTTCAGGTTTTCTTTTCCATGGGGCCAAATCACAAACGTGTCATCGATGTATCTTAACCATAGTTTGGGTTTGTGGGTGGCATTGGCTAGGGCTCTGGATTCGAATTCTTCCATGAACAGGTTTGCAATGATGGGTGACAGTGGTGATCCCATAAGGGCTCCTTCAATTTGCTTGTATCTTTGTCCTTTGTATATGAAATATGTGTTGGTTAAGCACTGTTTTGTTAGTTCCATGAAGTGTTTGGGTGGTTGGTATTTATTTTTGATGATTTTGAGAGTTTCTTTTATTGGGACTTGAGTGAATAGTGAAATCACGTCGAAACTTACAAGCAGATCTTCTTGTTCCACGTGTAGATCTTTGATCATTTCCAAGAGGTGGTATGAGTTTTGTACATGTGAAGCTGCTGCTTCAGTATGGGGCTGTAGCTGCTTTGCTAGGTATTTGGCTAGGTTTTGTAGTGGTGCTCCTCTGGAGCTGACTATGGGTCTGAGAGGTATGCTTTCTTTGTGTATTTTTGGGAGGCTGTATAGTTTGGGGCATCTGGAAGATTTTTCTCTTGGGATGATCGTCTGTTGGATCTCTTTGCTCATGTGGCTGGTTATAATTTTCTTCTTGGTTATTTTTTCCAGATATGTGGTTGGGTCCGTGTTTATGGGTTTGTATGTGGAGTCTTGGATTAGGTCTGTCAATTTTGTTTTGTATTCTTTTCTATCCATTACTGTGGCATTACCTTTATCTGCTGGAAGTATGATTATGCTGCTGCTGTTGTTCCTTAGGGCTTGCAGGGCTTTTAGTTCCTCTTTGTGCAAGTTGCTTTTGGGTGGTTTGCTTGTGCATAGGATGTTAGTGACTTGGTGTTTTGTTCTATCAGCTTCATCTGTATTTAATTTAGTTAGGCTGGATTCCACTCCACCTATGATGGATTCTGTGTGGATGTTTTGGGGTGCTATAGCATAATTGAATCCTTTGGTTAGGACATCTGTTTCTGTTTTGGTGAGTTCTCTGTTGGAAACCTTGTATACTATTGAACCTTTTCACAATATTCTAATTTTCTGAGATTGTAGATTTGGGGTTTTCATGAGCTGTAAGCCATAATCATCTCAATTATGACACATCACGGCTTGAACTAGCTTTTCATGTAATGAGTCTATCTCATATATTAGGTTCACCTTTTAAGTTGCATTACTGAAATAAATGAACTTTTGCACGATATTCTAAGTTTTTGAGTTTCACCTCTATAGGCTATATGGGACTGATAATGTATTGACAGTAAGGTATAAAACTAGAAATGCAGTGCAGCTCTGAGTGAAATCCCACCTACGAAAACATCTAAAGTCTATACGATATACCCAAAAGTTACTCACATAAGTTCTGTTAGATTAGGAAAGAAGCAAAGAAGATCTGAATCTTTATCTCAGCCTTAAACTTTTCGGCATAGTAAAACTTCCATGTACTAATAATAATTTTCACCATGCCAGAAAAAAACAACACATTTATTTAGCTTATTGCAAGTCCATTAAACTTTTTCTACATCGGTGTCTCGTGTGTAAAATTTGATTATGTTTCACAATTTGTCCTTTATTAAAAGGATGGTACCAGGCTGATCTGATCTGCAGATTACTATGGCGTGCCTTGGAGATTGATCCTTATCCTCCACAGTACAACAACAAAATAAGCATTCATCAGAGAACTACGTAAATGGCTGTCTCTCTACCACATCAGCCTGGATGTTTTCCAGGATGAATATTTGTAGCTGCTCAATTTGAAAGTATTTTATATTGCTGAAATTGTTTCTAATTGACAGGCATGATAGATCGCATTTCATATAAATAACCAAACAATTCAAAAGAAAATCATCAACGGCATAGTAAACTAGTTATAGGTAATGTCAATTACCACTCCCGTATCTGTACATCATGTTATCAGTTTCCTTAAAAAGAAGACCGTAGCTCTTAACTGACTATTGATTATGTACTACAATTTATTTTCTTTGTTACAATTCGAGTACAATAAATATATTAAATAAAAACTGTGTGGGGAAAAATCAATAGCCAGAAGACAAATAGCTGATCAAGTGGCAACATTTGCTTGAAATAATGAGACACGCACTACTTAGAAATTATTAAGGCAGCCAACTCCACTGGGTTCCTCAGCCGGTTAAAAGATAAATCCATTCTCTCCATCTTTAGACTGGAATTTGCATCCTTCTGGGTGACAGTAAGAACAACAGGACCACTGGTAACACTGGGAAGCCAAAGGCTGACTTAACACATAGTTTTAAGGCATAATATGGTTTATTTGGTTGGGGTTTATCATGTGTGAATACAAGCATTGTAGTCTGTATGCTGAGATTTATAGCCTAGTTTTTATTTGGGAAGTGGGCGATGTGGCTTGTACAAGAAACTATACTTAAAACAAACCAAGCTTAGCACAATATTTGAACTCAACTGTTATAGAAGCACTGAATTGTGAGTAGCTAATATGAGTTTGATATTGGAGCCTTTTGCTCCAGAGAATTTTGAGCGGGGCATCAAATTTTACTACCGTACAGATGAATGACTTGATAAATCTTTCTATTGCTGGGAACTAAAGGCTATTTCTTAGATTACCTGGTGCAGCTGGCTGCTACATTTGTCTGACTCAGTACTATACTGGGCTGGCAATGTTTGCATTAAAAACTCTGCTATCTGTCCAGATGATTTGGGAATTGTCAATACAGGGCCACGGCCCACTTCCCGAAAGAAACAGCACTAATATGCAGAGAAACATGTCATCGGTTCTCTCCACGCTATAAAGTCTTTTAGTTACAATCTCTATGCTGTGGGAGTTTGGTGTTGATAAGTATATAACCGGAGAGCAAACAGTGACAGGTTATATACGAATTGATTGTCAGAAGGAAGAACGTAGAGATCTAACTTTCTCTGTGCTCCTCTGACCTTGGAAACAATTTCCATGGAGAAGAACCTTTAGGTCATACTGGGGTTCTATCAGGGGTGGGATTCAACTGGTGTTACTACTGGTTCGGTACGTACATTTTGCGCGCACAGGGTACTTCCGTATTACATGCTGCGCGTGCATCTAAGACACCAAAAGCTGTGCCTCCTGGACAGATGATAAGCGCTGCGCATGGGTGCGCAGAGTTTGAAAAACACCTTTTTTCCTGCTTTTTCAACCACAGCTGTGCCACACAAAGCAGCTGAGGTTGAAAAAGCAGGAAATAAAGGTCAGGTAAGAGCCTGGGCAAGCGGGTGGACCAAACAGCAGCAGACACAGAACCGGTTCTGTGTCTGCTGCTCTTCAGAGCTATTGGTTCTGTAGAGCTGGGCAGAGCCAGTAGCATCCCACCCTTGGGTTCTATGCTACATTATCTGGGGCATTTTATGCACAAGGGTGTGACTGTGGCAGCAGAATTCTTCATTAAGCACTGTTTGCCATCATTCTTAAGGCATAGTCTCTCCGCAAAGCTCACCTTGTGATTGAGTCTGTCATATTTTTCCTGAGCTTGAAAAAATCTATTTCTTTTCCTTGGCCCTTCAACTTTGTTGAAGCTTTGCACATCTTTGCCTTCGTTTCTATCCTTTGTGAGTGGCCATTTTGTAGACTTTCTTCTTCCATCTTCATCCCTTCTCAAGTTCATCTATAAAACTCCAAGCTATCATCCAAAAGCGGTGCGCCTTTTCCTCTCTGTCACTTCGGGCTTTCTTTGCACATACATGCTCACCTCCTTGATTGCAAGTCACTTTCAATCGCTTATCACTGTGTCAGTGCACATTTTGACAGACATTTAAAAACCATGTTTGTTTAGTGACAAGGAAAAAAATCTGCAAAGGAGTGGAGAGAGACAGCTTTGTGTTGACTGAGTTAGCAAGGGGGAAAGTCAAGAATTTTGGGCATAACAGAAGGAAACAAAGCTCAAGAGGACAATGATCATACTGGTGGAGCTTTTACCGTACAAAATATTTGCTTTTTCAGCCACGACAGCCTGGAAAGAAACATATTTGGATTGTGTAAATAACTCTTTTGTGACTGCAATTCTTTTTTAAAAAAATGTAGGACATGTTTGCCAGGAATCCAATGGGAGCATGTGGTAGCTTGCAGCATATTTGGACCTATTTACAAAGTTAGTTTGTGACTTTTCTGATATCTTGGCAAATTTTAGGATTTAATATGGTAAATATGGACCTCTGTTTTCGGCTTTGAATTTTGATAAATCTATTAATAAATACAACTAGTCCTTGACTTACGACCGGTCACTTATTGGCTGCACAGTGGACCCTGCACCCCTCAAAAATCTACTTATGACCAAGTCTCAAAGTTATGGCTGGCTGTAGCATCATTCGCTCTTATGACCAATCTCAGGTACATTGCAGTTTCGAACCACAAGAAATTGATCATCCTCCTCCTCTTGCAGTATGGAGTCTGGGCAACTGAATGGAGCTGAGTGTTTACTGGCCGGATGCCCTTCCTGTTGCCAAAGCAGAGTTTTTTTTCCAGCAGATATATTCTCAGTGTGCCCAGAGAGAGAAACACTTGCCTCTACCTAGGATCAAACTCACAGCTTCCTGATTGTGATGTGAGAGCCCACCTCTAGGCCACCGGACCAAACCACAAGAAATTGATGCTGTGGATTAATCCAGAAAATAGCAGGAAAATATTCTACTGGAATGCCTGGAATAAAAATGGGATAAAACCTTAAATTAGTTGATTTATAATGATGGTTGTAAAGTTTTTTGACAGATAGTATTCTTAAATATGATTTATTATTTATGTATTTGCTTAGCAAGCTATACAATTGAAATGTATTGAAAAAATAGCATGGCCTAGATGCTTTAAACCTCAGAGATGCCCAGAAGCTTAGGGTTTTTAAGAGATGCAGTGCTTGAGGTAAAACGAACAATTCAATGTTATATGGTGTTAAAAATAGAACGAAAGTTAGCATTATGTACATATCTAAAATTTGGAACAAAGAATTGGAATATGTAATCTTGAAACATTAATGGGATTCTAATTTCATAAAATGTAAAACATGGTTTAAGAATTAAGTTCATTCATTACAAGAAAATATGTTATCTTTATTAGACCCACCACTGAAGGGTACTTCAGAGATAGACTTCATATTATTTCATGCTAGTTTTATAAGAAGTTTGACCAGATCATACAATTTGGTCTTCTCCAAACATACTGTAGCTAGATTTTGATTTCAAATCATAGTATGTTGGTACAATTTTGGAAAAACATATAATAAAGATATAAGTATGATTTTATGACTAAAATATGGATTTTGTTATTTTATTAAAATCATTGGTCTACCATAGAGTCTGGCAAGAAGAATAGTCTTAGATAAATGGAAAGAAACTCTTGATATTAAAATATGGGCTCAGGATATGAATTTGGTACATATTTTTCCAAAGCCTGTATTTTAAAAGTAGAAGATGAAGTAATGTATTTGTAAATGATCTAGATGTAATATAAACTTGAGCATGGATTAAATTCCACATTGATACTAAACAGATACTATATGGATTTTCTTCTTTATTTTTTCTTCCTCTTTCTTTTAGATTTAACTTATTTTAATAACTAAAATGTATGTAGTTTTTTTTAATTGTCTAACCACTACCGTATTGCTTTGTTGGTATTGTATTATTTGTATTTCACTGCAGCATTATTTTTATCTGTTAATGTTTTTTTTGCTGAGATACTCATTATTCAAAACCTTATCTTACACTTGTAGTCATATTGTACATAAAAAGATTGTTTTACAAACCCTGGAAATAACTTGTATAGATGTCCTTGCATTGTTTTTAAAAAGGAATTTCAAAAGCAGCTTTTACACACCTGATACTTTTACTTGACAGACAGATTACCAGTGGGTATGTGGATTATTCAAAAATGAACCATAGATATTCTAAGATCTACTCCGGAAAAAGAAATGAAGATTTTCTTCTTTCCTTGTCTTCTATTATTTTCCTTCCTTTGGTTGTGAATGAAACAAAAGTTTGTGTGCTGCCAAACAACCTTTCCAGCTGTGACTGTTTGTTGGAGAAATAGGAAAGCAATGGGTCATTCCCCTGATACAGATTCACAATTGAGAAGAATGCTTAAAGGATCATCCCTGCCCCATCTCTAGGGTTATCGGAGCACTGAGACTAAAAAGGCAAGATTTGCTTAAGTGTCTAAATTGAATTAGAGAAATGCTTCAAATTCAGACCTCACTCATTGGGACTGAGTCAGATTGTCCATTCTTGCAGGGAAAAGAATCTCAAAAAATTAAGCTGCCTGCAGAATGTAGTCTCCTATGAATATATACAATCTGAATCTCAGAATGTTTTCTAAAATACCTTGAACTATAATATTTATTGATTAAATTTATAAATTGCCCATCTCCAGTGACTCCAAGTGGCTCACAATATCATAAACAATAGTATAAAATAACTAAAAAGTTCAATACATTAAACCATTGGGCAGTGAAAGTCAAAGCATTAGAATATAAGTATGCATGAATTTCAGAAAATAAACAATATATAACACCAGTCAGTAGGATTTACTTTTCTTAGATTTGCTACATTTTACTGGTGGTTTCTGTTTTTCATATTTATTTTCTTACTAGATTAAGGGTTGGAAGAGTGTGACCACCTTAGCAGAAGCTAGAACTTTAGGAGTTAATGCTTACTTAAATATTATTCATATACCTTGAACATTGCAAGTTTTCCATTGTATTATTCATTTTCCTTTAAGATAAAATTTGAACAGGTTACAAATATTATTTATGTTAAATCTACTAATACTTAGCATGCATGTAGTGCAGTGATGGTATTCAAATTTTTTTTACTACCAGTTCTGTGGGCATGGCTTGGTGGGTATGGCAGGGGAAGGATACTGTAAAATCTCCATTCGCTTCCCACCGCACTAACCTGCTTTCCAGCTCTGTTCTCCTGTGCAGAGCAACAGAAGAAGACCCAGCCGTCAGCTGGGACTCCAATCAGCTGGGATTTGGGAGACAGCGAATAGATGTGGGCAGGGCCAACCAGAGGCGGTATTTACCAGTTCTCCAAAGTACTAAATTTTTTTGCTACCAGTTCTCCAGAACCTGTCAGAACAGACTGAATACTACCACTGATGCAGTGGTACAATCCTAACTTGTGTGGTGAGAAACAAAGTTATATTACAATGATATTGCCATTTATCTTCCACTCTAGGCATCAATTAGCTTTTATTCCTCAGCTGTTTTTAATGTGACTTCTGCTAACAAGGCTATGGACAAAGAGAAACACACTGGACACTTCTGAACATTTTCATTAATCCCACAATTTATTCCCAACTTTATTTGTATTAGTGTCTACACTTCACCCTTATTCACTAAGTTGGAACATAGGTTACAGATGATGGAAAAATCTTTATTTTATGCTGGGGTTTTCTGGTGGAATCAGGCACTGTGTTGAGGGGCGGAATAAAATGGCTATGTAGCCTTGAGTTCCTTGTGAAGAGTCAGAGGCTGATGCAAGATCCTCCCTAAAACTTCACTGTAACTTTTGCTAACAATGCAATGGACAAAACATTAGTTATGGACATACGTATAATGACAATGGACATATCTAGTAATTATGCAGTTGTGCTTTAGTCTGGCAAGATTCTTGCCTATAGGCAAGCAACAGTACACATACCATTCTGGTCAGCTCATTGTTTCTGGTTCCTTGTAACTCACATTGAGTTTGATCTCCATTCAGTCCATTCAGTCCCCTCCTCCCCAAAGGTATTCAAGGTTACCCAGTTATTTCCCCCCTTCCCCTCAATTCACTGACAGGGGTCCCCATCGGAGGAGGAGAAGGTGGAGCTGGAACTGAGACCATTTGATGGGGATGGCATGCCTCCTCAAGAATGTCCAAAGAGCCCAGGGACTGAGGATGACACAGTCCAGGCCCATCCAACATTGTGGTCAACCAGATGGGGACCCACCTGCCCTAACAAAGGCAGTGGAGGATCAGTTGCCAATGGTCAGTAGTGATGAAAGGCAACAGATCACCCCCAATGTGAAACAGCTCCCTCATCTGCGGGCATAGAGAGCGGAGGAGAGGGAAGCAGAGAGGAGGTCTGTGAGGCTGTTTGTGAGGAAGCAGCCCCCCTCCTCACAAGGAACATATGGCTTGGGGTGATTTAGCCAAATGCAGTGGGAAGGGAAGGTGTGTTTGTTGGGAACAGCCATTTGCTTCGGCGTCCACTTTCCTGGCCTTCATAAACTTTGCTTTGTGGATTTCGGATCCTGTTTCAGTCTTGAGGATTTCGGACCTTGCTTTGTGAACTCTGAACCTTGCTTTGTGGACTTTGGACTTCCTCTTTGCCTTGTGGATCGGCTCTGGTGACTTTTGGACCTAGTTTGTGGGACCAGTTTGCATTGACTTCGTGTGGCTGGTTTCAGGGAAAATTGGGGCGCAGCTTTACCGGCACCATTGGAGGGCCATCTGTTGTGATATAGCTGTGCAATAATTGGCACCCGCACCTGCCAGTGTGGCCTAGGCCCAAACAGATTCCACCACAGGTTTCAAAACATTTAATTTGTGAAGCAAATCCAAATCAACTGTGAGATGGACGTATTTTCTCGTTTCTGATTATTTAAGACACAAACATAGATGATTTCATTGGATCATTCCTCTTCCCTTCATTTCCCTATGCCCCCTAAATGAAAACCAGAATGGTTTTCACAGCAGGGAAGGAGGAACTGAAAGCGGGCAAGGAGATGGAAAAGTCAGACGACGTGAGTGAATCCATTGCCACGCTGCTGGATGAACTTCATTATTTATCTTCTTAATTCATGCAAAATGTTACGGAGTGGATCGTCTTAGCTTCCCCACCTTCTCATTTTTGAGCTGTTTCATTCCCCCCTCCCTCTTTTCTCTCTGTCCTTTATTAGAGCAATTCTGTTCAGCTCTTATCTGGGCTTCTTCAGATCCTCTTTGTTCCTATCTTTGCCTCCAGCACTGATTTCATGGCTGAGCTATGCCATGTTTTCTGCTTCTTCTGCTTATTCACATTCAATTCTCCCTCCTTCTCGCCACCACCACCACAGCAAAAAAGATTTAGTTTTTTAATGCTCCAAATTTTCCATTTCTCTTTCAATCAGATTCAAGAGATTTTGTTTAATACAGAGACAGATTACATATTTGTGGGCATCTTCTGAGGCCTCAGATTTCCTGGGCCAATATATACAGGCAAGGAAAGCAAAACCGATCTCCAGCTATGCTATTCCATTTTGGATGGATGGATGGATGGACAGTATATGTATAGTGGACAGTATATGTATATTCTTGCACTATACTATATACATATACATACTGTTCAACGATATACATGTACATATACATACACACGCACGCACACACAATGTATGACTTAGTGGCTAATACTGTCTTCCAAATGGACACTGGAGGTCAATGGATGGCCTAAGAATCTGTCCCACAGAGCAAACTAAAGATCATATATTTATTGTTGTTTCTGGGGCTATTGTTCTTCCCACCTGTCCCCCTAAAAACTCAGTTTGTGTACATGGACATCTTCCCTCATCTTGTCCCCAAAACTAATCTGTGAGATTAATTAATGATTAACCCAGTGTCTCTCTGGGACACGATAGTCAAGTGGAGACTTGGACCTAATTGTTTTGGCCTAATCCAACGTCTCACCATCATCCAGTATTACAACTGCAGATACCTCACATTTCAAATATAAAAAGAGAACAGTTTCCTATATGTACAGGGTCTGTTTCTCCTTTCCTTTCCAAAGTGCTGCCTTCTTTTCCAACTCCTCATTGCCTTCCAATTTTCTCATGTTGCGACTGCAGTTCTTACTTCTAAGCTTCATTTCTCCTGTACTTAATAAAGCAAAGAGACTTGAAAGAAAACATTTGAACAGTTGAACATGGGCAGAAAAGTCTGAGTTTATTAGGGAAAGGTTGCTGAGGGATTTCCAGCTGCCAGAAACAGCTTGCTGTGAATTTGGAACCACCAACATATGTCACTTTGGTAGGATACTACTTGTAGGAGTGCTTACTCCTCATCTGCTGATCTTTTATAATTGCAAAATACAAATTTAATGCAAAAGGCACCATGCATCTTCATTTACTCTCTTCTCACAAGGAAAATGATTTTGTAACAGCCTACCTTCAAAGTGCTAACTGCCTAGGGAAGTGGGGAGCAGGAAGCAATATTATTCTTTCAAATCTCAGTGGCCTAATCAGAAAGGACTTAGCTGAGCTTCAACGGATTATGGCTTTATGGTTTATTCAAAGATTATTGATCCAAAACATCTGTATAATATGAAGAAAACCCATTTGGCAATATGAAAAAAAATATAGGTTTGAAATCTGTGGGCCTTCTCAATTTGGCCTGGAATCTATCCTCTGATATAGTGGGTAGAAACAACGATCTTGAGTAGGGCTGTCAAACTCCCAGCCCCTGGGCTAGATGCGTCACACGCTGGTCATGCCCACACCTGGTTTAGTAAAAGGGGAAAAAGTCCTGATATGTCACATGACGCCGTGATGATGACGTGAGTTTGACACCCCTGATCTTGAGGAACAGGATGAAGAGCTGTCACTAAGGTGGCAATTAGATAAAAGAAACTTGAGTCCAGGGCAAAACTATAACCCAAGAAAGTCTAAAGTGTAACACATTCAGACATGCAAGATTCTATTACTATATCTTTACTATTAAAATAGCACTGATCTACGTGGCATTGGTTTCCTAATGTGATCTACTCCAAAGGCCTGACACCTGTCAATTGTGAAGCACAAAATTCAACATTGTACTCCACATTCATTTTCTTCTTTTGTCACCCAGTTTATTTGTGCTGAGGAAATAAAAAATAATTATACTGTAGAGGGCAGAGGGAATGGCCTTGAAGCAAGAGTTGCTACCAATGCTGAGAGAAAGTCAGTGGTCCAAGGTCACCCAGCTAGCTTTAAGCCCAAGGAACGACTAGAACTTTCTAGTTTTAATTACTAAATCAAACTGGCTCATCAATGTATGTATTTAAATCCAACATTTTTTTGTTTTTTTTTATGGGTTCACTAAGCATGATTAAATGACTCTTCCATGATATTTCCAACAGAAATTTGAAGTGACCTTCTACATACTGGCTAATTTTTCCAGAGTCATATACCAATAGCACTTCATTTTTAAGAAATTCTCAATGTGAACAATTTTATGTCAAATGATTAGCTCTTTTTAATTTACACTCTTTCACTTATTCATCCTCCATTTCAAATTTCAGCAACGGTTTATGCAATTTTATACAATTATATATAAATGCAATTATATGCATTTATATATAATTCCACTTCAAATGTTGCCTTTTGTTGCTCAATTCCAAATGCCCTTTTAGCAGGGGTGGGATTCTACAAGTTCGCACCTATTCTCCAGAACCGGTTGTTAACATTCTAAGCAGTTCAGAGAACCGGTTGTTAGAAGAAATTACTGGCCTAATCCTGTAAGGAAGGCAGGAAGGAAACATCCTGGTGTTGCTTACAGAAACTGCCTCTCTGTTAACCCTTATTACATTCTTGGCAGGACTAGACTTCCTGTCTCTGGAACTTCTCTGGAATTTTTCCTTCCTCCTTTGCTGGTACTTTGCTTGTGTGGAGTGACCATTCAAAGTTACAATGGCACTGAAAAAAGTGACTTATGACCATTTTTCACACTTACAACTATTGCAATATCCCCACAGTCACGAGAGGCCAGGCGAGGAGATGCATGCCTCGTGTGAGTGATATTGAGTTGGCCACGCACAGCCAATCACATTACCACCAAGCCACGCCCACCACCTAAGCCACACCCACAGAACTGGTTGTTAAAAAAATTGAATCCCACCCCTGCCTTTTATCAACCTTAAATCTCCCAACTCTGCTTACAAAAACCATTGAAAATTAAACCCCTCTGCAATAGTTCTGACTTTGTCTTGTAGTCTCCAGTTTCTGGTTCTAACAACCCTCAATAGCTTAACCATAACCATGCTGTTTCTTTTCTCTAAAATGCTTCTTGTACTGACAACTATAAAGACACTTTAAGGCACAGTCTGCGTTTATACCTATTCCATATTCTCAGTGCAATACTTTTGACATAATGCTTTCTAAAATCTTAACCTTAACTTTATTTTACTTTAGAAAACTATGCCATCCAAACTTCAAATAATTCTCTTCTAATTCTAAAATTGTTTTATTTCTCAGCAGCATGCACTCTTTCATCCAAAACAAACAGCTGGTTGTAAAATACAGTTTTAAATCAGGAAATCCCAATCCTCCTCACATCTTTGCATCCTGGAGAACTTTACATTCAACCCTTGGCTTTTCCCCATGCCAGTCAAAGCTAGATATATATTTCTGCCATTATTTAAAGGGTAGATTGAAAACAAAAGAAAACATCATTTTAGGCGATATGGTCATTTTTAGTGACAGTTGTAATTACTCCAATCTTAACATGTCCTTCTTAATTCCAGGTCATAACATAACTGTTTTGAATTAACATACAGTTCATATTAATATCATACTAATATCCAAGTATTTTACTTTTTTCTCAATATTAAAACCAATTTTCTCCAACAATTTCATTTAGGTTTCCCTTTTCATATTTTTGTTAATATCTTTGTTTTTTATTGTTAATGTAGAACCGGTAAATGCATCAACATTGTTTTTCTATTAATCTTTTTATTCCATCCAAAATTATCACCAAATTGTCAGCAAAAATCCATAATTTATATATTTACTTTTTAATACTCCAGCAATTCTCCCATATTGTCTTATGTTTCTGTTCAATACAGTACAAAGCTAATATGAATGACAAAAACATCCTTATTTTGTCTTTTTCTGAATCTCACAATATTTTGTTAATTCTCCATTTGCAGTTATCTGTGCCTTTTGTGAGGTATAAATCAAATTTCAATTTAACAACATTCTCACCAAAGTTCATATTTGCCGAATTTTTTCAACAAGAGAGTCTTATCCAAATTGTCAAAGCCCTTTTCTGCATCAGAAACTTCAATGTAACTTTTTTTGGGATATGTTGTTCTAGGTATTCCAAAATGTCCACATTAAAGTTCATGAATAAAATAAAATCATGTTTTTTGTCTTGGGTAAAATCACTGTAATTAAATTACAATTATTATTCAGTAATGATACCAGTTGGTAGTTTCTTGGGTGAAGATAAATCTTATTTTTCTTCAGGTATTAATTCCTCTACCTAACTATCGGATAACTTTCTAGTTTGTAATCAAGAATTCTTCATTTTTTGTAATGGTTGCAATAATTTATCTTCAAATATTTATAATAAGTGGCTGGTTCACTCTCTGCTCCAGGAGCTTTCCCTATATTTGCCTTTTTTTTAATGACTTCATAAACATCCCTTATTGTATGTCCATTCATTGTTTCTTTTTTTCTGCAATCTTCAGTAAATTTTTGTCAAACTTTGGCAGAAAGAGATTACATAATTTAGAATAACATTGATGGAATATTTGTTTGCATCTTTGAATTGTTGGTTAATATGGTATTTCCATCTTATAAATGTATTTATTCTATTTCCCCCTCCCTCAATTTATATGACATGGCTAATTTGCAAATTCAGAATTCTTTTGTTTTGCAGTTTTACTTCCATTTCTTTTCACTGCTAATCTGGACAATTTCCAGGATAAGAATTTAAATAAATCCCTTTTCCCAATGCCATTGTAGCTTCAAATGCTTGCTAAACAAGCAGGCAGTAAACAAGGACTGCCTGTAGTTGATCTTCCCCAGTTCAGATTGGGTCTAAGGAAGGGAAAGTTATCTATGTGCAACAAATAATATTTTCACAGGTATAGTGCAGAGGTGGTATTCAGCAGGTTCTGACCAGTTCTGGAGAACTGGTAGTGGAAATTTTGAGTAGTTTGGAGAACCGGTAGTGAACATTTTGAGTAGTTCAGAGAACCACCTCTGACTGCCCCTGCCCCTATCTATTCTCTGCCTCCTGAGTCCCAACTGATTGGCTGGGTCTTCTTTTGTTGCCCTGTACAGGAGAATGGAGCTGGAAAGCAGGTTAGTGGGATGGGGAGGGAATGGAGATTTTGCAGTATCCTTTCCCTGTCACGCCCAGCAAGCCACGTCATCAACCCACACCCACAGAACTGGTGTAAAAAAAATTGAATCCCACCACTGGTACAGTGGCAGAGGATCCTAATTCAGATTCAGAGGCTTCCATCTCCTATTTTTATACTTTTTAAAAATGCTGAAACATGTAAGTTGCTGAGCCTTAAAAACCAACTGAACTAGATTCCGTTCATAATTTCTTGGCAGTCCTTTGGGTTGGAAATATTTCTTTTCTTTCAAAACAAAAGGCTGGAATATTGCACCTAATGCAAATTATGGGCTCTGTTCTATTCATAATCGGAGAACACAGAATCCTGCTTTTTAGGCACTACTTTGGGGGTTAAGTAATTAACAAGAAAGACCTTCTATGTCAGGCACTCAGCATGATACACTTTTTCTTGTAATCTTTGAAATGTATTCTGATTCAAAATGTAATGGCCTCAAGCTGAGCATTTATTCTCAGTATGTGATTCCTCTTCTAATAGGCCATTAATTTCAAAAGGCCCCCAACTACTTGAAAAATTCATTTAACCATAGTAAGACTGTGAAAGATACCTTTTATATGACATTAGAATTTTCATTCAGCATTACCTTTTCCAATGCCATTCAATTAAATTCACAAAACCACTACACAGTGCTGGACTTTTCTTTGAACTCTAGGGTAGAGATTAAAAAGGGATGAAACTAATTTGCTGCAACTGGTCAGCTGCTAGGTAGAAATCGGCCATTATTTATGCAGAGAATGAAACCTGAAGGATATTACAAAATGGTCACCATGGAGAAACGTATATAATGCTTTCTGGGATTTCTTTCTAGAGTTGTTGTGGTTAGCTGACAGCAAGTGCAGATGGCTGAGGAGAGCGAGGACTCAGATGAAGGGCCAGGACCATTAGGGAGTAGATTGATGCCTTTAGAGATTGTGGGGGCTGGCAGCAGTGATGAGGAGGTTCCTGAGGAGCCTGTGCCAAGTGCACGTGTATGCAGAATTGCTCACAGGAACGAGCAGCTGCAATAGCATGGGCAACTCGGGAATAAGGGTGCAAGGTAATGGCCCCTCCTTCAAGAAGATAAAAGCCAGCTGTGAAGCGAATGTTCTTTGCAGGAAGCAAAGATGTTTTAAAACTCAGCCTCGTGGACATTACAGTATCTTAATTTGGTATTTGAAGACTCTAGTGTTTCTTATCTGTGATTTTTGGCAGTCTCATACTCTTTTGGCAAGGTTTGTGCTTATCAAAATTAATTAGTTTGCAGCAGCCTTTTAACCAGGGATTCATAAGACTCATTAAAAGGTTTCGGTTGCCTTTGGTTATTGTTTGTCTTATTGGAAAAGGGTTTGGGTCAGAACAAGAGTTTAGATCTCAAATAGCAGGTCAGAATAATTCAGTAGAACATAATGGTCTTTAAAAATGAGCTTCACTGGTGTGTCATCACCCCCACTTGAGTTTCAATCATTTATCAAATGAAAAATTACTCAGAAAGCTGCTTCTTTTACTGCAGAAAAACAAACAAACAAGAGTAGTAAAATCAAAGCATCCATGATCTAAGTTAGAAGTTTCCAACCTTTCTGGCTTTATGGACTGGTGGGGGGTGGGGATGGTTCCACATGAAAATGGAACTTAAAAAGTACAAAGAAGGTGCACAAGAAGGGAGAGGTTTTGGCTTTGTATTTCAGTTTTTAGAAATGGAGATTTGGAATTATGAGAAACAACAAGAAATGCCTGCAGAACAAGAAGATTGTGACAAAGAAGAAGCCATCTTTAATGAACAAGTAATCTTAGATGGGGGGAAAAAAGGAAAGGGGGGAAGGAGAATGGAAAGTTTAAGATTGGGAAAAACACCCCCCCCCAAAAAAATAGAGTGAAAAATAGGTATAAAATCAGAAAACAACAGAAGAGGGAAATGCAGAAGAGAGAATTAGAAATAGAGAGACAAGGGAGTAAAAAGGGGAGGGAGAAGAAGAGAGGGAAGAAAGAAAGGAAAATAAGTTATAAAAGACAGAAACAAAATATAGAGAAACAGGGCTTATTTAGAGATAATGGGTGAAAATTTAATGGAAAAGGGGATTCTGCAAAGGTACATAAGATAGTATTGTTATATTAGAAACAGAAATAATTTTAGAAAATATGAAACAATGTATGATTAAAATGTTTGATAAATTCAGTGGATCGTAATTCAGTGGAATGCTTGTCAATAAATAAATGTACCAAAATGAATATTTAATGATTTACAAAACATATGTGAAGAAAAATAAGGGAAAAATTAATTATGGAGATTATATGTGTCTTTAAGGAAGTATGATATTTAATTGAAAAGAAGTCTTAAAGATGTTAAGATTTTAATGATTATTAATGATAGAACTGAATTGGAATGGAATGAGGGTTTATAATTACATATATTTATAATCTTTTTTAAAAAGAATATAGTGTGTATTATAAGAATGTACCAAGCAGAATTCGATTGGAAGTTATGTATTATGTATTATATTGAAGGTATATACCTTAAGGTATATATTGAAGTCTAAATAAGAGTTGAATGGATGTAATTAAAAGATATAAAGGTGTCATACTCCAATTAGTAACTACAGGAGAAAATTTGTTTAATGAGAAAAGATAATATGAAATTGAAACAGAACAGACAAAAGTATAAATATAATGATTTGAATTGAGATGAGATAATCAAAATAAAATTGAGAAAATTAAAAGAGGGGAAAAATCTATATAGAAAATGTAGAATAGTATAAGATATGGAATAGAACACAAAAAGGAGCATGAAATTGAGTTTTGTCTCTGTATTAAGAAGTTCAACCCGGGACCATGCAATTTTCAAAAAAGATGTTTTATTTGTATTTTGTATGTGTGAAAACCCAAATAAAACTTTATTAAAAAAAAGACCAAATATTTATAGATAATGCTTTGTCTATAATAATTGATTTATCATATAATAGTATAATATAATATAATAATAATTAATTGTTAAATGACCACTAATTTACTGATTCATTGAACTGATAGAGATTTAATACTGTACCAATAATTATCTAGTCTATTGATTGATTGATTCTTAGTAATAAGTTGATTGACTGATTTTTAATAAGTAACCTTTCTTTTGATTTGATCTCTAACTTATCAATTAACATTTATTAATTACCAACATTCATTAAGTAACTGTCTACCTATCACATTAATTGGCTATTGTAATTGTTTAGTGTATTATTGTCATTGACCATGCCAGCCAGAAACTCCAAATCCTCCACTACCAAACAACAACAAAATAATATCTCTACGAATGACCTCCCAGACTCCTGTACATGCTTCAGATGTCTTAAAACCATCAACGAAAGCTAAAATAACATCAAATGTTACCTATGTGACAAGCAAGCCCAACTTGTCTGCTTAAACTTAAAGACCTAGCTGTTCTCCTAAAAGCATCAGATCACTTTCCCTTGTCTATGTCCATCATGTTTTCCTAAGCTAAGCAAACCAAATACCCTGCCTGACAGAGTTGATAGCATAGAATCACTCACAAGCACTCAATAAAAAAATGCTTAGCAACTTGTTTGGAAACAATTATACAAGAAAGCCTAATTTCTCTTGAAAAAAAGAAATACAGCACTGATAAGCAACTACCTATCAGCTCAAAATCAAATCCCAACCCAAAAACCACTTCCACAACTACTACCTCAATTAAAATCACAACTACAACCAAAAATAACCACCAAACCACAACCACAAATAATTACTATCCCCTCAAATAAGTCCACAAATGATCTCCTTACTCATCAGAAACACCACTGAACATGATCAGAAATGTCCAAATGCCATCTTATTTGGTCTTGAAGACACCAATGAATCAGATGAAATCACCAAAGCTTGTAATATCATAAGCAACTCAAATACAACAAACATCTCTCCTGAAGATATCATTGAAGTAATCAGAGATGGCCCTGAGTCCAAATACAATGATGACTCAGTGGCCCCCAAATTTTGTAGAGTTGTTTGCAAAAATGAGTGCAGCAAACGCATATTCATTCATACCATAAACACCATTGCAGAAACCAATCCCAACCACACTTGAAATTCTAGACCTAGAAAACCTAGAACTAAGCCGCCTTCGGTCCGATCTAAGTATAGTAAATAAAATCATACATTGCAATGTCCTACCTGTCAAATGAATACTTCAGCTTCAACCATAACAATACAAGAGCAAACAATAGACACAAACTCAAGGTTAATTGCACCAAACTTGATTGCAGGAAATACGACTTCGACAACAGAACGGTCAATGTCTGGAATACTCTACCTGACTCTGTGGTTTCTTCCCCAAACCCCAAAAACTTTAACCTTAGATTTTCTACTGACCTCACCCCTTTCCTAAGAGGTCTGTAGTGGGCGTGCATAAGTGCACCAAAGTGCCCACCATCCCTATCCTATTGTTTCTTTTATTTTTCTTATATGTATCCATGTATTCATAACTATGTTTTTACTTATACCTATTTTCTTGTAAGCAATTGACAAACCAAATAAAATAAAAAAATAAAAAAAATAAATTTATTTGTAAGATGCTGGAATGATGCTGCTCCCAAGTGAGTGGGGCCAAATGAAAGGTGCTGGGTCCAAAAGACAAGGAAGAAGTTATTTTTTTAAAAAAATCAGGGATGGACAATCTTTGCCTATCAAAGTTCCTCAGAGAAAGCCTCCTGCAGACCTCCTGCTGGTAAGTACTAAACTGAAGCAAAACATAATTAGATTCATGTTGAAAGTGGTCTTACTTTTCCTCTGTGTGTCTCTACTTTCTAGAATCCTTCTTCCAGAAAGTAAAATAAATAAAGGTTGAATGCTTTTCTTTCTGCATGCAATTTTTTTAAACTGTTCCCTTTCTTTGTAATATATAACTAAGGATTCATTCTTGACTACAGCCCTTTTAAATTGCAATTTCAAGCTTGCCTTGTTCAAACAGGGGAGGGATAGACTGTCCTTCCCCCATGAACGACAGAGCTGGGAGTGAGGAAGTAACTGAGGTTTTGTGGAGTGAGGTTCCTGGAAGGGCACTGCTGAGCTGAAAAACTCTATGAGCCTCCTGGTCAGAGTTTCCAGAGGCTAAATAACTACATGATCTTTCCTATATGTCTAAGCTGGTGCAGGTCCAGTAGTGGGCTGCTGCTGGTTTGGACCGGTTCTAGCAAACCAGTAGTTCCGATGATCAGCTGGCCCCACCCACGTGCCCCCACTATCCTGTCCTATATTTCTGTCTTTCTAAGCTTAGCTGATTCGCACGGCACAGTGGATTTCCTCACAGTGGATTTCCTTCAGCTGTTTTACTTACTGGGGCTGCCCTAGAAGGTAAGCTTTTTAGGTTCAAATTGATGTTTTTTGAAATGCTGCGCGTGTGTGAGCACACAAAGCGTGAGCTCACCGAACTAGTTGTTCAATCGGTTGCAACCCACCACTGGCAATTCTGACAGGATGTGGAAATGGAAAGGTACCTTGAATTGTAATGAGCACACAAGTATTTTAGCAGACCACGCCCCCCCTCAAAAAAACAGAATAAAGCTTTAGACAAACTGACTGGCTCTCTCACCTTTTCTTTCCATTTGTGCTGTTTCTCTTTCTTTCGTTCTATGATAGTAGAGCTTTTGGCTACGTTAAGCTGGAGAATTCTGGGAGTTGAAGTCCAGCTTAAAATGGCCATAATTGAGAAACACCGCTCTATCAGCTGTAGATAGAGATCCAAATTAAAAAAATAATAATGGGTCACATGAGTAAAATGACCTTGTTGTATTTTGGATTCTGATGAGCAACTTCTTTTAAAGTGCTACCACGATGATGACACATGGCTGTGTCTCTCTTTTCTCTCAGCACCAATTCAGTTTGTTTCTTCAGCCTTGCCAGCTGTCGAAAGATGCTTGTACAGTTGCCTGTATGTTAGAAAGCCACCATGATCATTTAGGAGAAGAAAAAGTAATTGTTAATTGTTGGGAACCTCTGACAATGTTGTGAATGTTAGGAATGTTAGGTTCCTGAGACGGAAGATAGTAAATTCTTATCTCACCATTCATAAGGCGGTTTTCCAAGGATGGGAGAAGATTCCTTTTGACATGGAGTTGCCACCAATATTTTGCTTCAAGCAACCAGTGCTGTGAATGTTAAAATTTATCCTTAGGGCAGACATCTGAGATTTGACAAATATTTCTTCATTGCAGAGACAGAGAAATGTTGGTGGTTTTCTTTTTGAATTAGCTGTCTCCAGAATATCCATGAAAATGAAAAGCTGTTTTCTGTTTCAATGCCTTCCCAGTATTTCTCTGTTCCAAATTGTTAATGGGGTCTCAGTGACATCATAGTGTGCTTTATTTGCAGAGAGTGGTTATATATTTATTGTAATAATCATCATTTTAATGTGTTTTTTCCTCTCTGATGGAATGTCCAGAAGAATTCTGTAATGGCTTGTGAGTAGCGTAAACATGCCAGCTAAAGGAATTTAAATTTAAATTTCCAATCTTTTGAAATTCTAATGACAAAAAAGAGTTTCTTTCTCAACAGAGTTTATTTTGTTTCTCAAAAACAAAGAAAGTAAACATTGAGCACTGGAAAGAATTCATGCTTAGAGCTGATTGATATCTTTCTCTTACATTGTCAAAGATAGAAGAAACCTGGAGAGTGATTTCTCAAGCTGATGTGCGTATGAAAAGCAAGCAATTTAAGGCTATGGAATTGCCTTAGACAATTTTTCTTATACATACAAATTCTACATTTTGCAATAAATGGAGGCTCTGAGCAGTGAGCTGGGCCTAGCATTTAACCAATCCACCTTGTACATCTCTGTTTATCTGCCTGCATGTGTGTGAATGGACACATCCGTTCACTCACCCATCCAAAGGTAAGCGCGCCTGTAGCATTTTTCCCCATTGCAGAAAGCCACCTTGTACTTCTTTTTACAAGCTTGACATTTTGGCTGCCAAATTTGTCTTGCTTCTCTTTGAGAGATGGAAATGAGTGAGGCACTTTTTTTCCCAATTGCACAATCAAAATAAATTATGGCCACAAACTGGAAGGCGTGGACAATTGCCGGTGCATTTTGTGTTCTGAGATAATGTCCAAGGGTAAATTGTTTTCATATAAATTGCATACTTAAATAATTGCTTTAAAAATGCCCATGTATTTCTTTGTACAAAGGCCTAAATATTTATAGTCTTTTTTTTCCACTCCAAAAAACCCAACCAGGGAGGGAAAATATCACAAACTGCAGCAACAAATTAAATTGCCCAGTTACATATTAAAATGTTGCCCTAGGTGTATGCTGGCTGTGCTCAGTCATAATCTCTTTATCCAAAAATGGCTATAAATCTGGATGAGATCTTTACATTCTGAATTGCTATTGGGTATCCAGCTGAACAAATGTTCATTCCTCTTCAATTACTGACAAGCTATGTTGCATTGTCTGCTTAATTTGAACATAATACAATATGTCTAATGGAGTTCTTCCTTCCCTCCCACCTTCGGAAGAAAATAAACACCTTCAAATAAATAAATGACTTTGCTGACAGAAACACAACTCCTACTGAGATTTTACATTGCAGGTACGCATGACGTGAATAACCGATAGGCAGGTTGTACCTGGATATAATTCATATTGTGTAACAAATCCAATCTATTTAATTTGTCTCAGCGAGTATGTCACACAGTCAGTGGGCTACCTGAATGGTCTACATCTGAACCACGTTTATCAAACTTGGCCACTTGAAGAAGTGTGGACTTCGACTCCCAGAATTCTCCAGGCCAACATGCTGACTGGGGAATAGTGGGAATTGAAGTCCACACATCTTAAAGTGGCTGAGCTATCAAAATACTGCTATAAGGAAAGAGGAATGGCGTAACTTATATGAAAAGATACCTGTCCTTCAGAGAAACGTAACAACACTGTTGATGCCAGCAAGAGAGGATTTGCAACAGGAGCAACAGCCTGGGAAACCCGAGGAGGCAGGGAAAAATAAAATCTAGAAGCAATTTTTTTCTTTCTGTGGTAAGCATATGGAAACTGGGTGATTAAAATAAACCAAAGTGTTCAGATTAGAAAGATGGCATCCCTCATCTTCAGATTTGCTGTCCAAATAGATAAATATTTGAGTTTCTCCTCCTATCTGCTGCTTTTGTGCAACATCTCTAAACATTGCGTTATGCTGCTGCTCCAGACCAATCTGGCAGCATATATATTTAGGTTGAAAATGGCAGTCACTCTGAAGAGCTGGTTCTCACCCTGCCTTGATTTCTTTTTCAAAATGACTAGAAAAGAGAAAGTATCTCCTGGTGCTGATTTCCTAGCATCTCGATTGTCTAGTAGGCCTTTGTGATGGAGAGATTTTTTTTTTTGTTAAGAGAAAAAGAAAGGGTGGGGGGGAAGAGAAAGAGAAAGAGAGAAAGAGAGCAAGAGGGATAGAGAGAAAGAAGACATTACAGGTCTTACAGTATTCAGAAACCAACCTCATTCACAGAAATGAAGTTCCAGAAGGTTGTTCTTCTCTATCCCCTCCTCTCTTCTGTCCTGCTCTATTTGTTCCTTGAATTCCTCTCTATAAGAGTGTGATGAATACACACGTACACTAAAGGAAAGCATCCATTTTCTGATAAAGAGCAGCATGTTTTTTTGCTGGTTGGGGAATTCTGGGAGTTGAAGTCTACCCCTCTTAAAAGCTGCCAAGGTTGGGAAACACTGCCCTAAGGTTTCTGCAGCTGCATCCAGCTGCTATCTTCACATTCTCCATTGTTGTTTTGCATTGCTGCCCTCGCCAATAGATCCCACCCCGAAATAGAAGCCACCCAGCCAGACACTTCCTAGCTTTAGTTCCATAGTTTTCCTGAGTTTCCTAATGACATGTAAGCGTTAATAATTAGCTCTTCATCATGGTCATGATGTGTAAGTGCAAAAGCTCTACAATGTTGTCTCTGCAGATCAGTGGTGGGATTCAAACATTTCCATTACCAGTTCTGTGGGCATGGCTTGGTAGGTGTGGCATGGCTTGGTGGGCATGGCAGGGGAAGGATACTGTAAAATCTCCATTCCCACCCCACTCCAGAGGAAGGTTCCTGCAAAATTCCCATTCCCTCCTCATCCCACTAACCTGCTTTCCAGTTCCCTTCTCCTATGCAGGGCAACCAAAGAAGACCCAGCCAATCAGCTGGAACTGGCAGAGAATAGATGGGTCAGGGTCAGTCTGAGGTGGGATTTGCCAGTTCTCCAAACTACTCAAAATTTCTGCTACTAGCTCTCCAGAACTGGTCAGAACCTGCTAAATACCAGCTCTGCTGCAGATCAGGGGTAGGATTCTACCAATTCGCATCTATTCACTACAACCGGTTGTTAACATTCTAAGCAGTTCGGAGAACCAGTTGTTAGAAGAAATTACTGGCCTAATCCTGTAAGGAAGGCAGGAAGGAAACATTCTGATGTTGCTTACAGAAACTGCCTCTCTGTTAACCCTTATTACACTCTTGGCAGGACTAGACTTCCTGTCTCAGGAACTTCTCTGGAGTTTTTTTTTCCCCCTCCTTTGCTGGTACTTTGCTTGTGTGGAGTGACCATTCAAACTTACAATGGCACTGAAAAAAGTGACTTATGACCATTTTTCACACTTACAACTGCTGCAGCATCCCCACAGTCATGAGAGGCCAGGCGAGGAGATGCGTGCCTCAGTGTGAGTGATGTTGAGTTGGCCACACCCAGCCAGTAACATAACTACCAAACCATGTCCACCCAGTCACATGACCACCAAGCCACACCCACCACCTAAGCCACACCCACAGAACTGGTTGTTAAAAAAATTGAATCCCACCCCTGCTGCAGATGTATGCAAAACTTGATTTTTGAGAGCTTCCTTTATCAAGAATGAGGCCTTGGACCAACTGTCTTTCCAACTCAGCATCAGTTGGAAGGTTCTTGGTATTTCTAGCCCAGATCTTGATTTGGAGAGTTCTGAGTTGTCTATCCTTAAGGCGTCCTCCAAAATGGGTTCTAAGATTCCCACTACTCAGATAATGGCTGAATCTGGATCTCAATAGAATGTTTAATTAAAATTTCAACAGAGTTCCAGTTTCAACTGATGTCAAGCTGCAAATTTCTGAAGCATAAAGCCATTTCTGCCACTGTTAGATTTCATTGATTGCTTTTACACAGCATAAACTTGTCCTGCAGCAAAGCACCACATGGTCTGGATTTCATTGTCCAACTTTTTCTTCAATCAACTCTTTTAAAGGCAAAGCCACCTATATAATTCTCCAGCTGGCAGGATTCACTGATATCATGGCTGGCAATTACATGTAAGAGCACAACTTGGCCCTTATAGTACACATTTTGCTATAATAAATGGATGTCAGTTTAACCTGGAGTTTTGCTTTCAGATAGGATTGCGTAAGGCTGGCAGGACCTAGAAGTACACCCTGTTGTGACTCATTTGCCTTGGTTTTAGAAATGGTGTTGGTTTTCAGGGGCGTCTAAATGAAATCATTTATGGGCAATAAACACATTTTTCCATTGCTACATTGCCAAGCATTTAAACTTATAGATGGGTTGAATTATTTCAGTCAGTTTTGTATAATAGAAAAAAAAAACCTCCTTTAATCTACCCTTTCTTCCTATAAGGAACCTATAAAGAGAAAAACAGCTGCTTTAAAAAGAATTCTTTCTCTTTGATATCTAATCTATATGGAAGTTATTTTCTGAGCACTGTATGGCCTCTAGAACACTGTACCAGCCAGATTAATGGCGCCCCATCCTGCTTGCTTTTCGTAGAGCCCTGAAGATACAGAGGTGCTCCAGGATCTGGAGCTGGGAGGTTAGATTGCCTGTTGAGAGGTTTTTGTTGATGGCTTTGTCTGGGTTTATCCTTTGGAACCATTATACATAACAGATAACAGATAATCAGAGTTGGAAGGGACCTTGTAGGTCATCTAGTCCAACCCCCCACCCAAGCAGGAGACCATTTCTGACAAATGGCAGTCCAATCTATTCTTGAAAGTCTCAAGTGGTGGCGCTCCCACAACTTCTGAAGGCAAGCTGTTCCATTGGTCGATTGTTCTCACTGTCAGAAAGTTTCTCCTTATTTCCAGGTTAAATCTCTCCTTGTTCAGTTTCCATCTATTATTCCTTGTCTGGCCTACAGGTGCTTTAGAAAATAGCTTGACCTCTTCCTCCCTGTGGCAGCCCCTCAAATATTAGAAGACCGCTATCATGTCTCCCCTGGTCCTTCTCTTCACTAGACTAGCCAAACCCAGTTCCTGCAACCGTTTGTTGTATGTTTTAGCCTCCAGTCCCCTAATCATCCTGGTTGCTCTTCTCTGGGCTTTTTCTAGAGTCTCAACATCTTTTTTATAATGTGGTGACCAAAACTGGATGCAGTACTCTGGGTGTGGTCTTACTAAGGCTTTAAAGAGTGGTATTAGTACTTCCCTTGATCTTGATTGTATCCCTCTATTAATACAAGTTAGGATTGCATTAGCTTTTTTGGCATCTGCTGCACACTGCTGGCTCATATTTAGCTGGTTGTTCACTAAGACTCCAAGATCCCTCCCACAGTTACTGCTATTGAGCCTGGTTTCACCCAGTCTATATGTGTACTTTTGTTTTTTCTTGCCTAAGTGTAGGACTTTACTTTTCTCTACATTGAATTTCACTTTGTTAGATATGGCCCAGTGTTCTAGTCTTTCAAGATCCATCTGGATCTTGAGCCTATCTTCTTGGGTGTTAGCTATTCCTGCCAGCTTAGTATCATCTGCAAATTTGGTAAATTCCCCTTCTATTCCCTCATCTAAGTCGTTAATGAAGATATTGAAGAGTACTGGGCCTAAGACGGAACCATGTGGCACCCCACTGCTTACTTCCCTCCATGTAGACTTAGACCCATAAAGGACTATTCATTGAATATGGTTTGTCAGCCAGTTGCGAGTCCATCTAGTGGTGGTGCTATCTATTCCACTTTTTTCTAGCTTACTAAGTAGATTGTGGTCTACTTTGTCAAATGCCATGCTGAAATCTAAATATATTATGTCCACAGTATTTTACTGGTCTACTAATTTAGTCACTGTGTTGAAGAATGAAATAAGATTGGTTTGGCATGATCTGTTTTTAACAAACCTGTGCTGACTGCTAGTTATTACTTTACTTGTTTCTAGATGTTGGCAGATCTGTTTTTTTATTATCTTTTCCAGCATGTTCCTGGGTAGTGAAATTAGGCTGATTGGCCTATAGTTTCCTGGATCTGTTTTTTTCCTTTTTTTTTGAAGATGGGAACCACATCAGCTCTTTTCCAGGCCTCTGGTAGTTCTCCGGTGCTCCAGGATTTTTGAAAATATGGTGCAGTGGTTCTGAGATTACCTCTGCCAGCTCCTTTAAAACTCTGGGATGTAATCCATCAGGCCTTGGTGATTTGTGTTCATCAAGATCAGACAGGTGTTCTCTTATTATTTTTTTGCTTATTTTAACTTTTATTTCTGGTCTGTCTTTTACAGTTATGTTTTTGGTCGGTTGAGCTATAGTTTCTTTTTGCATGAAGACTGATGCAAAGCAGTTAAGCAGTTTTGCTTTCTCTGTGTTGCCTGTTACTTCCTTGCTATCTTCTCTCTTTAGTGGACCGACTGTTTCCTTGATTTTTTTTTCTTGTTATTTATATGTTGGAAGAAACTTTTTTTTATTATCTTTGACTTTTGTTGCAAGTCTTTGTTCGTTCTGAGCCTTTGCTATCCTGACTTCATCTTTCCAGATTCTGGCTATCTGCTGATATTCTGCCTTAGTTGTATGTCCCTCTTCCCATGTTTACCCTTTGTTAATATTCTTTGTTATTGTTGTGTAGTATTTTTGTGTTTCAAATCAGGGCTCTCTAAACTTGTCAACTTTAAAAATTATGGACCTCACTTCCCAGAATTCCTCCAAAGGACATGCTGGCTGGGGAATTTGGGGCATTGAGGTCCATAATTTTTAAAGTTGACAAGTTTGGAGGTCTCTATTTCAGTAATGCAAAGGTATTCTATTGTGCTTCTTATGCTCTGAGGCATTTGTAAAGTGCAGAATTGCCCCACTGTTGAATCAACATGGCATCAACATTTTACTAAGTGTTTGATGTAACAGTTTAGTAACTAGGAGACAATCGAATTCTGAAAGGAAAGGGCTACTGGTACCATAGAGATCATTTACACATCAGTGACCCCTTTCTTTGCTCACTTAAGGAGTAAACAATGCTAGCACTAAAGTTCCAGGCATCCACCAAAAAGTAGAATGTTGCAAAGGTGCAGATGTATGATGATTTCTTTGTCTCCAGAGGTGCTTGCTTTGCATTGAGGCAAAAGGTTTGCTCCACTATTAAACTCTGCTCCTTGCTTTGGGAAAGATATTAAAATGCCAGGACCTTGTCTATATCTGCAAAGATTAAAATCATGCAAGCCATGTTAGTGTTGAAGAAATAAATACTGGGCAGTATATAGCCAGGTAATAAGCAGCATAACACTTGTGCAGTAGGCGGCCATGAATATTATAACACATCAGTGTCAAACTGTTTTGTTCTCCTATTCCCCCAAACCTGCTCCAGATATCACACCACAGAAATTTGTAACTAGGGAAGGAGCACTAGCATGCAACCCATCACTACAGAAAGAGCCACTGTGTTGGCTGAAGAGCCTCATTAAGGAATAGCAGCACATCACTCCTGATGAACAAGAACAATAGCAAGTACAGAAACCAAGCTGGTTTGGTAGGGAACACAATCTGTGAAGGGAAAGAATTTACACTTTCGTCAGCAGGTTGTGGAATTAGCTGGAGGGAGGGTGGGAGAAAAACAAACACGATGGCAAAGTTTACCCTGCAATGTGTTGTGTTTCTGAGAATTAGGAGTGTAGAAATCACTGGGACAGCTCCAATGTTAGCAAGGCTGAGGTAACCTGGGGAACTGAATAGAGACATGTCATATCTCTGTGGTTCTTTATAATGCTCCCCTTGTCTTTCTGATGGTGGATCAGACTATCGAACTGCGTTAGCTATGTCCAAGGATTGATGCCATCTGATGGATCACAATGTCCTTCATCTTTGCATTACCAGGATGAATTTTTGCACACTTTTGTTGTCAGTTTTGCATTTTAAAATTTTCTTGAAATTTGCATTAAAAATGATGAAATTTCACCTGAGACAAATATTTACACATAACACACACGAAGCATTTGCATTCTTAGAATGGCTTTCCGAGCTGTATTGAATATTTCTGAGCATTTTTAAGAAGAGCTTTCAATGCATTAAATGGCAATAGATAAAGGAGGTCCATTTGCTTTGCTACTGGTCCATTTCCTTTTCTATATAAGGACAACAGACAGACCCTTACATATCCTGTCTTGAACACATTTTCATCTTCTGTAATAGTTTGAATTCAATTTATGGAATACAAATTAAAGAACCCTTTTCCAACAGTGACCACAACACGATTCACTTTTGTCTCAACATATGTACACACAAAAATCATCACAATGATGGAATCCCCAATTATAACTTCAAAAAAGGCAACTATGATCTTATAAACAATAATCTCTCATCCCTTGATTGGCAATTTCTATTCTCTGGATGGAATACTGTAGAAGACCATTACAGCATATTTTTACTTGAAGTCAAAAGAGTCATAAAACTATATGTACCATTAACAACTCCCAAAACCAGAAAAAAACAAATTACCCATAACAATATGGAAGCTACAATCCAAAAAGAAATCACTTTGGCAGAAAAACAAATCTGGTCACGTTGCCAACTTCAAAAGTTGATACAAAAATTTATGCCACCAGATAAAAACTGAATGCACCAATTATCACATTAAACAAGTAAAAAACCTTCTATGCACCAATTCCACCCACGCTTTCTACAATTTTGTAAAGAACAAACTAAAAGACTCAAGGTCCATCCCATCCCTGAAAGGACCTAATGGTACAACTAAAATCTTACAGTATCTCTGGACACCTGCATAACTGGATAGAAGCATTCCTGTCAAACAGACAACAAATGGTCAAAATTGGGAGTGTCCTATCAAATTCTGTACCTGTCAGCAGTGGTGTCCCCCAAGGCAGTGTTCTAGGACCAACTCTCTTCATATTCTACATAAATGACCTCTGTGATCATATTAAGAGCAACTGCGTTTTCTTTGCTGACAATGTAAAGGTATTCAACACCATGGACAATACTGCTACCCTTCAAAAAGACCTTGACTATGTATCAGAATGGTAAAACAAATGGCAACTTCAAATCTCAACAAATAAATGCTCTGTCCTACATACTGGCAAAAAAAAAACAGAAAATAAAATACAGTCTGCATAGTCAAGACCTTGTTGATGATCCAAACTCTGTCAAGGATCTTGGAATACTCATCTCTAATGATCTAAGTGCCAGAGCCCACTGTAACTACATAGCCAAAAAGGCATTAAGAGTTGTTAACCTAATCTTATGTAGCTTTTTCTCTGATAATATTACACTAATAACTACAGCACACAAAACATTTGCTAGACCAATACTCGAATACAGCTCACCAGTCTGGAACCCACATTATGTATCTGATATTAACACAGTTGAGAAAGCCAAGAAATATTTCACAAGAAAAGTTCTCCACACCTCTACTTGTTGTAGAATACCTTATGCCAACAGACTTGAAATTCTAGACCTAGAAAACCTAGAACTACACCGCCTTCAGTCCGATCTAAGTATTGTATATAAAATCATACATTGCAATGCCCTACCTGTCAATAAATACTTCAGCTTCAACCATAACAATACAAGAGCAACAATAGATACAAACTCAAGGTTAATTGCACCAAACTTGATTGCAGGAAATACGACTTCAGCAAAAGAGTGGTCAATGTCTGGAATACTCTACCTGATTCTGTGGTTTTTTTCCCCCAAACCCCCAAAACTTTAACCTTAGACTGTCTACTATTGACCTCACCCTTTCCTAAGAGGTCTGTAGGGGGCGTTCATAAGCGCACCAACATGCCTACTGTCCCTGTCCTATTGTTTCTTTTTTTATTTTTCTTATATGTATCCATGTATTCATAACTATGTTTTTACTTATACCTATTATCTTGTAAACAATTGACAAAAATAAATAAAATAAATAAATAAAAGTAGGGAGTGCAATTTTTTATTTAATAGCAATAGCAATAGCGCTTAGACTTCTATATCGCATCACAGTGCTTTACAGCCCTCTCTAGGCAGGTTACAGAGTCAGCCTATTGCCCCCAACAATCTGGCTCCTCATTTTATCCACCTCAGAAGGATGGAAGACTGAGCCAACCTTGAGCCTGGTGAAATTCGAACTGCCAAATTTCAGTCAGCCGGCAGTCAGCAGAATTAGCCTACAGTACTACATTCTACCACTGCACCCCCATGACTCATGGCTAATGTTACTGTTCTCAGAAAGGACTCAAAAATAACCTCTCAAGTCACTCAGTTTCATGCCTCCATTTGTCCAACGCACCATATCATAGCTTACAATGGGAACTTCTGATGATAATATTTTATTTGGAATTATTTTAGTATCTATGTTATCAATTATTTCAAGTCTCTGCTATACATGTTGTTTTTCTCTTATGCACAAATATATATATGTAGAAGGATGTTTTACTTCTTTTATTCAATATCTTGTTTGTATCTGGCCTCAGGGCTATAATAAATAAATTTGAATTTGATATAGAGGATGTAGCTGAGAATAGTATGCTTGGATTAGGTTATTTGACAGCATTACCAAGTAATGGTATCAAGTCTTGGCCCCTGTTTCTTGAAGCCATGGTTCAACCATACAACATACTACAATTTTGCGATACCCTTTACCGTTATTAAAAGAATAAGGCATGGAAGTGGAAGACATGCTGGTTTATGACATTAGCTGGGTATTTTATCTGAAACTAATCTACTTCACATAGTTGCCATCAAACTTGAATAGAGGATACTCAGTCCTCAGTACTTTCTGTGGGTATAAATGTTACAAATACCAAATAAGATCCAATGAGTAAATGCAATGTGCATTTCCTTTACAGAAAGATACCTTACCTAGTATCTACAAAAGTTTTGGGGAAAGTCTTCAAGAGCCGAAAGAAATGTTTCCAGGTAGATCTGAATCTTGTTCCTTTCTTTCCAGGTAGGACTGGCCTGAAAAAACAATTTTTTTTTGCATGACTTGAAATAGATAGTTTAGCTTTAGAGGATATAAGAATAAACATCAATGAGCAATAAAATGAGATAAATCATCTTCAGGGAAAAGGCAGAGGCAGTTATCAGAGCTCAGAAGAAGAACATGAACATGATGCATTAACGGAGACTGTCCCCAAACCATTGCAAAACCCTTTTGTACATATTTATCATTTATTTATTAAGTTCATATTTTCCCTTTGAACTACCTAAAGTGCTCAAGACAGCTAGCAGCAATAAAATATATTTTAAAAAGCAAATCAATGTAAAATGTACCCAGAAGATGAGGAATAAAGTACATCCACAGGTTAAAACTTACTTTAGTGAAGAAGTCAGTTTAAAAGCCTAGCAGTTGCTTGAATGAAACCATTTTTGCTTGTGGGTTGTGAGAAATGAGAAGTGGAGAACGCCTCTCCTTCTCAATTTGGCAGGATGTTCCAGTGGAAGCAAGATTTGACCAGACTGGTCATAAGTTGTTATCAAACATTAGAATCCATTTGAAATGGTACTTGGCCTCCACCTATACCATACTGCTTCATAGCATTTGAGTCAATGGTGGGATTCAAATTCTTTTACTACCAGTTCTGTGAGCATGGCTTTATGGATGTGGTAGGGGAAGGATACTATAAAATCTCCAGTCAGAGGTGATATTTGCTGGTTCTCCAAACTACTCAAAATTTCCGCTACTGGCTCTCCAGAACTGGTGAGAACCTGCTGAATACCACCTCTGATTTGAGTGCTGGTCACACAAAACCTGGTGTTGTGTTACTGGTTGTGATCTGATAGCCTTGAGGTCTTATAGTTTGCAAGGTTCTCACTAAATTAATAGCTACAATGCTACAATGAGACATAGGCTGCAAACTAGCACTTGATACAAGTCATGAAAACTTTGGAAAATACATTTAAATACAATTATGTGTCTCTAACTATAACGATAACAAAAATGCAAGCCACAGTATTCTCTGTGACATTCTGTCGGAGCCCAGTTGGACTTTAAAAAAGCAGGATAGGAAGCGTATTGATGCCTTTGAGCTTGGTGTTGGAGAAGGCACCTGGGAACACTGTGGATATCTAAGAAACCAAAACAACGGATCAATGAATAAATCAAGCCAGAGTTCTCATCAGGCTCAAAGTATCCTACTTTAGACACATTATGGAAAAATCTCTGAGCAAGGTGCAGTGCTTGGAAAGGTGGAAGGAAAGATGAAAGGGTGAAAAGATGGATGGACTCTAGCACTGATGCAGTCACCATTGAGAAAGAGAGAGAGAGAGAGAGAGAGAGAGAGACTTGAAAACAAAACAGATTAGGGATAGATTGTCTTGAAGAAAAATCTATGTGGTTGCTAGGTGTTGAAAATGATTTGATGGTACATGATCAAGAAATATTAAGAAATACAAAATGGAAATGGGCTGGACACATAGCAAGAAGAACTAATGGCAGGTGGACCAAGGTAGTCATAGAATGGATCCCACTTGATAAAAAATGTCCATGAAAGAGATCTAAAACAAGATGGATCGACAACAATAGCAATTATTGGCGATTGGACCCAATTGACAAAAGAAAGTTCAGGATTGTATACCCAAAAGTGTTTTTTCAAGAGGCAACTGGACTTTCTGGTTTTTCTTTGAAGATGTTTTGCTTCTCATCCAAGAAGCTTCTTGGATGAAAAGCAAAATGTCTTCAAAGAAAACAGCTTCTTCAGCTTCTTGGATGAAAAGCAAAATGTCTTCAAAAATCCCCCAGAAAGTCCAGTTGCCTCTTGAAAAAGCACCTTTGGGACAACCATGACCTGCATGACTGAGAATCTCCATAGACATTCAGGACCATTAAGGTTGGAAACATCATGCAGTGGGTAGATAATGGGTAAAATGATGATGATGATGATGATGATGATGATGATGATGATGGTGATGAATCAAGAAATAAATCAAATGTAGGTGAGATGACCCAGGGCATGGCACAAAGGCAACACAGTCGCATAAGCAAGAAGAATCCCTTTATTATGTCCAACTTTGCCCCCATTGTCCAGGTTACCTTCGGCTGGAGAAAATTTCTCCCAGGAACAGCCTTTAACTGGAGAAAATTCATTCCAAAACAAAATACATACAGACTGTAACTAAAAATCCAAGCAAACCAAGCTGCAGTAATTAACTTGTCACGGCAGGAGAAGGAATTTCAGACTTGAAAGCATGGCAAAACTCACACAGTTGGGAAGACACCAGGAACACAGATAAGCCACAACAAGATCAGATAAACTCACGATTTGCTCCCAACAGTTTGCTGTGCACAGCTTCCCCTTTTAAACACTGTGTTCCCAGTTGCAGCTAATGAAGGGAATCAGGGCCCTTTCCTCCCCCGTAAGCCATGCAACTCATGTTGTTCCCTTCTCCGTTCCTCTCTGCGTGCCCTAGGATGAAGAGTGGGTGGGCCTGGGTCTTCCTCTGAACTCCCTCTCCCTTGTTCTCCGCTTTCCCCAGCCAGACTTTGCACTTCCCCAGTTTCTTCCACAGCCAATGGAGCCACACTCCCACTCCCTGTCAGCTGTTCGGCCTCCCTCTCCCCCTCAGGGAAAGGGCCCTGATTCCCTTCATTAGCTGCAACTGGGAACACGGTGTTTAAAAAGGGAAGCTGCGCACAGCAAACTGTTGGGAGCAAATCATGAGTTTATCTGGTCTTGTTGTGGCTTATCTCAGATTCAGATTCCAACAGGGACATGACAGTATGTCTATTACACACTAGTTCTTTCTGGGGTAATTTAATCCCACCTAGATTTAAAGATGGAATTGGGTAGCCAATTTCTGAACCCCAAACCACTCAGTCTTAGTAAAGCTCTTCCTCTCCATTGAGACCTTAACAGGCCCAGGAGATTGGAGCAAAAATCACTTGGTGGGCCAGAGCTGAGATAGGCAATTGACTCCTTGCTATCAAATCATCCACCCTAGCCATAGCATTTAAGTGTTAAGTAATAGGGAGGAAACTGTCAGTAGTTGGGTTAGGCAAAAACCCAATGTAGAGATAGGATTTAGCTGTCATTTTCCTCTTTTAAGAAACACATGCTAGCATATGTTGTAGTACAAGCTCCAATGTGATTGCATTGCAATAGTTTCTCGCTGTGTGTTTGTGTGTGCAGATTGCTACTGTTCAGCTTCAGTTGGAGAGATCTGACTGCTGAGCGGTAGCTCCCGAGTACTGAATTTAGTCCCAAATGTGCAGCAGTTGCAAAAATAACATCATATACATTATTCAAGCAGCCCTTGATTAAACCTGAGTTTTGCTGGTGGTTGCCTTATAGAGCTGAATTGTCAGGGCAAGCAAACAATTGAAGACAGTAATTTAAGAAGCATCACAGATATTTCTGGGGATAAAAGAGACACTAACAAGGTTGGGCAGATATTTAGAGCACTGAATCAGTAGCTGGAAATGTTCCAGTGTGGGTGTGTAACAGCAAATGTCACTGAACTCATTCAAATTGTGCTCACTCTCTTTCTGTAGGCTGCCTTCCCCCCCTCTCTCTTTCTCTCTCTCTCTCTCTTTCTCTCCCTCCCTCCCTCCCTCCTCTCTCTCTGTAAAAAGAGCCTGAGCATTGAACAGCAGAAGTTTGGTTCAAAAAAAAAGGTTGGTTTAAAAAAAAATCCAATATCATAAAATGATTACTATAATATATAAACCAAAGGTAGTGTGGGGAAACATGCATAAGTACAGATGTCAGAATAAAATCCATGCAATAGACCATAAAACTAATATCAGAAGAGGGCTAAATAAAACAATCTGTCACCAGTCTCTTTTTAAAACTGGCTGTAGTGGAGAAAAAGGAAACCATTCATGGGAGGGAATTTTCAAGTACTGGAGAATGTCCTCCCTGTGGTTATTTGGAGGGAGAGGCCCGTTCAGTAGGCTTTGGCTGCAGATCAGGGCTGCTGGACTTCAACATATAAGGATCGCTATTCCTTTAAGCACGTAGGACCCAAAGTGGAAGGGGATGCATATATAATAACACGCATTTTAAATTAAAGGTGGAAATATCCTGGGAGCCAGGATAGAGTTTAGCCAGCATGGGAATTTAAAGTATACATTCCCTTGTGGAAGCATCGCACAAAAACTCTTGGCTCTTTTAATTCGGGATCTAGACCTGAATGGAGTCCTATGACACCACCAATTACGCTTGTGATTTTATTTATTTATTTCCATGCATCAATGAGGCCATCCAGCTCAAGCAATATGGCCTCCAGGGGGAGTACTCCACTTAGGGAGGCAACTGGACCTAAGTGTCCGAGGGAAAAACCATACCTTAACCGTTTTTCTAAAGGCAAACAGAGTTGGGGCCTGTCTTATATTGATGACCCATGTAAGATTTGAGATGGCAGCAATGCATCAAACCTGCCCCCTTTTGACCTTTCAGCAGCTTTTGATACCGTCAATCACAGTATCCATCTGAATCAGCTCAAAGGGATATTTGAGTGTGGTAAGTATTAAGGACCCAGGGCAAGGTTTTGTGATGTTTCTCCTCCTTCTTCCAGAACCAGTTCTTGATGGTGTTGGTAAAAGAGGGAAGGCTCTAGTCCTTGTTCTGAGAAGTAGCTTCAAGTGTCTTTGCCCTCCCACTCCTACCAGCTGCTATCTGAACCCTCTGTGAAAGGTCATAAACAGGCATGGGGTGAGATGTCATCGAAGTGCTGATGATTTTCTGTTGTTCATCTCCAATCCTGGTCAATCAAGTGATGCTACAAAAGTAGATGCAATTAGTGCACAAGATGCGTAAAGGCCTCTACAATAGATTATGGCTGTTATTTGCTCTCCACGAGTTTAGTGGACTCCCAAATTCCACATGTGGTCTGTGAAGGTAATGTAATCCCATCAAGAACCAAAGAAGGAAAAACCTCTGCATTGTACAATCCACCACAGCCTTAGAAGGGCTGAATCTCTGCTGGTTTTCCCCCATCAAGAACCCTAGAGCCCCCAGACACTGAGACAGAACCTGAAGGCATTAGCTGGAGAGCCTAGGGTTGACATGTAAAACTGTTATCACATATTGATGATAGCTGACTCTGTTCAAACAGATGGCCTTATCCATCATTCTCATGTAGATGTTTGTTAGATCGGTGGATCGGGTCACATAAGAGGCGAGACGCGAAAGTGAACAATCAGCTCTTGATTGTAGCATCTGAACAAGGACAGTTAAAGTGTGCGAGCCGCTTGGCTTTATACAGCCGGCCGGCGGCTCGGCGGCCAATGGCAGCGCTTTGAATCTCCCGCGATCGGCTCGGCCAATCACGGTAGATTCTTAGCGCTCCAATCACAGTCCTTCAGTGGACCAATCGGGTTGCGGTCCGGGTGGACCAATCAGAATGCGAGTCTACAAGAATGTTAATACAGAACAATGTTAAACACAATAAACATGATAATCCAATCTTTAGGACCCTCGCAAAGCAAAGTAAATCTACCCTCTACTTTGATCAACTCAAGTGATACCAACTCCAGAGGAAGGAGAAACACAGCCATAAGAGTGTTTGCCCTACTATTAACCCCTTGAGCCAGTCTATAAGGACACTATGATTGATGTTATCAAAGATTACTAAGAGCTCAAGGAGGGCCAGAATGGATGTACTACCTCCATCCTGGTCCCATCATAGGTCACCAACAAATGTGATCCTTGATGATTTCATATTATGCATATATCTTAAACCTGACTGAAAGAGATCCTGGCAATCTGTTTCATTTAGAAGACTTTGAAGCTTGGCATGACCAGCTTCTCCACAATGTTCACTGTTTAAAATCTATCCATGCTCAATATTTTGCGGGCATGTATAATTCACATTAGATGATTGCTGTAGAAATACACTACATTCCTGAGTTTTTCAATTATACTGAGCCTTTGATACTGAGACAGTGTCCCTCAAGCTTACTAAAATGGCGGTTGAAGGACTTTCACTCTTTTAATCCCCTCTTTTTTTATATAATTGAATTGGTTTCATGTTCAATATCCCAAAGTGTTGAGATTGCATCTTGTTCAGTGGTGGGATTCAATTTTTTTTTACTACTGGTTCTGTGGGCGTGGCTTGATGGGCATGGCTTGGTGGGCATGGCAGGGAAAGGATACTGCAAAATCCCCATTCCCTCCCCACTCCTGGGGGAAGGTTACTGCAGAATTCCCATTCCCTTCCTACCCCACTAACCTGCTTTTCAGCTCCGTTCTCCTGTGCAAGGCAACAAAAGAAGACCCAGCTGAGACTCGGGAGGCAAAGAATAGATGGGGGCAGGGCCAGTCAGAAGTAGTATTTGCCAGTTCTCTGAACTACTCAAAATTTCCGCTACCAGTTCTCCAGAACTGGTCAGAACCTGGTGAATACCTCTGATCTTGTTCACCCAGTCTCAGGGACCCATTGTGACATGCTGTAGATGTTTCTTTGCATGGAAGAGTGGGGGCTCCAAACAACTCTTATTACAAAGACATATTTGTTTTACAGTGAATCAAATTCTGGTAAAGCAATTCTTGAGTCTAACTTAGCATTTTCTGTTTGTCTATTAAAATGAGCAAGCAGGCATGAATTTGCAAGACCGAAGGACAATTTGCTGAGTTCTGAGTCGTAAAGCAAGAAATTTCTCCAGCTAGATACAGTATCTGCTACATGACGATGACTTAATTGAAGCAGCCTGAGGTCTGTTTTGAACATATGCTTCTGATTTGGGAACATTTGCTTATTTATTGGAAGAGGACTCTATGCTGAAGCCAGATGTTCAGCTGCAGGGGACATTTTGAAGAGCATCTGCTGATATTCCAACAAGGCCAAGGCCCTTCCAGAAGGCCAAGTCATCTTCTACCCCACACATTCTTTCATTCTCTGAACCCAACTGTCTTCTGCTTCAGAGCAAGTTGTCATCACATTTTCCTATACAATCAGAAGAGTTCCATTGTCGAGGTGTAAGAAATAGGCTACCATCCTTCTTCCCTGAAGTTGTGAGAAATTCTGGAAGTTTGGTATGTTAAGTCTGCTTTTGAAAGAAGCCGTAAGTAATTGATGACATTCTGTAACTTTAGACAGTATTATGTGAGGGTTAATCTTAGTTGAAGCATTTCAAGGGCAAATCCACTTGGGTCCTTCAGAAAAAAAGGCAACTAGAAGGTTGGCAGGAGCTGGACCAAAAGATGAGAGCTTGCCCTGTCTCATAGCACACTCAGGTTTCAAACACAGGCTTGCTGATTGTCAACCCAACACCCTAACCATGGGCTCCGTGCAAGATATGAAGAGCATTGCTAGGACACAGCAGAAAAAAAATGTAATTAGGTGAAAATGAAAAGAGGCTATTAAAATGTTAGGATTCTCTCCTGGCAACAGGGGGAAAAAAATCCCAAATCACTGCCTTGGGCTAAAGAGAATGCATAGTGGATGGTGTAATCTAAACAAAATATTCATTTTAGTGTGTTAAGCAGTAGCAGAACGTCTAGGAAAATGGCTATTGTAGATTTTATTGTTTTTCATTCTCTCTCTCTCCACACACATTATTTTCTAAAGAACAAGAAAAATCAATTGCGTCTCTGAATGGAATAAGGGTATGGATGCTGTAGCTATCCTTCTACATCTGTAATGGGGCTATTAATGATTGTGGAAATTGATAGTGACAGAGAGAGTCAGACCAAACACTTGTAATGTCATGAGTCTGGCAACAACAGGAACAGCAACAAAATCTCTCCCCCCTTAATCTGTTATTGTGATACTGTTAACCCTCCTGTTTAATTCAAGTCAGCATTTAAAATTATGCTCTGCAAGGAAGCAAATATCTGTTTCTTGTCTGCATTGCTTACGATATACCAAACTCAGTCTCAGCCACTGTGTGTCTGGGAGAGATAGGAGGAGAAGGAGAAGGAGACATGTTGCAGATATAGTGGGATTAGATTTTATTCCTTTTCCTCCATGGTGTGAACCAGACCTTTGTAGATTTGGGGCCTGATCCAGCTTGTTTCTTTTTCTGTTCCTTCCTCTTTTATTTCAGGTCAGGAATTCATTTCGATTCCTAGGCTTTGACAAAGCAGTATTTAAAAGACAGGTCAAGTGGTGTCAATGGCCATATTAGTTTACTACCAGGCTACAACTGGCACTGAGAAAATCATTATAGTGCAAGAAGAGATAAAAAGGCACCCCTCAAGAGCTCAGTTCTGGGCACACAAGGTGCTGCCACAGAGGCATTTGTCGGGCTCTTGTGGTCTATGGAAATTACGGTCCCCAAGTTTAATTTGCTACCCCATCTGCAGCTATAACCACAGACATTTGACTAGAACAGCTTGAATCTCTTTTTCTTTTTCACTGACCTCATTCTTTGACCCTTGATCTTCTGCATTCAGTAGACGGGCTTCCAATTGGATGTATCCACCTATAGATCCCACTTCTGGGGTAGTTCATTTCTCAACTAATAAGGGAAGAAGGGCAGCAGAACCTGGAGCTGGGGGGGAAGGTCTCAAGTTGTGCCTTCTTCAGCCTCTCTAGTTCTTTTTCTGTTTAGCTGCTGCTAAGAAAAGTTAGAATGGCAGAAAGAGGAGCTCAGAGCAGATCTGGAGAGCTAAAGGACCGGCATTTCTCCCTTCCTCTCTCTGCTTTCCACAAGAAAAAGGAGAGACAGAAGATAAAATAAAAATATCAGGATCTTCTTTCTGTCATGGAAATTGTATTCTGTTGTTGGCTGTTTCCAAAGGAGGCCCAGTTTTCAACTGAGCATTCTTATAACTTCCTGGTTCATTAACACTGCAACGATCCAGATGCTGTCCATTTTAATTTGGTCAAATCTGATTTTGGACACATCCAAAACTTTGTTTCATTGAATATCACTGGAAACCAACACCAGATGCCAGCACAGAAATTTATAGCCAAACCTTCTGGATTTTTGCAACCCAGATCTAAGTGCCTTAATATTAACAATAGTAACTGTGAGAATCTTTGGACTCTCTTGTATCTTGTATTGACTCTTTCTTTGTGGGTTTTATTATCTTTCTTAATTCTTGGGACCACTTCAGTTTAGGTGAAGTTTATTTACATATCATGATTGGAAGACAGATTTTCCCCTCAAACAATGTCCTATGAATTCCAGGGAAAGTGCTATATTTATCGATAATAATAGAAATAAAATGAAAAAAAGGCAAGGGTAGGAAGTGCAAAGTATTGTAAAAATCACTGTTAAAATTTGTGGCTATCTGAAGATTAGCCTGAAGAATACTTATTTTTGGGAAATTTGGTAAATTTAAATTCATGATGGGTAACACAAAAACACAGTCTTTGTTTTCTTGTTCAGTTACCTTTTTCCTTTCTCCAATTCTGTTTCTTCCTTTTTCCGGTCAACTACCCTTTTCTTAAAAGGGATGCAGTGGCTCACTGGCTAAGACGCTGAGCTTGTCAATCAGAAAGGTCGACAGTTCAGCGGTTTGAATCCCTAGCACTGCATAACGGAGTAAGCTCCCGTTACTTGTCCCAGCTTCTGCCAACCTAGCAGTTCAAAATCATATAAAAATGGAAGTAGAAAAATAGGGACCACTTTGGTGGAAGGTAACAGAGTTCCGTGCGCCTTTGGCATGCTGGCCACATGACTACGGAGATGTCTTCACACAGAGCTGGCTCTTTGACTTTGAAATGGAGATGAGCACCGCCCCCTAGAGCCAGAAATGATTAGCACATATCTGTGAGGGGAACCTTTACCTTTACCCTTTTTTTTCTTCCTCTCCATCCTTCTCTTTTCCTTCTTCTCTTTTGCTGTTTCTGCTAGAAGATGAGAGGAAGATGTGCATATTCTTATGTTTTTCTGGATATGACAGAACGTTTGGTATCTGAAGTGGCATATGAATTAATTTTGCAAATGGGCTATTTTGCTTTCCCCCAGGCTATTTATTTTATTGTTCTGACCTTATTTTAAAACATATGTTTGCTTCTGTGTATGTGTGAGTTCTGTCACTCATTCTTACCACACACCTGATCACAAAAGTGATAGGGCACAAGGAAGATCTGCAGGAGTGTTTTCTGCTGGAGAGGAAGAAGAATCTGGACATTGTACACAGATGCATATATTTTATCCTTGAAGGATGATATTACATTCATGGCCATCTTCCTTCTGAAGAAATTGTTGTATGCTGTTTGATAAACTCTGATGCACAAACTCAATCACTTTAAGGTTTAAACTTTTTGTGATACATGTGTGTGTGTGTGTGTGTGTGTTCGTGTACAAATAGAGAAACAAAGGGATGTTTTTCTCTTTCCAAGAAAAGAGATAATATTTTCCTGCCCCAATGTTTCTAGCTTTGAATCCCATTACTTACTGCAGAATAATCAAATCAATGCTGCAGTCATTTGGGCACAGTAATTAGATGCGCAACTATCTTGGCCCTTCCCCCTTCCCTTGAAAGCTTTCCTCTCTAGTATACATTTATTGCGTAGTTACCACAGTTGTTGTGTTTGTTTCTCAAGCAAAAAAGGCTATTAAGCACCCTTAAGCACAAACGGAGAAAGAAGGGAGAGAGAGCCAAAGACTTAGAAAAGAGAATTCTAGAATTCATTTCATGCAGCTGTGTGCAGCTCCATTAAAAACGTCTTTCTAGATTGTGTGACCTGTTTTTGCAGACCACTTAAATATAATCCAGATATTTGCTAGTTCTAGAGTGGGACTAGGGTAAAAATCAGACATGGGAGTAAGAAAGAAAAAAAAAGAAAATTAAAGAGTAAGCAATAGAAAAATGGGACAGTTTGTAGGTGAGGTACAGAGGAATAGATGTGAGAGTTCTCTTTTCTAATTATTAGTGATTATAGCACCAGGCTAAAAATCCGAATGTGAGTTCCCATTATAGGCAGGAAAGCCTGTTGGGTGACTTTGGGTCAGACACTCTCTATCTCAGCCAACCTACCACACAGAGTTGTTGTTCTGTGGAAAATAGGAGAAGAAAGGAATACTATATATCTGTGTTGGCGAACCTATGCCATGCATGCCGGAAGTGGCACACAGAGCTATTTCTCCCAGCACGCGAGAGGTTGCCTGGAAGAGCCCCACTGTGCATGCATGCATGTGCCGCTGCCCGACAGCTGATTGTCAGGTATCTGGCATGCATGCTCAGGGGGAAGAGGGGGAGTGCACAGGAGATGTGCGTGCTTGAGGGGAGAATGTTTGCCGCCCAATTTCTGTACAACTTCACAAAATGACTTTTGTCTAGTGTGTGGTTTTTTTGGTGAACTGTAGACCCTGACCAGAATTCAGCCCATGAAATAGTAGATGTTCCACATTCAGTGTTCATGTTGGCCAATAAATAATTAAAAAGTATGATTTCCTTGTTATAACAAAAAAAATTATTCTAATTGATTTTTGGGGGCTGTTTTGAATGAAAAAAAACCCTACATGTCTTACCTTAAGTAAGCTTACCTTAAGTTACCTTACTCTTAAATGCAAAACAGTGAGGAAAAGCATCAATATTTTTTAATAACCAGACCATTTTTGTTTATTTGTTTGTTTTTCTGACAGGAGAAAACTAAACTAAACTAACTTTTTGTTTTTGTTTTTTCCTGTCAGAGAAACAAAATTGTCTTTGCCATTTTCCTGCTAAAGTCAAGAAATGAACTCGCCCATAATCTCTCTGCTTAACATTAAATTTTTGTTTTTTATCTTGAGAATCATATGAAGTGACTCCAAAAAAACAGTCAACTCTCCCTGGTCCCAAAAACCCTTTAATTGCTCTATTGGGTAGCCACGATGACAAGGGATGGAATCTCTCTTTGTGGGATAGATCAAGAAAGAAAACCACGAAGCTCAATGACCCGAATTTCTTTTTGTTGCTTGAAACAAATGCAGTTTGAATTGCCTCTTCCTGGGAGCGTGACTTTTTGAGAAAGAAAATTATCTCTTGCCAAACCAAAATCTTTTGGCATTCCTTTCAACTCTATTTGTTTAGCCACTGGTAGGTTTTCTAACAGAGATGGCTCTTTGGTGCACTTTGTCTAACTTTCTCTATGACCAGAGTTTTGCTGCAGAATTATTAATAGTGTTAATGGACACAGTAGGTGGCACTCTTACCTCTAAACATGACTTAAAGTGGCAAAAATCCCCTCTTGCTTTATTGTAGCTCAGGCAGGGGAGAGAGAGAGAGAAAGAGAGAGAAAACAAGCAGAATGCATCCTATTATGATAAAACAAGAGCAATTATTGCAGAACGGTCCTGATCGGATCCTTGAATTAGCCGTTGTTATCTTCCTTCCTTCCATACACCTCTTTATTTCATTCCCTCACAACGAGATTTTTCAAGGGAGAAGCCTGTATAAAGATGTACTGTAATTCTGTGCTTGAAAGCGACTATTAAAATCTGTGGTTTTGTAGGGTGATGATGAGACATTAACGTGCCTTTGTTGGTGCCAGTGTCCTGCCTTCAAAACAATTATACATTATACGGTTTTGTGGCATGCAAAGTTGCTGGTATTTGGGGTACTCAGTACCAATCTCTGCAAAGTCACATTTATAACATTATGAATCCTTTGTACATTGCTACTAAGAATCCTGTTTGTTGTGCCTCGGCTGGTCTAACCAAAACATAGCAACAACATGTGAAGCATGGACTCCCGCATAATTCAACCTCCAATAAAACTGTTGCAGGCTTCACATATGCATGTTTAACAGTACTATATCAAATTGTTTCAAACTACAATATCAAACAGTAATTTAGGCCACTACAAATAAAACATTGGATTACTATGATGCACTTGGAACTAATCCTGAAACTCCAGTTGATCCAGAATGTGGAAGAGACACTACTGGTGGATTCCACTATTATAGGATAACACGTCTCCTAACACCACTGCACTTGCATTGGAGATACAATGATCTTCTGGATCAAGGTCAATGTTCTGCTTATGGCTTACAAAGTACTATGTAGAGTATTACTAGATCTTATCAGGCACTGCCTTGCCAGAAATTAATCTGCTCATCTAGTGAGTCCATCTCAAGAAGGTATGCTTAGAGCCTCTCACTTGTAAGGCCCTGACCCAAGAGGACATAGCAAGGTCCATTTGAGTGCAATCCTTTATTTCTTCTGCCTAAATGACAGAATCTTGCCAAAGTAGAGTTATAAACTTCTAACCTAGTAAGTAAGTCCTGAAAGGTTCTAGGAACTTCTTTCCTCCTCTCCCATCTAGCTGTGGACTGTGCAGGTTTTTTTTTTTTACATTAACAGAGTTGGAAAGAACCTTGTAGGTCATCTAGTCCAACCCCACCCACCCAAGGAGACCCTACACCATTACTGACAAATGGGGTTTCTTAATCCAGGTCTCTCTTTGGGAAAGATCTATGTTGCTAAGATTTCCTCCACACATACCCCACTACTTCTCCAGGTGCACATACAATCACATCTCTATCAGAAGTGACAGTGACATGTCAGGTATTTTCTATGGCAGTTGCCATATTTTTCAGCTGTCTACCCCAGGTGTTCATAAAACTCTTTTCATCATGGCATTGAGAAGATTTCTGAAGACAGTTTTGTTTCACTGAACTTTCAACCTTACCAAAATGTCTAGGGGAAGGGGAAGGAACAAATCTATACAGTCTATTACAGTCTCTACTGTTTTGTTTTTAAATAGTAATGTTTTACACTCACACTTTTTAATTTGGTTGGGCTGGAAAAAGAAACAAATCCTACTCCACTAATCTCTTTTCACCCCATTTCAACTGAGAGATTTTCAATTAGGTCAGAAACTTAGCAACATTACAACTTTGTAATATGATCATGGCATGTCTGCATATATGTAAAGAAGAGGAATCAAATCATGGACATGCATGAGACTGCTTCACATCAAAAAAGGACCCAGTTTCTGAGTGTTAACTGGGTCTAGATCTGAGTATTAGCATAATTTATAGAACAGGCAAATAAATAAGATACCATATTTAGAATAAGCGAATCTAAAATAATACAGGAAACAATAAATCTCCAAGTATCCGGGGTGTAATTGTCAAAATGTACTAACCAATGCCCTTATCAGCCCAGATTTAGTAGTTCATACATAGCTGACTAACCCCTAATTAATAAATTAATAATCTCCTGAATCTATGTATTCAACTCAGAAATGCTGGAGGCTGAAGCACCCAAATGAGGAATAAGATCAGAGTTTTAGATTAAACAACCGTGCAAAATTTATTATCAAAGGAATAATAAAAAGCAACATACACATGAGCTTATTGAAATGGAATTTATACGTTACTATCTTATATCAATTTCACAGCCATTGCACTGGCTGCTAGTATAGTTCTGGAGTGAATTAGAAATGCTAATTTTGAATTCTAAAGCCTTTATTTGGACCAGGTTATATGAAGGCAGGAAAAGATGAGAAATTCAGTCCACTTTTTAATTTAATTTTATTTTGTTAAGGAGGATCAACACTCAAGAGATCCTTTCATGAAAAGAGGTAAAACCTTTCAGATATATATTATACCAATCTGCAAGAACAAAAAACAGATAGAGGATCTTCTTCGTCATTCTCAATAGCAAATACTAATAAATGTTTATCAACCACAATACCTTGAAGTCTGTTGCTCATTTTTGAGTGATACCATTCTCTGCAACATACTATCCTTCTCTATGCCACTAGTAAGGTAGAAGACTAAGGTTGAAGAAGAAGACTAAGATCTAAGACTACTTTACGTGATTAAGGTAGAAATATCTTACCATCAAAAGCATCCTAAACTATTCTTGATCTGACAAGGCAGGTCAGATAAGCCATTTCCTCTTTAGAATTTTTCCAGCCAAACATTTTATTTTCCTATTGCCCTACCCATTGTAGATTTCCACAGAGAGTTTAGACATCTTTATCTCCCATTTGTATCATGTCTAGTTTTTCTCTTAAGTTTTTTCTCCTTACCAAGACCAAAAAAAAAAAAAAAGGAAATTATTTCAGAGAAAAATATATAATAATTTCTCTAGGCTTTTGGTTGATAAGACTGGGAGCCTTCAGATGGAAGTAGTTTACTTTTCGTTTTTTCTAAATCTTAAGACTGAACCACCTTCATTTTCTGAAAATTATTTATTTTAAAAGCTAGTATCAAAACTGTGTGCCACTGTATGATTTTTTTTCTCTCTTTATTGATCCCTAGGCATATATCTATATTCAGATGCATTTGCCTAAAATAGACATATTTTTCAAGCAATTTTCAGAAATGCATTTTTTTACATTATCTTCACTAATACATGAATTTTCCTGAGCATTGCGTCCTAATCTGTTTTTATAAACATGTTTTGACTAGAGGACTGCATTATAGAAGTAACTGAAGAATGAATTTTGAATGATAATTGAGTCTCGGCACTGAAAAAACGAGGTGAATTCACATTGAAAACATATTTCCTCATTTTCTAATAATATCTAGAATTACTCCAAATCAACATATGCTCATTAATGCATTATTTCAACTGGTAACACAAATATGCTAACTTCATACTCTTGAACAGAGTAGCTGAACACCTTTGGTTGGTAGAGACTTTAATATCCGGAATCTAAAAGATAGAAGCTAACTGCAAAGTTTTATTTCTAATTTAAAACGGTGAATAAAACATTTGATCATCAGGTACCCCTTTTGCTGATGATGTCAAGGGCAAACAGAGGTTGAAGATGTATAGTAAACACCAACAATCCAATGAATGTATACATTCACTGATTATTCTTTGTATTTCCCCCCCATTTTAACTAAAGACTCTTGGGACATTGTATCTGAATGGAAGACCAGCGAGTAAAGCAAAGCCTTTTCTATAACTTTACGAGATGTACAGCAAACACCCTTACAGTTCTTCCTTTTACAGCTTGATTTACGGCCACAACTGAGCCCAAAATTTCTGTTGTTAAGTGAGACATTTGTTAAGTGAGTTTTTCCCCGTGACTTTTCTCACCACATTTGTTAAGTGAATCACTGCTGTTTTTAAATTAGTAACACGGTTGTTAAATGAATCTGGTTTCCTTATTGACTTTGCTTGTCAGAAGGTCGCAAAAGGTGATCACATGATTCCCCAGAACATAGCAATGGTCATAACTATGAACCAGCTTCCAAGCATCTGAATTTTGATCTCATAATCATGGGGATGCTACAAACGTCGTAACCTTGAAAAATGGTCATAAGTCACTTTTTTTTCCAGTGCTGTTGTGACTTCAAACAGTCATCAAATGAATTATTGTACCTCAACTTATAATGCTTTTATAATGCTATAATGTTATAATGCTTTCTTTTTTAGCCATAGGAGAAATACAGGAAAAATACCAAATCTCATTCATCTTCCTCTTGGTGAAATTAATGAGAGAAAAAAAAAATTAATTCCTGGATGAAATCCTCAGTTCATTCATATATGAACATATATATGTATATAGACCTTTGGGTCTATGTACATATATACGTTCACATGTTTACACCAGTGGTGGGATTCAACCGGTGTTCAGTGGGATTGAACTGGTGTTACTACCGGCCAGATGTGTACTGTGCATACATGTACAAAAACCTTTAGCTGTGCTGCCCGGACAGCAGAAAAGTGCTCCACGCAGGTGCACAGCGCAAAGCAGGTGAGGTTGAAAAAGCAGGAAATAAAGGACAGGTAAGAGCCCAGGTGGGCGGGTGGGCCAAACAGCAGCAAACACAGAACCGGTTCGGTGTCTGCTACTCTTCAGAGCTACTGGTTCTATAGAGCCAGGCTCAACCGGTATCATCCCACCCCTGGTTTACACCAGATGCTTAGGATTATTAAACAAATTACATGCCATGTCAGCAATTTCTCAGCTTTCTATCCTCATGGTGGGGAAAAAAATAGGGCTAGCACAATGTTTCTCAACCTTAGCAACTTTAAGCTGGGTGGACTTCAACTCCCAGCATTCCCCAGCCAGCATGCCAATTCTTCATATGCAAATCAGGCTGAAAGGTGGAAGAGAAACAAAGATGGTGTCCCTTGGTTGTGATGCAATTTGCACTCATAAGACCCCACTACTCCACCAGATAAAAGTACAGTTTTCCCATGGCTCTAGAGCTACATCACACACAAGTAATCTCCTCCAGACCAATTGGGGTTTAAGAAGAAAAATGGCAAAAAGAAATAATTTTAAATGCAACTTGTCTGAACCAAGAATGCAATTAAGTAGTATGAATTGAAAGCCTATTGGTTTTTAAGGGACTGAGACACAAATAATTAACCAAACTAGGCAGAATGTCACTAAGACCCCAAATTGGTCTACCATCAGTTCACCTGTCTAGCCAAACCAATTGAGAGGGAACAATAAGCATGACATGGAATTGCCACAAGTTAAGATTTTGATTTTATTGAATTATTGAATTAGATTTTCTGGGAACCTGAAATTGAGTAGTAAATGTTCATTAGGCCCTTTGTTGGGCATAACTTATAAACCAAGTGAAGTCAAGATATTCTTCTGTGTTATTATAATATTGCCATCTTTATTAGAGATAGGGATTGTTTCCATTAGATTTTCCAGTATATTTGCTACCATATGGAAATATTCAAATCCTTTTCTATGATATAACTGATTAGAAAACAATTACAAAGTATAATTTTGCTTTAGATTGTCCTTTGGGTTATCTAAGAAATTTAATAAAGCCAATTTAAAATTTAATATAATGGCAGGAGTTCTGATTTGTTGTATTTTAATGAAAAATTCAGTCCCCCAAACCCCTGAACAACATTACAAGATAACCACACGTAATATGAACTGATTTCTTTGGATTCTTTTCTCCAACAGATGGGGTTTATACTGGAGTTTATCAGGTTGAATTTCCTTGGGGTTACTTACCATCTGTAACATACTTTCACTGAGCTTTCCCTACTTCGGGCTGAAATCAATTTCAAGGGTCTCTTATGCCAGACAAATAATATGAAGTTAAAGGTAAACAAGAAAAAGTAAAAGTAAAAGAGTAAAAGAGAGCCGTGGTGGCTCAGTGGTTAGAATGCAGTATTGCAGGCTAATTCTGGTGCCTGCCAAGAGTTCAATCCTCACTGGCTCAAGGTTGATTCAGGCTTCCATTCTTCTGAAGTTGGTCAAATGAGGACCCAGATTGCTGGGGCAATATGCTGACTGCTTGGAGAGGGCTGTAACACTCTTGAAGCAGTATATATGTGTAAGTGCTATTGCTTTTTCATAACTGATTTCCAAATAGCTTTTAACCTATTCAAAAAAGTTTGCCTTCTCTGGTAATGCAAGGTTGTAAAACCTCCCATTTTCTGTATTAGTAGGTGAATTTAGACTAATTCCAAACTTAGCCATACTGTACTTCTAGTTGCTTGTGTCCTAAATGGTGCAACTGTAGTCGAATGCAGGATTTTGTTATTTGAAACCATGAACGAGCAGCGTTTTCTAAAACTGTTTGTAATTATTCTTCTAATTAAAATGGAGGGAGGTCCATTGCATACATTTTTAAAATAATAAAGTCTTTTCCCAAACCTACAATATTTAATTTAAATTTTATCCTATCTAGGGACATATAAAAGGATGGAAAATAATATCCAGTGGATTAATTTGTTAAAATTTGTGAGAATGTGCACAATTCTACAAAATACTTTAAGGAAATTAATACAATCATTATGATGCCTGCAAAAATATCTTATAGTGTGCCCCACTAATTTCTAATCCTTGTAAACCTAAATGTTCTGTTACTCCCTTTGCACATTTGATGACTAAAGATTCATTCTGATTTCAGTATGAGGCAGCAATGGTTCCATTGTGTGTTTGTTCACGAGAGACAGGAGTTCAAGTCCTGCTTTAGCCACGAAAGCCGGCTAGCAACTTTGAGCTAGTCACTTTCTCTCAGCCCAATCCAGTGGTGGGATTCACATTTTTTTACTATTGGTTCTGTGGGCGTGGCTTGTTGGGTGTGGTGTGGCTTGTTGGGTATGGCTTGTTGGGCATGGCAGGGGAAGGATACTGCAAAATCCCATTCCCTCCCCACCCCACTAACCTGCTTTCTCGTTCTCCTGTGCAGGAAAACAAAAGAAGACCCAGCTGATCAGCTGGGACCTGGGAGGCAGAGAATAGATGGGGGTGGGGCCACTCAGAAGTGGTATTTGTCAGTTCTCCAAACGACTCAAAATTTGTACTACCAGTTCGTCAGAACTGGACAGAACCTGCTGAATACCACCTCTAGCCCAATTCACCTCCCAGGGTTGTTGTTGTGAAGAAAATAGGAAGAGGAAAGTGTGTTGGCTAAGTCTGCTTCCTTGACTTATATATAAAAAAATTATAAAGGCAGGATACCCTACTTAAAAAAGTAATAACATGCTCTCACGTGGCTGAGGGAAGGGTGGTTGGCAGAACTTTGAAACAGGCTCTTGGGAAGTAACTTTGAATGGCCACTAAGATACCAGTGGCAAGCCCAGGACTATCATTGTGCCCTGTGCATTTTCTTCTTCCATGAAATATCCCAAACTGAGAAAAGGTATTACTCATTCTTTCTTGCAACTGTCATACAAATCAGCTGTGAAACCCATTGTGCACTGGAGAATTCTTTCCATTGCAATGTTTTTTATGTAGGGAGCATTTAGGTTGAGCAGTTAACTATGTATAAAAGTTGTTTTTCAGGGGACAATTCCCATAAGTGGGGTCATTATCTTATTTGCTTGGCATTGTAGGAACAAAATATTCCTAATTTCAGAAGGTAGTCAGATTATTTGGGATGTGCGAGACAATCTCAATTATTTCCCAATGCTTCAGGGACGAGAGCAATTCCTTAACTAGGCACCTGACATTTGCACTAACCACAATTCCTGCTTTACTCAGACTAAGAAGTACTTTTCAGTTCTGTTTGTATGTAAAAACAATTATGTGAGCTGTTATCTGGAGATCAAAATGATTAGAATGGGCACTGACTGGAGAGGAAAGATTTCAACAGACCTTTTGATTAATTACCTATTCACCTTCTCCGAAAGCTCCATAGAAAAAGATGCTTATTCGTCTCCAGAAATGAGAGGCATAACCTTATAAGGATAAAAATCAGCAACAACGCCCCTGTAACTCTATTGGCCAGATTTATTTATTACTAGCTAGCCTTGGTTAGGGTTTACCCAAGTAGGATAAGGCAGTTAAAATATTAGATGAAGATTCGGAAGACCCAGATTCAAGTCTTCAATTGGCCATGAAAAAACGTCTCTGGGGAATTCAGACAAATCATTATGTCCTGCCGTTCTCGTTTTTTTATTTCATCTTATCGTAGGTAGTCCTCGATTTACAACTGCAATTGGGCCCAACGTTTCTGTTTTTAAGTGAATTTAGCTCCAATTTACTATTTTTCTTGCCACCGTTCTTAAGTGAATCACTGCAGTGATTAAGTTAGTAACAAGCCTGTTGAGTGAATATGGTTTCCCCATTGACTTTACTTGTCAAAGGCCGCAGAAGGCCGGGACTCTGCAAACATCATAAATATGAGTCAGTATGAGTCAGCGCCCTCCCCTCAGCCAAGCATCCAAATGTAAATCTCATGATCATGGGGATGTTGCAATGGTCATAAGTCACTTTTTTTCAGGGCTGTTGTAACTTTGAACCGTCTCTAAATGAATGGTTATAAATCAAGGACTACCTATATTTCTTAACAAGCACCCCCAATCTTATTAGAAGTTAGGAGAAAAGACTGCCAGTCCCCCTTTGTAGGTCTTACATATTAAAATACATACCTACACATGGATTTTGTTAAAGCATGTATTATATCAAAATGCTTCTTCCAGTACATGTTTTGCCCCTCTACAGGTTAATGTCTTGTTTTCAGCAGTTTATAATTCCACCATGAAAATACCCTGGTCTCCATTTTATCAGAGTTTGACTGATTTTGCTGTTATAGTTATTACAGCAAAGACTTAGAGTCCTGTAGAATCTCTCGTCTTATTGAAAAAGTCCCCTGTTCTATTTTCATGGCATTACCAAGGATCGATTTATTTCGTTGTACCTGCTCTTCAAACAGAAAGAGGTTTTTCTGGGTTAATGAAAATAAAATAGTCTCTGGGCTCATATTTATAATCCAGAAAGGCACAAAGATAGTAAGAGAGCTGGAAATTTAATAAACTAAACAAACAAATAAATTTTTTTAAAAAAAGAAAATCAAAAACAGTACTTGATCAGGCTTCAAGGAGCCTCTAAAAATAGCTTGGCTACCTTCCTCAAAGGGATGCGGTGGCTCAGTGCCTAAGACGCTGAGCTTGTCGATCAGAAAGGTTGGCAGTTCAGTGGTTCGAATCCCTAGCGCTGCATAATGGAGTGACCTCCTGTTATTTGTCCCAGCATCGGCCAACCTAGCAGTTCGAAAGCATGTAAAAAATTGCAAGAAGAAAAATAGGGACCACTTTGGTGGGAACGTAACAGCGTTCTGTGCGCCTTCAGCATTTAGTCATGCCAGCCACATGACCACGGAGACGTCTTTGGACAACGCTGGCTCTTCGATTTTGTAATGGAGATGAGCACTGCCCACTAGAGCTGGAAATGACTAGCACGTATGTGCGAGGGGAACCTTTACCTTTACCTACCTTCCTCAATAATGGCTGTGATGTACGTTCCAGGAAGGAGTCTAAAATTTTTGAACCTTGTGGACCAATTGCAAGACAATAATTATACATGAAATGTTCTTCATATATTGCAGATCATCCATATGAGATTATGTAACGACTGTGTCATAAGCATTGACCACAAATGGACATACATAGCTCAGCACTAAGAGTCTTCAAAGTACTGTTTTACCATTCTAGTATTTTTTCCTGAGCTATATTGGATCGTTGAAAAAAAAAACTATTTGAGATATCCGACCCAATATACTGTATATTTTGCATTTTCAAAAATTTGTTATGAGAAAGATGTTTTTGCGTGAGATATATCTATTTCATATTAAAAACATGCTTGGCTTCCCCCCCTTCTGTTCATTTGTGTCTGATTTTTGGAGACTGCCTAGATTAGTCCCTGCAGTTGTCTGGGCCAGATTTTTCAGAAAGAAGTTTACCATTGCTTCCTTTCTAGGGATGAGAGAAGGTAATAGGTTACCATCATCACCCAGCTGGCTTCATCCCTAAATTGGGACTGGAACTTTCATTCTCCCAATTTCTAGCTTAGCCAGATTACAAAATCTTGCATCTTTTATTATTTTTGAACAGTTTAGGGCAGGGGTGGGATTCTATCAATTCGGACCGCTACGGGCAAACCCCTTGCTCCAAATATCAGCTGTCTTTGAACCGTTCACTGTGATGAGCATGTGGGCCCGCCCACCCTGCTCTTTCCTGTCCTTTACTTCCTTTGTTTAGAGCACAGCTGATTCGCATGGCAGAGTGGCTTGCCGCTCCTCAGCTGTTTTCTTCATAGGGACTGCTGTAGGAGGTAAGTATTTTAGCTGTTTGAATTGCAGAGCGCGCATGAGGAGCGAAGTGCATGATCACTGAATCGATTGTTATCCTGGTGAAATCACTGAACCAATTGTTATCCTGGTGAAATCACTGAACCGATTGTTATCCTGGTGAAATCACTGAACTGATTGTTATCCTGGTGAAATCCCACCCCTGGTTTAGGGTCAATTATTTACAGCAAAGATTAGTAGTCTGGTGCTATCTGTCCCATAAAGTTCAATCAAATAGCTAATATGTCAGGGATTAAGAGAACTATATTGCTGAGCAGTGTGGTGGCCTAGAGGGGAAGGTGCTTGCCTCTCATTTGCAAGGTTGAGAGTTCAATCCTTGGGAACAGCAGAAGTTTCTCTATTAGAAACGAAGAGAAAATATCTGCTGCAAACTCCATGTAGGCATTGGGAAGGGCATCTGACCAGTAAATGCTCAGTCCCTGAGTCCACCCCAATAAAAGGGATTACAGGGTCGTAAAAAGAAAAAAAAAAGAGAATTATATTGCAAGCAAGCAGTGAGTTATTGATTGTGAGTTTAACTCAATCAAGGATTGAGTTGAGATATTCTAATGGGTAGCCAAGTCCATGCTACTATGTGAAAGCATTCATTGCATAGCTCTTCTCCCCAATCAATAAAAATTGAGTGGGAATTTCATGCCCATACTTGGGTTTCCATTTACATTTTACTCTTAGATATTTAGGCCCTTTGTACTATCCCCCCAAAGGATTACCTACTTTTTCAAACACTATTTCTTTTAGTGAAACATGAAAGAAGTGTCACCAACTAAAGGTGGTAATGCTCTACATAGACGCTTTTACTATTTTTCTACAATAGATTTTTCTCTTCCAGTCTTTGAACTATGCTTTCATTCTAAGAACAAGGGAAATAGCCTACTTAATCAATAAGACATGGCAGGATAGGAGCTGCTTGCCTTAAACGGCTATCTTCTACTTAATAGGCTAATGTAATTTAAACATTGAGCACGACTGGAATAAAGTTATTTTATGTTTAAATGCTATTTTTTGACAAAAAAAAATTAACAGGATGGTGAAAATGCTCAGACGATCCTTTGTGTTCTCCTACAGCATTTCTTAGGCTGTTTTAGCCAATCAGTTTATCATGCTTATTTTATCATAGAGATTAAATGAATGTGTTACTACTATAAAAGCCGATTTCCTCTTAATAACATCCACTTAATCCCTTAGGAGTGACAATCATATCATTGCTAAACCCTCTAATGGGGTAACATTTAGCTTAGTTAACATAGCAAGTGTCAAAACTTGGATGAAATAAAATGTATGTTGAAAATAATATTAAGAAGAGATAACCGAACTATTGCCATAACTACTGCAACATGCTCTATACGGGGCTACCTTTGAAGAGTATTTAGAAGATGCAGCTGGCCCAGAACGCAGCTAGGCGGACAGTTCCTGGGGCCTCTACAGTGGCTGATGTAACCCCTCTGTAGCCTGAGATGCACTCATTACCAGTGCATTTCTGGGTCCAATTCAAGGTGTTTTTTTTTAATTAGCCTTTAAAACCCTTTATGGAATGGGTCCAGGTTACCTGCGGAACCATCTCACCCCAATTTGATTGCCTAGCCACACTAGTGGAAAGGGAATACTGCAGACTCTTGTCAGTCAAGGAATTTTGGTTGGTGGGGTGCAGTAAAAGAGCCTTTCCTGCCATCGCTCCCACACTCTGGAACATTGTGCCCCTCCAAGGTGAGATCTGCACCCACTCCCGTGGTCTTTCAGAAGGGTGTTAAAACCTGGATCCACCGATTGACTTGGGGGTCCTGATGTGGGCGTTCCAGTGGTGGGATTCAATTTTTATTACTACTGGTTCTGTGGGTGTGGCTTGGTGGGTGTGGCTTGGTGGGCGTGGCAGGGGAAGGTTACTGCAAAATCCCATTTCCTCCCCACCTCACTATCCTGCTTTCCAGCTCTGTTCTCCTATGCAGGGCAACAAAAGAAGACCCAACCCGATCAGCTGGGACTCGGGAGGTGGAGAATTGGGGTGGGGCCAGTCAGAGGTGGCATCTGCCGGTTCTCTGAACTACTCAAAATTTCCACTACTGGTTCTCCAGAACTGGTCAGAACCTGCTGAATACCACCTCTTGGGCATTCCATACTGGAGGTGGTCAATGGATTATGAGAAAATTCTATCTCCACCCCACTGCATATTGATCTTCCTTTCTTCGTCATCTTTATTCATGTTAATGTTAATGTTTAACATTTTAACATTTTAAAGCTTTATATGGCTGTCTTTATCTTATTGTAAGCTGCCTAGAGTCGCTTGATGGCAAGACGGGTGGCATATAAATCTAATCTAATAAAGAAATAAAACATCACTCCAGGAAGATGCTTATTGACCCTACACAAGGTATCCACACATCTTTGAATGTCTGTGAATATATGAGTTATAGTAGTTCAAGTGTAGGATTAGTATAGGGGGAGCCCATCAAAGTTCTTTTGGACTTTCTCGGACCAATCTATCTGGGAAGATTGTTCTGATTTGGGGAAAAATTTTTTGAAGGAGTGTTGTATACCCTATTTTGAATTCCTGGAGGAAGAGCATGAGAGAAATCAAAATATCAAATAAATATGAGGGAGAATCCCATATGATCAGGATTGCAATTGTGTGGAGGTTTTTTTAGAGCGCGGTATACTTTCCTGCTGTATATATTTGCTTTCTCATGCATGAAGGGTAGCATGGCTGCCAATGGAAAATGCAGCAGAGAGAGAAAAATAGTACAGCCATGCTCTTCCAAAAGACAAAAAGACAAAAGGAACAACAAAAGAAAGAATTGCTTGATTAGGGGAAAATATGTATGCTCGATACACTCTAGTATAATCAGTGTATAATTAAAATAGATGGGAGAAACCTGAACCTATAGATCTACCTATACTGTTTCAAAACCTTGGAATACGGCCACAGAGCCCTTATAAAATTTATTAGCTGTAAAAAATTCATAGAACTAGTCCTTCGCTAGCACATTGCTTCATCTATGTCCTTGGAAATGTTTTATACTGTGCAAGCAGACGAAAGAACATATAAAACAAAGAAAGAAATCACCGCAAGGAAGAATTTATTCACCACATACATATCTGCTCTTAATCCAAAAGTGCATGATCCAGCCCTCATTCTACTGCCAAACTGTGCAGATATACTGCAATTTTTGGTTGATTTGAGTCTATACATCTTATTCAATGTCATGGTATCATTCAGTTGGAAGGGATCTCAGAAGCCTTCTGGTTGAAGTTCTTGCCCAGAACAGAAATCCTTCCTGAGACTATCCCAGATAAATCTTTCAAAAAGATTGATCCTGCCCAATCTTTTAAAAACTTCCATTGATGGAGAATTGCAGACTCTTCTACTGCCCCAAAGCAATCAGTCTCCTGAAATTCCAGTTAATTTTAGATTTGGTTCTCTGTCTCTCTATAAAGCCTTCATCTATTGGTTCTTGTCCTATGTTCATTATGGAGAGTAAGTACTATGAAAAATAAATCCACACCCTTTTCCTCGTGACATCCCTTTGAATATTGGAAGACAGCTATTACGTCTCTCCTTATTCTTCTCTTCTTTAGTGTGTAAAATAGCACACTGCTATTTTAGTTGTTCTTCCTAGATTTAGCCTCCAAAGCCCCTCATCATCTGTATTATTGTTCAGTTTATTCATTCCAATTTCTCAGAACCCTTCTTCTATTGTGGTGAACAAAATTGAACAAAGTATCTTAGATGTAGATAGACAAGGAGAGCTGTGACCTTGACACTATATTGAATCAGCCAAGGATTGCATAGGCTATATAACATATGTAACATTTGTCTATTTTGGGGGCTCACGTTTAATGTGGCGTCTACCAGGGCACCTGATTCTTCTCACAAGTAGTGTTATCAAACCAGGTATTTCCTATCTTGTACCTTTACAAATGTTTTTTTTTTCCGCTTCCTAAATGCAAAAATGCATTTCTTGCCATGGAATAGCTTTTTTGTTGGAAAGGTACCAAACTTTAAGTTTACCAACTTGGAGACTGTTCTCTGAAGAACACCTTAGCATTATGTAATTTGAAAAAGTTGAGAATCCTTTCTATTCCATCATCAAAGTGATTTACTAAAATGGGCCTCAGAAGAACCCCGAAATACCTTACCATGTACCTTGTTCCATGTTGACAGTGATCCATTAAGGACCATGGGTTGGATACATTTGCTTAACCAACGGTGAATGAATCCCACTAGCAGTGAACCTACTTTGTTCCATTTTGTCAAGAAGGAGGCAATGGGCCATTTTATCAATTATCCTCTAGATCTTGGGTGTTAAACTCACGGCGTCTTGTTGCTGTCATGTGATGTTTCGTGATATTTTCCCCTTCACAGAACTGGGGTGGGCATGGCCGGCACATGATAGAACTGGGGTGGCCGTGGCCAGTCCGTGCACCACCAGTTTGATACCCCTGCTCTAAATATATTACATCTGCAGTATTCCTTTACTAATCTAGTCTCTTCAATAAGATTTGTCTGGCATGATCTATTTTAAGATCTAATAATCACCTTGTTCCTTTCTAATCTGTTACTTGATGATCTTTTCCAGGATTTTCTCAGGTATTAATGTCAAGCTACTGTTGTTAAAATTCTTTACAGCCTGACTTTCAATAACTCTGGATGGTTGAGTGGTTGATTTATAGTTTCCTGGCTCCATCTTTTCTCCTTTAAAAAAATACAATAACATTAACTCTTCTTCAATCCTCTGGCACTTCCTCAGGACTCCAGGAGTTTTCAAGATTAAGTCAATATTTCTGAGATATAATCCATTCAATCCTTGATACAATTAGTCTTTAACTTACAACAGTGACTGTTCAATGTCTGGCAATGTTGAATTGTTAACTAGGGCATACAAAACCTTTGCCAGACCAATTCTTGAATACAGCTCGTCTGCCTGGAACCCACACTGTATATAGGACATTAACACAATTGAGTGGGTACAGAGGTATTTGTCAGGAAAACTACTCAACTCCTCTACTCACAATAGAATTCCCTATGCCTCCAGGCTCGAAATTTTGGGCCTGGACTATCTGGAACTGTACCACCTGTGGTCTGATCTAAGCATTGTTGACAAAATTGTTTGCTATAACATCTTACCTGTCAACAACTTCTTCAGCCTCAATCACAATAATACATGGGCAAGCAACCAATACAAACTCAAGGTAAACCACTCCACACTCGATTACAAAAAATACAACTTCAGCAACAAAGTGGTCAACTCCATTGTTACAGCCTCAAACCCTCATAGGTTCAACCTCAAATTGTCTACCGTGGACCTCACCCCATTCATAAGAGGTCCTTAAAGGGCACCTGCATAAGCACACCAGCATGCCTACCGTCCCTGTCTTACTGTTCTCATTTATCTGTATTTGCTTCCTTCTTCTTGTTTATGTTCATACTTGTTATCTTGTATGTTTGACAAACAAACAAACAAACAAATAAATGTTACAATGGCACTGAAAAAGTGCCTTATGACTGTTTTTCACACTTATGACTGTTGCAGCATCCCTGGGGTCATGTAATCAAAATTCAGGTGCTTGTCATCTGGCTCATATTTATGACAGTTGCCTAGATGTCCTAGGTTCACATGAGGTTCTGACCCAGGCTTCGTAAACCATAATTATTCACAAACTTGTTTTAAAAACCAAACCTATTTTATTGCAATGCTAGGAATTGTTTTCATTCCCAGCCAGAATTAATCTCAAACAGTACCCCAAGAAAAGCACACACCTTTCAGTTCTGTGAAGTGCTGCCAAAAATAGAAGTATCAAATTAACTAGAAAGGAAACCAACTGAAGTACAGGAAAAACCAACCGAAGTACAAAGAGCTTCAAGGATGACTTGGAACTGATTGAACTACTTTGCTTCCTGAAAAGGTTTCATCATCTTGGCCTGACTTTTATCCCTTATGGGAGCGGCAATCACCTCCCAGCCTTACTCCCAAGTCTCCCCTTTTGTTTCAGCTGCTCTCGTCTTCTAGCAGCTCTCTGCACATACGCATGGAAACAGGCTCCCCTGGGTCCTCTGCCTTGCCACTGCCAGACTCTGAAAGCTCCGAAGGCAGCAACCCACTCCCAGATAGTCCTGGCCCCATCCCTGCATTGGATGCAGGACTGTCCGTCCGAGTCTGCCCCAGACTCCCTGACTGGTCTCTGTTCTTTCCCACTGTCCAATTCCACTGCTGTCTGCACCGGCTGCCCATGAACCACAACACATGATGAACCTTTGTGACCTTCTGACAAGCAAAGTCAAAGGGGAAGCCAGATTCAGTTAACAACTGGATTGTTAACTTAACAACTGCAGTGATTCACTTTACAACTTTGGCAAAAAAAAGTTGGAAAATGGGGCAACTTAATAAATGTCTCACTTGGCACATATCTTTGGGGCTCAGTCGTGGGCATAAATCTAGGACTACCTGTATTTGAATTTATTGAAAGAGGTATTGATGGATTTTTTTTTGTTTTGTTTTTTTGCCTTCGGAATTTCGGAGGGCTAATTGCGTTAGGAGTTTTGATTTTACTACTTGACAAGCCCTACCAAAACCTAGTCCTGGCCACATCCGTTTTTTTTGAATGCCGCCCCTTGCATAGCAGAATGGCAGAGTTTGGCTGCCAGTCAAAACAATATTATCAACCCTTGCGATAGACATGAGAAAGTCCAGCGTAAATGCCAATCAATCAATGTTGCTAAAACACTATTGACAAAGAGTTAATTGGCCTTTTTTGTTGTTGTTGGCTACTGCTTTCCATGTAAAACGATCTAAATGAAAGAAGGCTTTTCTGAACTTCATCTTTAGGCATGAATTCTAATCTGTTAAATACTTAACTTAATGCCCATAAAAAGCATGTTCCAACAATTACATTTCTCTATAAAATATTTAGCTGACTTGGATGTGTTTGCTTATGAATTATGCAGCTTCGTATCTGGCTTTTTCTTTTCCATTGCTTTTTGACCCACTGGCTTCTGGCACTTTCAACCTGGCTATTCAATCAAGAGGCAAGGCCCCATTGTGTTTTTCAGTGTTCTGCGGTGTGAATCAGAGAAATTAATTCTTTAACTGGGACTGTGTCTTCAACAGGTGCTGCTTAAGTGGGCTCCAGTGTGCTGTAACGCAATGTAATATAATTCAGCAAGCAGCCTGAAGCCACTGATTCTGGAAATCATTGTTTTACTAACAAGGTGTTTGATGCTTTCTGGCTTAGCATGCCTCCCACCTTTTACTTACATAATTAAGTGGATGGGAAATGTGGATGAGAAGGACGCTCGGGGGACAGAAGAGGTACTGTAGTTAAGGGCTATCCTTTGGCGCATACAAAAATTCTTCCCGAAAACAACAATTCCCAAAGACAGGGTTAAGATGTTTGGTTGGATGTGGCAGTTAATGTTTACTTTGGTTCTTAGGTTGTGTTCTTTGATATATACAGAGGTGTGACCATCAGCTCCCAGAATTCTCAGCAATGGCTATGTTGACTGGGAAATTCTGGAGGATGAAATCTGAAAGCATCTGGGCTGGAGGTGGTGTCTGCTGAATTAATGATCACCGAGAGAATGGGAATTGGAGTAATCACTAGAAGAGATAAACATTCTAAAAAGCCTCATGAATGCCACTTTTTATGAGTGCTTCCAACAGAAATCTCTTTGTGTAGTAGGGGGCATTTGCATTCTACTAATATTGGTAAAGACAACGATAAAAATCAAAATAAAGCTAGAAAACCTGTACCCAAATGCACAATTAACCCTCCCAATAAAATGGCCCGTACTGATATTCCTTTTATTCCCCCCCTCATGAACAGATGTTGCTTGATAGGAGGGGAAAAAAGCAGTGGATTACAGAAGCAACCCAGTTAACAAAAAAACCTCACTAAAATGCTGCATGTGAAGCAAGCAGATTATTCAATAAAAACCTCTTTTTTGCAGGATGTTTTGTAACGTCCTCTGTTGCTTCAGGAAAAGTGGAGATTGGCCCTCCATAATATCCACATATTTTTTTTCAGCAGACAGATTTTCTCATGCCTTATTCTTATTGGAAATAGAATACCTGAGTCCTCACTTAAATTTCCAATAATTTTATTAGAATCTCAAACATATTTGCCATTTTCAAGTGTAGTTCTATTATTATTATTATTATTATTATTATTATTATTATTATTGTTGTTGTTGTTGTTGTTGTTGTTGTTGATGATGTTGATGATGTTGATGATGTTGTTGTTGTTTTGCTTTTATCCAGTACATAGTTTAACTTTTGCTTTCTTGGCCCCTTTCAAATTTGTGCAACTAGGTAAAGCTAGGTGAGAAGCTGCAATGCAGTGTTTCCATAAGGCTCTATTGCTTTACAAAAGGCCAGAGGCTTTAATGGATGGGACAAAAATGCCAAATGGGTGGGACTCTGGGTTCTAATCCTGCCTCACCCATGAAAGCTGGCTGGGTGACTTTGGGCCAGTCACTCTCAGCTCATCTCATTTTACAGGATGATTGTGGGGAAAAGAGGAGGAGGAAGGAATATTGGGTACGCTCAGGATCTTGACTAATTTATACAAATAATAAAGACTAGGTAAAAAGATCTTTTAAAAACTTGCTTTTAAAAGGATAGACGAGGCTGGATTTTAAAAATTTGGAACTTTTAAAAATAGGTTTCAGGCTATTTTAAAGTGTTTGCTATAATTTTTTAGAAAGTATGCCATTAATTTCCAACTATTTAATCATAAAGAGCTCTGAAAACCATTCAAACCAAGATGGAGAGCCATATTCCATTCTAAGCTTTATCTTTCTTTTCCTGACTACAATACATCATCAGGATTTAGATTGGGGTAGGCAGCTCTGGCCCCTTTAAGGAGTTGCTGGTTCAGGAATTCTGGGACTTGAAGTCCACAGGTCATAAAGGATCCATAGCTGCCCCCTGGCTAATATCTTGCAGAGAGGGCTCTTTCACATCTGTAATATACTATATAATAACGTAGTCTGGTGTTTTTCAAACAGGGCAATTTTAAGGTGCATGCCATTGTTATGTCTTTGGGACCGGTTGGAGTTCCCAACCAGGTCCGCTGTTTGAGCGGGAGCACCATCCGCTCCCATTGGCTGACACCGTTTGACAGCCGGCTATAAAGGCGGCTGTCGAGCAGTGTCAGCCCGTTGCCGCCAGCTAACCTGCCAAGTTAGAAGGCAGACGCGCAACCCTTTATTCTTGCAATAAAGCCCTTAACGTTCACTCTGGCTCAGCCTCGTTCCTCCGCCGCTCTACAACACTGGCGACGAGGGCGGGATGCGATCGGAGGCTGCCAGACATGCGATTCAGTAGAGCTGTAGCCACTAAGAGCGAAGCCACGGGCGCTGAAGCCGCAGCCGCTGGCGCTCACAAAGAGCGCGAAACTCAAAAAGCCCCTCAGCCGGGGAGACAGACACTGAGCTGTAGCCACTAAGAGCGAAGCCACGGGTGCTGAAGCCGCAGCCGCCGGCGCTCACAAAGAGCGCGAAACTCAAAAAGCCCCTCAGCCGGGGAGACAGACACCGCCTGATAGGCGCAGCTGCAAACGCTCTTCTAAGAGCGTGAATTTTGAATCACAACGACTAAGGTGACAGGCACTGCCGCCTCAAAATGAATGCCAATCCGACATTTCCACCCTTCAAGCCAGCCGAGGAAACGTGGGATTCATATAAAAACCGGTTCATCTACTTCCTCGGCGCTATTGGTCTAACAGATGCTGCTGAAAACACAAAAAATCCTTCTTCCTCAGCTATTGCGGGCTGCGGTTTTTGACACCGCCACAGCACTAGTCGCCCCTCGCTCTATCAGGAGCATACCTTGGGATGAACCCCAAGAAATCCTCTCTAATCACTATTCACCTAAACCATCCCAGATAGCCAGGAGATATGCCTTCAGAACTAGAAGGCAGGCTGAGGGGGAGTCAATTAATGAGTATATGGCAGCTCTGAGGACAACTGCCTTACAGTGTGGGTTCAGAGACTACCTAGAGGACATGTTATTAGACCAGATTGTCTGTGGGGTTAGAGACCTTAGGCTTCAAAGGCGCTTGCTAGCCAAAAGGATTTAACCCTAGCTTTAGCCGTAGAAGAAGCCCAAGCTGCTGAGCTCTCTACCCAATCAGCAGCTGAGATTCAAGGAACTCCTTTAAGACCCAGCAGCTCCACTATTCATTCAGAGGAAGTTTCCCTTGTAGAAGACCCCATAGACTCAACAGACATTAACCGCCTGAGGCAACAAAAGCCCTCACAGGAAGGAGCTGGGCAAAGAAACAACTTCACCCCCAAGCAACCTCCCATTTGCCTAGCCTGCGGGGGTTCCCAGTCTAGGGCATCCTGCAGGTTTAGGAATGCCATCTGTCTAAATTGTCAGAAGATAGGCCACCTAGCCAGAATCTGCCAAGCAGGGCGAACCTTTCCTCAGAAACCCCCACCGCCTGCTAATTTCCAAAGGCGAGTGGAGGACTGCTATACTTGCTACCACGCGAACCATACTTCCAAGACTCCTAATAAAATCAGTATTTTTGTTTCTTTAGAAGGTAAGCCTTGCAGAATGGAGGTAGACACGGGATCTGCACTTTCGATCATCTCTTGGGAAACCCTAAAGAAGATTCATCCCAGATTCTCAAAGAAGAAGCTGCAGAAATGCCACCTGACACTGCGGGACTACCAAGGCAAGAACATCCCTGTCCTCGGGAAAGGCAAGTTTTTAGTTCAGTTCCAAGGTTTTAAAGGCCATTTGCCTTTGGTGGTTGTTAATGGTGCCCTCCCCAGTCTGTTGGGACTAGATTGGTTCCCTTCTCTCGGCCTTAGTGTAACGGGGATCCATGCTGTCTCAACCTCTGACGTAGGCGCCCTATTCTCAGTCTACTCTGATGTTTTTAGCAGCGAGCTGGGCTGCTATTCTGGCACCCCCATCTCCTTCACCGTGGACCCCCAGGCAATTCCCCTTCGCCTTAAGCCACGCAGAGTGCCCTTTGCCATCCGTCCTAAGTTAGATTTAGAATTAGATAAGTTACTGAAGCAAGGGGTGTTAGAGCCAACTGACTTTGCCAAATGGGAGACCCCCATAGTCACCCCACTCAAGAAAGATGGCAGCATAAGAATCTGCGCAGACTATAAAACCACCCTCAATCGTTATCTGCAGGTCAGCGCCTACCCTGTCCCTGTTATTCAACACCTGTTACACACCTTCGAACCCGGCACCATCTTTGCCAAATTAGATATGTCCCAGGCATACCAACAGTTCCCGGTTGATGATCAGACAGCTGAATTACAAACCATAGTGTTGGGTATAACAATGATACACCAACTAAGTTTGGGTGAATAAATATACAAACCAAGGTTTGGGTGTTTGTAACTTGTAGCTTTAAGCACCAAACTGCTTGTAATTAACTAATTAAGGGTGCGGTTACAAACGGCAATAAAAGGCAGTAAGAGAAACGTAATCTCTCTGCTTGATCTCTGCTTGATTTCTGCTTGCTACTGTTTGTTTGCTACTATTTGCTACAACTATTTGAATACCTGAACGAAAGGACTACTTCATTGATGTGCTGATATCCTGTGAATACTCAGCGTTGTCTTCAAAAGGAAAGGTATCAGAGGAGAAGATATCTTTACAAGCAGATAAGGATATAGAACTGACTAGTACATGGACTAAGTTACTGAATGGATATATTTGTGAATGACATATGGACTGATTGACAATGTTTAAACTTCAATTGGATTAAACAACTATTTAAACTACAAACAGTGTTTGTCATCAGTGTGTGTAAACCCTAGGGCCCTTCCTCTCTCATTTGGCTGCCTGGCTTGACTGCTGCTGCACATTCTGTTTTTGGGGTTTGTCCCCAAACACTAACACATAGTCACGCATAGAGGGGCGTTCAAGTGTAAACGCCTCCAATTCGGTGTAAGTGTGGCCCCGGGTATATTCCAATCCCTCATGGAAAGGATTCTCCAAGGTCTCCCAGGGGTTGTCCCTTACTTCGATGACATTTTAGTCTCAGCAGTTGACAAACCTCAGCTCATACAAAGGGTCAGAGCAGTCCTAGAGAAGTTTAGGCAGCATGGCCTCAAACTTAAAAGGGAGAAGTGCGCCATCGCCACTAGGCAAGTGGACTTTCTGGAGTATAGGATAGATGCCTCTGGCATTCACCCAGTCGAATCCAAAGTAAAGGCTATCCATGAGTCACCCACTCCAACTAACAAGATGGAGCTCCAAGCCTTTCTAGGACTACTAAACTTTTACGCTTCATTTCTCCCACACAAAGCATCTATTGCTGAACCTTACACAGACTGTTAGACAAAGAATCCCCCTGGCATTGGGGACCCAAAGAAGCCCATGCGTTCAAGTCAGTCAAATCCTTACTCACATCTGATGCAGTTTTAATCCAATATGATCAACGACTTCCCCTGGTCCTAGCTGCTGATGCATCCCCCTTCGGGATTGGGGCTGTTCTGAGCCACAGGCTTCCCAACGGTTCTGAGGCACCAATTGCTTTCTTCTCTAGGACCTTCTCTATTGCAGAAAGAAACTACAGCCAAATAGATAAGGAGGCCTTGGCTGCAGTAGCTGCAGTAAAAAAGTTTCATGAATTTTTGTTTGGGCACCATTTTGAACTTATTACTGACCATAAACCGCTCCTGGGGCTTTTATCAGGGGATAAGCAAACCCCACAGGTACTATCACCTAGAATGACCAGGTGGACTTTGTTCCTGGCCGCTTACTCATTCAAGTTGGTGCATCGCCCTGGAAAAAACTTGAGTCACGCTGATGCCCTTAGTCGCTGCCCCCTGCCAGTCCCAGTCAAAGACCCAGCACCCGTTCATGCCATCTTTGAAGTTAATGAACTAAAATTGCCGGTTGCAGCCGAGGACATTGCTGCGCACTCAAAAAAGACAGAATAATTGCCCAAGTCATGGACTGGGTGGGAAGGGGTGGCCTGAAACACAATACACTTCTGACTTTGCTCCTTTCAAAACCCGTAAGCAGGAATTGTCGAAGCTACAAGGATGTCTGTTGTGGGGACAAGAGTAGTCATCCCAGCCACTCTTGGTACCCATCCTAAAGGTACTTCACGAGGGCCACCCGGGCATCGTAAGGATGAAGCTCTGGCCCGCAGCTACGTTTGGTGGCCTGGCATGGATGCCCAAATCTCCAACTGGGTAAGCTCATGCCAACCTTGCCAAGAAACCAGGGCTGCCCCACCAGCAGCCACGCCTACCAAGTGGGAAAGTGCTAGTGGTCCTTGGTCTCGCCTGCACATCGACCTGGCTGGACCAGTACATGGAAGGACCTTCTTGGTTGTAGTAGACTCTTATTCCAAATGGATAGACTTGGCCCTACTACCTTCAACAACCACTCAAGCAATTGTTAAGGCTCTGACCCGTTTCTTCGTCACCCATGGGCTCCCTGATACGCTGGTGTCTGACAATGGCCCCCAGTTCACGTCTTGCGAGTTTAGTATGTACGTTGCCAACTTGGGCATCAGACACATCCTTACAGCCCCTTTTCACCCAGCTAGCAACGGGATGGCTGAGAGGGCAGTCAGGTCAGCAAAAGAGGCACTTGCCAGGTTTGGCCAGGAAAACTGGCACTCCAAACTGTCCCGTTACCTCCTGAGCCAACATACAACGCCATGCACCACTACAAATAAATCCCCAGCAGAGCTCTTGATGGGGAGACGCCTTAGGACCACCCTGGACAGGTTGCACCCCCACTACTGCCCTGACACCCCTATAGGATCTGACAGTTTGGTCAGGGACTTTGCCCTGCATGACCTGGTGTACGCCAGAAACTATGCAGGGGACCCGCTGTGGGTACTGGGTCAAGTGGTGTCAGTCACAGGTCCTAGATCCTACAGAGTCCTCCTGGAAGATGGACACCTGTGGCATAGACACGTGGACCAGCTCAGAAGGCGATGGAGAAGCACAGCTGATGCCAACCCAGCCCAATCTCCTAGCACCGAGGGCTCCCTGCCGGAACCGGTCTACCCAGACAGGACCCGATCTACCCCATCGACCAAGAGAGTTCGCTGGAGGACCCGGTCTACCAACAAGGGACCCCGAGCCAACAACAAGCGAACCTGTCTGCCATCCGGACCGAGCGACTCACCAAGGTCAGCCCGAACAGGGGGGCTTACCTAATTCGCAGAGCGCCCTACTTGACCGAGCCTCAACAACCACCGAGACATTTCCTGAGGGCGAGGACTTGACTCCAGCCAGCAGCTTGCCCGGACTACGTCGATCCTGCCGACAGCGCAGACAACCAACCTACCTGAAGGACTATGCATGCTCCCGGCTGGGGTAGGAGTGTTATGTCTTTGGGACCGGTTGGAGTTCCCAACCAGGTCCGCTGTTTGAGCGGGAGCACCAGCCACTCCCATTGGCTGACACCGTTTGACAGCCGGCTATAAAAGGCGGCTGTCGAGCAGTGTCAGCCCCGTTGCCGCCAGCTAACCTGCCAAGTTAGAAGGCAGACGCGGCAACCCTTTATTCTTGCAATAAAGCCCTTAACGTTCACTCTGGCTCAGCCTCATTCCTCCGCCGCTCTACAACAGCCATCAATTCCCAGAATTCAATAGCCAGCATGGAACATAGTCTCTTATGACCTTTGTTATCCTAAATATATTCCAACATGAGCATCAGAGGTGCTCATTTAGCAGGTTATGACCAATTGTGGAGAACTGGTAGCGGAAATTTTTAGCAGTTCGGACAACCGGCAAATACCACCTCTGACTGGCGCTGGCCCCATCTATTCTCTGCCTCTGATCAGCTGGTTCTTCTTTTGTTGCCCTGCACAGGAGCTGGAAAGCAGGTTAGTGCGGTTGGGAGGGAATGGGATTTTTGCAGTAACCTTTCCCTGCCATGTCCACCAAGCAATGCCACGCCCACCAAAGCACTCCCACAGAACCGGTAGTAAAAAAATATGAATCCCACCACTGATGAGCATGCACAGTATAGGCCGTATACCTAAAAGCAAGATTTTCAGGGATCAGAAGCATGTGGTTATGCATTGGGAGTGACTCGTCTCCCATTCCAGGCCGTGGGGATCCAGCATCAAAGGAGACTTATAAGAATGGCTTCTCAGGGATCCCTGACCTTATGGGCCCCTTTCAACTTGCCAGGGCAGTGTCTTTCTACCATCCTCCTGTTTCTTACACATCATCAGAAATGGCCTCTTTGCCATTTTGCCTGCACAGTCACAACATTCTTAAAAGGATCCGTGAGGAAAGGATGAGGAGGAAGGCAGGGCACTGGCTGTTGGGTGAGGTTTTTCTGCTCCCCTGCCCTTCACTAGCAAGGCAGATGGCTCCTTTTATCCTCCCATTTCTTCCCTGTCACCAGTCCAGGCAGAAATAGAGAATGCTCTTGATCGGAATGAGCCGGTGGCTGCCTGGAAGTAGCCTCGGCCTGAGCAATGCATTCCTTTAAAATACACCTGATTTATTTTAAAAGCTCATATTTTCTTTTGAGGCATTGTTCAGGGATCGCTAGTTCTCCATCCATTCTGCCATCCTTCCCAGCAGCGTTTATTCCCTTCAGCTATTTTCTGAAAGCCCTGGGAGGCCAGCTAGGCAAGAGGCACAGCTAGAATATTGTCATTCTATCTTAGCAGAATCTTGTAAGACTGTGTCTCTCCTCTCGTCTCCTCTGTTCTCCTCTTGTCTCCTCTGCTCTCGTCTCATCTCGTCTCCTCCCCTCCCCTTCAATCTAAAGAGAGTGCCTTCTGAAATATTCCCCACTTTCTCCTCCCTTCTGTGGGTTGAAATATTTTTTACACCTCAGTCCACCAGTCAGCTGTTCTCTTTCCTGTCTCCCAAGGTCATTCCCACATCTTCTTTCAACACCTTGCCAGAAAGGTGTTTTTTTTTTTTTTTACTGCAGCCACAAACTATCTTTTCAGGATTGAAATCGTTTACAAATTAGCTTTTCAAAGAATCAGAATGGCAATTAGAGCAGGTCAAAAAAGCAATTCTCACAGCTTTTGTAAAACACTGCTCATACCGTCTATGCAAATTTAATGGAAAATTATAACAGTCGACTGAAAATGGTGATTATTGTTTGACTCAGGTTTGTTGGCCTTGCTTTTTGGATGAACTGATTTTTGTGCAGCAAACTAGCAAATGCCTACCAAAAATAGGGAGAAAGATAGATAGTTCCAGTGCTCCTCACCCCTACAGGTAATTGACAGGAGTTCAAGGCTAGCCCACACAATTCACTTATAGTTGAAAACAGTGGTTAAAACTGCTGAACTGGTGGAACAGGAGATTTCATTTAAGCATATATTTCATAGAGGTTTGGAAAGCTGCAAATTATCTTATCAATGTGTATGCTATTATAAAAATATTTTTCTTTTTTACCCAATAAATAATGAAATGGATCTCAGGAAGAATTTATCAGCAGATCACATCACTCAATACAGCAGGCCTTTGCCTGGAACAGGGCCCAAAGAAGAATTTTCTAAATATAGCATTGGATCAAGAGATTTCACAATCCAGGAGAGACTGAAAACCATCCATTTCAGTAGACATATATCTGAAGAATCCAGAACCCAGATCCATAAAACAGTAAAATAGCAAAGTAATGGTTTTGTAATACTGTCTCTAATATTGTAAAGTGATGGGCAATGTGGTTAGGATGGAAAAGAAGATATTACAAGTCATTGTAGTAAAAAACCATCAGGTTATCTAGATCATGTATGTATGTATGTATGTATGTATGCATGTATGCCTTCAAGTCATTCTTGACTCCTAGTAGCTGCCTGAACAGTTACTAGTTTCCCTACAGTTTCCCCAAAAGTGCTTTTTCAAGAGGCAACTGGACTTTCTGGTTTTTCTCTGAAAATGTTTGGCTTCTCATCCAAGAAGCTTCTTCAGTGCTGTCTGGATGGTGGGGAATGGAAGGATTTATACTCCTTGCAGACAGCTGGTCATTTGCATTCTTTTAGAGAATTGTTGAGGCTACTTGGAGGTTTATCTGTGTCGTCAGGGTCATCTGAGTAGTGCAAATGGTGCCTTCTTGGAACTGTTGAAAGGACTGTGTTGTAGACTGGAGATGATGTCATATCCAACCCCCTCTGTTGAGGGAGGGCTCTTCAGTTTTGACATAGATGGTCTCTTTGATCCCTCTTTCAAACCAGTGGTCCTCTCTGTCCAAAATGTGGACTTTGCTATCTTCAAAAGAATGTACTGTGTCTTTTATATGCAGATGAACTACTGAATCTTGTTCTGATGGGTTTGTTCTCCTATGCTGTGCCATGTGTTTATGAAGTGGTTGTTTTGTTTCCCCAATGTACAGATCTGCACACGGCTCCCTGCATTGCACTGCATATACCATGTTGTTCAGTTTGTGGCTGGGTGTTTTATCCTTGAGGTGGACAAGCTTCTGCCTTAGTGTATTCTTGAGTTTGAAGTGTGTACATATGTTGTATTGGCTGAAGATCCTCTGGAGCTTTTCCAATATTCCTGCAACATATGGAATGACAACTTGCTTCGTTTATTGTTCTCTTCATTGTCTGTTATGGAGAAAATCCTGGAAGGTCTTTTTTTTTATTTTTAGATTTGATAAGACCCACTTAGTATAACGCATGTTCTGAGGGCTTCCTTGATGTGTTTTAGTTCTTTTTCTTTCCCATCTTTGCTGGTAGGCAGGACTTAAGCTTGATGGTGTAATGTTCTGATGACTCCCATTTTGTGCTCCAGTGGGTGGTGAGAATCAAAATATAAATATTGATCTGTGTGTGCGGGTTTTCTGTAAACTTCAGCGTTAAGGCTTCTATCTTCTTTAATGTGTACTGCACAATCCAGGAAGGCTAGACTATTTTCCTTAACATCTTCCTATGTGAGTTTGATATAGAAAGAAAAACCAAAAAGTCCAGTTGCCTCTTGAAAAAGCACCTTTGGGACAACCCTGACTTGGATAACTGAGACATTTCTCTACAGTTTTCTTGACAAGATTTGGGAAATAGTTTGCCACTGACTGATTCCTAGGGTGACTGGCCCAAGGCTCCTCAATGGGATTTATGCCTAAAGAAAGAGTAGAAGTCACAAACTCTCCGTTTCTAGCCTGACGCCTTAACTTAAGGTGACCAGCCTTCCTCCTTTAGGGGGGGCAGTCCTCCTTTTGTAAGTTCTGTCCTCTCTCAAAAAGTGTCTTCCTACATGTCCTCCTTTTTGATTTTTGACTAATCTGTAAATCTCCATATTTGATCGATGCCGATCCGATCCGATCTGTTGTGTGTGATGTGACGTATTTGTGTTTTACATGACGATTCGTCAAGGCTCGGTACAGTGCGGCAAGATGCGATTATGAGATGCATGCGCTCCACACAGGAGAATTGTTTTGAGAGAGTGTGCCGCGCGCAAGTGGCTTTGGTTTTTTTTCTTCAATTTATTTGTGTCCTCCTTTTCATTGTAAAAAATTTGGTCACTTTACTTAACTAGTACAAAAAATCTCAGACAAAATATGAGTTCTTAAGAATGAATCACTATTATGACTGCAGGCTTTTAGATAACATAAATGTTAAAAATGAAGGAAAATGCATCGCAAATTAAAACCTATACACCAATATTATTTTATTTATCGTTTGGGAAATGGTATGTCCTAAGAAAATACAAACAAAGGGACAGAATGAATATGCCATACCCAGAAACATTTTTCTGCATGAAGCAATGAAAATCCATTTCTCTATGCTCTGTTGGACTTAGGTAGGGTTACTTCATTAACTTATCTTTTTAAAAAGTTTTATACTCAACATTTCAGGAATTCCCAAGCATGTCAACATTTGCTAGCTTTTCAGAGGCCCCATCTGGGACCCAATGCTCTCAAAGTAATCAGCTGAGTTTGTTATTAAACAGATTAACATCTGAAAACTTCAAGAATTGCTTTAACATTCTGGCAGATAGCAACACACAATTGTAAAGAGAGTCTATGGGACTTCACGTTGTCCTTTCAAAGGTGAAAAAAGCAAATACATCCTGGAAATTACTGGGTGGCCAGTCATTGTGGGCAGATAGAGATAGCAGAAAATAGCGTCTGGCATGAAAGAAGTGGGAAAAATACATGCTGCAGATTCCTGCATCCTTTGGCCATTCATTTCAGTTTTCATGCCCCGATTAAAATTGTCATATGGTGGAACTTAAAATTTAGTGGGCTTGCTATAAGTTACTAAAAAGGCCACAGCTGTGTAAACTTCTGTGATCCCCCTTCTTGCCCAGTTTTCAGTGTTTGTCCTTTCTCCTCCAGCTGGACTTGTTGTCTGATTTTTTTTTTAAATTCAGAAAAATTAAAATCCCCTGCAGTAGCTGCCATGGGCATTACAGTATTATGTTTTCTTTATTAGTTGGCAAATGTGCAACTGGTACTGAACATAAAATGTGGAATTTAAATTGAGAGAAGATGGTTTTTCGTTCCAAACAGTTTGATGCTGTTTACAAAGGCCTAGTAAATCTGATGGGGCTTTAAAACCCAGGACAGTGGATGGGAGCAGGCAGGCCGGAATCAGTCAAAAGGAAAGGTTTTGCATAGCTGAAAGAAATTTTGGAATCAGTTCTCACAAGATTTGGTGATAGCCAATTGTTTCTATTAAAAATTCATACAAATAATGAGGCTGTTACTGGCTATCACTCATAAGTTCTTTTGCAAGATCAAAAGCAATATTCTGCTCTCCTATAAATAGATTTTTTTAAATCCAGGTTTTCTGATAATAGATCTATTTGCGCACAGGTTTTGTTAAGCAATTGCTTTATTTTCTAGCTTAGAAAAATATCTAGCTCAGATATAAACAGCTCTTAACATATAAAATGTTATGAAGAACTGATGTCAGCTGTATTAGGAGCAGGCAAATTTCATATTTAGAAGAGAATATTTGTAAGGTTGAACTGGGAATCAATCCTTTGTGCTCTCTGAACTTGGTGGTTTTCGTGCAGACATTTCATAATCAAACTAGATAATATTGCTAGTGCTTCCAGACTTCACATTTGTTGGATCTATTTTGCTTTTCAGGTACTAAAGACATATTTCTTTGCTTTTCAGGTACTAAAGACATATTCTTCTGCGAATTATCCATTTAGATGACCAAGACGATTTTTTAACCTTTTAAAAATATTTAAAAATATTTTTAATAATCATTTTTAATCTCAGAACTCACATTTTACTTATTTATTGTTTGTTTGTTTGTCTGTTCATTTGTTTATTTATTTATATCCTGCCTTTGTTATTTTCATGAAAAACACAAAGAGGAAAACTTATACAATATACCTTCCTCATATTTTCCTCACAGCAACAACTCTGTGAAGTGGGTTGTGCTGAGAGAGAGTAACTAGCCCAAAGTCACCCAGCTGGTTTTCATGGGTAAGGCACAACTTGAACTCATAGTCTCTTGCTTTCCAGCCTTGTGTCTTAATCACTAGACCAGGGATCCCAAACCCCAGTCTATGAATTAGCACTGGTCCGTGGCATGTCAGCAACCAGGCCACACAAACAAACAAAGCCCTATCCACGGGATACAGGTAGCATGCAAAATCACACTCCCTTCGGTCTGTGGAAAAATCTTTCTCCATGAAACTGATACCTGGTGTCCAAAAGATTGAGGACCATTGCACTAGGCCAAGTAAAACTTTCTTCACCTCAACAGCTTATTTAGATTAGATTATTTTAAACTTTTTTTTTAAACAATTTGGAACTGGAAATGCTTGCTGATCAGTCTCAAATTGCCAAAATCTGCTGTATATCCTGAACTTCATCATTAGGTTAGCAATGTCCCTGCCATCAGTTTCAGATGAATAAAAAACTGACTTGGTCATCTTATGAACCTTGTTCACTTCCATGGAAAATATTGTATGAAACAAAATCCCCTTCCTCATGATGATAGTGCCAATTTGAATATTAGGCAACGTATATGATGGTCACTTAAATAATTTGAGGCAATCTGATATCACCAAAGATCTATCTTGAAGCATGAGATTCATTTTAAATTCCACAAGTTGCCCCTCAGGGTGCTTCATCTCTACTATGTGAGATTCAGTATAGATTGGTTTTCCAATTATTTTACACATGTCCCCATTTTGGATGCTTCTTAATGGTTTCTTTTAATTGGGCTGCAACTGTTCTCAAGAGCAAATTTAACTTAGACGTATGTAACACATTGGTCTTACAAATGATGGTGAATATACGTGTCCCAGGATAAAGTTACAGGATTGGTATTTTTTATCAAAGGTGGCTGGTGAAAAATGAGATAGAAGGGAGATAGAGAAGAAACTAGCACAAAGATCCTTTGGAAAAGTCATCCATAAGAGATGAAATTGTAAGTGAAAAGGTTGTAGAATTCTTGGATTCTCCTCAATTGACGTGAGGGCTTTAATTCTCATAATGTATCATAGAGATCTTTCTTAAACAGTTTTATCACTCTGGCTTTTGTAAAGAAACTGTATTATACTGGATAGTAGTTCTTTCTTCTCCCATATGGTTGATGCAAATAGAACCAATCAACTTAACTGGTCATTAGTAGGTCTAATCTATGAGAATTACAGATCAGATACATTCATTTTGCAACTCAAATGAAGGAGAAAGTCTTTCCCCCCCCCGTACATTTAATACAGACTTCATTGAATTAAAAATATGTATATTAACTATCAGTAAAGAAAAGTCAAGAGTATTATTCAATTTGGCTAGAAGGTTCCTAGAAGGCTTTAGATCCCTTGGAGCTTTCAAACACAGAAAATAGCCTTCTCCACCTGGAAAAAGTCTTGGCCAACTTTCTCAGAAATGCTGGACTACAGCTCCCATCACAAGCTTAAGAGGCTAGAAACTCTTGACTTTACAGACTTCTTCAAGTTGTGGAAGAGCAACAGGTTTGGGAAGGCTGGGCTACCCTATTTGTAACTGGTCCAGAAATAACAGTTTAACTTGGGTCTGTGCAGTAAATGCCTAGATGGCTCGTACAATTTTCCACATATTAATTACGAATAGGACAAAGCTAAATGTCTCCACCCATCACTAATATATTTCAGAGGTTTTATTTAATGTTGTTACCTTCCAGGAACACATCCTCCCAAATGAAACACAAGAGTATGTTTTCTAAAGGATAGATTTTTAGTTTTGTAGCGTTATTGCTTTTCAGTCATGGCCCTTAGAGTTTATGAGTACATAAAATCATCATACCTGGTAATTATAGCTTGAAAATAAAGCCCCTATGAGAGTTCAGAGCATTTGGCCTGTGCCTTTCATCTGTACTGTGACAATGCCTTTGCAAATACATTTAGCAATTTAACTGCATCTCTTCATTATGCAGTCATACAATTCATAACAAAGCCATTGTTTAAAAGAGATCTTATATTCCACCGCTCTAAAAGGAGAACAAATTGTGTTGACCCACCTCTACAAATAGCACTCCCCTTTCCTAAAAAAATAAAATAAAATCCAAATACATCTTTCAACTAACGTAGGTTTTATTGATTGAGCTGACTTGGTAAGTTCCATTTTTCTATGTGAAGCTAGTCTATACATTCTGAATCCAGAATAGAACTGAAACATGACTTCTTATTGACAGGTTCATATATTTCTTTTCAATATGGTCTGATCTAATGAAGAGGGTTTTAGTTCTTCATGCAGGCCTAATGAAAAGCTACAAACTGAAGGTATTTCATTGGAAAATTGTCATGTTTCCATTTCCAATATCTCCTAGTTCCATTATATTATATTCATAACAAGATCAACTGAAGACTATGGTTGTATTTGGGAAGGAAGGGAGGGAGGGAGGAGGGAGGAAGGCACTTAATTTCTTGTGAACAAAATATTCTAGCTACAATATCTCTGCAGAGTAATACTATTGAATGCCATAAATTAAATGGCACGATATGACTCTTTCCTCTCTTGCTCCTTGACATACAAAGCCTGTGCCCATTCATTTCTTGCTGAAATGAAAACCTGAATAAAACTATATTTTCACCCCCAAATGCATGCATGCTTATTGCACTCAACCACCACATTTCAAAGCTAAATGTTGCCATTTTGGATTCAAAAAAAGGGAGAAGACTAGAGTTTTAAGGGTAATGCTATTTAATTTAATTGTTTGTTTATTAAATTTCGGGTACACTCATCTTATGTTCAGAACTGCATTTACTGCTCAGTGATGTCCACACAGGGGCTATGTTTAGTTTGATTTCTTAACAAATTTTCTCTATTTGCATCCAAATACTAGACAGATGTCATGCTAAGTGGGTTGGGGTACAAAACCTCCAAGGCCACTTCCAATTCTGTTATTTGGTTATAGAAATGTATACATTTTGTTCCTATGTTTCAATGGGAATAGGAGTTATTATCTTTGAAATATATTTATCAGTATTCAACTAGGAGGGAAAAATTTATGTATATGTCTATTTTGTTTTCTCTTTTTATGCACTTTTTTGGTGCAGTCTTGTTTAACTTTGTTTTGTATAAAATTAAAAAAAAAATTTTTTTAAAGGAGCTAATTTCTTACTGGAATAAGTTGTATACATTCCCTTATTCAGTTACTCTCTTGGATAGTTCCTCTACTCTGAATACCTTCTTTGACATTCTGTGTATAATTCTTGTCTTTTTTCTCTCTCCCCTTTCTCTCCCTTTAACTCGTAAAGGTATAAGTGCACAACAAAGTGAAGCTACAACCAAATATGCACTTTTCATTTTTTTGAAGAGCTCTTAGTGGAGTGGGAAAGAAGAGGTTGGCTAAACAGGATTTCTGTTGTTGTTTTTTTAAAAAAAGTAATAATAGACTTTCGGTTGAGCCCTCCTCATTGATCGACTGGAAACGGTGATCGTTCGTGGCTTCCGTCAGTGCTCTCTCATCAGACATCCCCAATCACTTTGATTAGGGGCTGAAGCCACCTCAGAGGGGCGGTGGAGGAAGGGGAAGCCACCAGCCAGGTTGAAGGGAGATGCAGCTCCCCCCCCCTTGGCTTGGCAAAATTCCCCCCCCGAAGATGACTGTAGCGGTGGCCACCCTGAAGAGGAAGACCCAGCTGGACTAAGATCATGCAGCAGTGAAGAAAGTGGCGGACAGTAAGAGAACTGGGACAATTGGACACAACAACTAAATAAAAGGTACCCCAGGACTAATATAATAATAAGTTTTAAGAAAGAAAAGAAAGCGGCAGAAATATAAAGGGGAAAAAAAGGGAAAATAATTTTGACAGCAGAGCGGGGATTTGAACCATGAAAGAAAGAAGCTGGAACAAGATATTTCATTAAATTGGACTAAAAAATTGTTGGCACTAAACAGGCATAATCAAAGCTGGACTTAAGAGTGTCAAAAAGAAATTAAAAAAAGGGGGGGGAATATACCAATTGGAGATTTGATTGTATTGGAATATCAAGGTTTGAAAAGCCCTGAATAATACAATTGGGGAATAAAGGTGAAGATTTTACATAACAAAGAGTGCCATCTTGTGGACAAAAATTTAATTAAAAAAAAGACCTGTTTCTCTATGAACTTGATTTGATACAAGTAAAGGAAATATTGAAACAGTAAAACAGGAACCCTGGAAAGTGAAAGTTGAATCTGAACAAAGGAAAAGAAAAGATTGACATTGGGATTAATTGGTGATTTTGGTATAGACCCATTGTGAATCTAGAAAGCTTGAAGAAGAAAGAAAATTAGAAGTTGATTCTTGGACTTTATTGACTATAAGATATAAAAGTGTGCAATGATGATATCTCTTCTGGAATGAAAAATGGAACTTAAAAATATGAAAGAATTATTGCAGAAAAGAGGTGAATCATTGGGCTCTGTCTTAAAATGTTTGAAAATGGCTATTGAAGAACATGAAGAAAGAAGCTTAGAGAAGGAGGAGTTGATTCAAGGAGAAGCCATCTTTAATAAACACTTAACACAGAGAACATTACAAAGAAGAGGGAAAGGAAGGGGGGTTAAAAACTCGAGATTCAAGAAAGTAATTAAAAAGGGGAATACCTGTGAAGTTAGGAAAGGCAAAAAGAAACAACAGAAAAGCAAAATGGGGAAGAAAGACATAAAGAGGGAGGGGGATAAAAACTGGAGGGGGAAAAGATGTGGGAAAATAAAGGGGAAGAGAGGCAATGAGAAACAGGAGCAGGAAATAAAGAAATATGGCAATTGTAAAATAATGAAAAGAAATTGTTTATTTAGAAGACATAGAGACAATGGTTGATTAAGAATTAAGGAGGATTCCACATGGGGATAATATAAATATATTTGCAATTATAAACTATTTAGAAAATAGGGAAATATAGATTACTAAGAGGAAGGATGGACACTGATATTTTCCATTAAGTTAATGTATGTTTTTATTTTCACCTCTAAAATAAATGTTAATGTTTAATAAACACATTGAAATATTGAAATGAACTGTGAGGATGTTTAAAATGAGTCTAATATTAGTGACCAGGACTAGTTATGTAAATTTTAGGGGATTATTATTATTATAACCAATTAAAAAGAAATGTTTATTGGGAATTAAAGAAGAGGGAATTAAGGAATATTTAAACCACTGGGGTGGCACACCCAAATTAGTAAATTGGGGGAAAACTTATGCTTGCTTGTCCTTTTTTGTGTAAAAGCATGTATTAACTTAGAACCTATGAAAGAATATGTGATGAAATTGCAAATTTGACAGATGAAAGTGCTAAAGGGAAATAAGTATGACGATATGGGAATTATATTTGATTTAAATAAGAAAAGAGTATTTTGGAAAAGGTAATAATAGAATTAAGTAAAATTTGGATAAGGTAGATAGTTGAATGCAAAAGATGAATGTATAACTATTGTCATATTTGCATGTAAATGTGGTAACCTGGAATCCTGCTGTCCACTGAAAAGAGTTTTTGTGTGTGTGTGCATAATGTGGAAAACTGAAATAAAACTTGTTTTTTTTTAAAAAGTAATGATTAAATACATTAGGTATTGAATACATTAGATACTGGGAACCTTTGGACTATTAGTCTTGGATCTTTTTTAGTGATCCAGTTTTAACACCACCAGTGGTCAGGATTAAGGGTAGAAAAATAATAAGAAAAACAAAAAAACTAAAACGTATAAGTTTCTGATTAAAATTAGGTGTAATATTTTAAGGTGTAATTTTTTAAGCTCAATGGGTCAGCATATTAGGCCTATTGTAACTTTTTCATTTTTTCATTTTAAGAAAAGAACATTGATGCAATTTTGCTCCCTATAAGACAAGGCTACCAAGCCAGAGAATAGGTCAGTGACAAAAGCATGAATTGTATATATCTGAAACTCTCTTGTACGCACTTATAAGTATCAGCAATAACAAAATAAACATTCCACTCTATTTCAACTCACTTTCTTCAGGGTACTTAGTGTAAATTACACTTTTAAATCTTCATGCTATCCTATCCCAAATTAGATTATTATTCTATTTACAAAAGTGATACCCACAGTAACATATACATATATAACGTGTATGTCTGGATAATCTTTAATGTGTCACTGAGTTGAGAAAGAAAGAAAAAAAAAACATTTACATCTTACAACCACTATTGAATAATGCTAATCTCAGTTCTAAGATATATGAGACCACTAATATATTAGGATATTAACCTATATAGCAAGGGTCTTCAAACTTGGCAAGTTTAAGATTTGTGGACTTCAACTCCCAGAATTCCTGAGCTAACACGACTGGAGGAGGAATTCTGGGAGTTGAAGTCCACAAGTCTTAAAGCTGTCAAGATTGAAGACCCCTGCTATATAGGAAAAACAAACTCTCCTTCCCCTTTAGATTATAATTGCTATTAGATTATATGCTTTTAAACAGGATCTATTCCAAGGATTTGGCTTCCCCCCTGAAAAAAATGAAACATTCAGAACCTGGAATATTTTCTTTCAGATTTTAATCATGAGGGACCATCAGTCTAAACCTGGTTTAACGGGCTTCACCATCTGCCTTCTTTTGATTAAAATAATTTTTATACACATTATAAGTGCAATTCTTAGGTACAATAATACTGTAGGTATAATTATGGCTTTTAGATACAATTACAGATCAGTACAATACCACTGAGAAAGTTAAAAAATAAGCAAAAAAATAATAAGAGAACACCTGTCTGATCTTGATGAACACAAATCACCAAGGCCTGATTGATTACATCCCAGAGTTTTAAAGGAGCTGGCAGAGGTCATCTCAGAACCACTGCACCATATCTTTCAAAAATCCTGGAGCACCGGAGAACTACCAGAGGACTGGAAAAGAGCTGATGTGATTCCCATCTTCAAAAAAGGAAAAAAAAACAGACCCAAGTAACTATAGACCAATCAGCCGAACATCAATACCCGGGAAGATACTGGAAAAGATAATAAAAAAACAGATCTGCCAACATCTAGAAACAAGTAAAGTACTAGCAGTCAGCACAGGTTTGTTAAAAACAGATAATGCCAAACCAATCTTATTTCATTCTTCAATATAGTGACTGAATAAGTAGACCAGCAAAATACTGTGGACATAATATATTTAGATTTCAGCAAGGCATTCGACAAAGTAGACCACAACCTACTCCTTAGTAAGCTAGAAAAAAATGGAATAGATAGCACCACTACTAGATGGACTCGCAATTGGCTGACAAACCATATTCAATGAGTAGTCCTTAATGGGTCTAAGTCTACATGGAGGGAAGTAAGCAGTGGGGTGCCACAAGGTTCCATCTTAGGCCCAGTATTCTTCAATATCTTCATTAACGACTTAGATGAGGGAATAGAAAGGGAACTTACCAAATTTGCAGATGATACTAAGCTGGCAGAAATAGCTAACACCCAAGAAGATAGGCTCAAGATCCAGATGGATCTTGACAGACTAGAACACTGGGCCATATCTAACGAAGTGAAATTCAATGTAGAGAAAAGTAAAGTCCTACACTTAGGCGAGAAAAACCAAAAATACACATATAGACTGGGTGAAACCAGGCTCAATAGCAGTAACTGTGAGAGGGATCCTGGAGTCTTAGTGGACAACCAGTTAAAGATGAACCAGCAGTGTGCAGCAGTCGCCAAAAAAGCTAATGCAATCCTAAATTGTATTAACAGAGAATACAATCAATATCAAGGGAGATATTAATACCACTCTATAAAGCCTCAGTAAGACCACACCTAGAGTACTGCATCCACTTTTCACCACATTACAAAAAAGATGTTGAGACTCTAGAAAAGTACAGAGAAGAGCAACCATGATGATTAGGGGACTGGAGGCTAAAACATACAACGAATGGTTACAGGAACTGGGCTTGGCTAGTCTAGTAAAGAGAAGGACCAGGGGAAACATAATAGAGATCTTCCAATATTTGAGGGGCTGCCACAGGGAGGAAGAGGTCAAGCTATTTTCTAAGGCACCTGTAGGCCAGACAAGGAATAATGGATGGAAACTGAACAAGGAGAGATTTAACCTGGAAACAAGGAGAAACTTTCTGACAGTGAGAACAATCAACCAATGGAACAGCTTGCCCTTGGAAGTTGTGGGAGCGCCATCAGTTGAGGCTTTGAAGAAGAGATTGGACTGCCATCTGTCAGAAATGGTGTAGGGTCTCCCGCTTTGGCAGGGGGTTGGACTAGATGACCTACAAGGTCCCTTCCAACTCTGATTATCTGTTATCTGTTATCTGTTACTGGGTATACTTATTTGCCCTGTTTAACTTTGAAAGATGTAACATTTTTTTCTTGAAACCAGGTTATTAATCTTAATTTCATAATATTCTAAAAACAAATGAAATTTCACAACTATGAAACCAGATTGTCAAGGGCCATTAGAGACATGAATGGACTGGTTTGTCCCTTTTTCAAATATTTTTGACTGACTGGATATATGTGGAAATGACTGTCTTTGAGTGAGTGTGTGTGTGTGTATGTGTGTGTGTGTTTTAACTTTACATGTAAAGGCAGAACTTAGAAAATAGATAAAGAAATTAGCTACAATTTTGTTTTCTTAATTTTTTTACCATATCTTTTTATATAATCATCATCAAAAGTAACAAAAAACACCCCACTCTAAAATGTCACATTTGAATGCAAATAAGATAAAAAAAGATTGACTAGCCTACACATATACTACAAAAAACAAAGCAAGGAAAACCAAAAGGCATTGAAAAACAGAAGAAGGCATCATACTTCAGCTAAAAATGGGGGGGAGATGAATTCTTGTAAGTTTTAACTAGGGCATCTAACCTGGAAAAAGTGACTTCTACTGCCCAGAGATAATACCTGTAGTGGGACAAAAGGAAAAAAAAAAGCAAAGTACCCTTAAGTTACTAAAATGACATCAAGGAAAGAATAATAGAGAATCAGCATTGTGAATGAACTTGCATTTTTGTGAATGAACAGGGGCACTAACTGGATGCATATACTTTTTTATCCTTGAGAGGGTAGGGTGTGAAATAATCCACCTAGTTAATAAGAATAAAAAAAGTTTCTCCCTTGTTTTAAAACAAGTTAAATATTCTTGCTTTAAACCCAGAAATGTTTTGTGTTTGTCAATAGATTATGTTTAACTCAAACTTGGTTTTCACTAGGAACAAAGAATAAGTTTTTACTTGCATAGTGAATTTGGATCAATCTCAAAACTATCATTCTTGGATTTATAAATAAAGAGCATGTAGGACTATTTTTTTCCCAATAATTTCACAACAGACTCAATTGAATGATCAACTGGGAAATTGACATCCTATATCAAGCCAAGCTAAAAAGTGCCAGAGAATTCTTGGAGGCCTGGCACTCAGACAAATTGGCCATCCATAGACACATAAAGGCAAACCACTTCTACATGCCACTTAAAAGAAATAATCCAAAAGTCCAAATGGAAACCAAAAAAAATATCCCAAACCCCTCCTCACCAGTAATCAACACACATATAAGCAGAGCTTAATACCAAGATTAACACTAGGCCTATAGTCAAGTAAACAATACCTCAATTGTGAAACTACCAGTGCAGACAAATTAACATTAAACAACAGCTTAACTAAGGAAACATCAAGAAAAGCCCATGAACACTGATAGGGCAAATCACTAGTACATAAAAACAAGAGCAAACCCCTTCCCTTCTAGCATTGATGATATTATCTGGTTTGGTAATGAAACATCTTCAAGAAAACCACCAAGCTCAGAGAGCACCAAGCACCCCACAATTCAGTCCTGATCTACAAATATTCTCTTCTCTTGCTACAATATTTTCAGCACTTGCTTCTTGAACTGCAAACTTTCATTTTACAGGAATTTCAATATATTCATTCTCATATGCCAGAAAACACAGCACACTTAAATATTGCCCAAAAAGGTTAACCTTTAAGCTATATAATAAATTATTTCAGATCTAGCACGGAAATACGGTTTAGATTAATAATATGACTAATGGTAAAAACCGCAAATGGCAGCAATTGATTGAGGTTGCATACTTGTACTATATTTTGCTGTAATGTAGTAGAAAGCACAAGATTTGGATAATATAAGAGTCACAAGTTCCTTACACAGTGAAAAACCTGTAGAAGCAGCTAAAAGAAACCCCTCAAACCTGCTGCTTTAATTGTTATTTCTTGAACAAATAGCTGAGTGAGGAAAAGCAGAGGGAAAAAGAAAACAAAATATACCTCACATTTTGGACGAAACTTATGTGAGCAGGTTTTAAAAGCTTGACTTGGAAATGCTCACCCCATTCCCTTGGGTCAGCAAAGGTCATAATGACCCCGAGGGTAGCAAAGCATGAGTAATAGCCATGACCAAACAAAACCTGGGAATTATGAGGTAAATCTGAGCCTCCTGATAGCTCTGTGCATTGTCATTGTTGTTTCACACCAGAATGAGAGTTCAGCACAAAATGTCACTTTCAGCTTTTGAATACATAGTAGAAATTGAAAGTAAGAGTCGTGGTGACATTTTAGCTAGGAGACCTTTTTCTTTCTCCCTTTCTGGCTATGGAAAAATAGAATGAATTGCAACAAAACCCTTTTCTCATTGTCATGAAGCAGGAAAGAAAGCCATGGAGTCAAAATGCCACCGTGAAGCTAGTTTTCTATTATAGTTGTGTGGAATATTTTGTTATTTTTACACAGGTAAGATAAGGTTAGCCATTTCTGAAAAGACTCCCTGGAAGAAAAAAAAAAAGATGTGCAGTAGTTCCATTCTTGATGTTATTTTTGAGCTATGAAGCTAAGATGATTTACTGAACAGCTCAATGACTTATTTATCTTGGATTGGGTGGTCATTGGTCTTGTGTGAATCTAGACATGGGACAGAATTAGTTCAAGGTTGAGTGCAATTAATGCCATCTAGTAAAATAAGTTGAAGCACTCTGGCAAAATATCTATCTGGCCAAGCTTTTGCTTGAGTTTTGGAACTTTTTTGTAAGAATAATTCCTTTCTTTCAATGGCAACCGAGCCATTCTAGCATTATTTTAAAATGTATAAACCCAGTGGCTTTTCAAAACCAACTAAGAAGCCAGGGGCAAAATCTTCATTTGAAATTCCTTTGCCCACATTCTTCTCCCAGCCATCTGTAAAAATAGCAGTAATACAGCCATCTGTATTGCTATTTTTCTCTGAATAAAAGAGAAACATATGTTCCTCTAAACATATCATTAAAAAAAAAAACACCTGTATTTGGAGTTAGCAATTTTTCAAGACATTATTACAGATAGACAGATGGACAGACAGACAGACACACTTTAAAAAAGGATTTGGAAACTGCCTAAGTTTACAAGACTCTGATAGATATATACCAAAAATTTGCAATTGGTGAATCCATTGCTTTCTGTACCTCCGTGTCATGAATGCAATGCAAATTAAAAAGGAGTAGACCCTTAATCAGTTGCATCATTTATCTTGATGCTATTCTTCCTCTACAGGGAGTTTGCATTAAAATATGCTTTCCACATCTTATTTTCAAAGATCCGACAATATTTTAATCATATAGCATTTTTCTATTTATGAAGTTGTGGAAACAAACTTTGGAGAGTTTCAAAGAAGTCATTGTGCCCTATCCCTTATCTAGATTGCTATCCAAATGACAGCAGTATGCTAAAATATTATTATTAAGGACAAGGATATTGGCAAGTTTCACTTCATGCATGCATAACATACAAATGTAGGATTTTTCTGTGTTGACAAATTGATGCAGATAAACACAAAGCAGAATACATTCTTAAATTGCTCTCTATCTTGGCAGATGCTAATAAGAATATTTCACCTTGACTTTAAGTTTTTTCAGCCACCATGCATATTTTTTTTAAATCAGCATATATTTTTTATTCATGGTTTATTCACAGAAAGGTGCAACATCATAACACCAACCATTGACTTAGATTTGACTTCAGAACACAAGTGTAATTTACCATACATATGTATCATTCTTCTTTATCCTGGTTATCAGCAAATACCTATGCAATTTCTGAGGTTGTTATATAATCTAGACACTAATTCTTTGTGGTCAATACACACATGAAAATGGGTTTGTATGAGCCTAAATAAATTACGATTATTTACTCCTGCTTTCTTTTTAGAGGTAAGCAGTTTTTATGTCTGTGATTCAGCTATGAGGAAAGTTAACTGCACGTCTAAAGCATAAAGTTTAATTGGGGATAAATCTGCTCCAAGCACACCATTTTAAGAAACACATTACATGACATCCTGATATTCCTATCCCTAATAGGAGAGAGATTAATGAACTTTAAAATAGTTTACAGGCATGATATTTCAAAATTTAAAAAGATCAGGAACATTGCCAAAGACAGGTTTTGTCTTTTCGGAAATAGAGAAAAAGAAATATCTGGAAAAAGAAAAAAAATGATTATTTATATTTTGTCTTAGAGCCAAAGAAGACTCTGTTAATCTTGTGTTTCTAAATTTAGTCTAATAGCAGGGAATTTATAGATCCGAGATTGGCAGGCTGTTACTCCCTAAAATTTCAAATTCTCCAGTTCCTGCTCCCAACTCCTAAGGGAAGAAGGGACAATTAGACCATGACAGAAAGGAAACATGAAAGTAGTTGGCAATCTCTGTGGAAGATATATTTCAGTAGCAGAATGTACAGGTTATTTTAAATCAACCTATTCTCTGCTTTTCATGATCCAGCTTTTTGATATGCACTTAGTAAACTACCAAAGAATAGTAATCTTGTCTTTTTTGCTTTCCCTTCTCTGCTTTAGAATCTCTTTATGGATATTTTCAATTCACTTCCTGCCTACCGTTCCATTTAGGACAATTTTCTGTTCATGTCTTGCATTTCCATCAGTCTCTTTTTCAGTATTTTTATAGGATTCAAAATCATGCCAGCATTTTCATTTCTAACTGGTGTAGTTTCCATGACTTAAGTTATAAGTCATGACCTAGTCTTCTCTGGCCTAATCATAAATATTCGAATAATTTTTAAAAATTGCTTCAACAAGCTTAGGCAAATCATTATATAGTATCTGTGTTTGATTCTATGTTATGTATTGCTTTTTTGTAAAAAAAATGGAAAGCATCTGGCGTATGATCATCATCTTCTCAAGCAATGAAGAAAATATTTATGAATTATTTAATGCCAATAGTGGCTAAATACTAAACATAATTGACTAGTATTTGCTAATTGTTATTTGACCATCTGTAGAGCAGCTTGCCATGAAAATATTTGTTGGAGAATAAATGTTGGTATGAAAAATCAATCTGATACATGAGTTTTATCAATTATATGATTGCATCCATTTTATTTTGAACCCATGTGCTTATGGAATTCATTCCTCCAAGTTCTTAAAAAACGAAGCATTTTTCTAAGCATTTGAGCATTCTAATCTAGTTCCAGCATTTATTTTTTTGACATTTAAGAATGCATGTCTTTTAAAGTTGTTTTAACTAGATGTCATACTTTTGTTTTGTTATGCAGATATCTAGTTTTATGGAAAAGCTGCCACCAGGGATGTAAATATATAAATAAAATCATGAAGAAGCATTTTAGGATTTTCAGCAAGCAGTTTTCTTGACTGGATAGAAAAGGTTAAAAACTTCAGATTTTGAGACTGAATATCAAATGTTTGAAAGAAGTAGATATAGTTTTTCTGCCTACCCAGGTTTTATTGCATTATTCCTGGTTTGTGAGAGATGATATTCTGACAAGACAATGTGAAGAACAGTGGTAGTCAACCTGGTTACTACTGTCCACTAGTGGACGTTCCAGCTTTCATGGTGGGCGGTAGGGGTTTTGTCCCCTACCTTATAAATCACCATTACTGTGGAACCGGTGGGCGGTTAGAGAAAATTTTACTACTAACAGAGATACAAAGTGGGCGGTAGGTATAAAAAGGTTGACTACCTCTGGTCTAGAACAATAGATCCCCAATCTTTTGGTCACTAGTGACTGGTTCTGTGGAGAGATGTTTTTCTGTGGACCAGAGGGGACGTGCTTTTGTGTGCTGCCTGTATCCTATGGATCATATGGATGGGGCTTCACTTGTTTGTGTGACCCCATTTCTGATATGCTGCAGTCTAAGAACTGGGGGTTGGGGACCCTGGTCTAGTACTCAGTGAAAGAACAAAGCAAATCTGGAATCTCATTGTATAAAAATTTGATGGAAGTTAAGCCCTTGGATACTTTTTTTCCCAGAGCTAATGCTTTATCTTCTAATTTGTATTCAAATTTAGTTGAGTCTCAGTCTATAGAGAATCTCAGTCATCTAGGTCATGGTTGGTCCCAAAGGTGCTTTTTCAGGAGACAACTGGACTTGGGTTCCCCCCACCAGTGTTGGGATTCAAAAATTTTTACTACTGGTTCTGTGAGTGTGGCATGACTTGTTGGGTATGGCAGAGGAAGTATACTGCAAAATCCTATTCCCTTCCCACCTCAACAACCTGAATTCCAGCTCCATTCTCCTGTGCAGGGCAACAAAAGAAGACCCAGCCGATCAGCTTGGACTCGGGAGGCAGAGAATAGATGCGGGGGGAGGGGGCAGTCAGAGGTGGTATTCCAAACTACTCAAAATTTCCATCACTGATTCTCCGAACCAGTCAAAATTTCTGCTACGGGTTCTCCAGAACTGGTCAGAACCTGCTGAATACCATCTCTGCCCCCTCACTTTGAAACACTTTGCTTCTCATCCAAGAAGCTTCTTCAGCTCCCTACTATCCTGTCAGAGCTGAAGAAGCTTCTTGGATAAGAAGTGAAATGTTTTCAAAAGGAAAAAAACAAACAAGAAAGTCCAATTGCCTCCTTAAAATGCACCTTTGGGTTACTTGAGTCTATTAGCAATTATACAGTTAATTTGCTGACCATTACTGATCTCCTGGCTTGCTCATGGAATTGCTTGTTATCAGAGCTTTCAAGGGTCAGGGCAGGGGTGGGATTCAACCAGTGTTACTACCGTTTTGCGCGTGTGTAAAAAAACTTAAACTGTGCCGCCCAGACAGCTGAAAAGTGCTGCGCGCAGGTGCACATTTTTTCCTTCTTTTTCAACGACAGCTGTGCCATGCAAAGCAGCTGAGGTTGAAAAAGCAGGAAATAAGGACAGCTAAGAGCCCAGGCAGGTGGATGGGCCAAACAGCAGAAAACACAGAACCAGTTTGGTGCCTGCTGCTCTTCAGAGCTACCGGTTCTATAGAGCCGGGCAGAACCAGTAGCATCCCATCCCTGGGTCAGGGACACAGAGATACTACTAACATCCTTGACTGTTGCAGAGCTGATAGCACTGTTCTGCAAATTGGAAGAGGAACATGGTAGTTGTTCCATCCCACATCATATATGAGTGGGTTTATGTGGTGCTGATGGCAAAGCTACAGTGGGTCAAGTAACTAAGGTAGAACCATAGATCCTTGTCCCATTGATGGCTAGAGTAATCCAGATATTGCAAGTCATTGGCAATTGTCCCATTCCATTGCTGTAAACACTGAAAATATATGTGCAACTACTAATTTAAAAAATTAAGCCCAAAATGGCATAAAATGCAGAACTTCTCATAAACGGTGGAAAGCATGCTGGGTCTTCTTTTATAAATTACTTCTCTTTATTGTGTTCATCATTCCAGTCAAGAATGATGCAAGCTACCAAAATGGAATCCTGGTGTCAAGATATGTCTCCTTGGAATAACTAAGTCTTCCACTCCAACATTTTTTTCACAAGGCAAGTTAAAACGAAACTGTGATTAATCAACATTGTCCATTGCTGTCTGCAGACCCCAAACTGTTTTAACAAGGTACTCTCTATATGCTTGAAAACCTGGAGCTGACTGAGAACACCTCCAGTTAATTGTTACTCAGGTCAGAGTTAGACAATAGCTAAGCATAGAGAACACACATCAATCACCTCTGTTTTAAACTGCTCAGCTGTGGAATGTACTGTACTCTTCAGTGATCTGTGAAACAACAAATACCTCTTCACAAAAGAAAAGCAAATAAGTCCCTTGTTTTCTCCATTCCTATATAGCTCCATATAGCTCTGAATCATCTTTGTGCAGTTTGTGGCGATCACAGTGTCATTTCCCATCCTATACAGGTAGTCCTTGAGTTAAGATCACAACTGAGCCCAACATTTATGTTGCTAAGTGAGAAATTTGTTAAGTGAGTTTTGCTCCATTTTATACGACTTTTCTTGCCATGTTTGTTAAGTGAATCACGGCAGTTGTTAAATTAGTAACACGTTTGTTAAGTGAATCTGGTTTCCCCATTAACTTTGCTCATCAAAAGATTGCAAAAGGTAATCCCATGTCCCCCAGTACATGGCAACCATCATAAAGATGAGTCAGCTGTCAAGCATCCAAATGTAAATCACATGACCGTGGGAATGTTGCAACAGCCATAAGTGTTAAAATGGTCATAGATCACTTTTTTCAGTGCTGTTATAACGGTCACTAAGTGAACTGTTGTAAGTCGAGGACTACCTGTCTTCAATAAAATACACCGTCTTCAATAAAATACAATGGAGAAAACCAAATCCAAACATTACAATCAGTCATTTTTCTCCCCAGGTACTGAGCAATAAGAAGAGCAAATATTGACTTTGTTTTTTGTATGATGCAACAACCTTCTTAAGGTCAAAGAAAACATTGTGGCACCTTTTCTATTTCCATTCCAATTTTTCCAGTACAGTGAATTAACCAACAGGGCTGTGCAAAGCATTCAAAAAAGGTGCTTCACAACGTAGGTTAGTGCAAGCTAAGTATTCTTTCTAGAAGTATTGAGGCTGCCATATTCTTTGGAAAGCTCAACGAGTGCATCACTCGGGACAGTGACATGGGTAGCATATAGATGTAATAAATAGGTAAATAAAATGCATGCAAAGTGGGAGAAGATTTTGCCTATCATCCGGATGACGGAGCTACCTCAAGGTTTCAAGGGGATGTTCTTTGTTCATACCAAGTGATTCTTTCAATCTTATGCATGAGTCTATTAACCTGCTTTACTAGCGTTATGATGAAATTATACTCGGCTTTCTGTGTATTTTGGCATCCAGCACGCTAATGTAGGAAATCTTTAATGTAATTTTTTATCATACAGGGTGTTTGTTGATGTTCTATCAAAGCCTGTCTTTGGATTTTTAAATGGGTTTATTTTTACTTTAAACATTTCTCTAGGCAGCTCCTGGCTTGACAATTAGATACACCTCCCCTTGAAGGTCTCCACATAGTGACTTAAACTCCTGACATAGGAGACCCAGGTGTAAATCTTCTCAGAGGTCAGCTGAAATCATTTCCTCAGAACAGTGCACTGGAGGCAGCTTCATTCATATTCCCTTGGAAAGAGATTTTGTTTCATTAAACTCTAGACTTGACTCATTCTCAAAGAGGTCAGGGAAAATGCTACATGCAGCCCTTTCTCCTTCAGTAATGCCACCACTTGTTTGATTTATAGCAGCCGTTCCTTCATAAGCCACAAAAAGGCCCTGGAGAGACTCTCGCTTCCCGTGAAAAGCAAATGAAAGCTGGATTCATGTGTTGGTGATTGATTAGGTAAGCATACTCATGGAATTGAAGCAATTGGTCTTGGAAATCAATGAGACCATTAACATTTTACAGATGTAAATATTTTGTCAAATCATGCATGGAATGTTTTTTTTTTTTGCCTATAAATTTAAAAACAATTAAACAACTAATTTTGAGAAGACAGAGAGGTCACAGTAATGTTTAAGTATTTCTTGGAACGAACAATCATTTTTCACCTTCTCAAGTTCTATTTGACTAACACTAAATGGTAAATTTATTGAAAGACTTTTTGGAAAAAAATGTTTCTCATGTAAACTTTTTCTGTTTTTTTAAAAAGCACTTTTTGTATAGTACGATACAATATTCCACATAATAAACTTGTTCCAGGTTGGTTACAGACAAAGCTGGCACTAGAGTTGAAGAGGCAACTGCATGTGGTTTGGTGAAGTAGCTTTCCACATCCATTTGTTGGTGTCAACACAACAGACACAATCCCTCCTGTCTTTCTCCTCTTTTACAACTCAATTAATTTACTGGAATCATCTAAGAAGTCACTTTCAAATAAATCACTAGTCATTTTAAAGTCACCTCTTTATAGTTGTGCTTTTAAGTTAGCAACCATGCTGCAATTCATATATGAAATAGGAATGGGGGAAAAAAAATCCAAGGTGAAATAAGGGTATGCAGCCATAGGAAAGCACATAATAAAAGGAAAAAGGAAAACAAATAGAAAAAGTAAAAAAAAAAATATACAAAGGAAAAAGAAAAAAATAATTTCTCTTAGGAATGATTTTATGTTGGCTTCTGAATGAGGCTTTATGGTGGACTATAGGCCACTGAAGGAGTCAGCACTGCTGCAGTCAGCACTGCAGAAGAAAACAATGGCCAGAGGTGATTTCTGTCTGGTAAAGTCTTTTCAGCTAAAGGAGAATTGTCTCTCTGCATCTTGGACTACTGTTCCTTATGCAGAGACCCTGAGATGGAAGTCTTGTGTCTTTCTTATGAGTAGAGAAGCAGGAAGTTGAGGGAAAAACAACATGCTTGCACATGCAAGCATAGCCTTTTAAAGTACCCTAAGATGGACCAAGAAGCACACGGTGGCTCAGCAGCTAAGACACTGAGCTTGTCAATCAGAAAGGTCAGCAGTTCGGCAGTTCGAATCCCTAGTGCTACATAACGGAGTGAGCTCCCATTACTTGTCCCAGCTTCTGTCAACCTAGAAATTCGAAAGCATGTAAAAATGCAAGGAGAAAATAGGGACCACTTTTAGTGGGAAGGTAACAGCGTTCCATGCCCCTTCGGCATTTAGTTATGCTGGCCACATGACCATGGAGACGTCTTTGGACAGCGTTGGCTCTTCAGCTTTGTAACAGAGATGAGCACTGCCCCCTAGAGCTGGAAATGACTAGCATGTATGTGAGGGGAACCTTTACCTTTTACCTTTAAGTTGGATCGAACCCTCACTTTCTTAATCACTTTCAGATACAATCAATTACCATTGAAAAGGTCTATGAAAACAATGAGACAAAGAAAACAAACTCTCAATGAGTCAGCCACATTACAATACTAAACCATTACCTGATAAAATAAAGCCATAGCCTTCTAAGTTTCCATATACCTAAGCCAGGGCTGTCAAACTAGCAGGCTGGATGCGTCACGCACTGGCCACGCCCACTCCTGGTTTAGCAAAGGAGGAAAAGGTCACAATATATCACGTGACAATGCCATGACAATGCTAGCTTGACACCCCTGACCTAAACAATACTATTCCATTTCTTTTTACAAAATTTCCAGTAAAAGTGCCAATATTACAGAACTTAATTTTGAATTTGTACCAATAACATGTACGTTTTAGTTTTTTTTCCTGAAACATGCCCCTGAATGGTTGTTATAAGAGCGGGGTATCAAACTCATGTCATCATTGTGGCATCACATGATGTATCAGGACTTTTTCCCCCTTTGCTAAACCAGCACATGGTGCATTTGGCCCATGGGCCGGGAGATTGACAGCCCTGTTATAAGATGAAGCAGCTATCTATCTATCTAACTCCTTTTCTACTTATTTTTTGCTCCATATAACAAGTCTTAATTTCCTGCAGCCCTTGTAGTATTTTCTCTATAAGTCATATTTTTTATGCATATAACAACTGACTAATCCTAAAACTATATCTTTGGTTATACATAGAAGAATTAAGTTTTATCCATCCTTGCTCATGAGTAGCTGTTTCCTAAAAGGATTCCTTTACTAATCAGTGTGTATGCTTCAGCTTTGAATCAAAGATTAGAACTGTTCAAAAGTTAAAATAAAAAAAGGCTTTGATGTAGCAAATATTTTTGCAAAAAGCTCTGCTGTTCTGCCAGTTCCTTGGTTCCTCCAATATAACCTACTGTTTTGGTATAAAGTGGAAGCATCCTGACAAAAACAAAGAACATCTTTTAACATTGTACCTTGTTAGTCTGTTTTCTCTTAACCTATGACAACTACAAGCATAGCTTTGAAAAGAGGATTTCTCTTTAAGCCCTGCTGATTTTACCTCCTTCAGCTGTTACTCATTTTCAACAAACTAAAACACTTGTGCTTTCAGGAGCCAAGGAGCAACCAGGCCTTGTCAAGTCAAGTGATACTGCTTCATAAAGCAGAAGTATCCAAAATCCCATCATCCAAAGGAGAAACATTAGATATGTAAACAGTCTGGGTTTTAGCCAAGAATAAATGATTACTATAGTTTATAAGATTTTGGTAGTGTTTCAATAATTGATATTCTGAAGTTTGGAGTTTATTTTAAAGTGCCACGACCAGAATGGGACTTTTCATCAAAATGATGAAAAAAGTGTCATGTTATAGTGGGAAAATCTCTGTCCCTTTTGAATGTTTGCATGATGTTACAACATACACACAAAATAAGAAGTGGGATTTGCTTTGTAATGACATGTTTGTTATCTATGCCCTCCTTTCTGAGGGACACCTCAACTGCATAAGCTATATCAGTTGATATTTCCAATATTAGCATACAAATTAGTTGTATGTTATACTTTAAGTTTTCATCATACAATTTTGTTCTTAATTCTCTCTCTCTCTCTCTCTCTATCAGTGAAGCTATCATTCTGCATTTAAACTGAGTTGTTTCCTGTGACTTCTCTGAGGAAATGTTAACATGGCTTTATTCCTGAAAGTTATTAACTTAGCTCTATGTTATATTCACAGTCTACTTCCAGAGATAAGACAGCTTGCTTATTTAGTTGCTAAATTCTTCAATCTCTTTATTTATTTAGTAGATTTGTGGGCCTCTCACCAAATGCCTCTGGGTAGCTTAACATCAAATCTTACAACAAAAAGGCAAAAATGCTGAGGAGGAAATTCAGTCCAAAGCCTCATACATAACTGATGGTTACTGGGGCCATATCTTATCTTAACCTATAGCCTACAGAAACTGTCAGGTCTTCCATATCTTCCTAAAAGCCAGCAAGATTGGTGCTGTATTCAGAGGTTGTGTGATACTATTCCCAAAGTGCAGCAACTGAAAGATCTTTTTGTTCTTCAGTTCAGTTGAGCTCTCAGATGTCTCCTCAAAAGTTTGACCCCCTTGAATACATGCAGAATAACAACCTGAGAATGTCTTTGGGGCAATGTTATCTGCCATTGTATTTGAATAATAGAAACATAACCAAGGATCGTTTGCCAAGTAACATTGTGAGGATCTTGGAATTGAAGTTGAGCTAAATATAGAATTCTGGAAATCTTCTTAATCTCTTCTTATACTTTTTTCTTTAAAAGTAGTTTATTTATGTATTGATCATTCTTCTTATATATTCTGGCAGCCTGCTCTTCAATTGAATGAGTGCTTAAAAACACATCCTCTTTCAGCAGGCTATGCTAACTAGAAGAACATTTGCATCCTTAATTATTTTCTTCAGTTGGGGAGAAAGGGGGCAAAGCATTGTGTTTTTTCTAAACACATTTTATAGGTGTTTAACGCAACTGCAATCAGGGGGTTGTTTTCTTTTCATTTTTTAAAATGAGCCATGAAACTTTGGGACTGATCGGGTCAATTGTTTTAATAAATTAAAATAAGGTGTGAAAGCTGCATAAAACAGTGCAAATGGCTCCCCCCACTCCCCCGTGCTATAGAAGTACTGAATGGCACTGAACAGTAAAAAGAGAAGGAAATTACGACGGCAGAAATCTCTTTCACTGACCTTCTCGCTATGATTTCAGCTGATGTTCTCTTTCAAGTTATTATAATTAAGAGAGTACACATTAAAAGGTTTTCATTTGTGAGATGGATGATGCAGTTTTACAACATAGCCAAATAATGTGCCCATTATGAATCTCGGATCCAGTGCCAACAAATGTCGGCAACTTTTTCTGGTCCAGGAGCTGAAACAGCAGAGCGAAGGACACTTAATGACAATTTGGAATAAAAGCAGTACTGCCCTTTCTCCACTGGGGGTGTCTCATTTTAAAGTCTTTAAATTGAGGTTATACTAATCCTAGCTCTCTGTTCTGGAGGTCATTTTTCTGCCAGACAAAATGATTGTAGATTTGTCGTAAGAATAGAAGCTCAGCACTCATAGCAAAATACTGAAAGCAAATAGGCATCCAGAATATGGTTCTGTTTATGAAAAGATCATAAGGATTGATGCCTTTCATTCAAGCCCCAGAATTTATCTGTTTTTTAACAAATGAGATTCCCCCCTGCCCCCACCAAGTTTGGGTTCTTGAATTGGGATATTATTGCCAGAAAAATGCCCTAGCATAGGATAGTTAGAAATGTAGGATAGGATAGTAAGAAATGTTTGTGTGTAGGGAGTCAGGGAGTAGAAATGAAATATAGTAGAACCTCGGGTCGCAACCATAATCTGTTCTCACTCTGGTCGCGGTCTGATTTGGTTGTGTCTGGAAGCACAACTGACTGCGCATTTGCACAGTCAGAAAAATGGCGGTGAAGGGGGAATCGGCATGGAAAGGGAATCTTTCCATGCCAATTGTGTTCGCCACCCAATTTTGGAATCATGACCTGATTCAAAAATCGGGTGGATTTGTTGTTTGCCACCCAATTTAGTTGTGAACAGAAGCATTTGTGACCCGAAGTTCCAGTGTAAATAGCATGCTTCTGGACCTCTCAGAGTCTTAAAAAGGCCTTCGCTGGGAATAATAGGCATAGGGAAGGCATTACATTGCTGGAATAGATATTATAATCTTATTACACTTCTTGCCTTTTATCATGTAACTATTTTTTTCCGGGTCCCTTGCAACATCTCTCTCTCTCTCTCTTGATAAAATTTAATAGTAGTTCCTTAATGCTACTTTAATAAAACTGCGACAATAGGAATTCATGTTCTGAATGTCTGGAAAAGAAGGAATTTATACAGTACTATGGCCAATTTGTGAATTTTTTTATTTGGTAAAAAGACAAAAGCAGACATAAAACTTTCATACAACATCAGAAGAAAGAAGCAGGAGCACTCAAATCTGAATATAGCAAGCTGCTTGGATACAAGATGGAAAGTAAAACAGCAGCTGGTGTCAAGCTTATTGCTGTGAAGACATACTGTTCACCCACACTGGAAAGGAAAAAAAGGGTCCAATCGAAGAAAAATTGTTCAGTAATTTTGAAACATAAAGCCCTGTACAAGTTGATGGCCTCCAGCACTATTCCTGCAGTCTTTTTACAAGTACTGGGTACAGACTGTGAGGAGAGCAACATCGCTTGTTAAAATAAAAGGGTTGTCCTAGTTTATCAGTTTGTGGTTCCTAAACATCTTTTACTGATCTGATCTTATAAAATTGGCCATTACCCATAATTCTAACTCTATCCATTTTTCAGTAAATAACTGGATATCATATCATTAAAAGAAGAGGCCCATCTCCCTCACAAAGAGACTCTGGGTGGGGTACAATAAAGTATTAAAATACAGAAACAAAATACAAATGTTAAAAAGAGGCAAGGGTACTTAAAACACTGGTAAAAATTAAGTGGGAAGGCAAAGAGAGGGCTCCCACTGTGGCAGCCAGGCTCATAGTTGCATGCTCCTTCAGGGCTCCCCCACACAAGGCAACAGAGTCATGTTTTCACTCTGCTCAATGATCATTTGTTGATGTTCTGACCCAAACCTTGTTTCAAGGAAACAAACATGAAACAGAGGTAACAGCAAACCTTGTAATGATTCTTTATGAATTCTGTTCCTTCACGGTTAAAAGGCTGTTTCAAACTAATTGTCTCTGATAAGAACAAGCCTTGCCAAGGTTGTGCAAGGATGCCAAGAACACAAGATAAAGTTACTAAGAAATATTTCAAACACAAAGAGTCTCCAAACACCAACCAAGATACTCTGAACGAGTCTTGAGTGCAAAAACTTCTTTGCTTCCTGCATAGAACTCCGGTTTCTCAGCTGGCTTTTAACTCTGAAGGGAGGGGCCATTACCTTGCAGCCTTACTTCCAAGTTGCCTGTGCAGCTGCAGCTACTCTTTCCTTCGAGCAGCCCTGCATGCACATGAACTGGGCACAGGCTCCTCGGGGACCTCTTCATCACTGCTGCCAGTCTCCACAATCTCTGAAGGCAGCATTCCACTCCCTGACGGTCTTGGCCCCATCCCTGCATCACACGCAGGCCCCTCATCTGAGTCCTCGCTCTCCGAGACCTCAGCCATCCACACTGCTGCTGGCGAACCATAACAGTTGAGCAAATGTTGATGGCAATGAACATATAGTAGTTCTGACTGTTCCCAAAGTTTTGACTGTTGCAGTAGCCCCGTAGACATATGATCAACATTTGGGCATTTGGCAGCCAGCCTTCAGTTACAACCACAGCTTCCCCAATCTGCCTATCTCCTGCTCTTTTGGTCCTTGCACTTTGCTCTTACCTAACCCTGCTGTATTCTGTCCTTGTTGTGTTCTTCTGTTGCGGAGCGGAGGGACCTCTACAAAGGGAGCTTGTTAGGTCTGGCCAGAGAGAAGGTAGTCAGATAGAGCCCATAATTCATGCAAGGCAAGAGAAGCATGAGATCCTTGCCTAATGATGGCAGGGTCTTTGCCTACTGACCTCAACTGGGATTACCAGAATTTTCACCTAGTATATAATGTTTTGCCTAACAACTGCTTCACTTAGTGACATAAATTATGATTGCGGTTAGGGTCATTAAGCAAGGATTACCTGGAGCTAAAATTGCTCTAGTTTAATAAAGCAATAATTAAAACCACATCACACATCCTATACAAAAATCTCAATTACACCTAACCTAGTGAAGGATTTTGTGATTTGTTTCAGCAACCCTTTATAGCCAAATATTTAACTGCTGAATAATGCAAGGCAGTCTGTTTAATGATATTTTAGTACAGAGGTCTCCAAACTTGGCAACTTTAAGACCTTTGGACTTCAACTCCCAGAATTCTGGGAGTTGAAATCCACAAGTCATAAAATTGCCAAGTTTGGGGACCCTGTTTTAGTATATGACTTAAAGTATTGGATAAGTGCTTTCCCTCCATTTTTCTTAAGTTACCTGAGTTGAAACAAATTACTTCTCTATAGTATCAAATTCAGTATTGCTGCTAAAATTTTAAGGAACATTTTTGTAAGTCAGATACTGCTGATATATTTAAGGCATAAATACTTATTTATTTATCAAAAGCATCCTATCTCAGACATGAATAGACTTCCATTCAAAATTTCAAAACCTGAAATAATTGCAGTTTCATTACCTCTTAAAAAAACATTAAAAACTTTTTTCCTTAACTCTTCTTGATTTTTTTTGAAGTTCCTATAGCAGCAATTTAATTCTTAAAAGAGAAAGAATTTTGACTGACGAATAGGGAGGCATTAAGAATTTTAAATCTAAATACATTTATTTCTAACACATGCTGAATGTACTACAGAGTTCTAAAAAAGCATACATTTCTGATTTTTTGAATATTATCTTAATTTCTGAATATTACTAGAATTTCATGTGGATCCTGACACATAACAGGCACCTAAATGAACAAATAATTATACAGTTTGATACAGGTTTCATTTATTTCACTGACAAAATTATCTAGCATACAGTTTATCTATATAAAGTAGCAATTATCCCTATAATTGAATCAATTTAGTTAAAGTAATAACTAGGGCCAGTTCTATAAAATTTCACAAACAACTAGGCTGATTTGGGCAAGCCGTTCTCTATATAAATTAAATAAATTTTGGTTCCTTTCACCATATTATTCATCTCATAAATTCTAATAGTCCACTCAAAATAAATTTCCGAGGACTCCCATAAAAAAGAAATTGTTACTCATCAATCAGAAAATCCCTATAAAACTATAAGTTATAAAAGTTCCGAGATTTTTCATGATCCAGAGTTAGAAACATAACCTTGAAATGAAGAACACTGAAATGAAGAACAATGGATGTCCTTAAGACTGGCCATCCTGTCACTATTGCTTCAGTAGCAATAGCAATAGCACTTAGACTTATATACCGTTTCACAGTGCTTTACTCTTTCTAAGGGACTTACAGAGTCAGCATATTAGCCTCAAAAATCTGGGTCCTCATTTTACCAATCTCGGAAAGATGGAAGGCTGAATCCATTTGAGCTTGTCAGAATCGAACACCTGGCAGTGAGCAGTGAGTTAGCCCGTAGTACTGCATCAGTACCTGCACCACCAAGATTCTTCAGTCTCTTAAGTTCTCCAGAAATTCATGAAGAACCCCAGGACCACATACAGAGATTTAAAGTCTCTGTTGTCTTGGTTTAAATACTATGAGTAAAATGATATTCAAAGAAAAGTAACAGGAAGGAAGCCATCAGCTACTAAGAAAAATATTGATGTTCATTTCAAGTTTGCAAGAAACCACTTGGATGATCTTTCTAACTGGAGGAATATTCTATGGGGAGATGAGGTCAAAAGTGAAACTTTTCAGTGTAATGTAAGCATCATTTTATCTGATAGAAATAAAATTCTACATACTTTAATAAAAAAATATCTTAGCTGTCGTATATCTCATACGAACAAAGGACGCGAGTCGGTGACTTGGTTCAGCTCATTTATTGGGTAAAACACAAGTGGGGAGCGTGGGGGAGAAGCGCGGCTTAAAACACTTTCTGCTGAGTGCTGCGGCCAATCGGGTCGTTTTGAATCGCCCGCAATCGGCTCAGCCAATCGCGGTCGATTCCGAACGACCAATCAGTGCCGCGCACTCAGCCAATCCGGTGGCCGTGCGCTTTAGCCAATCCGGGCTGCCGGATTTCGAGTATTCAAATGTCTGTACAGAACACCCCTCCCCTCTTGGTTTGGTCCTACGTGACGTAGTCCCGTAAGTAGGCGGGGCTCCGTATTTTCCGACTTGACTTGCACTGGTCAGTTGTTTCCTGGCTGTCGGCCAGTTCGGGTGGGACTCCTGTCGCTCTCCGCCTCGTTGATGGACCCGCCTGGAAGGGTGAGTCAGGCCTCTCGCCGCGGCTCCCTCCTGGTCTCCCCGGGTTGGTCGAGCTGCTGGCTTCGCTGCTCCCGCTCGGCTTTTCCGGGCTGGTTGAGCTGGCTTGGCTGCTCCCGCTCGGGCTTCCGGGGTCGGTTGAGCTGGCTCGGCTGCTCCTTCCAGGTGAGGCTTCGAGTGGGTCGCTCTCCGGTTCTTCAGGTGGTGAGTACTGCTGGTTTCTTTTTGGGTGGGTTTGTTCTTTTTGTTCTTTGGGGCCTTCCCTCCCCTCTTGGTTGGTGTTTTGCCGGTTCCTTTCAGTGTCTGGTCTTTGCGTGTCGGTTGTATTTCCCACGGTGGTTCTTGCTCTCAATTGGTCGATGTGGCGTTTCCACGGTCGTCCGTCGGTGGTTTGAAGGCGGTACGAGTGTGGGCCTGTTACTTGGGTGATCGTTGCCGGTATCCAGAGGGGGTCCCTGGTCAGGTTTTTTGCGTAGACCCTGTCTCCCGGTGCGAATGTTCTGCATTTGCTGGTGGAGTCAAGGGGTCTTTCTGGGTTGTATGTGGGGTGCAAACGGTCGAGCGGTGATCGCAATTTCCTCCCCATTAGTAGCTCCGCTGGGCTCTTGTTCATCGTAGTGCTCGGGGTTATGTGCTGAATTAGTAGCATCCGGTTTATTTTGTCTTGTATGTCCCCGGTTTCGATCTTTTGGATGGTCTTTTTTGTGAATTGGACCATTTTCTCCGCCCTTCCGTTCGCCGCCGGGTGCGCTGGTGCCGTTAATGCGTGTCGGATCCCTCGTTCTGCCAAGAATTTCTCGAAGGGTAGCGCGGTGAACTGGGGGCCGTTGTCTGATACGATGACATCGGGAAGGCCGTGGGTTGCGAAGAGCTTGCTGAGTTCTCTGATGATGGCATCTGTGGTAGTTGTCTTCATGTTGCTTACCTCCAGCCAGTTGGAGTAAGCGTCTACGGTTACCAGGAAGGTGTGTCCTCTGGTTGGTCCCGCGAAATCTACGTGGATTCGGGACCATGGCCCCCGAGGGGTTTCCCATGCCCGGATCGGGGCGGCGGGGGGGTTTGGTCTTGATTCCTGGCACTGCTTGCAGGAGGCCACCCAGGCTTCGATCTCTTTGTCCATCCCTGGCCACCAGGCGTGACTTCTGGCCAGGGCTTTTGTCCTAACGATGCCGGGTGCCCTAGTGCAGCATGCTCAGGACTTCTTTTTGCAATTTTTCTGGGACTATGACTCTGTCCCCCCACAGTAGACAGCCTTTCTGCGTTGATAGCTCTGTTTGTCGGTTCCGGTAAGCTTTGAACTCGTTGTCCACGTCCTTCTCCGGCCATCCTTTTCCCACCCATCTTAGGACCTGCGCCAGACGTTTGTCTTTATTGGTTGCTAGGGCAATGTCTGACGCGGTCAAGGGTAGGTTGGGTAAGGTCTCGATGCTCAGGGTGGATGTGGTGGGTGCTGGGTCAGCGTCCATGGTGGGCAATGGTGTGCGGCTGAGGGCATCCGCATGCGGGATTGACTTACCGGGGCGGTGGATTAGCCGGTAATTGTAGGCGGCGAGAAATTCGGACCACCTTGTCATCCTTGGGGAGAGGATGATTGGGGTGGCCCGGTCTCCCGCCAGTATTCCCAGCAGCGGTTTGTGGTCCGTGATTATGGAGAAGGTCCTGCCATAAAGGTATTCGTGGAATTTCTTTACGGCTGCGACGATTGCTAGAGCCTCTTTGTCCAATTGGCTGTAGTTTCTTTCGGGTTTTGAAAGGGTCCTTGAGAAAAAGGCGATGGGTGCTTCTTTCCGGTCGGCGAGGGTGTGGCTGAGGACGGCTCCTACGCCGAAGGGTGATGCGTCGCACATTACCGTGATGGGGAGTGTCTCGCTGTACTGGATGAGGAAGCGTCCGATGTGAGAAGGTCCTTGGTTTTGTTGAAAGCGTCCTCTTCTCGTCTCCCCCACGTCCAGGTGGCTGCCTTGTCGAGCAGCCTATGCAACGGTTCCGCCACGGTCGCCTTTTGGGGCAGGAAAACATTGTAGAAATTAATCAACCCCAGGAACGCTTGTAACTCAGTTTTGTTTCTGGGTTTCGGGGCTTCTTTGACGGCTTTTATTTTGCCCTCGGTGGGGTGGATTCCGTGCTGGTCTAGTAGGTACCCCAGGAATTTGACCCATGCCGTGCGCAGTTGGCATTTCTCCCTCTTAACTTTTAGTCCTGCACTTTGGAATGTTTGCAGTACTTCCCTTAGGCGGCCCTCCAATTGTTTCTGGTCGGCCACGGCTACCAGCACGTCGTCAAAATAGGGTACTACCCCTTTTATGCCCCGGAGGAGCCTCTCCATTAGGCTTTGAAATACCCCCGGGGCTACGCTGACTCCGAATTGGAGCCTCTTGCAGCGGAATGCCCCTCGGTGTGTGACTATGGTCTGCGCTTCTGCGGTTTCCTCGTCGACCGGCAGTTGCTGATAGGCTTGGGCCAGGTCGAGTTTGGCGAAGACCCTGCCCCCCCCCCAGTGAGTGTAGAAGGTGTTGCACTACTGGGACGGGGTATGTGCTTTGTTGTAGCGCACGGTTCAGGGTGGCCTTATAGTCCCCGCAGATTCTCACCGACCCATCTGGCTTTATCGGGTGACTATAGGGGTTTCCCATCGGGCATGGTCCGTTGGCTCGAGGACTCCCTGCTCGATGAGCTTATTTAATTGCTCATCGATTTTGGGGCGGAGGGCAAAAGGCACTCGCCGGGGTTTGAGGTGGATAGGGGCAATGGTGGGGTCAAGGCTGAACGATATTGGGGGCCCCCGGTACTTGCCTAGGTTTCCGTCGAAGACCTCTTGGAACTCGCGCATGAGCTGCTCCTCCCAGTCCGCCTCGGCGACGTGGTTGGTGCCGGTCACCTCTAGTCCCAACGGCGCGAACCATTGAAGTCCCAGGAGGCTGAGGCGGTCTCGTTCGACGATGGTTAGGGGTAGTATTTCGGTGCGCCCTTTAAATGTGACCTTGAAGTGCCCGGTCCCTACCACGGGGATGCGATTCCCTTGGTAGTCTTTGAGGATGAGCTTCTGGCTCTCCAGCTCGTGCCGTTTCATGGAGGGTACTAGCCGCTTAATTTCCCGCCACGCGACCATGGATAGGTAAGATCCGGAGTCGACTTCCATTTTGCAGGGGCGGTCTTCGATGGCGACCTCCACGTGGACCTTCCGGCCATCCCAGTTGGAGGAATGGCCAACGATGACCGTCTGGTGCGTTTCCTCGCGCTGGCGGTTTTCGTTGAAATGGCGGTTCCTCGCTTCCCGGCTCCAACGGCTCTCGCTATCCCGGTCGCGGTTCCTTGGGGGGGTGTTGTCGCGTCTGGCATTGTCGCGCCTCCGTGGGCTGCCGTCTCGGTGGCGGGGGCTGTGGTTCCGTTTGAAACGGCAGACCTTGGCGATGTGGCCCCGCTTGTCGCAATGCCGGCATATTGCATCAAAGAACCGGCATTCCGACCGCGGGTGTTCGCCGCTGCAGCCGGCGCACTGGAACTTTGATTTTCGGTTCCGTTGCTCGCGCCGGTCGCGTCCCGTCTGCAGTCGGTGGATGTCCTCCTCGTCATCTTCTGAGTCGGAGGGGGATTCGAGATCGCCGTGATGTGTGGAGGCGGCTGCTCGATGGTCGAATCCGGACTGGTTCTCGGGGGTCGCGGTCGCTTCGGTCATGGCGGGTCGCTCTGCGGTGCCGGCTTGCCGCAATTGGGCCGCTGATTTCCGGGTCGCTTCTGCTGCGGTGGCTTCGGCAAGGGCATCGGCGAGGGAGATGTCGCCCTTTGCCATGATCCGGCTCTGCAGGACGGGGTCCCGGAGGCCGAGGACGATGCGGTCCCGCAGGGCTTCATCGAGATCGGTGAACCCGCACAGGCCCCCGAGGTCTCTGAGGTCGGCCACAAAGTTGCTGACGCTCTCCCCTTGCTTCTGATCACGGCGGTAGAATTCGTGCCGGCGGATGAGGGTGGGCGCGGCGGGTGCGTAGTGGCTTCTCAGCAGCGGTTCGAGATCAGCCCAGTCCATGGCCTTTACGTCGAGCGGCTTGGCGAGGGCTTTTGCCATTTTAAACACTGCGGGCCCGCAGTGTGTGAGGAAGACGGCCCTTTTCCTCTGCCCGTTCGCGTCCTTGAGGTTGCTACTCTCCAGGAACATGAGGAATCGGTCTATGTACGATTCCCAATCCTCCGTAGCTTGGTTGAAGGGAGCGGGTGGCACGTTGCCGCTGGCCATGCTGCCGGTTGCGGTTCCGTGGGCCACGTGCGGTGTGGGACTTGTTTTAAAATCCCACCTTCGTCGCCAGTGTCGTATATCTCATACGAACAAAGGACGCGAGTCGGTGACTTGGTTCAGCTCATTTATTAGGGTAAAACACAAGTGGGGAGCGTGGGGGAGAAGCGCGGCTTAAAACACTTTCTGCTGAGTGCTGCGGCCAATCGGGTCGTTTTGAATCGCCCGCGATCGGCTCAGCCAATCGCAGTCGATTCCGAACGACCAATCAGTGCCGCGCACTCAGCCAATCCGGTGGCCGTGCGCTTTAGCCAATCCGGGCTGCCGGATTTCGAGTATTCAAATGTCTGTACAGAACATTAGCATTGTCAAACATGGAAATGGCGATATCATATTTTGGGGGTTTGAAATCTGTTCCAAATGCAAAACACAAGCAGAGGAGAGGAGTTTCAGTTTCAGTTTTAGTTTCACAGCACCAAACAGCTTTAGTACAGAACAGTTGAGCTAAGCTACGCCCAGGCTCCTTACTGTCTCTTTCTTGCTCACACAGCAAATATTGTTTCAGTTTCCAAACAGGACACTAACCAGATGAATACCAATGAAAATATATATATACATATACATATATAGATAGATAGATAGATATAGATATAGATATATCTCCATCCTTTCTCTTTTCTACACTCATTTTCATTGATATTTTTCTTTAAGAAACCATCTATTTGGAAAAATTATTGTAATGTTGCAATTTGTCCATAAAACCACCAGATAAAACTGCCAATTCCATTTAGTGTGAGCTCTCTTTTCCCAATTCTGTTTGGTTTTGGGGGGGGTTTGGACCTGGGAAACATGTTTGCTTGTTTTATAAGTGAACCCACAATTAACCCTGAATGAGTGATGAGTAATGTTTTTACAAAAGAGGACTTGAAATGAATGTGCCCGTGGTTTCAATTTCTTGAAACGTTTTGATGTTTGCAGGCTTCTTGGTCTCCTTAAGGTGGCCTGGCTCAGCCTCCAGCCTATGAAAGCAAGTCTTCATTGACAGAGACAAGACAGGATTATGCTTTTAACATAATACTTCCAGGAAGGAGAGCTAAGCCCATTGTTTTGTATAATAAAACATATCCTGCCATTCTCCTAATTTCATCAACTTAAACAAGTCAACACCAGGCATTAACGAAGAAAGGTTTCCAATTAGCCACAGTCCAAGACTCACCCAGCTTTTCAGTAACCTTCAACTGTCAGCAATTAAAAGGACAGATCGGTATGATGTGGATCCTTCATTCCAAATCGCCACAACTCATAACTCGTAAATGACAAACACAATTAATGGATCACACAGAGTTCACTGGATTGCTTTTCATTATGTGGGTTCTCTGGCTTGAGAGCTCCTTTCCTAATGATCTTTGTTTTTCCACGCCGAAAGCAGCCCTATGATGAAATATAGAGCGTGCTACTGCATCATTCACTTGAATGGACACTAACCTGATCAGACCTGCACAAAGAGGGACCATAACAACACAGTAAATATTGCATGGTCCTATTCACTGTTGCATTTCCAGGATGCTCCATTCCAGACAGTTTTCACTGGACTGTTTTTGGACTATTCTGTTCCTATTTCTACAAATGCTGTGATTCTTCTGAGTATGCATGTATCACTTACTAGCTTTCAGAGGAATCCAGGTTAAGCTATTTATTCAGCACATCTCAGTACCTATGCATATACAAGAAAACCTCTAAGTAACAAAAATGAACAGCGGTCAGGTTGTCCTCTCTCTCTTTTTCTTCCACTTTCATATTTTATTAAACAATATATTACTTACTACAGAAAAATATATTACTTTACTTACAGAAAAAAAAGTCTGATTCTGTATGTGCCTAGAGTATTCAGAAATAAATCTTGTTCCTTGGAATGGGATTTCCTGCCAAATTACAGTTGACTTCCATTTTATAGAGTTCTTACGAAAGTGTAAGTAATTAGAATGGTTTTGTATAAAGTGTGTTGATTTCAATGGCATACATAAATATTTGTACTCAGGTATACCAATTTAAACCGCTTGGCAATACAAATGCCTCTATTTCTGGCATATATATGATACCTGTCATTGTGAGATTTATACCATTACATTAGCCAGCCCAGGACAATCTGGTACTGTTGTCATAACCAGGGTTTTGCCTTTTCTTAGAGATGCAGGTATGAGCTACCTGTGCTTTCTGTACTGTACAGCCAGATGATGATCTCCTGTGCTGATTGTGTTGTGGTTCGCTGGCAGCCTGTGCAGACGGCAGAGATATTGAACAGTGGGGAAGAATGGGGACCAGTCAGGGAATCTGGAGAGGACTTGGATGAGGGTCCTTCGTCCAATACAGAGATAGGGCCAGGACCATGTGGGAGTGGGGTGCTGCCTCCAGAGCTTCCAGAGTCTGGCAGCAGCAAGGCAGAGGACCCAGGGCAGCCTGTTCCTAGTGCACGTGTGTGCAGAGCTGCTAGAAGGCAAGAGCAGCTGAAACAAAAGGGGAGACTCGGGAGTAAGGCTGGGAGGTGATTGCCCCTCCCATAAGTTATAGAGGACAGGCAAAGGTGATGAAACCTTTGCAGGAAGCAAAGTCATTCATTCTATTCAGATTAATCATTAAAGCTCTGTACTAATCATAAAGCTCTAATTCATTTGGCACTCTAGCTGTTGGCAGCAATTCAAAGGACAGAAAGGTGGGTTCTTATCTTGAAGGGACTGTTTGGAACTCATTACTGGCTGGGAATGAAAATAATTCCCAGCATTGAAATAAAATAAGATTTGTTTTAACTAAGCGTGTGTTTAATTACAGTCTGGGGAAGCCTTGGTCAGAACAGATTGTACATGTAGCTGCTACCTAGCTGACACAACAAGGTGATGGGCTTGTTCGCTTTGATGTCAGCATAAAGATGATAAGGCAGTCAAGATGTCATTCCAGTCGTGGTAGGGGCACTGAATAAGAGTCATTGACTGACATGCATTTGGGAAGAGTAATGCTTAATCTAGGTTATGCCTTATGTTACACATGTTTCATCAGAAAATCCTAACAAACAACCTGGCACCACTGAGGAACTGAGATCTTGATTCCATTTCTGTTCATATAAAATGCCTAACATAAAATAAATATCAAGGATGAGAATGCTGGGAGAAGAGAGATACTGAAAGAAAACTTCTTGGGCTGGCACAAATTGTAACTTAAAAACTTCCCATTACAGCTTCTTGCCCTAGCTCACTACAGAGATACCAAATGTGTTTGACACAGAGAAAGTTAGAAATATCAACATAGGTCTTTTCTGCAATAAAGGTGATCAACATTTAAAAAGATGTGGGAGGAGGAATCTCCTTGTTGAAATAATATGGAAATTCCCTAGGTACTTTTTGTAATGTTGTTATCGTACTCTCCACCCTTTCTTTTATTATGTCACAGAGATGAAAACATGACATTGATTTTAAAAATACACAAATCGTACATTTGTATTATGGTTTCCTCCAGTTTTATTAGCTACAAAAGTCACAATGCTTTAAACTGCAATTTCTTTGAAAGTAAGTCTCACTAAATACATGTGATGTGTCTTCTGTTTTTAATGCGGTTTTTGTTTTATTGATTGATTGATGATTTGTAGAACTGCTCATCTTATAGCAGAGGTGGTGGGTGGTGTACAACGATTAAAAGCAACATTAACCCATGATGTTACTAGTTGAACGGTAACCCCAAAGCCATATCATCAGCAGACATCACCTAATTTCCTGGTCCAAATACTTGGAGAAATAGCCAGGTCTTTAGAGTCTTACAGAAGTTTCATAGGACAGCAGGATCTCGGGGATGGGGATATTGAACAAAGCTAATAATTAGTACTTGATACCAGTATAATATATAACTTTGTATTCATAGTATTACAGAAGATTATAAAGAGTCTTCAGCAAAGGCAGAGAACCTTTTTGTGACTATAAGCAGTGCTGTTGTAATAAGGGTCATATATTTATACATGGACAAAGTAGATGGTCCAAACCAAACTAAGAGGAACCAAGTCATGACAAATGCATCCACATTAAAATATAATATTGTAAAAGAGCATTTTTTTTTACTCTTTTTACTAAAAGCATTGCATGTTGTAAAAACACACACTGCAAATTTTGGAGATGGGATCCAATGACTGGTCAGTAGTATTCGAATAAGTATGTCTGACTTTTTTATTTCTTTCTGCCCTACATAATAGCATTAGAATGTTATCCAATATCATATTTTTTAACGCATATAGCTGGGCCCATGGAATAAAAGATTAAGGGTCTTAAGTCCCCTCTCTTGAAAAGCTCTCTGACTCTTTACCCCTTTCCTCCTATTTTGGGGTAGCAGCTTGGAAGTTACATTTATTTATTTATTTATTTATTTATTTATTTAGTCAAGTGATTATAAGATAACAGGTATAAGTTACCTATTACCTGTTAACTATAAGTATAGTTATGAATACATGAAATGGATACATATAAGAAAAATAAAAAGAAACAATAGGACAGGGACGGTAGGCACGTTGGTGCGCTTATGCACGCCCCCTACAGACTGAGTCTAAGAGTGCCACCATTTACCTCCTAGGTAGCACTTCTCCTGGTATCCTCTCTCAAATCCAATGTATCTAAAAGGCAGGCTTTCATTGTTTGTGCTGCTGTTATTAAAAGGGGGAAAGAATGGGGATGAAATATTTTTTATAATATATTCCTTTTATATAGTGTAATGTTTTGTCCTTGTGGTGTAAATGTATATATTATATATGTATATATATGTATATAAATATAAATGTATATAAATATATGTATATATTTATGTATGACTGAAGGTTTCAGCCTTTCCCCTCCCATTTTAGGAAATGTGGATCAATCTCACAAGAGATAAACAAAACCAAACTTTATTTTAAAAGACAATGTAAAATATATGAACTCCTATTTACTTTTTAGAAATAAATATGCAAAAAGTTCATGCAACATTTCAAGTAAGCCTCAAAAGCCCACAAATAGTAAGCTTGGACAGGATATTATATACGAGTCTGCAGTTTAAGATGTATAAGAAGCTGAATAGAAACTTTTTAAAATTTCTTGTACACAGCCTAGGAATAAAAAATATTCAAAAACTAAGATAGCATAAATGGCAGCTAAAAAGAGATGCTGCTAGAGACTTATGATTTGAATGGGGGTGGACGTGTTGGAGTCCTGACAATAAAATTAAAAAAAAAGAAACCAACATTATTAGTGACAGTGTGGATTGCTTGAAAGCGTTTTCAGCATTGGAGATAATTTAAAATACAGCTTAAAAATTATGTTGTTTTAAGTGTGAAAAAACATAGGACAATTCAAATGTATTTAAAATTTTGATAATTGGACATGCACTTCCTCATTTAAATTATTTCAGCTCCAAAAATGATAAAAATATGATATTGACTTTTTCAGTGTTAATGAGGTAAACTGTAGAGCAGGACTGATTCAATTCAAAGAGTAAATTAAACTTCCCTAGACCTCAAAGATCTGGATTGAAAGATGAAAATTGTGAGGGCTTAAGGGGGTTGTTTTTTGTGAGATTGTTAATTATGTGATATGTAAACCTGCATGGTTTACATACCATAAAAATGCATGTGGAGTTTTAAAGAACATTCTAGCAACAAGCGACCAGAAGGACTAGTTTTGCCAGCATATAGATCTGGATTCAAATTTGAGTCAATGAGTGGCAATTGAAGGATATACACATTTCTCTTTGCTGCAGTAGTAATCATTTAGATTTTTGCTGCCTACTAATTGTACCTTTAAAGGAGATTCAGTGCTGCAAGAGGAAAGATAATATATGTACAATAGACTGGAGAGATGGGAAATAATTCAGTATTATTTGGCATAGGAGCTGAATAAGTCTATCCATAGTTTTAAATAGACCACTAAAACTCAATATTGTACCAAATCTATCACTTAATTTCCTGATCTCTCACTTGACAGTTAAAAAATATATAATTTTTTTCTATCTTAAACTTTTGCAAGTTCTTTAAACTACCTTTTGGAAGTTTTGACATAGAATCATAATACCAAAAAGGGTGATTCAGGCCAAGCTTGTCAAAGAGAATGGGTGAATAATTGACAGCTAGAGAATGGAAAGCTTGGTGATAGAATTTAAGTTAAAGGGGCCAATTGAGGTAGATAGAAGTTTGAGAGGCTGTGGAGTGTAACTAATTATTGTATTCCTATTTCACTTATGAATACAATTTCATTTATGAATACAGCGAGTCCCTTGGACTGCAAGATGATCAAACAGGTCAGTTCTAGAGGAGATCAACCCTGACTGCTCTTTACAAGGCCAGATCCTGAAGATGAAACTCAAATACTTTGACCACCCCATGAGAAGGAAGACTCACTGGAGAAGAGCCTAATGCTGGGAACGACTGAGGGCAAAAAAAGAACAACAACTCTGGACAACAGAGAATGAGGTGGCTGGATGGAGTCACTGAAACAGTATGTGAGCTTAAATGGACTCCAGAAGATGGTAGAGGACAGGAAGCCCTGGAGGAATGTTGTCCATGGGGTTGCAATGGGTCGGACACGACTTCATGACTAACAACAACAACCAATTTCACTTATAGAACAATTTAACTTTTAAACACTTGTGCTATGGTCTAGCTATAATCTATGGTCACTATGCCTCACTTTTTTACTCGGTTGTCATGCTACTGGGTTATTCTGACAACCTTGGCACAAAATTGTAGATTTCTACAAGGCCTAGCCTTGGAGGAAATTGCTAGATACATGCTGGCAATAATTTCAAGTTTCCCTATGCTTGGAAACAATGGAAGAAGAGTTGGATGGTCTTGCTTCTTGACTTGCAAAAGCCTTATGGGACAGAATTCCCTCCTGGTGTCCTTTCCTGATTTGACTGAAACATGGGAAACTAGGGAGGCTGTTGAGTTGTTGTACATGAAAAAGAGGACACTCATGTATAATTCTTGGCCTCATTGTAACCAAAATACAACACTTCCTACCATGAAGACTTCATCAAGATTTTCTTCCTTGACAAAAATTCAAAAGCAATTTGTTTTCCATCAAACTGAAGACTATTTCAGAAAACCACAGAAGAATTTTTAGAAGAGCTCTACTTAAGATGTTGCATTTATATTCTGATACATTATGGAACTGAAAATGGTGCAGCCACTTAACTACCCTGTACCAGAATTTCATGCTTACTTTATTTCTACTTCACTTCTATGAAGCTAAGTTAGGGAAAAAAATCATTGTCTCTTTTTCTAAAGGCAATAATTGCTTGGTTACTAGGAATATCAAGTAATAACGTAATAATTTTTATTAGATTATTACTTGAATTGAATATGAGGAAGAGATAGATTGATAAAACAGACAGATAATTAGATGGTATCATGTTCTTACAAGTTAGTGAAAAAGGCTGCCTTGTGATTTTTCTAATGAACCACATCTATGTGCTCAGAAGTAACTGAATTAACCTAGTAGTAGCTAAAAATCCATTGAACAATTTATATTGTATTGGAAAGCAGCTAATCACAAAATGGCAAGTGGAGAAGTGAAGGTGGAAAACATAGACAACACTAGATATTGTATCTGTGATGAATACTTGGGAGACATTGCCCTGGAAAATTATCATAATACTAGCAAAATCTAGGTAGCAGTCTGTTTAGAAGGTAATAGTCACAGTGAAATAAGAAACAACTAAGCATGTCTTAAAAACCAAGCATGTTTTTAATATATCGATTGACAGTCATTAAAAAATAACACCGTATGATTACAGAACTAATTGTATTTCTGACCCATATAATATAATACCCAGTTCATGGCTTTCATACAGAAACTTGCAAGAAGATTCATTCATCTGTGTCTGCAAAAGCACAATGTTGATAAGCCCCTGCTAAATCTCAGACCTGACAGGTCTGTGTAGCTTAGTGGGCCTGAAGATGTGGAGCCCTATAGCAGCTGGAGCAGGTGAATATTTTGCAACATTAGACAGGATTTAGAGGTAAAACCTGACCTGAAAAACCCTAGATTGCACTTGGCGAATAGTTGTGGGGAAAGCGGCACGATCTGGGGTTGGCTAGGGTATAGCACAAGAATGGTAAGAAAAGAACCGTGTCAGAATGACATGTACTGAAACAATCCCTGCACAGTTTTCTCCCTTTTACTATTCCAAGCAGAATGCCACAAAGAAAAGAGGAGGGTAGGAAATAATGACACAACCTTTGCCTTTTATCTCGGTGAAAGCATGATGGAGAGGGAACAAGAAAGAAAGAAAATGGCTAAGATGTTTTCTTCCTGTCTTTCCTCCAGTTTGATTAGATAATGAGGCATCAAAGAGGCAACCTACGAATGCAAATATAAATCCTGATGCATAGGAAGATTTTATGATGTCAGTCAAACAGAGGTGATTACTGCCTAATTATTGTCTCAGGGAGTAAATCTATGCTGCGTGGAAAGCAGAGAACAAGTGATAGTTTGGTGCAAAATCCAAGATGCAGTTTTGTCTACACCTAGCAGCTAATTTACATAAGCTTTTTTCTTTAACATTATGCCCAAGACTATTCTGTGTGTGCATGTGTGTGTTTTTTGAAAGCTTTAACTTCCCCGTGGTTACATTTACTTCTGAGAATACCAAGATTGGGAAATATGAATACAGCCTTCTGAAATCTTTCCATTGTGACAAAGCCTCTCTTTTACCATGTGGGAAGTACCCATGCCAGAATAAGTAACCAGGAAGAATTTTCCAGAGATTGTTCTCTTTTTGTAAATAAGAAAACCAAACCACACATGTACAGATAAATCCAGAGGACAATCATGAAAATGGGAAATGAATATAAAGCAGAATCCATGAAGGGACATGTAGACATTATAGTGTAAAGAAAAAATAATAATTAAGTAGTGACACCATAGACATCCTCAAATACCTAGAGAGGATGTTTCACAGATAACAAATATGGTTGGTATTCCAGAAGGGAGAATCAAAGCAGAGAGTTAAATGGAAGGAAAGGTTTTTCAAAGGAACAGTAGGCTGAATGATATCAGCACAAAAATTGTGCTCTGGTCCTATGTTGGCTTCCTATTAAAAGCAAGGCAAGTTGCTACTGAGAGCAAGGCAGGTTGCTGTTTTTGACTTTCAAAAATTTAATTTGCATAGTGTTAATATTTTAATTACTTTTCTATTTCTCTTTTTATAATCTGTAAGCTGCCCAACATCACCTTATGGGGTAGATGGGTGGTATAAAAATTTAATAAGTAAGAATAATAAATAAAGGCTATATGGCTTGAAACTGGAGTACCTGTAGGACTGTCTTCTTCAGCCAATTTTATCCAACCTGACCTGGACATCCTGGGAGACTCTATTTGTGGTTCCACAGTTTCACGATGTGACAATAGTGGAAACCTGCATGCAGTAAGTGTCTGTGTGTATGTGTATCTGCCATAAAGAGAGTTATTTTGAAGATGCTTTGGTATGAATTGATGCCATCATTTACTGTTGGGTTTATGTGTAATTAGGGATTGGTTAATTTTTATTTCTATAGTTTTTTCTGTAGTTAATTTTTATTTTTGTAGACTATAAACATTTTATCGCATCTTATAGGCGTATTATAAACTAGCAAGCACTAATTCTTGTTGATATCACATTAGGCTGTATTTGAAGCCACAGAAACCCGGAGACTGTGAATTCTAGTCCTGCCTTAGCCATGAAAGCCGCGTCAATCATTCTCTTTCAGCCCAACCAATCGTCTATGGTTGTTGTTGTTGTGGGGGAAAACGGAAGGAAGAAGGAGTATTATGTGTGTTTGCTGCCTTGAGTTATTTAAAGTAATAAAATCAGATAATAAACAAGCAAGTGAACAAATTCTTCTTCAGCTTCTGTGGAAGATTGTCTAAGATGTTTGTGGCCTTTAAGACTTTAATGATTAAAGACTTTAATGATTAAAGTCTGTATTATGCAAGAATGAAACAGAAAACTACTCTTGCTATCCTGAGTTTGGAGAAAGTATTTTTTTTCTTCATTTTCAAAATAAAAGTATGCTTATTTTAGGTTCATATATTAATATTTACATCCTTAGTACCACAGAATGGTTGGAAACAATGCTATTGACTTTTCACATTCATAACCAGAAGGATTTTAAGGTTTCACTAAGGAAGGGACTCAAATTCCTGTTTTAACCTATAGGTAGGTTAATTTTCTGTTACTTTATCCTTATGCTATCTTAGAGGGAACAAGCTGCCAAACTATACAATGTTAGCTTTATTTTATCTCGGTTGATAAGAGTTACAAAATAAGAATACTATCTTTTATTAGGAAAGAAAGAAATGTCACTTTTCTTGTATATCAACGCTGATAATAAATGATCAAGCCAAAGATAAGGCCTTTGAATTTTCAGTGTTTTCAGTCAGACTGGAGCTGTTCCACTGGGGAAGTAATAACTTTTTACTGAGATCAATGGCACTTTAATATGCTTCATTTTGGTTTAATCGTTTTTTTGTCCCTTTCACGTTGAATGCAGTCCAACAGAAAGCTTTTGAGTATGGTGAAAACCGAAAGCTTGCTTTCAGATCGGTCAAAACTGAGTAAACTCACACAGATCACTAGAGTAACTCAGAGTAATTTGGATACAAAATCACCATGGAAGCACTTATTTGGGGTTTGTTTGAACACTTATTTATTATTATTTTTTCCAATTTTTGTACACAACTTCAATCACCAGAATCTGGGCAGTATACAAGAAAAATACAAGCCAATCAACCAATTAAAAAAAATTCTATTCTCTAATAAAACAGTCATGATAATACAACTGAATAAATAGTTTATCATACTATGGATAAAAGTCCAGGTGAATTGAAAGCAAAAATCTCCTGAGTTTTCTGGAATAAAAGGAGATCAGAAGCAAATGTACCTCCAGGGTAGCATGTTCCAAAATTAGGGGCTATTACTGAGAAGGCACAATGATATGATCTGGAATGTATTTTTACCATTACATGACAGGTAAACTGAGCACTCAGCCTCCCTTCCTTCTAATGCATAATTAGAAGAATAGTTTTTAAATAACATGTCAGCATGACATTATCTTTATCTCACCCTAGCTCACTGCACAAATAAAGTGGCAAATAGAACAATGATCTAATTTTAAAGTAGAATTTTATGAGTTTTTTTCTAACAAATTTGGCCATGGACATGATTGTACTTCCTAGTGACATTCCATCTTCTCTTGGGTGGCTACAAGCAGGTCCTTTCCTCTGATTTCTGGCTATTGACCCAAATCACCATTTTACTTCGGTTTTAGGAAAAACTGGACACCCGGTACCCATGGAGGCTTACGTTCCCATAATGGATAAATGGTGGCTTGGAAAATACAGTCAGGCATTATGCAGGCTCCTTATTAGTCTTTTGAAAGAATGACTGACCGCTCTTTTGAAACAGTGCTAAATTTGCACATAACATGTAACCTAAATGACAGCTTACACAGTAACGGAGGAAGGATTGAGTAGAGTAGTTAGCTGCAGTTATCTTCATGGGTCACAGCTCCCTTTTTTTCCTCTCTCCCAGCAAAATGGCAGGCAGTTCCACAGCTGAGGAGGAGGAGGAGTGATTTCCATTGTTCCCTGCCAAGTTGCCCACAAGCAATGGGAAAACCAGCAGGAAGTTGGAAGTTGCTCATGCTTCTGCCTGTCCATGGTCATTTGTTTTTCTGTTTAGAGAAGGCAATATCTCTGAAAGGATGACCCAGTGGGTCACGGGTTATCTAATTCTTCCTATAAATGCTAGTGTTTTTCTATTCTGCAGTGTGGGTCAACATGAAATATGAATAGTGCTTTGTCTAAATGGGTTGCAATAAAACCAGTGCAAATAGGAAAATATTTCATATCCCCCAAACTGTATTTAATAGCCAAGTCATACTTTTTTTAAAAAAATCATCTTTATACCTATCCATTGTGTGTAATATCTTCTAGCAAAATCTATATCTCTAATAATGATTATACTACTATTTTTTCTAGTAATATGATCTGGTTCTTTGGGATGAATGTCTCATTTGCTTTCCATTGGCTATATATAAGCAGGACATACTGGACTGATATACATATGTACCCATCTTATTAACATGATCTACTATCCTGCTAAATAAGTGATTGCCAGCTTTTAAAAAAATTGGGCAATTGAATTAAACATAGTATTTCTGCCAGTTCATGTCTCTCTCCCTCTTTCATGCATTGGAATGGCCTCATTATTTATTATTTTCAGCTGTATAGTAGATATACATCATAAGTGAAAGATAGTTAGCTTGGCTTAAAGAGTTGAAGTCAGATATTTTAAGAGACTCAGAAAAGTAAGAATAATGGGATGTTTTCTTTTACTTTTGATCTGCTGGGAATAGATAGAAATAATAAATCAAAACTAGATCTCTTTTCTCTGAAGATGTTAGTGAAATAAGATCCATATCGTGATATTCATTTGGTACATTGTGCTGTTACTGTTTTTTTTTTTTTTTTTTGGAGGAAAGATATGTGCTTCTGTTAGGCAAAATTATTTGTCATGTTTTCATATATTTGTGTAGCGCCAGTATAGTTACAGCAAAAGAAATAATTGCAGTTTTCTAAACCTGGATAGAAAAATTGTCCATCTTAATAGAAATATACAGCACTGATTACACCTACAGAGTAAATTATAGCAGGTGGTGGTAATTAAATATAATTTTGTCTTCAATACCTACATATAGGTTGTTGCGATATGACACATCAGTAGGAAGTCATGTACACAGACAACCCAATACACATACAATACATATATAGGGTGACACTATAGGAACAGCTACGTGTAAAACCTGAGTCACTAAGGATTAGCCATATATGGCAATGATTCCTGTTCCTGTATAAAATCCTGAGTCAGCTATAGCATAAGGATTAACCATATATGGCAGTGTTTCCTGTTCCTGTCTAACCTCATGTAACCTAAACCCACCCCCCTGCTTGCTGCACAATAAAAGAGAGGGGCAAAGTTTGCTCTGGGCTCTTTTCCTCTCACCAAAAGAAACCTTTGTGTCTGTCATCTTTGCCATCAAGAGGAGCCCACCCAGACAGTCTGTCTGGGTGCAGGTCGTCAGCTGATTCATCCTGGTACTGGGACCCGCAACTCATCAACTGGTGACCCCGACGTGATCGCTTCTACGATACGTCCACTTCACAACGTGCTCCTTTTCTAGGGAGACGTCGCCCTGACTCCCGTACTACGCCACTGGGCAACAGCAAAGCGCATTCGTAAGTATGGGCTCCCCACTTTCCAAAGTTCTGTCCAAGCATGTGGATGAACTTCATTTTTTAGTCAGGAAGGCCAATGCTCTGCAAAGAACTAATGGCATGACAGTCTTTCCTCTTTCAAGGAAAGCTATAATATCTTTTCTCCTCTATCTTCAAAAACATTGCCCAGCTTATTCCGAGGATGGCACTCTTAAACGCTCCACATGGGAGAAAATTGGGAAATGGATCCATCAACCTCCTCGGGCAGCGCCACATATTCTCTGTACCTGGAGAGCGCTCATGGCTGCGATTGATATTTTTTATCCTTCTGATTCAACTTCGAATCAACAAGATTCCCTCCCTCCTTCTCCTTTGCCTAATCCCCCCACTCCTCTTTCGCCAGCTTCTTTGCCCAATTCCCCCCCTGCTCTTTCAGCAGCTTCTTTGTCTAATTCCCCACCTCCTCTTCCAGCAGAAACTTCACCCATCTCCTCTTTGTCTTCAAACACCCCCCCGCTCCCCCCTCCCTCCTCCCCTTCAACAAAAGCCTTACATTCCTCGCATTCCTCTCCCCCCTCTTCCCCCCCTCCCCCTCCCTACAGCCTTTCAGCCTCAAAATCTTCCCTTACAAAACCTGACTCCTTCCCCTCTAATACCCCTCCCCCCTTGCTTCGTAACACCTTTCAGGAAGCTTTAGCTAATGGGAAGATTAATGCAGAAGATCTTTCTTGCTTCCCCATGATCCTTCAAGTCCCAGGGGCAGGAGGCAATCCAGTTGCTCAGTATGCCCCCATGGAATGGAATCTTATGAAAGATCTTAAATCTGCCACCACCAACTACGGTCTAAAGTCACCCTATGTGCGTGCCATGCTGGAGAATATCTCTAACAACCATAATATTCTCTTTTCTGAATGGCAAACGATGGCTTCAATGCTCCTGACATCTCCCCAACTTGCCGACTCCTCTTTGATCATGGAAGGGGTGGTCGCTGCCGCCTTTCTTTATGACTCATCCACTCTTAATTGCCTCTCTCTTACAGCAGTAGGTGATAGACCTTTCTCATTGCCTGCTAACACTACAGTAGCCACTCTTGTTATTGCAACCCTTTCCCCTCTATTCCATGCCCTCACGGGCTTGATCGCATCATCCCTAACTGTTTGCTATCTTTGGCTATCTTGCCCACACCATCTCTTCTCACAGCTATCCTCTTCCAAACAGCCCCCAAAACAAAGAAGCTGTGCATCATTGAATGGCTTCACCTTCCCCATACTCCTAGGGCAACTATTACCTCTCGGGCCCTTCAGCTCGCCTTGCTCTGTACTAAGGGGCGTCACCAAGCTAAGGCCCTACTCGGCCATGATCTCCAGGCAATACATGTTCCTTTCAAACTGTCTCAATGGGACCCCCTTTTCAGACATCTGATGTCTTACAGGATGCCCTGGAGAATTGGATTGGTCCCATCTCTTGCCATCTCCCTTCTGACCCTCGTTTGCAGTTAATTAAAACGATACCTATTACCTTTTCCTCTCCAGTAGTTGCTTTTCCACTAACTCAAGCCATCACAATCTTCACTGATGGCTCTAAAACTCATGGTGCCTGTGTCTGGTATGATCAAGGCAACTGGCACAAGCAATTGACAAAGCCCCAATCTTCAGCACAACAAGCTGAATTGGCTGCCTTTAACTTGGCTTTGAAAACATTTCCTGAACAACCAATTAACATCATAACGGATAGTCTATATGTCTCCCAATTGGTCTTACATATTTTTGAGGCATATCTATCTCCTTCTATACAACCATCATTAATGACACTGTTGCTTCAGCTGCAAATGCTCATTCAATCTAGGACCCATTCTCTATTCGTAGCCCACATACGTAGTCATCAACATCTCCCAGGTTTCCTTTCTGAAGGGAACCAGGTAGCTGATACTGCTTGTAAAATACTTCCAATCAGTATTAAGATGCCTCAACCTCCCCCTCTATCAGCAGGGGAAAGTCATAGTTATTTTCATCAAAACAAAAAGGCTCTGGTTAAACAATTTGGCATTTCTCTGCAGTTTGCAAGCAAAAACTTTTCCTCAAGGGATTAATCCCAGGGGCATAGAGGCTTGTGAGACCTGGCAAATGGATGTCACTCAATTCTCACCTTTTGCCCCTTGGAAATACCTTCACGTGTCTATTGACACCTATTCAGGGTTCATCATAGCCACCCCTCAAAGGGGAGAAACGTCAAAGCACGTTATCAATCATTGTATTCGGACCTTCGTAGTATTGGGACTGCCAAAAATTCTAAAAACAGATAATGGACCAGCCTATATCAGCTCTCAATTCTCTGAGTTCTGCTATCACTGGTCCATTATCCACAAGTTTGGGATTGCCTACAATAGCCAGGGGCAAGCTATTGTTGAAAGGGCTCATCAAACCTTAAAATTGGCATTGCAACGATACATGGGGTCAAATGGTCTTAAGGGCCCCCCTAGCCTCCCAGCATTACAAAATATTTTGAATGTTTGTCTGTATACGCTTAACTTCCTCAATCTCACTGGCACCCCTCCCCTGTCTGCTGCATCTCGACACTTTACTAAACCACCTGTTCCCACTTCGAGACCACTAGTCTATTATAGACAGTTACCTGATCCTGCGTGGAAAGGACCTGCCGAATTGATCACCTGGGGTCGAGGCTACGCAGCGGTCCAGCTTCCTGACAGAACTCTTTGGGTTCCTGCAAGGTGTGTCCGCCCATATCACCACCCACAACCAGCGGAGCCATCATCCGAAAAAGATGACAGCACTCCTCTTCTTCCTGCTTGGCTGTTCGTTTCGCTGGACTGATGGGACATCCACCAGCCTTAACGCCCACAAACCACACAACATCACATGGGTCATCAAGGACGCTTATGGACAAATACTCAACTCTACAACTAATTACACCATGATTTCTTCCTATTTCCTCAAATTACATTTTGACTTTGCTGAAATGATTATGTATTATTGACAAAAAAATCATTTTGTATTCAGGTACAATTGTTTCCCAAAATTGATGTATATAACTCAGAAGATTTTGTTTCTTTACTAGAACCTAGACAATATAACCTTAGGGCAAAAAGAGAAGTAGTAACTGCTTTGATGCTAACTGTACTGCTGGGATTGGGGGGCTTCTGGGACGGCCACAGGTATAGCTGGCCTTGTTACTTCTGATCAGCATCTTCGCCAGTTAAGTGCCACCATAGATGAAGATCTTAGAAGGGTCGAAAAATCCATTCTTGCCTTGCAAACTTCTCTTACCTCTTTATCTGAGGTGGTCTTACAAAACCGCAGAGGCCTAGACCTCTTGTTTTTGAAACAAGGGGGACTATGTGCTGCTCTTAAAGAAGAGTGTTGTTTCTATGCTGATAGCTCAGGAGTTGTCCTAGATTCCATGAAAGAACTAGACACCAGATTAAAAAAAAAAAAAAAAAAGAGAAAGGGAACGAACTTCACAACATACTTGGTATCAAGGACTATTTAACCTTTCCCCATGGTTAACAACATTGTTATCTGCTATAGCTGGTCCACTTATCCTTCTCTTGTTGGCATGTACCATTGGACCATGTGTGATAGGTAAATTCTTAGAAATCCTTAAAAGAAAATTTGGCCAAATTGATTCGGATTTATACTCAAAACAAAAACAAATTAATGCGCTAATAGAGAAAAAGGCCCTCTTGCAATTCTCCTCAGATTCCGATGACTCTGATAACGAGTTCACCAAAGATGCTGCCAAAGGGGAACCACGAATTCTCATGAACCTATGACAGGATGAGTCGGAGGACCTAGACTGGACATAACAGTGAGGATAGTGAGTAAATAGCCCTAAAAACAAGATAAAAACAGAGGAGATGTTGCGATATGACACATCAGTAGGAAGTCATGTACACAGACAACCCAATACACATACAATACATATATAGGGTGACACTATAGGAACAGCTACGTGTAAAACCTGAGTCACTAAGGATTAGCCATATATGGCAATGATTCCTGTTCCTGTATAAAATCCTGAGTCAGCTATAGCATAAGGATTAACCATATATGGCAGTGTTTCCTGTTCCTGTCTAACCTCATGTAACCTAAACCCACCCCCCTGCTTGCTGCACAATAAAAGAGAGGGGCAAAGTTTGCTCTGGGCTCTTTTCCTCTCACCAAAAGAAACCTTTGTGTCTGTCATCTTTGCCATCAAGAGGAGCCCACCCAGACAGTCTGTCTGGGTGCAGGTCGTCAGCTGATTCATCCTGGTACTGGGACCCGCAACTCATCAATAGGTATTATCTTTCATTTTAAATAGTGTTACTTCATTGATTTCACATTAAAAATAAGGAAGATATGGCAATTCTCTGTGAATATTAACTACTGTTATGGTGGTATAATGTTAGATTTCAAGTGGTTTGTAAGATCTTATTGAGTGTGCTTGCTTAAGACACTATAAATTGCCTTGGTTTTTCCCTCCTCCATACTTAATCGAGTCACAAGTGTTTTAAATAAACAAATACACTTATAAGAAAGGAATCCTTAACAAGTGGCAATTTACTTTGGATAGGAATAGTCAATTTAGAAACTCTGGTTTCATTGAGTATGCATCTTATGCTTCTGTTTCTCTTTAATGAGATATGGATCAAACAATTTTATTTCATTAATGCATATTAATATTTACCTTCAGCACAATGGTTGAACCCACTGAGCAGAAGACCTGAAGCCTTAATCCTTCTTTGCAAGAAGTTATCTGATTTTTTTTTGTACTTGCCATACCACATGCTTTGCTTTAGCTGTTGAGTACTTCTTTCTTTCACTACCCCACTTCCTGGATCTGCTTTATTTCAAATTAATTTTAGTAATGCTAATGAGAAATGCTATGTAGGTATGTGACTAGTGGCTTCAGATCTTCCTGTCCTCCTTGGGAGCTAGGCCAATCTCACCAGATATAAACGAAATAAAACAGTATTTTAAAAATCAGTAATGGCACTGAAAATTACAAGAGAAAATGCAGAGTTCTGCAAGATGGTGATGGTTTGCTATAAATGAATGTTTCCTCTGTGTGCGGTGATGAAATTTAATATACTACTGATAGAAATAAATATCTTCCAGTTTAGCTAGATTCATTTTTCTAATTTGTACAGGGAAATAAGATTACTAAATTTGACTTAGTAGCACGTATATGTGAGTCTGTAAAATGGTACATTATATATCCAGGGTTGCCACTTGTGTAGCTATAACCAACACTTATAAATTGAAATAATTAAGAAAATTACTTACACGTTATATTTCCTCCAAAATGCTTTCATTTCCTCACCTTTTCTTCTAGAAATTGATATATTGAAATTAGAAATCTATAATTATATTTACTAATTCAAATTAAACTATAATTAAAATGAACTTCCGGATCCTTTCCAGTTTAGTTTCTGGCCAGCTTTTGGATCAAAAATATCTTCAGTCATTACATGACTGAAGCTACAAAGCTTCAAAGCTTTATAGCTAGGAGCTACAGAGGCGACTGCATCCCCAATGGCTCTACTTGGCTTCATGCAACTACTGATATCATTATTCAGACTATCCTTCAACCTTACTACCTAGAAGAGAGATTGAGATACTGACTCTAAATCCTTCCTGATGTATCAATTTCAGAAGTTGGTACTAAGGTTTTGCGATTTGAACGTGACGATTTGCTGTTCATCAATTAAAGATGGACATATTGTATTTTGTGAGCAATGCTGCATTTTTAAAAACTGTTGTTTAAAAATACTTTTAAAGGTCATAGCAATCTATAGTTTGTAATATTCTGATGTTACCAGAATAGAATAACCAAAAATTTCAGTGTGCTTTCTAGAAGACTTCATTCTGTTTGAAAAACTCATTCACATCCTGAGAACGCATGTGAATCTAGTGCTCCAATCCATCCCATGACATTATCTTTCTAAAACTTTAGGAAATGATAAAACTGAAGCCTTAAAATTGATTTCTTTCTGCAAATAATCAAAAGTCCATCAAACAATTTTGGACCACAAGCGCTTAAAAGAGCTGCCTCTTTCCTGCTTTTCTTTGGGATAATTTGGGAACTTCCTAAAAAACATCTTGGGAAAAGGCAATGGCAAATCATCTCCACAATGCTATCATGAAAACTGCACGTGTGCAGGTGCCAGGAGGTAAGCTTGACTTGGGGCACTCTTTAGTTTCATCATATGTCTCAAACCTTTTGTGAAGATGTTGGATAGCATCATCTTTCCTTTCAAGTATGTTATTAAATTTGGTTAGTTGGTTGTGTTGTTCATTTTGGAAAGTTTATCTGTGATCTGACTGGTTTTCTATTTTGATTGTGTGAGAGTTTCAGACATGCCTGGTTTATTTTTGATTAGTTAAAGAAACATTTTCTTAGCCACCAACATAGGAATTTCCGGTAGCCAAAATGGAAAAAAGAAATACTTTAAACATAATTCCCTGCCTCATAGCCAGGTTTCTAAAAGTGCTCTGTGAGTGCTTGCTTGCGGATGTTGCGTTATCAGACTAGCTAAACTTAAGGGCTAGAAGGGACTGAAATTTGTTCTTTACTTATGAGGGAAGCCCCCACCCCCACCCCAGAAGAATAAAATATTTTGTGAAATATTTAAAAAGGCAGAATATTATATTTCTCTGAAGGAGAAATGGAGAAATGTGTTTTCAAAGACAGAAAGCAGCCCCCCCCGACTCTTCCTTAATAGACCACAGCAGATGCCAGCACTTAAGAGATAAAGAGCTTAATGGAAGAGGACAAGTATCTAGATAGCTCTATTCATAAGCAAAGGAAATACTGCAGCCAGAAATCCATTCAAGACACGATATTTTGAAACTCCTTGGCAGAATGGTAGGATTAGAAAGCAGTCCCTCACCCAAGATCCAACACAGGATGAAAGCCATTAGCCACAATAGGAATTGCCCAGCACCTTTTCAGAACAGAAGTCTCTTCATTGCACCACGCACAGAACAGTTAAAACGTCAAAGTCACAGAAACCTATAAAGATCGACCCACTCATTCAACCGTTTGTTCAGCTGACCCAGAACAGCACACTGTTTTTGTGGTTCTGTTCAATACACCAACTTTCCAATCAGCCTCCATGTTGCTTCTGGCTTCTTTCTCCTAGCTTGGAACTGAACAAGATGGATTTTTCTCCCAATGCTTATTTGCAACATTTTGTCCTGCTGGCTGTCTAAAATAGAATTTTCCAAAGAAATGGGATCAGAAGATGCAGCTGGAAGTGTTTCAGTACTAATCTTCATGTTATTGTATGACTGAGCCTTGTATGTTCAGGAGGAAGGCCGTGATTCTCAACCTCAGCAACTTTAAGAAGCATCGACTTCAACTCCCGGAATTCCCCAGCCAACGGTGCTGGCTGGGTTAAATACAACTTCCTGGGTTATAGACTTGCTTTGTCTGTTACCTATTGCCTTCTTTTGCTCCTCTCCTCTTTTACTCCTATGTAAGGTTGGAAATCCAACAGATTTAACGGATAATCAGAGATGGAAGGGACCTTGTAGGTTATCTAGTCCAGAGTCCCCCAACCTTTTTTGTGCCACGGCCCGGGACCGGCATCACAAAATGATCCGTGGCCCAGTACCGGCATCAGCAGACATGACAAGGCAAAGCGAGCCGAGCGACCCCAAAGCAAGAGCCCCCTTTTTCGGCTTCATCTTTTCAACTAGAACCCATCCAACAAAGTGGAAAACTTGTCCTTCCACTAAATCCAAATTAAACTTGTTTTCGCTCATTTTTTTTTTAACAGTGGCACCCATCTGACCCCCCCCCCAACCTCACAGCGCTTACCCACCCACTTGCCTTGCAATGAAAAGATTCTCCCGCAGAAGCGGCGCAACCGACTCCCTGATATCCTCCTACACGGCCGTTTGAATTTAATCTTGCGCCTGGAGGTCACTTGAGCAACACGGCCCTGCCCGATTAGTGCAGCCGGGAGCTTGAAATTAGTCAATCAGGAAGCAACAAAATGTTACTCGGCTCACTCTTTCTGTCCAGGGCTCAGCTGCCTGTGTGGTTTTTTTGAAAAATGCATGCCAGCTGTTACCATTCCCCGCCCCCCCAAACTTCCCTCAGGGCTAACCACCCAGATTGGCTATTTTTGCATATAAAGTTTTGTGTCTGCCTATATCCTGGTCCTACCTCTCTTTTTTTGTTTGTTCTGTAATTTGTGAGTTCCTTTTTGGGGGAACGAATGCCTGCTGTAGCAGAACTTTATGGAGTTCATTTTTCGTATTTTCATTTGGGGAGAAAGGAAAGAAGAAAAATGGGAGTCTTTAAAAAAAACTTTCTCATCGAAACAAGATGGCGGCGCCCAGCAAACCAGCGGCCCGGTAGAAAATGTTCCAGGGACCGGTACCGGTCCAGGGACCGGTGGTTGGGGACCCCTGATCTAGTCGAACCCTCTGCCCAAGCAGGAGACCCTACACCATTTCTGACAGATGGCAGTCCAATCTCTTCTTGAAAGTCTCAAGTGATGATGCTCCCACAACTTCCAAGGGCAAGCTGTTCCATTGGTTGATTGTTCTCACTGTCAGAAAGTTTCTCCTTATTTCCAGGTTAAATCTCTCCTTGTTCAGTTTCCATCCATTATTCCTTTTCTGGCCTACAGGCGCTTTAGAAAATAGCTTGACCCCTTCCTCTCTGTGGCAGCCCCTCAAATATTGGAAGACCACTATCATGTCTCCCCTGGTCCTTCTCTTTATTAGACTAGCCAAGCCCAGTTCCTGCAACTGTTTGTTGTATGTTTTAGCCTCCAGTCCCCTAATTATCCTGGTTGCTCTTCTCTGGGCTTTTTCTAGAGTCTCAACACCTTTTTTATAATGTGGTGACCAAAACTGGATGCAGTGCTTTAGGTGTGATCTTACTAAGGCTTTATAGAGTGGTATTAGTACCTCCCTTGATCTTGATTGTATCCCTCTGTTAATACAATTTAGGACTGCATTAGCTTTTTTGGCTGCTGCTGCACATTGCTGGCTCATCTTTAGCTGCTTGTCCACTAAGACTCCAAGATCCCTCTCATAGTTACTGCTGTTGAGCCTGGTTTCACCCAGTCTATATGTGTTCTTTTGGTTTTTCTTGTCCAAGTGTAGGACTTTACTTTTCTCTATATTGAATTTCATTTTGTTAGATATGACCCAGTGTTCTAGTCTGTCAAGATCCATCTGGATCTTGAGCCTATCTTCTTGGGTGTTAGCTATTCCTGCCAGCTTAGTATCATCTGCAAATTTGGTAAGTTCCCCTTTTATTCCCTCATCTAAGTCGTTAATGAAGATATTGAAGAATACTGGGCCTAAGACGGAACCTTGTGGCACCCCACTGCTTACTTCCCTCCATGTAGACTTAGACCCATTAAGGACTACTCATTGAATATGGTTTGTCAGCCAATTGAGAGTCCATCTAGTAGTGGTGCTATCTATTCCATTTTTTTCTAGCTTACTAAGGAGTAGGTTGTGGTCTACTTTGTCGAATGCCTTGCTGAAATCTAAATATATTATGTCCACAGTATTTTGCTGGTCTACTAATTTAGTCACTATATTGAAGAATGAAATAAGATTGATTTGGCATGATCTGTTCTTAACAAACCCGTGCTGATTGCTAGTTATTACTTTACTTGTTTCTAGATGTTGGCAGATTTGTTTTTTTTTATTATCTTTTCCAGTATCTTCCCGGGTATTGATGTTCGGCTGATTGGTCTATAGTTTCCTGGGTCTGTTTTTTCCCCTTTTTTGAAGATGGGAACCACATCAGCTCTTTTCCAGTCCTCTGGTAGTTCTCCGGTGCTCCAGGATTTTTGAAAGATATGGTGCAGTGGTTCTGAGATGACCTCTGCCAGCTCCTTTAAAACTCTGGGATGTAATCCATCAGGCCCCGGTGATTTGTTTTCGTCAAGATCAGACAAGTGTTCTCGTACTATTTTTTTTGCTTATTTTAACTTTTATTTCTGGTCTGTCTTTTACAGCTATGTTTTTGGTGGGTTGAGCTATAGTTTCTTTTTACGTGAAGACCGATGCAAAGAATGAGTTAAGCAGTTCTGCTTTCTCTCTGTTGCCTGTTACTTCCTTTCCGTCTTCTCTCTTTAGTGGACCGACTGTTTCCTTGATTTTTTTTCTTGTTATTTATATGTTGGAAGAAACATTTTTTATTATGTTTGACTTTTGTTGCAAGTCTTTGTTCGTTCTGAGCCTTTGCTATCCTGACTTCGTCTTTGCAGATTCTGGCTATCTGCTGATATTCTGCCTTAGTTGTATGTCCTTCTTTCCATTTTTTTGTACTTGTCCTTTTTTTCTTTCAATTTGCTAGAGAGACCTTTGTGCAGCCATGCTGATTTCCTCTTGGATTTCTTGTTTTTCTTTCTCAGTGGTATTGTGCTGGTCTGGGCTTCTATGATCATACTTTTTAGAGTTTCCCAAAATTCTTGAGATGTTTTAGGATTTTCATCCATAGAATCTTTCCCAAGTTCTCTCTGAGTTTATTGAAATCAGCTCTTTTAAAATCCAAGACTCTGGTGCCATTATGTTCTGGTGCTTGTGTTTGTGTTATGTTGAATTCTAGTATGACATGGTCACTCTCACCCAAGGTTCCTGCAGTTTCAACTCCCTCTATCATTTCTTCTCTGTTTGTAAGAATTAAGTCCAGTATGGCTGTCCCTCTAGTTTCACCCTCTACCTTTTGGATAACAAAGTTGTCAGCTAGGTTGGTTAGGAACTTATTTGATTTCTCACTTGGTGCAGAATTAGTTTTCCAATTGATATCAGGATAATTGAAGTCTCCCATTACTATTGGTGTATATTTCCTGCATATGTTTGTTAGTTGGCTGGAAAAGAGGACATCTATATTTTCTGCTTGATTGGGTGGCCTATAATATACACCTCTGGCAATGTCATTCTTTTTTTCTTTTTCTGAAAAGATAAACCTACAGCCCATATTACTAACTTTATACCCCAAGCTCTGGAAGTCTTTCTGAACAGAAAGTACATCCTTCTGGGATAGATCATTTGTACCAAGATGTATAATAGCATCAACATCACAGTCCTTGCTGGCATTCTTGACTGTTTTAAGAATACGCTTCTTGTCTCTGCTGGCAGTAGCACCTGGTAGACACCCGATCTCTTTCAAAACCTCAGTATCCTTTCCTAAATTTACATCCCTTACAAGCGAGTCCCCAACCAGAAGGTGGCTTCTCTTTTTGGATGCCTTGCTCTTCTTGTGTGACTAGTGTGTAATACCTGATTCACACTTTCTCCATTCCAAAGTAAGTTCTTCTTCTAGGACTATGATCCCTGGCTTACTTGAGTTATCATTATCACAACTACCTTGACCTTAGCTTACCTACCTTGACTTTAGTGTCCCTATTAAGGTCAGCAAGGACACTTTATCTGTTATGCTGGGACACAGCAAAAGTTTTGTGTTTATGGTCCACAGCTCTCACCCTGCCAGATCCCACGGTTGTCCATACTGCCCTTTTCCTGTAGGATCTTTGTGGTAGTGGGGGCTGGTAGCATGGCAGCTCAATAGATGGCTGGATTGAACACCTAATTTCTGCTTGGAGAGCACAGATTACTGATTTTAGATAAGTAATCTGTCCATGTAGACTGGTAATTCTTTTACAAACAGGACAGTATCCAAGTTTGAAAAGAGTACTGCGAAAGACAGTGGTAAAACAAGTATTACACTGAACTAAGCTGGTCATTTTGAAATAAAATAAAATCACAATCTCAAGCGCACTTACCCTAAATATCTTATTGGTATTCTTGGTTTATAGTTATATGATTCGTGCACTGTTAGGCGCGCGGGCTGCTATATTTCTTCTTTCTACTCACCCTCTGCTTCCTTCACAAGCAGCCAGCAGCTCCTCCCACAACCACTGGGAATTTGAAATGCAATGGAAGCAATTCAAACTGCCTCTCTCTTTTCTATTCACCCTCTGCTTCCTTCACAAGCAGCCAGCACCTCCAGCCAACAGAAAGCCCCATCTGACCGTGTTAATACCAGATGAGCTTCATGTGTGATCTGAAGAAAGCTGTCTACAGTGTGTGTCTGGCACCCCTGTGATGACACTGGGTATTTTAACAGTCTGGTTTCTATCTGAGCCGAAGCAGCCTGGATAATTAACTTTACAGAGCACACAGCAAAAGTTCCTTTACTCTGAAGGATAAATAGTCACATTTGTATTTTTTTTTCCAGCAGATTTCAAGGTCAGGAGCAGTTTGCAGTGCACAGCAAGTTCATGCCTCAGTTCACAGGGTACCAACCCCCCAAAGCTATCTGCCTATAAAGAAGTCTATGAATCTTTTCTTTTCAATCTCTTATCTTTTCCTCTCAGGCCAGGTTTTGTTTCCATTTGATTTGTATGTGGAAAAATAAATAAATCATTAGCTTAGAATATAATATTTTTTATTTTTAAAAAATAGGTAAAATATTATAGAATGTTTACATTTTCTTGAACACAGTGAGCACCTTCAAATCAAATGTTCTTATCCTATATTGTTTTTTAGTCTTTTAATGTTACTATTAGGGTGCAAGAGCAGAATAAACATATAAAATACAAGAGAAAAACCTACTGTATTTATTTTAGAAATAAATTTTGCCATCCTGTGTCTATGGATGTGGTTCACACCTCTGTTTCTACTTCTATTCTCTTGGTCAACCAAAGATATTGAAATATATAGTGGATAATTGTTCAGTTGGTGAAAGGAAGTCAAAAGTTCAAACTCATGACTTTAAGCCAAATGATTTCCTTTTTGGCTCTGTACCAAACCAGCTGTAATCAGATAACTTCCCCTCATTTGCTACCTACAGTATGCCCTTCATTTAATAATTGAAAGGAAAAAAGGAAAGAGGGAAGGAAGGAAGGTAAAGAAAGAAAGAGAAAAGAAAGAAAAAGAAAGTGGGAAGGAAGGAAGGAAAGGGAAGGGAAGGGAAGGGAAGGGAAGGGAAGGAAGGAAGGAAGGAAGGAAGGAAGGAAGGAAGGAAGGAAGGAAGGAAGGAAGGAAGGAAGGAAGGAAAATTTCATTAAGTAAAGGATTTGGGGAGGAGGCTATGAGACAGATTACTGTTGGCTTTAGAATTTTCACCAGAGTCATTATGGTTTAAAGCCAACCTATCAAAATAAAGTAATAATGCAAACTTATTACTTGGAGTTTAGTGACAGAGCTCCAAAGAATTGTGGAAAGGGGAGCAAGAAGCGTAAGAGCAGCTGCTTCTGGCTTATGAGGCTGATCTCTGGAGGCAGCCTGTGTGGCAATGAATTGCGCATTGGAACAGATGCCTTCCGTAGCAGGGGCATTACTAGTTATTACAATGGGGGCAGGGTTTGAAATTTTGCTGGGGCTCACTGTGCTGTATAACGATAGCTTCTCTGTCCCTAAAGCCCCAAGAAACTAAGACGCTTCTAATCTAAGAGAGGATTAGTGAACTCACTTCATTAACTTTCTGCAAATGTTGCCTTTCCCCTCCTCTGTTTAGTTGGTGACAATGTGCTTACTGTACATATGTCAATGGGCTGCAGTTTTACAGCCTGGAATTTTCACTGCTAACTATACACCATGGAGAAGCATAGCGAGGGATAAATTGAGTTTTTTTTCCCCCTAAAGCCTAAATGGTCTTTTTAACTCTTATAGACTTCTCAGAATATTTTTCAATGGGTAATTTCCCCCCCATTATTTTCAGTGAGTGATCTTCTCACAGCCTAATTATCCAGACAATCAATTTGGTGCCATGGATGAATCTGATTTTAAATGTTGGATATGGATCATGACAGGAATAATATAAATAGGCTGTAAGATTGAGGGATCATCCAGGCTAGGTTTAAGGAACCAATAGAGTTAGGCAATTGCTTTAATAGATCGATCTATTCTATCATGACAATTAGGTACAAAGGCAGCACAATAATCTTAGCTGAGAGACATTATGCAGATGCAATAAAGCCAACATGAAAATTAAGTATTGGAAAGAATTCTGAAAAACTTCCATTTGATTACTTAAGCACTAACCTGACATATGAGCCAAAACTGATGAACAGAAAAATAGCTTTCAAAAATATATACAGGTAGTCCTCAACATTACAACAGTTCATTTAGTGACTGTTCAAAGTTTTACAATGGTACTGAAAAAGGTGACTTATGATCATTTTTCACACTTACGACTGTTGCACCTTCCCCGGGGTCATGTGATCAAAATTCAGACGCTTGGCAATTGACTCATATTTATGACCGTTGCTGAGTCCCAAGATCATGTGATCCCCTTTTACAACCTTCTGACAAGCAAAGTTAATGGAGAAGCCAGACTCAACAACCGGGTTGCTAACTTAACAACGGAAGTGATTCACTTAACAACTGTGGCAAGAAAAGTCATAAAAGGAGTCAAAAACCACTTAACAAATTTCTCACTTAAATTTTGGGCTCAATTGTGGTTGTACATTGAGGACTACCTATACATGATTTGGACCAATGGCTGTTTTGCAGATATTGCTGTGAAGTTTTTTGTTCCAAATATACCTGAAGTTCAATTTTAAAAATAATCATAAGCATTTTGAATGAATCTTATTATATATCAATCATATATGGCCAGGCAGTACCTGTCATGCGCCTGTCAGAATCTGATTCCGAGGAGGAGGTCGAGCAGCTGACAGGAAATGGGAGTGTGGCTCCGTTGGCTGTGGAAGAAACTGGGGAAGGACACAGTCCAGCTGGGCAAAGCAGGGGAGAGGTAGAGCAAGGCAGAGGGAATTCAGAGGAAGACCCAGGCCCATCCCCTCTTCATCCTAGGGCACGCAGGGAGGAATGGAGAAGGAGCAACGTGAGTTGCATGGCTTATGGGGGAGGAAAGGCCCTGATTCCCTTCATTAGCTGCTGCTGGGAACACAGTGTTTAAAAAAGGAGTTTGCACACAGCAACTTGTTGGAAGCAAATTGTGAGTTATCTGTTATTGTCGAGGCTTGTCTGGGTTCCTGGCATCTTCCCGACTGTGTTTTTTTTTGGCCTTTCAAGTCTGCAATTCCTTCTCCTGCTCTGTCAAGTTAATTACTGCAGCGTGGTTTGTGTGGATTTTTATTTACAATTTGTATGTACTTTGTTTTCGGACTGAATTTCCTCCACTTAAAGACTATTCTTGGGGGAGATTTTTCTCCAGCTTTTCTTCAACCTGGACACTGGGGGCAAAGTTGGAAGTATTAAAGGGACTCTTCTTACTTAGATGACTGTGTCGCCTTTGTGTCACACCTTGGGACATCAGAGCACCTTCTTCTCAATCACATGTATAAATCGGAGCAGGTATCAATCTTACATCTGACATTGTGTGACCGAATACTTCTCTTTCTCAGTAGGGAACATTAATTTTATCATTTTCAAGTGCAGACCGATATTTTGAGCAGCCAATAAAATTTACCACCACTTTGTATTCTTTTATTGTTTCTGATGCTAAAGTGGCAATGCACAAAATTAGGATCATAAAAATTGTCTACCCTCTTTCAAATATCCTGCAATTTGATAGAAGCGTAAATCTGCAGGGAAGTAGTTGGAGGTAAGAGCAAAAAAATGTAGGGTGTTCTCCCCCGTAGCAGTTCCAGAAGACCTGGTTTAAGTCTTCATGTAATTGGCATATTGGCAAAGCAATTCCTGTAAGGTAATGAAACCGGGGCTAATTTAAACCACTAAGCATTTCCTGACACAAACTGCTTCTGCATTATGAACAGAATTAATTACAAAGGTATTCTTTTTCTTTTTCTTTTAAAGGGAAACAAAGCATTCATGTAGCAGGCTTGATTTACTAAGAATAATTGATAGTATTTTGGATATTGGATTTGAAATCATCGGTAAGGTCTGTAAAATGGATCTGGCTTGCAACTTGAATGGCAAGCTTCCTCTCGATCTTAAATTCAGGTAGTCCTCGACTTAATAACCACAATTGAGCTCAACGTTTCTGATGCTAAGTAAGACATTTGTTAAGTGGGGTTTGCGCATTGGTGGTATTCTACCAGTTCAACCTGGTTCTGATGAGCCAGGAGCAGCGATGAGTAGCAGAGACCGAACTGGTTCTCCCATCGCTTTGCTGTTGGGCCAGGGGTAGGATTCAATTTTTTTAACAACTGGTTCTGTGGGCAGGGCTTCGGTGGTAGGTGTGGCTTGGTGGTCATGTGACTGGGTGGGCATGGCTTGGTAGTCATGTTATTGGCTGGGCGTGGCCAACTCAATATCATTCACATTGAGGCATGCATCTCTTCGCCTGGCCTCTCGTGACTGTGAGGATACTGCAACAGTCGTAAGTGTGAAAAACAGTCATAAGTCACTTTTTTCAGTGCCATTGTAACTTTGAATGGTCACTCCACACAAGCAAAGTACCAGCAAAGGAAGGAAAAACACTCCAGAGAAGTTCCTGAGACTGGAAGTCTAGTCCTGCCAAGAATATAATAAGGGTTAACGGAGAGGCAGTTTCTGTAAGCAACACCAGAATGTTTCCTTCCTGCCTTCCTTACAGGATTAGGCCAGTAATTTCTTCTAACAACTGGTTCTCCGAATTGCTTAGAATGTTAACAATCGGCTCTAGCGAATAGGTGCGAACTGGTAGAATCTCACCCCTGTGTTGGGCCCACCCACCAACCCGGGCTCCCACACTCATTTTTATCTACTGAATTTGAAGCACAGCTGCTTTGCGTGGCACAGAAGAGTACTGTGCAGCAGCTGCTGAAGCAACTGGGATCTGTGCCTGCGCAAACGCCTCTGCGCCTGCGCAAAGTGAGCGTTTGATGTGCATGCACACGCAAAGTGTGTGCATGCATACAAAGTGTGTCCACCAAGCCACGCCCACCGAACCATTGGCAAAAATATTTGAATCCACCACTGGTTTTGCCCCATTTTGCAAGCTTTCTTGCCATAGATGTTAAGTGAATTACTGCAGCTGATAAGTTAGCCACATGGTTGTTAAGTGAATCTGGCCTCCCACATTGACATTGCTCATCAGAAGGGGATCACATGACCTCGGGACACTGTAATTGTCAGAAGTATGAGTCAACTGCCAAGCATCTGAATTTTTGATCATGTGACCATGGGGAGGCTGCAAGGCTCGTAAGTATGAAAAATGGTCATAAATCACTTTTTTTCAGTGTCGTTAGAACTGTGGTAACTAAATGAACTGTTGTAAGTTGAGGACTATCTGTAACATATCATCTATGTACATTTTTAAGGGCAACTTAATGGTCTTTTTTTTTTAAAAAAAGAATATCCGTCTCCAATGGGACAATAGGAAAGTGGCCTAAGCATTTTTTCCATCCTAGATTTCCTATATGTATTTAAACATCCCTCTGATCAGTGGTAGGATTAAAAATATTTTACTACCGGTTCTGTGGGCGTGGCTTGATCAGCGTGGCTTGGTGGGCGTGGCAGGGGAAGGATACTGTAAAATCCCCATTCCCTCACCACTCCTGGGGGAAGATTAAAGCAAAATCCCCATTTCCTCCCCACCCACTAACCTGCTTTCCAGCTCCATTCTCCTGTGCAGAGCAACAGAGGAGACCCAGCTGATCAGCTGAGACCCAGGAGGCAGAGAATAGATAGGGCCAGGGCCAGTCAGAGGTGGTATTTGCCGGTTCTCCAAACTACTCAAAATTTCCGCTACTGGTTCTCCAGAACTGATCAGAACCTGCTGAATACCACCTATGATATATCAATAACAATAGCACTTATACACCACTTCACAGAGCTTTACAGCCCTCTTTTTACAGATTTACAGAGTCAGCCTATTGCCCCCAGCTATCTGAGCCGGTGAGAATCGAACTCCTGGCAGTGAGCAGTCAGTTAGCCTGTAATACTGCATTCTAACCACTGCGCCACCATGGGTCTTCAGCCTCTGAAGTTGTCTTGATTTCAATGCCATGGGTAAAATGTTATTCAAAGGAAAGTAACAAGAAGGAAACCATCAGCCAGAGAATTGAACTGCTGGCAGTTGGCAGAAGTAGCCTGCAATACTGCATTCTAACCACTGTGCCACCACCGCTCTTGCTATGCCATAGTTTAGAACTGTAAGGAACTCCAAATATATTTTTTTGGTAATAGTTTACATGTAAAAGGTTGGTTAGATTAGCAGTAAAGTTGGGATGGACCTAACACATGCAAAATGAGTTTTCTTATTATCATTCTTTTTACAGCTGTTTTGGAATTTGAGACCATGTTGTTGTGTTCCTTGCTGCTTGCTTCCCCTTTTCCCCCCATTGTATTTGGTAATTTGCTTTGCATTGAAAGGAATTTTCTCTTTCAAACCTTGTGTGACTCTGTAGAGTGAACTTAGCCCTCCTTGCATGCTTATCATATTTCACAAGGTTTTATTGTTCTGGGGATTTTCTGCACTTTCAGCCAGTAAATTCAAAGCATCCTTATTTTAATCAATTTTTCCCCCCTTGATGAAAAAGAACTTTTAGCTACAGGGCTTGGGTCTTCTTATATAAGCCGGTGTCCAGAGAATTAGTTTGTAGTAGTAGCCCGTTGGCATTATTCTGGTGCTCGAGGGGACCCTTATGAAAATATTGCTTGTGCAAATAAGAAAGGTCACTCTTTTCTTTTCTAGGTATAAATATATTAACAATAGCTATTTTAGATTTTCAATGAAATCAGAAAATTCTATATAGGAAGAAGCTTTTCCCTCCTTTCTTTTCATAAATGACCTCTTGAACTCGTTATATGCTTGCTAAGAGATCTAAAACATATTTTAACTCTGTAACATTCATTTCTTTCAATGAGTACTTAGGGTTTTTCAAAAAAATAATAATTCAACTTTCATTTAAAAGATCGGCAACATTAAATGGTGATAGGGAATGCTTTCGACAAATGAAGCCATCTGTATACTGGAATAGTAAAGAAAACGTGATATAAAATATACTTTTAGATTAGAGCACTAATAGATTCAGGCATATTTTCTCAAATTAACTTCTTATTGGTGCACTTGTCTATGGCAAGCAGATTTTTTATGTGGTAATGTTCGCTTTATGTTAGGTTTTGTGAAACCCATAAAGCTGAATTATAGCTCATTTTTGGACTTCATACTGACTTACCCTGCTTGTATTTGTTCTTCTTGTAGATTGCTTTTAACCAGACTTCCTGAATCTAATGCACTCCAAATGCATTTGAACATAGAGTCCCACAGTTCAACTCTGAGCTACAAATATTGCTTCTATTGACATTTGAACAATCCAGAACTGCTTCAGGCTTCCGAGAGCTGCAGACCCTATAAATCTGGAGAGAGCCAACTTGTAAATGGCTACCGTGTAGCCATAAAAGTTTAAGGTAAAGGTTCCCCTCACACATATGTGCTAGTCGTTTCCAGCTCTAGTGGGTGGTGCTCATCTCTGTTACAAAGTCGAAGAGCCAGCACTGTCTGAAGATGTCCCCGTGGTCATGTGGCCACCATGACTAAATGCCGAAGGTGCACAGAACACTATTACCTTCCCACCAAAGTGGTCCCTATTTTTCTACTTGCAATTTTTTACATGCTTTCAAACTGCTAGGTTGGCGAAGCTGGGACAAGTAATAGGAGGTCACTCCATTATGCGGTGCTAGTTTTTGAACCACCGAACTGCCGACCTTTCTGATTGACAAGCTCAGCGTCTTAGCCACTGAGCTACCACGTCCCTTTTTTACTAGAAGATAAAAGCAATTCTAAACCAACTTTAGTCTCGTTGAGGAATATGCTGGACTTGGAAGTTACAAAAAGTAAAAGGCAAACTACCTCCATATTCTCACTAAGAAAACAAGACAGATGTGTCTATAGCTCACCAAGAGTGAAGCTTGATCCATTCAAAATGCATGAGCCATGGTGGTGAAGTGGTTAGAATGCGGTATTGCAGGCCAACTCTGCCCACTGTGGGGAGTTCGATTCTGATCAGCTCAAGGTTGACTTTTCATCCTTCCGAGGTCAATAAAATGAGGACCCAGATTGTTAGGGGTAATATGCTGACTACGTAAACTGCTTAGAAAGTACTGTGAAATGGTATGTAAGTCGAAGTGCTATTGTTATTGGCTTGAACAAAACTATAGTTTTTGGAAAGCATTTTATTTCATGCTGGGTATCTTATGTTTTCTCCTGAACTCCTTATGGCCCCCATAATTTAAATGCTATGTATTCCAACTTAATTTTAATCGATTTATAAATTTCATTACATTTTAAATTAGACATTGTGCATTTTCATCTTGTAAATGATCTGGAATGACATGTGGTATACAAATAGCTTTTAAAAAAATAGTACAGGCAGTCCTTCAATTAACAGCCATTTGTTCAGCAACTGCTTTAGGCTACAGTGGTGCTGAATGAATGGTAGTTATACCTGATTCCTCTAAGTTACAGGGGTTGTGGTGCTGTTCTCCAAACTGCATGCACGCTCTGTTCTCCCAATAGCGTTTATCATTTTCATGATGTTTCAAAGGAACTCAGAAGCTTTCCAAAGCTTTCTGAAGCACTGCAAAGAACAGTCTCTGCTATTTTGAGGATCATAGGCATGTCTTTCTCATGAGGCTTTAGAAGGCCACAAAAGCCTTCCAAAGCATCCCATGAAAATGATGCACACAATTTGGAGGACAGCATTGTTATTTGGAGAATGGTGGGTAGTATTTGAAAGCATGCAAGTGGCCAGCTGGTTCTGCTAGCCCTGATGCTGTGCTGTCCCACTCTCTCTTATACACACACACACACACACATACACACACACACCTGTGGTTTATTGGGTTTATTAATATTCCCCTGCAACCCCTTCACCAAAAACTTAGAATTATCCCAATTAAGTCTAGCTACAAGCAGACCAATGCCAGTCTACAGAGCAATGGCCAATGAGTCCACAAGGCACTTGAAACTTTCCCAATCAAAAGAACTCCACCAGGCAAAATTAAATCCACAACATAAAACGGTTCACAAGGCACTATCCAAGTCAAGGCATGGTGACGATCCAAAGCAAAGCAAGCATCCCAATGAACAGAAAACACTCAGCTAGGAAATAAATATGTTATTCCCAGCATTGCTTCCATCTGTCTGCTGTGCTACAGAGCCAGCTTCTGGTACAGGTTGCAATCCATAAAGAAGGGCAACATTTTCTCCTTGCAAATAATCTGACCTTCTCTGCTCCTGCCTTTTCTCTGCCCTATGTGTTCGTGAATCAGGTGCAGAAGGCAGTTCCTCTTCCTCATCACTGACTGGCTGCAGCTGCGTGCTTTCCCCACCAGAAGCCTAGGGCTGTCCTTCTGCAGCTGTGCTTCAGCCAAGTCCTTTTTAGGTGGCTGCTTGGAGCCATTGATCAATTCCCCTCCAGATGTTCCTAGAAATGGTTCATCTTCCTCCGAGATGACATCTGGAGAGGTAGCTGGGAAAGTGTCTTGGGCGGGGGGGTGGCATCACATGGCATGGCCAGCAGCTGCCTTGCATAAGGACAGGTCAGGAACATCTTGTCAAGCAGCAGGAAAACAATGTCAAAGATCACCTGGAAGGGTGGCAAAGATGCAGAATCAGTAAGCACACACAGTAGGGCAGCAAATACAGGACACATAACCAGTAGAAGGAGCAGAGTGCAGATGGGAAGGATGCCAGGACTGGAAGAGCGAATGGAGCACAGGCCCAGTAGGGTGCAAGATGAGTGCAACACAGGGTTACAAGACTGACAGGGTAGCAAGGCAAGCGAAGCACAAGGCAGCAAGTTCAACAGGGTCAGCAGGGTGAGTGGAGCATAGGGTGGCAAAGTCAGCAGGGCCATCAGGGTGAGCACAGCTGAAAGTGTCCAGGCTAAGAGGACCAGTAGAGTGAGGGGTGGCATGACTGCCATGGTGTCAAGGTGAATGGAGTGCAGGATAGCAAGACTTCCAGGATGGCAGGTCCAGTAGAGTTGCAAAGCCAGCTGAAATGGTGGAATGCAAAGCAAGGCAAGGGGCAAATATGGTGGGGGTTGGGGAGATAGGCAGAGTTCAGTTGTAGAGAAGCCAGACCTCTCCTTGCCAAGGGACTTGGAAGTAAGAGGGACCAAGCTTGGAGTGACTTGCCATCCATTTACCCGGAGCCAAGCTGCACTAAAGGCCTCCAATAAAGTAACACAATGTTGCCAGCCAATCAAGAGACAAAAAGAGCCAAAAAACAGACAGAAGATATTAGAAACACCAATCAAGCAGAACACAGCAAACTCCAAGACCAATAAACACAGACCAAGACTCCCAACCAATCAGGATGAAGAAAAAACCATTCTGGCACAGCAATAGGCTGCCCAAAATTTAAATCCAAAACCTCTGTAAAAGTCTGGCTCACAGATGAACACTATACAGAAGCCTGATGATGGCAGATGAGATTCTGCTGAAATGTTGCTACAACTTTAAAAGCACAACTACAATGACGTGGGAAAATACCCGAACAAAGCTGAATGCCATACATGTAAGTACCCGCAAAAACTTAAGAAATATATATATATATATATATATATATATATATATATGTATGTATGTATGTATGTATGTATGTATGTGGATCTTTGGTTGTTTGGGTTTTCTCCCGTCTAAGATTGGAAGTATATAGGCAAAGTTTCGATGAAGTCTCATTCATCATCTTCAGGCTTGTGTCTTCAGCTCTGTGCTTCTCATCTTACACGGGAGAAAACCCAAACAACCAAAGATATATATATATATATATATGTGTGTGTGTGTGTGTGTGTGTGTGTGTGTGTGTGTGTGTGTAAGTAATTAGGGCAAAGAAGCGATGTCAAGTTGACCACGCCCACTCCATCACATGACCAGCAATGCCCACCCAGCCAGTCACTTGGGCAGAGAGCCCCTTGCTAAAAATTTTTTAAGGCCACTCCTGCCTGCATGTGACGCATCCAGCCCGCAAGCCACCAGTTTGACACCCCTGCAGTCTCGTCCCAATTACTATTGTAACTTGAGGATTAGCTGGTGAGGCATTGCCATGGTCAGGCAGGGGATGGTATGTGCAACTTACTGGAGCAACTAGTGATCTTTCCTGCTGGCTTCCCCCATTGAGTTTGCTTTGGGAAGCCAGCAGGGAAGATCATAAGTATCAATCACATGATTGTTGTATACTGCAACCATCGTAAGTGAAAGCCACTTGCCAGATTATGAACATGTGATAATCGAGTGCTGAAAAGTCTGATGGCTGGTTATAAGGAGCACTCATTCAGCCCCATCATAACTTTGAACAATTGCTGAATGAGACATTAAGCAAGAACTATCTATATTTTACCTATTTCACAGAATTGTTCTGCAGATAAAATGGATCGGTTTGTCTACAAATGAGACTTTGAATTTCATGAAGAAAAAATTGCTTACAAAGTTGATAAAGTAACATAAACCAGATCAATGGATGAGCTCAAACTCTAATTAAGACAGGAATCAGTTCACTGCGTCTGCTAGTTACCAGAAACATATCCTTCTGGAAACATTTTAAAAGATAAAAAAAAGAATACTACAGAATTTAACACAACACACTAATCAGAAGAAAAGATAATTGTAGGAAGTAAACAACAAAAAAAAGACTTTTAACGTAATTAGTTTCCTACTGAACTTGCAGGGTTATTGTGGGTAGGCAGTGAGCTTGCATTGTCCTGCTGGTAGACTCTCTGCATTAAGTGATATTATCTTTGTATTTTATATTGAAAAATATTTTCTAATGATTGTTTCTCAGTGTTTTCTCCTTCTGCTCCCCATTTCCCTTTATATTGAAAAAAATTAATACTGCCAAAACACCATTTCCTTTTTTACTCTCAGCAGAATCTTTCTAAGGAAATTGCGTTCTGTCTTTCAACACAAGGATTTCAAAGGGCAGAGAATGTAAGATGTTATTTCAGTGTGCTTCAAGCCTGGAATTGGAAGGATTATTAAATTGAGAGAAGCTTTATAAGGATTGAATGGTTTTTTTTTTTTTAGTATCCACTATCTGCCTTATTTCCACCATCTTACATGTGGTAAACAACACTGGTTTACAAAATCACAATACAGCACATCAATGCTAGGATGTCTGTTATCGTTCAATAGCTATTACTGGACTGCATATAAATACTAAATGAATTAACATTGTCTGTACTTTTTTCATTTATTTCACTGTGGTTCCCATTTTCAGCTACATGCATATATCTGCAAACTCAGAATAATACTTCATGCATCTGATGGAATAACTCTAGTCGGTTAACATTAATGTTTCTGACATGCTAATCTTTAGAATTGTTGGAATACAATTCCCATTATTCTCAGACAGCAGAAGGCATCAAGTTGGTAAAGTCTGGCATGTCATACTAAATTTATTAAAGATTCATCAAGACCCATGCTGATTTGTTGCAACCAGAAAATACGGCTCTGCAAACCTTTATATTCATAAAATGTCATAATATATGGAGCCCTTCTAGCAACTATCATCATACAAGAATCTTTAAGAAATAAAATCACATTGCCTTTATTCTTTGTCATGTAAATTGCCACCGGCCAGGCTTTTAAATTGCAAATACTCTCCATTTGTCTTTTAAAACTCAATCACCACTATTTGTACCCCATTTTAATTAGCATGCAATACTTTTTTTGGTGATTGGAAAAAGTCAAATCAGGGCAGGCTTTATCTGATACCCAACTAAGTGAAACGCCTGCACTTACTTCCAGTGAAATTGATGACAGAATCCTTTCACATCTGTAGTAAAGGAGGGTGAAACCACAGTGATTCTTAGTATGAGGAGAGGGGAGAGAAAAATACACAGGTACATCAGTTGTTTGTGCCAGTTGACCCATGAGCATGTGCACTGCTAGGAAGTGGGAAGGAATAGCAAAACTTCTCGGACAGAAGACTTGATTTACAGCTGATTCAATTCTGCCAGTTCTTATTTTACAAATTGAAGTATCTACAGACACAGTCTAGGTAAATGAAGTCTCAACAGTCTCCTAACTATACAGTCTGTTCGTGCTCTCCACACAGTCAGTAAATAACCATACAAGCATCTCTGCTAGGAAGCAGTTAAAATACCCTGTCATCCTTTCCCGCAGGCTGTTGCCCTGCCATTGCATTCTTTGGTTTGTTAAGCATCCTAATTTTCATTTTAAGATCTTGCGTGTAGCATCTGCTGCTGGGCAGAAATTAGTTTGCAATAAAGGTCTTATGGTAGAAATGATGTGGGCAGCAAAGGAGAAGAAGTGGGTTCCGTTCTCAATTTCTGGACTTCCTTTCTGCAAAAAAAGGAACAGGCAACTGTCTCGGCCATTCGTGTGGTGCATGGCCAATTCTCACCAGTGGCTGTTCGTACTGTCAAGGATACAATTTAAGTCTCTTACAGGGGGCTTTTTAGAGATTCTTTCTACACTATGCTAGCATTTTTGAGTGAGAGCTCCTCCAAACTGAGCTAGTCTTCAGACTGTTACACATACAAGGCAAGGCAAGTTCAAGAGACTGGATTTTGTTTTGGGTTTTTTTTTGGTTTTTTTATTTGCCACTGAGAATTGTAACATTTCCCCAGTAATGCCTATATTTTTGTGTTGCTTGTGTGAAAATAGTTTATTTTAGATCCTTATGCCGTTTCAATTTTGACTGAACATTTTGGTATTTCAAATGAACATTTGTCAGTCTCATAACCAATAACTGGCATTGGTAGAAAAAGCTTCCACCATTTGTTTCAGAGATTTCCCCACCTGGGTACACAGATCACAAAAGACATGTTTTTAATATAGAATTGGCTTGGTTGATTTGTCTGCTATTCTTATTGTCTCAAAGGTATGAGATATTTGAAATATTTCAGAAGACTTCTTCCATTGCTACACATTTTTTGAGCCTTTTCTTCTGCTATCTATCTGCCTTCCTATCTATCAATCAATCATCTAATCTTATCTTTCAAATTACCCAGAATCATTGAGAATCAGGCAGCTTTGAAACTGATTTTAAAAAAATAACCCACCGAAAATAATGAATGAGAAGAGGCTCAAATTTATACCTGGTCTGCCAAGATCAGGGATCTCCAAACTTGGCAACTTTGAGACTTATGGACCAACTCCCAGAATTCCCCAGCCAGCAGCAAAGTTGTCAAGTTCGGAGACCTCTGTAGTGGATAAACTAGCACTGGCTTCCAAAGGCTCTTTGGCATCATGCTTCCTGATAAGCTCTTTGGTTAGGTAGACTTGATGCCTCCAATTGCCACTGTCAGGGCCACTAATAGCAATGGGCCTTAATCTGTTTGATCCTGGCAGCTGTCTGGACTGTGAGAGAAAGAAAACCAAAGTCACCTTCGGCCAAACTGAATTACTCTTCGCTCGCCTGTTTCCGGTCCTGGTTCCTGTTGCTCATAAATAAGTGTCTCTGGTTCTTTTATGGTGGGCAGCTCCTTCAAGGTTTAAAAGCTCATTCCAAATCACAGATTCATAATTCAAAAGTCTGTCTCCTAACTATGAATCTTCTTTATGAAATACGATATCGAGTGATTAACTAACAATGCAATAAAGGCTAGTATATTAAAATCCATAGAAATACATTAAAGCTAAATGCCTTTTGCATCTTTGACTCACAGGAACCAATCTCTTTCTTCCCTGCTCTCTCTCACAAAAGGCGTATAAAACAATAATTAGAAAAACATGCAAGTTACCCGTGCTTGTATTTTGTTTGCATTACAGCCAATAACAATGTTAGCGAAGTAAAATAACCCAAAGGCACAGCTGTTTTATTCCACATCCTTGCTGATTTGTGCAATATTATGGAACACCAACAGTTGGTCTGTGCTCCTAAAGGACATTGAAATAAATGTTTTTAATTTCTACTGGCAATGTTTCAGTGCATTTCTGACCTTCTGAAAAGAAGCCTTTGTGGGAGAGAAAGGATGAACAGAATCTTTACGTTGCCCATTGATGATACATTTTGGCAAAGGGGTTTCTCCCTCTAATTATAGTGTTCTGCTGAAGGAAATGGCATTTAATTAACACAGAGTGATATTCAGACATACCGGAATATGAATATAAGATCAAGGTTCACAAAGTTTGATTTGTAACTATGCCAGGAAATAAGGAGATGGCATACAGAAGAGTGGATAAATTCTGGCCACAGTGTTATTGCATTAACATGCCAAAATTGGTTGATAGGTTATACTAAAATTAACTGGTAAGGATAAGTCTGATAGAGCAAGAGAGAACTAATTGACTCTGTGCATTCTGCTTCCCTTTCAGCAGCTTGAATCCTTGGACTCCACGCATGAAATTTTCTTCAGACCACAAAATAATTTCCTTTTCTCCAAGGAATGTTCCGGGGATTTTCCATAACTTGATTATGAATATATCTATCTATATCATATCTATATCACATCTATATCATATCTATCTATCTATCTATCCATCTATCTATCTATCTATCTATCTATCTATCTATCTATCTATCTATCTATCATCTATCTATGATGGGATTCAAAAAATTTTTACTACCGGTTCTGTGAGCATGGCTTGATGGGCATGGTGTGGCCTGGTAGGCGTGGCCTGATGGGCGTGGCAGGGGAAAGATACTGTAAAATCTCCATTCCCTCCCCACTCCTGAGGGAAGGTTACTGCAAAATCCCGTTCCCTGCCTATTCCACTAACCTGCTTTCCAGCTCTGTTCTCCTGTACAGGGCAACAAAAGAAGACCCAGCCAATCAGCTGGGACTCAGTAGGCAGAGAATAGGTTGGGTGGAGCCAGTTAGAGGTGGTATTTGCCAGTTCTCCGAACTACTCAAAATTTCCGTTACCGATTCTCCAGAACCTGTCAGAACCTGCTGAATACCACCTCATCCATCCATCCATCCACCCACCCACCCACCCACCCACCCATGCATCTATCTATCTATCTATCTATCATCTATCTACACACACACACACACACACACACACACATATATATATATATATATATATATATACTCCACCTGGAAATGCTAATACAGACTTTAGATATGATGCTAATGAGATTGCTTCCCTCAATTGCAAAAGTGTTAGACCTACATCATCATTTTGCACTGTGGTGAAGACATCAAATATTCATTCCAGTATCCTAAAGGAATAATGCTATTCAGCGTCTTATTTGTTTTATCCCAGCAAGAAATATTACACATATTTGAAAATTTACCTAAGGAAGACCCTAAAGTTTTTAAACACCTCCAAAAGGCTGGTTACCCCATTCACCTTTAATTTTTCTTCTGAATGACTCAAACCAAACACAGGGGAACTATCCCAGATTCCTAAAAGCTACTATTGTGTACAGCTTAATCATTTTTAGGTGTTTGTCTTTTTCTCAGGGATAGTTATGATATATAAGCCTTTTTATTTCATCCTATAACCCTAATTATGTTTAAATCTGATGCAACTAAGTTTATGTATTTCTTAGGTCTTCATATAAAGTTTGTACCCAACTTAGGACCATTCATTTAACGACCGTTTGGAGTTACACTAGCATTGAAAAAAATGACTCATACTTACAACTATAATAACATCCCCATGGTCACGTGATCACGATTCAGTTCCTTGGAGACCATCGTATATTTATGATGGATGCAGTGCCTAGAATCAAATGATCACCAATTGCAACCTTCCCAGCTGACAAGCAAAGTCAGTGGGGGAGGCTACATTCACTTAACAATCATGGCAAAAAAAAAAAAGACTTAAAATTAGACACAGTTGTGTGATGACATACTTAATAAGCACATTATTTGGTGGCAGAAGTTCTGGTCCCAACTGAGGTTGTAAGTTGAAGCAGAGGTGGGATTCAACCGGTGTTACTACCAGTTTGGTGACTACGTTTTGCATGCGCATGCATGCGTGTGTAAAAAAACCTTAAGCTGTGCTGCCCGGACAGCTGAAAAGCACTGCGCGCAGGTGCACAGCATTTGAAAAGCCATTTTTTCCTTGCTTTTTCAACCTCAGCTGTGCCGCACAAAGCAACTGAGGTTGAAAAAGCAAGAAATAAAGGACAGGTAAGAGCCTAGGCAGGCGGGTGGGCCAAACAGCAGCAAACACAGAACTGGTTCTGTGTCTGCTGCTCTTCAGAGCTACCGGCTCTATAGAGCCAGGCAGAACCGATAGATTTTCACCCCTGAGTTGAAGGCTATCTGTATTTCTGGTTACAAGATGTAATCCTGTTGAGTGAAAGATATATACAATTTGTTTTGCATTTCTTATTGTCTCCAAAGGTATACATTAAAATTCAACACTGCATGGAAAGACCATTTATGGTATGTTTTATATAGATAGTACAAACTCAATTATTCTATGAAAATTGCTCTAATAAAAAAAAATAGATTTCTAATGTTTGATATACTGGGAAGCCTTTGATCCTGGGTGAGTTGTTAAAGCAATTTCCCATACCTTTAAATATCATTGAGCCAAAGAAAGATGCATTTTTATTTTTCCAGCAGCTAATATCAGAAATTGAATCACTATCTTATGTAGCATCCATTTATATGCCTCAGGAAATATGAACAACAAATGTATTTATTTTATATATTCAATTTATATCTCACATCTAGAATTTATATCCTACTAAGAACATGTACTCAAGGCAATTAATGATATTAAAAACAAAAACAAAATAAGAATGTAGAAACAAACAACATACCTGAATTAAGGAAACAATTAAAATATTGAGAAACAGATATGTGCTTGCAGACTTTCTGAAGCTGAGAAAAGCAGGCCAAAATTCAACTCCCAAGGCAATGCTCAGAAGCAAAGTTGCTTAATTAAAACAAAGAAAATAAAACGTTAAGCAAAATGAATAACTAATTGAGCATTTTCATCAAATATGGTAACCATTCTGTTTACCAATAAAACGACATAAACTAGATATATAATATAATTTTAATGAGGTGGCGTAGTTTTATAAGGTCAATTCTTAATGATCTGCTAAAATGTATGCCACAAAAAAAAATATCAGTGATATTCATCATGTTCAAATCACAAATAATCTTTTCAGAGTTTTCAAGACTTAAAATTTGTCATATTCATATAGGAATTGTGTATAACACTACTTCCCTTGCTGTTAATGAATTAGTTATGGTTTTACTGATATTGTTAGAGAAGGAATCCAGATAGTTTACGAATGCATGATTGAACTTAATTCATTTGGAAGCAATTTGAAACTTGTGAATGAATTCTTATGCAAAGTATTTTAATCACAGCTTCATTATTATCAATAATCAAGCATTTTCTTATATAAAGTCCTTTATCTTCTTGTTCCTCCTATTAAAGAAATATATTCTTATCCTGAAAAAAAGAGAGGACTGAGAAATGAAAGAATAGCTAAAAGGGGAAGGGAAAAAATTATATCCTTTCTAAACTTCTTAAATGTTACTTTTCATTTGAAATAATAGATGGTAATCTAATATCAGCAAGAAATTATAGCTTCTTAACCAGCAGGGAGTCTAGCCCTGCATCAGTTAGTCTCAACGGCACCTTATATGAATTGTCTTAGTTGAAAGGCATTATATTTGACAACTGTTATGCCTGAGCATCTATTGTGCTTTTGCTGTTTTATATACTTTTGCCTTTCTGAATTTTACACAAGAATTTCCTCCATTCTACAGCTTTTCTAGTGTTTATACTTCTGTGGGTAAGCCCAGGGGTGGGATTCAAAATTTTTAACAACGAGTTCTGTGGGCATCGCTAAGTTGGTGGGTATGGCTTGGTGGTCATGTTATTGGCTGGGTGTGGCCAACTCAATATCACTCACATCAAGGCATGCATCTCCTCGCCTGGCCTCTCGTGACTGTGGGGATGCTGCAACAGGCGTAAGTGTGAAAAATGGTTATAAGTCACTTTTTTCAGTGCCATTGTAACTTTGAATGGTCATTCCACACAAGCAAAGTACCAGCAAAGGAGGGGAAAAAAACTCCAGAGAAATTCCAGAGACAGGAAATCTAGTCCTGCCAAGAATGTAATAAGGGTTAACGGAGAGACAGTTTCTGTAAGCAACACCAGAATGTTTCCTTCCTGCCTTCCTTACAGGATTAGGCCAGTAATTTCTTCTAACAACCGGTTCTCCGAACTGCTTAGAATGTTAACAATCTCTTCTACCGAATAGGTGCGAACTGGTAGAATCCCACCCTTGGGTAAGACCAAAAAGGCTCATACTTGATCTACATTTAGGTCCCAGAGTGGTGCATGTCAGAAGCATCTACAATTAATTGGATTAAATGATGTTCATACAGTGTGGAATGTGTGAGAGATCCACTGCCACTTAATTTAGCTCAATTATTAGTGCTCTATTACTAAATTCATTTCATAAATCAACGGTTGGTAAATCATTTTCAAATTAATATAAATGTTTCCTTTTAGGTGAGGGGAGAAGTTATGAATTCCTGGATGTTCCCATTATCACTCAAATTCAATTATATAAGTGGCCTTCACAGTTCATTTCAAATATATGACAAACCTAATAGAAATATATGCTAGGTGGAAATAAAAAAACCCCATTGGCATCTAAATGAAATATAAAGAAATTGATGTAGCAGAATTATATACTTATTAGAGGGTTATTATTAGTTGTTATGCATTGCTAACAGGATTAAGAGTGCATATATTTTAGTTTCTATTTTCTAATTCTGAATTCCAGTGTCTCTATGAACATGGAGATTTTCAATCAATTAAAGCAAATGGGTAGATCTCTTTAGATTAACAATATCCTGCAATTGTTAGAAATCATTGGCTGATATATTAGAGAATTTTACTGAAGAGTTTGTGTATAGCACAAGCACTTACAATCCACATTTTGTGGTATCTACCCTGATTATGTTACCAAAGTTTGGTGGCTAGACAATCCATTTTCAACATTTCCTTTTTGCCCAAAAATGCTTTAAGCCTCCCTTCCCTGAAGTTCAAAAACAAGCCAAAAAGTTTTGCTTTCAACCCTTCATTGAACATATCTTCTGTAAACCCCAAATAGAAAAAAAAATGCCCATTCTTATATTTTCTAATCCTAGAAATCGCTTTTCACATTTTAATAAAGATGTAGGGATGATCCACCTAATTTTTGAAAGGTATAGAATGACAGAGATGAAAATATATAAGTTTATAACAAGTTCTTAACTACATGCTTCTGAGAAACATGGTTCAAACTCACTGCTTAATAAACAACATCACAGTCTAATCATGGTTTTAGTTTTAGTTTTGCCTACATTAGACCTAACTTTTGAGCTCTCTTTATCACCTAATACAGATATTCTGTATTATTCCTGATTATTTTTCTTTTATCTTTTCCTTGGCAGGTAGGCACATTTCCAAAATGACTGATTTTGTAATTTGTGTTATTATTTTTACTTTCTAAGAAATGTTATGAGTCCATTTGTGGCTCAGAGGCTGAGATAATTTGGGAGGTTAGCAATTTGTTTTGCATAATGCCAGCATATTTTTTGAGCTAAAATATTTGTTTTAGTCTGAAAAGCAAAGGGGAAAGATGCTTGTGTATATAAAGAAAAATGTGTATGGACGTATTGGTACTTCTGGGCATTGGGTTGCGAACATTTGGCTAATATGAGATAGTTTAGCACATATTTCAAAGTCATGTGAAATACATTAATATGTATTAACATAATATGCATTAACAGATATATTGCATGTACTGTATATGGGACTATACTTCATAAAAGCTATACCTGGTCACAAAATATCTGAATTATCTGCTAACCTGCTGTTCTTTTTTTTCTCACAAGACAATTTTTGGCATAGGAATAACATACAACAGTAACTGCAAATTGTAACATGCAAAGTTGCCCAAAAGTGATATGCTTCCACTAGAACTGTCCTGCATTTCTAAATGAAAAAAAAAATACAAGAAAAAAATGATACTACAAATCTGCATAATGATTCTTGTGACATTCAAAGTTCTATATATTTTTTTTACTTATTATAATCCTTTAGAACAGTGGTTGCCAACCAGTGGGCTGGGGACCACTGGTGGTCTGCAAGAAAATTTTGGTGGTCCTCAGAAAAATATCACCCCCAAAGCACCCCCCCAAAGCAATTAATCCAAACTGTGTGGGAACACAAGGCAGTGCCGCCTACATGGCCTGTGGGAACACAAGGCTTGCATTGCTTGCATTGTGAACAATATGAGGTAGCGAGGGGAGGGGGGAAAGGGCAGAGGGAGGGGAACTTGCCCCACTCACCCCATGTGCCTTGCCTGGCCCACAGACTGCTTCTTTCCACTTCTTTCTTCTTCTGCTTTTGGCTGCATGCAAGGAAAGCAGCAAAAGTCTTTCTTTCTCTTCCCCAAACTCCACCAGAAATGAGTCTTTGGGACCCTGCAAGGCATCCTGCTCCAAGAGGCTGCACCATTCTGGTGGAGTTTGGGAGAGAGAAAGAAAGATTTCTGCTGCTTCTGCTGCTTTCCTTGCATGAAGCCAAAAGTCTCTCCTCCCTCCCACCTGAGAATGGAGCTGGAGACGGTATCCTGAAATCCCAAATAAAGAATGATCAATCGGTAAGAAAATGGGGTGGGGAATTTTCCTGTAGACTTTTTTTTGGATTGTCCCAGGGTCTCTGGTCTGCAGGATTTAAAATTATGAGTTTGGTGGTCCCTGAGGTCCAAAAAGTTGGCAACCCCTGCTTTAGAATGATGCTAAAATGGGTGACATTCTAAAACTTGTACAAGGCTTTAAACCTATCAAATGTGAAACCAACACAGCCGACTTTGCTATTTAGTTTCAAGAAAGGCTAGAAGCTTGGTGAAGATAATGGCCACACTAGTCGAAGTATTAAAAACAAAAATCCATTTTAATTTTATTGTGCTCCCCATAGCTAGTCTGGAAACAGAGGGAGGAAAAGGGGAAAAGATAGACAGCCTCATTTTCCTTCTCATTTTCTGTTGTACTGGTGACTAACAAGTCTTTAGAATAGAAATTAGCTAGATTTCTTTTCAAACATTCCCAGTTTAGGGAAACCTTTGGAGGATGGGGACTAGTGACCAGGTTAAGGCCTCCAGCTCGTATATCTAACAACCTCAGGAAATGATTCATGGTTTCACTTAGGAAAACCTCTCAGGAAAGAACAGAAACCAAATGCATATTCTGCTTCGAAAACTGAAGCAATATATCATGTTCTCTGCTAGTCGATCTTCCCCGAAGGCCCCAGAAAGCATATTGGGTGGCCAGTGAGTTAAAGGAAGTTTTGTTCAATTGAGAATATGTTTTATTTCAACAAGAAATTCACCTGACCGCTAAATCCTATCTTTTAATTAAAAAAAAATACTGTTAAAAGATTTGATACAGGTATCTAGATGTAAAAATTATTTAATTACACAATATGAATAAAACTGTTCCGAAGCATCTCTTTTCCAACTCCAAACAAAAGGCATTCTTGGCAATTTTGGACAAGTTTCAAGAGGAAGTTGACATTCAGAGACAAGACATTCGCATATCTGATTATCATAACTGACTCTCCACATGTCACTTATAAAGTTTCCATTTTCTTTCCTTCTTTAAACATTAATTTGTTTTTATCTTAATAGAGTGGTAAAATCATTTTCAGTCTTCTATTACTGAGATTTCAGATAGACGAACGATGAAAGCCAATGCTCAGCTGTCCATTCTCTGGCAGAAAATTAATCACAACATGCCACTAGAAAATAACACACTGATTCCGAATGCAATAGAGAAGTTTTCAACACTTTTTAAAAATTAATACCTTTAAAACAAAAGGCAAAAGAAGAATAAAATAAAAATCTCTTGTAGCGTCTCTCTGATTTGCTTACCGACAGAAGCTCTATGACAAACAGAAATAACACAATAAAAATTGTCCCATTAGCTCACACATTTTTCAGTGGTGGGATTCAAATTTTTTTACTATCAGTTCTATGGGCGTGGCTTGGTGGGTGTGGCTTGGTGGGTATGGCAGGGGAAGGTTACTGCAAATTCCATTCCATTCCCTCCCCACCCACTAACCTGCTTTCCGGCTCTGTTCTCCTGTGCAGGGCAACCAAAGAAGACCCAGCCGATCAGCTGGGACTCAATGGGAGGCAGGGAAGAGATGAGGGTGGGGCCAGTCAGAGGTGGGATTGGCTGGTTCTCTGAACTACTCAAAAATTCCGCTACTGATTCTCCAGAACTGGTCAGAACCTGTTGAATACCACCTCTGACATTTTTTTTTCTTTTTAAGAACCTTGTTTCATGGTGGAGCTGGGGTGACTGAATGGACCTGAGCATTTACTGACTGCATGCCCTTCCTAATGCCTAGGTGGAGTTTGCAGCAGATATTTTCTCTTTGTACCCTGCTAGAGAAACATCTGTCACTGCCTAGGATTGAACTCTCAACCTTCTGAGTGGGAGGTGTGTGTCTTCACCTCTAGGCCACCACACTACTCTGTCCTATTACTCACACTACTATCAGTAAAAAATCCTTTCGGATACATTATGCACCTGAGGTTTGCAAAGGATTTGGAAGGGTATGATGAAATCAAAACAGATAAAGTTCAGGGCAAGTATGTGAACTTAAGACTCTTTAAGGCAAAAGACTATTACATGGAGGACTAAGGAAAACAAATAATTGGACAAGTTTAAGTAAATTAAGTAAACTTTTTATTATAATTTTTTATTTATATTTATATGATTTATATGATTTTTGTCCCACCTTTATTGCGTTATAAGTGTTCTGACCCAAACCTGGTTCTTTGCTTCCTACAAAGAACGTTTTCTGCACAGCTGCCTTTTATCTTCTTGAAGGAGGGGCCATTACCTGGCAGCCTTACTCCCAAGTCACTCATGCTGTTGTAGCTGCTCTTTCCTGTGAGCAATCCTGCGCACATGCACACTTGGCACAGGCTCCTCGGGAACCTCCTCATCACTGCTGCCAGCCCCCACAATTTCTGAAGGCAGCAGTCTACTCCCTAATGGTCCTGGCCCCTCATCTGAGTCCTCGCTTTCCTCAGCCATCCGCACCTGCTGCTGGCTAACCACAACAATAAGTAACTTAAGGCTGCAAACAGACATCATGCTCCTTCCTTGTCCTCTTTTCCACACAACAGTCCTGTAAAGTGAATTGGGCTGAGACAGAGTGACTGGCCCGAAATCATCCAGTGGGCTTCCATGCCCAAGGTAGGCCTAGAACTCACAGTCCCTTGGCTTTTAGCCTGGTGCCTTCTTAAGTAAACCGAATGATCCAGTACCTAAGAAGAAAAATAAAAAACAAGAATATTTATATATATATTCTTATTTTTTATTTTTATTCTTATTTTATATAAATTTAAAATATAGAATATAAAAACACTATATATACATCATACAGTGTAAAGACTGTAACATTCACTATGTAGGCCAGCCAGCCACAGTATATTCATAAACACCAACTAGTAATCCAAAGACACAATAAAAATGCCTTAATCTCGCAACACATGGACAGATTCAACCACAATTTCAACAGCAGCCAACACTCAGTTAAGCAAGGATTAACACCAGACCAATAATCAAGCAGAAAAAATACCTAATCCAGGAGAAAAGCACACCCTCACTAATACTGACAGGGCAAACTACTTTATATAAACAAGGAGCAAACCCCATACTTGCTAGCACTGATTATGTTACATATTTAAATAATGAAATGTCTGCCAACCACAACCAAATCCACAGAGCACCAAGGACTCCACATTCTGCTTTCTAATAATGAACCAATGAAAATAGAGTAAACATTACTAGTATGGATTATTGGATTATTAGCTATACTATATATTTTGTCCAAATATAAATTCTTGTAACCC